>NC_143185.1:10605000-11230000 GCF_047325235.1 Durio zibethinus
TTCCCACATGCTGCTTAACCATCCCTTTTCACTATCAAGGTCTGCCCTCTTCCATTTATCACCCCAACATTCCATTTTCCAAACTTCACAAGCCGGTGGACATCTTTTGATCACATGCATAATTGTTTCCTCCTCCTGTCCACACCTTGGGCACATTTCCTGGGTCTCTATTCCTCCTCTCCTTAGGTTGTAGAAAACTGGCAGTATCCTTGCATTTAGCCTCTAACCAAACATTTTAGGTTTTGGGGGAATATGAAGTTTCCATAGTTGCTTCTAGAAGGCATCAATATTGCAATCGTTTGTATCATTCGCAGCTTGTCAGGTAAGTAGACGATAGGCACTCTTCACTGTATACTCCCCCTTCCTTTCCAGTCCCCATACAAGTGTGTATTCCCTGCTTACACGTCCCAATGGTATACAACAAATCTTCTTCACCTCTTCACTGGAGAACAGTTGATGCAGTTCCTTCTCCTTCCACCTTTGGTCTTGTGAGTTAATGAGGTTTGCCACCAAGTTGTAAGTTGCCTCCCGTGTTGCATCTCCATGGGGTGCTATCTTCGTTCCTGGTTTTTTCCATGCATCATGCCAAGTCCGAGTTGTGTTACCATTCCCCACTCTTCATTGCAGACCCATTTCCAGTACCTTTTTTGCTACCCATACACTACGCCATGTAAGTGAAGGGTTCACTCCTAAATCAGTTTCCATAAAAGCTGTGTTGGGAAATATTTTGCCTTAAGCACCTCATGAACCAGTGACTACGGCCACTTTAGGATTCTCCAACCTTGTTTGCCCAACAGTGCTGCATTGAATTTTGTTGCATCTGTAAAGCCCATCCCTCCCACCGATTTGCTTTGACATAGTTTCTCCCAATTGACCCAATGAATTTTCCGTCCCTATGGCTTTGATCTCCACCAAAATTGGCTCACAATGCTGTTATTTCATCACATAAATCTTTTGGTAGAAGAAAACAGCTCATAGAATATATTGGCACTGCTTGGAATATTGCTTTTAGATACACTTCTTTCCCACTTTTCGATAACATTCTGCCGCTCCAGTTCTGTGTCCTACTTAGCCTATTGGTAATTTCCTTGAAAGCCAGTTTCTTCCCTCTACCCACCATCGTAGACACACCCAAGTATTGCTCTGGATTTGTCGTTATCTAGATCCCAAATATATGTTTCACCCCTTCCATGTTATCTTCGGATGTGTTCTTGCTGAAGAATAATGAGGACTTATCATGTTATATAGATCCGTAGATTTATCATTAGACATAGATTTAGAAGTCGTTATCAATATTTTTGTTTAAGTGCGATTGACTATCTAACTGAATTTGTCACATTTTAAAAAGAAGTACTAAGCTTAATTTAATTATTTTTAAATAATAGATTTTAGTGTACGAAATCATATTTAAGTTTGAGACTACGATTATGCGTAAAAGGGTTATAGCACCCTCATAAAGCTCATCAAAAGGATGGTACCAATTTGATTTCAAGTTATCCAAGCCTAAAAACATCTTTATAATTTGTCAAATAATTTAATTCTTGAAAATTAATCCTAAAATTACTCTAATAGTGTGGCATTAATTTAAAATAATTTTCTCATCTTAGGAGTATTTATAGAGATTAATGTCTCACTCTAAAAAGACTCCGTTATTGGATTCATATAAATTTTATTTAAATTAATAATCAATAAAAATCTTTCAATAATTTGATAAGATTTATTTTGATGTAGATCCCTCAATAATATGGTAAGATTTTATTGTAAAATTGTGTATGAAATATATTTAAAGAAAATTCATTAAACCTTTCAATAGTTTGATAAGATTTAAGTCAATATTTAAATCTTTCAATAGTTTGGTAGGATTGAAAATTTTATTATTATTATTTTTAAAAAATTTATTAAGTCTTCAAATAGTTTAGTAAGACTTAATTCAATATTTAAATCTATCAATAATTTAGTAGGATTGAAAATTTTATTTTTTTTTCAAAAAATTCATTATGAAATTCTCAAATAGTTTAATAGAATTTATAATACAAAATTTCTAAACCCATGAAATAAAAAATTCATAATTTAAAACTTGCAATTTTTAAATTTTATTTTAAACATACATAAAAAATGAAATAAATAAAAAATATATATATCAATAAACAAAACGTGAAAATTACCAAAATGAATGGAGACATACTTAGGTGGAAGTATCCCTTGATCTATAGTGGTAGATACTTATCAATTCCAACCAAAGAGCTTAAGTATAGATTGCTACTCATCCATTTTCTAATGAGTTTCCCCCCTTTTTTTATCATAAATTTGAGTCCTTAATATAAGGTTTCAAGCAATTTCAATTTGGAAAATAATCAATTCTAGAATTTATAATTTTGGTGATTTTATTTGATTCAATTATGTGATTTTGCATGTATTTAGTCCCAAGAAAATAAAATCATTGAATCCAAGATCTTCAATTCACACTATTCTTCTTTTGGGTTTTCAAACTTTCTTTTTTCCTTTTTGGCTTTTTTACCTTTTTTTTTTTTTTTTTACTTTTGACTATAAATAATAAAACTAAAATTAAATACCAAAATTAACATTAGGACCAAAATTAAAACTAAAAAATTAAAATTAATGGCTCCTAATTCTTGGGCTCAAAACTTTTCGATCAAGGCCCAATTTATGGTATAAGGCCTGGTTCAATTTTGGAAAAATTTTCAGACAAATTTGAGTGTCTACAGTTGGGGTTTACACAGTTTTTATGAAACAAAAATTTTGCAAAGACAAAAGATATCCATTTTATTCGGGTTCAAAAAAATCGAAAACTTTTTTAAAACTAGAAATCCAAAGATTCATAATTTGGAAATTCAAGGGTTTGTGTGAACGATTCATAAAGTTGTATAACAAAAATTGAAAGATTCCAAGACTCCAAGATTTGCAAAAGATTCAAGATTCGTAAATATTTTTAGATTCGCAAAAATTTCAAGTTTTGCAAAGATCTCAAAAGTTCGTAAATAACTTAAGATCTCAGAGGTTCCCTAATCACAAAGATTCCAGGTTCACAAGATTCCAAGTTTTGTGGAGTTTCCAGATTCATAAGGATTTCAAATTTTGCAAAGATTCTAAGTTTCAGAAGATTCCAAGTTTCATAGAGGTTCCAGTTTTGCAAAGACTTTTAGATTTGCAAGAATGGAAGATTCACAAAACTTTTAGTTTAACAAGAATTTCAGGTTTGTAAGAACTCAGAGATTTGCAAGAATTTGTAAGAGTTTTAGGTTCGTAAGAGTTGGAAAATTCATAAAACTTTCAGATTCGTAAGAATTTTAGGTTTGCAAGAAATAAAAAATTAGTAAAATTTTTAGATTCTTAAGAACTTTAGATCGAAGATTAACAAAAACTTCAAATTTGCAAGAATTTCAAATTTGTAAAGATTTGTAAACTATACTTCACAAATAAGATTCAAATATTTGCATTCAAAAGATTTAAAATTTCATATAAAAAATTTAGGATTCACATAAAGATTTCATGGTGTACAGCTAAAATTCTCATTCAAAAAATTTCAAGGTTTCACATCCAAAAGTTAAAGATTTTACTTCAAAAAACTTAGAGATACACATCAAAAATTTCAAAAATTCACATTCAAAAACTTTAATATTTCACAACCAAAATTTCAAATATACTCATTCGAAAAATTCTGAGTTTTACATCCATAATTTCAAAGATTCACATTAAAAATTTTAGAGATTCACATCCAAAATTTTAAAAATTCACATTCAAAAAATTTTAGAGATTCACATCTAAAATCTCAAATGTTAAAATTTTAAAGATTCTCATTCGATAAAAGGTTTTTTTTAAACAAATGCTTTATGACTTTAAAAGTTTGGAAAATTTTCTTTTTCCAAAAAATCTCATCATGAAATATCTTCTTCATTTGAGGATTCAAAAGTCAAAAGTTTTCTCTAATCAAAGACAAATTCTTGTATGCGACAAATGTCATGTAAATGCAACAATCTAGATTCTCACTAAATGATGCAAATGCATGTTTTAAATAATAATACAAATGCCATACTATGATTCAAATGTTCACTACATGATGCCAATGCATGCCCCAATCATGATGCAAATGCAATGTTCAAATAATGATTTAGATACTCACCAAATAAACACAGATGTATGGTACAAACAAATAATGATACAAATGCAATATCCAAAACAATGGTTTAAATATTCACCAAATAATGTAGATTCATGGTCCAATCAATTATGCAACTTAGAAATTCCCCAAAATGATGCATTTTTAGTTTAGTAGATGCAGTTATCAAAATAAAACATTTTTGCTGCCCTAGAAAAGTCACTCTTGTCATATTGATTTGAAAATCTTTTTCTCACATTCATCAAAATTCATATATACAACACTTCAAATTTGAAAATTTTCAAAAACTCCTAAAAGAATGGTAATCAACTGTCCCAAAAATTATCTTACATACCACTTTTCCATGACCAAATTGTATTAACATGTGACATTTAAATCTCTTGAAAATTGGTGATTACTACCTAGAATGAATTAGGAGGATCTTGGTCTTTTCGAAAGGAAAAAATGGTTTGGCGTATCAGGATTTCGGCGATTAAGAAGAACTATGTCATTGAATAAAAAATAAAATCACTATTTCTTCATCTAAGTTCACAAATGAAAGTTTAAATTTGAAAAATGAACCTTTTTTAAAGCACAATTCATTTTGGCACTCCCTTAGATTCTTGGGATGGGGAATTTTAACAAATGTTAAGACTAATAGTGATAGGTTAAAAATTTCTATGAAAGAAAGAAATACTCAAATTTCAAAACAAATCTTCAAATTGGGGTTTATCTTTTTGAATTTTTAAAAGGTCTTCATTATTTATTGGCTCCTTCAAAATCACTTTCTCTAATGAACTTGCTTAAGTTGCTTTTAAAGTTGCTCTAGACTTTCCTTTCAGGTTTTCACCCTAGAGCTTTATTCAATGTTTTTCTTTTTTTTTTCTCACTATTCCATCATGCATTTGAAAACTCAAAATCCATCTAAAATCCAAAAGAGATGGTGATTTTTCTAAGAAAAGTTTTTCAATTTAGATACCCACATTTGATCAAAATGAACTTTTCAAATGATGTAACATAGGCCAAAGTTTAGGGTTTTAAAAAAAAGGATAAATAAGCCCAAAAATTTGTTTAAGGGTAATTAAATCAAGGATCATTTCTCTTTTTAAGGACATTTGTCTTTTCCATTTATCAGAACATGTATTTTCATTTTTTCATTTTTTCATTCTTTCTCTTTCTCATTTTTTCTTCTTTTTCTTCATGTTTTCACATCTTGACAAATTACCAAAAATTTTCAAGTTTGTTTTTTGACCGTAGGCATTCTTTCTTTGTCCTTAACTTTGGATCTAATGCTTTTTTAAATAAATTCACTTACATTATTGTCCCCCAGTGTGAATGGTGATCTTTGGTTAGAATTTCTTCAAAAAGAATTCAATAGGCTTAAAAAGGGTAACAAATGGATTCTTTTTTTGTTGTGAAAGGAATATGAAAGATGGCTATTTGTCATATCAAATATGGATACCTTTATTAAAAAGCAATTCTTAGGAGTAGATTTTTTTCTTTTATCTTGGAACACTTTGAATATCTAATGTGTATGATGTTACAATCGATTCTTTTTTCATTTTTCATTTGCTTTTTTTTCTCTCATTTTTTTTTTTTTTGCAACTCCAGCTCAAAGTATCATCTTACTACATCAAATGAAGTCCTAATGTAACGATTTTCATTTTCACGACCCACAACAAAAGATGAAATTGATGCCATCTAGAAGAAAGGATATTAAAAAAAATGGATAATTTAGTCTTTTTGGTAAATTTGCTCCAAGATGTGGGCAAAGGAAAATTTTAGGGCAATGAAAGAAAAATAAAAGGAATATTGTATAAATCAAGAAGTTAAACAAGGATATTGAGGGGATATGATATTTTTAGTAATTTTGTCCCAAGGAAGAAATTAGAGAGATTTAGGCTCTGTGAAGAAATACGGGTAGTGATGTATTTGTAATAGTCTTGACACTAATCAAATTGTCAAAATCTAGAATCTTTAAGAAATAGTCTCATGTATTGGCTTACAAAGAATTTTTCAAACAAGAATTTTCAAACTTTATTGCTTATAGCCTTAATAAAGATCATTGACTTGGAAATCTTTTTTTGTCAAGTGAAAATTAGGATCATAGGACTTGAAAAGTCAGGCTTTGAGTGGTGTGGTGTTCAACTAAATTGGAATCTAAAATGGTAAGTGAAACAACTGTGTATGTTTATTCTTAGTAGTAATCACCAATTCTCCTAATATTGTTTTCACAAAAATTTTTCTTTACAAAGAACAATTTTCAATCATGGAAAGAAATCATGTGGTTTTTTATTGTCAAACAAAAATCAAAAGGATGAATATATATATATATATATATAAATACTTGAATGCAAGTTATAATGAAAAGCAAGAATTCATATTTATGTACCAAAGATTGCCTCAAACAAATGAAATAGTGCACATACAAAAATGTATACACAAATATACATATGCAATACATAGTAACAACAAGAATTCATATTCAAAATTATGTACAAAATTGAAACAGCAAAGATTTTTCCAAGTAAATGAAATAATGTATATGCAAAAATGTTTACATTGATCTATATGCTAATACATGTATATAATATATAAATGAAACAAAAATTGATAGCCAAAACTATGTACAAAATTGAAAAGCCAAATATTTTCCCACACAAATAATGTACATATAAAGATGTTTACATACATGTATGCAATACATAGTAAGAATTCATATTCACAACTATATACAAAATAGGAAAGTCAAAGATTGCCCTAAACAAATGGAATAATGCATATATAGCAATGTTCACATGGATGCATGTATGCATTCATAGTAAAAACAAAAATTCATATTCACAACCATGTTATAAATTACTCTTCAATTTCAAATTAAGCATTCACATCTTTTAATATATGAAAAACTGAAATGGAATAATGCATGAATGAATCATGAATGCATGAATTAATACATGTATACATGAATTAATGCATGTATGCATGAATGTAATAAGAAGGATTTAATAATGTGAATGCATGCTTATACAATAAAAAAGGTTAGTAAAGATGATATATACAAAGAACAACATAATATATAGAAAGAACAACACAAAAGGTTAATATGCAAATAATATATACAAAGAACTATATATAAATTTACAAGCAAAACAAATGTCCCATCTAGTGTCCTATTTAGGATTTTTTAACACAAGGGAAGGCATAGCTCTAACTTAGGTTTGAACCTTTAGGGTTTATTTACAGCTAGATTCTAATGTTTGACATTCTAATGGTTCTCAAATTATTTCTTACATCATTGTCCACTAGAGACTAGTAAGGTGTCTCAATCCTCACCCATTATAAGCTACAAGTGAAAAGGGTTTAATTTGAGTAGGAGTTTTTTGCTAGCCCATATAGAGACATGAAATCTAGCGAAAGCAAAGGTATTTTACTCCTTTTTAAAGGATAGAATTTGGGCGTAGAGCTCATATTATGCATGTGCAAATGAATGACAAATATATATAAAATGAATAAATAAATAAAATACAAACAAGGAAAAAAATTCTTAAATTTATTAGGTTAGACTTGGATAATAAGAAATCATTTATTATCCTAACTCTCGATTTCCTTAGTGAAATCGCTAAACTATCATAACGTATATATTTGTGAACCTACCACTAGATATAGATTTAGGAGCAGCCATCAATCTTTTTTATTTAGGTGCAATTGCCACCTAATTAAATATGTCCTATTTTAAAAAAAAGTCCCAAGCTTAACTTAGGTATCATTAAATGTTAGATTTTAGTCTATGAAATCAGATTTAAGTTCAGGAATGCGATAACGCATGAGGAAGATTGTAGCATCCTTGCAGTGCCCACTTAAAGGATGGTATCAGTTTGATTTCAAGTTATTCATGCCTAAAAACATCTTTATAATTTGCCAAATAATTTAATTATTGAAACTTAGTCCTAAAATTACTCAAATAGTTTGGTAGTAATTTAAGATAATTTTCTCTCCTTAGGAGTATTCATGGAGACTAGTGTCCCACTCTAAAGAGGCTCCGTCATAAGATTTATTTAAATTTTATTTAAAGAAATAATCAGTAAAATCTTTTAATAGTTTGGTAAGATTTACTTTGATGTAGATCTCCCAATACTTTGGTAAGATTTTATTGTAAAATTATGTATAAATTTTATTTTAAGAAAATTCATTAAACCTTCCAATTGTTTAATAAGATCTAATTCGATATTTAAATTCTCTAATAGTTTGATAAAATTAAAAATTTTATTGTTATTATTTTTAAAAAAATTCATTAAGTCTTCTAGTAGTTTAGTAAGACTTAATTCAAAATTTAAATTCTCCAATAGTTTGGTAGGATTGAAAATTTTATTATTATTTTTTTCAAAAAATTCATTATAAAATTCTCAAATAGTTTGGTAGAATTCATAATATATAATTTTTAAACTTATGAAATAAAAAATTCGTAATTTATCTTTAAATTTTATTTTAAACATACATAAAATAAAGTGAAATAAATGAAAATATATATATATATATATACAAAATGTGAAAATTACTTTAATGGATGGAAACATGCCTAGGTGGAAGTATCCCTTGATCTGTAGTGGCAGATAATCACCAATTCCAACCAAAGAGCTCTGCCACTAATTCTAGTCAAAGAGCTTGAGTATAGATTACTACTCATCTATTTCTTGGTGAGTTTCCTCATTATTTTTATCACAAATTTGAGTCCTTAATATAGGGCTCCAAGCTATTTCAATTTGGAAAATAATCAATTTTGGAATCTGTAATTTTGGTGATTTTATTTGATTCAATTACGTGATTTTGTTTTACATGAATTAAGCCCCAAGAAAATCAAAGCATTAAATCTAAGATCTTTAATTCACATTATTTTTTTTTTTGGGTTTTCAAACTTTCTTTTTTCCTTTTTTTGTTTTTTTGGCTTTCTTACCTTTTTTTTCTTTTTACTTTTGACTAGAAATAATAAAACTAAAATTAAATACCAAAATTAACATTAGGACTAAAATTAAAACTAAAAAAATTAAAACTAAAAATTAAAATTTTTAGGCTCTTAATTCTTAGGCTTAAAGCGTTTCAATCAAGGCCCAATTTATGGTATAAGGCCCATTTCAATTTCAAAAAAATTCGCAAACAAAATGGGGTGTCTATGGGTTTATCAGTTGCCTCGAACTTTTTTCATATTACTGTATCACATAACTCACCCTCATGCATTGCATTGGGCTTGCTTTCATGAATAACATGTCATTTGCATATAATAGGTGAATAATTCGAGGCCCATTCTAGCTTGCCTTCACATCAATTATCCATCCATCTGTTTGATATTTTTTTAGCATAGATGGAAATCCTTTTGTGTACAAAAGAAATAATTAAGACATGCGGATCAACTTGATGAAGACCCCTTTATGGGCAAAAACTGTTAGTAACATAACCATTAAGAACTATGGAGTAAGACATTAAACCTATACATTTCATAATCCTATCAATCCATTGTGCAGCAATCCCTATTTTGCTTATGACAACTTCTAAGAAGACCTACTCAATCCTATCATAAGGCTTACTCATATCCAATTTTAAAGCCACAAATCCATCTTTTCTTGATTTTTTATTTCTTAGAGTATGGATTAGTTCATAGGCCACCAACACATTGTTGGTAATCAAGCGACTAGGAACAAATGCATTTTGGGACTTATGCACCTATTTAGGAATTTCTTTAGTCTAATAGCCAGTTGTTTTAAAATAATCTTGTAGATTACATTACAAAGACTAATAGGGCTAAAGCTGGCCATCGATCTAAGGTTCTTTTTTTTTGGGAATCAAAACTATATTAGTATTATTAACATCACAGATCCTCCCATTTCTATTAAGACAATCTAAACAGGAATCAACTGCATCATTCCTAATGATATGCCAATATTTTTTAAAAAATAAGGCGAGCATTAGGGCCTGAAGATTTTGTTAGATTCATTTGCTTGATTGCTTTATAGATCTTTTCAACTTTGAATTTTGCTTAGAGAAAAAATTGTTCATCTCATCTGTGACAAAAGCCTTTATCCCTTGTAAGATCTCATCAAACATTATTGGTCTTTGGGATTTAAAAAGCTTTTGAAAATAGTCAAGGCTATATTTTCCATCCTATGTTCGTTCTCACTCCATATCCCGTTTTCATCTTCCAACCCCTTGATGAAATTATTTCTTCATCTACTTGATGCCTGAGCATGAAAAAAGCTATGTTTTAATCCCTATCTTGGAGCCAACTAATCCTTGATCTTTGCTACCAAAACAATTCTTCATTCTCTATGAAATCGTGTAGAGCCATTTGCACTTTTACGTCCCTCATTGTATTTTCTTCTTTTGGTTGCTACTTCTTAATATTCTCATATTTTGTACTAAGCTCTGTGATTTGATTTTGAAGTCGACCAAAAGTTGCTTTACTCTACATGTTAAGCTCTTACTTAACTATTGCCAAGTTTTAATACAAATAGCCTATCGCCCCACCATTCCAGCCACGTCCCACTATTGTTTCACAAACTACCTCATAAGTCCACATCGATTCAAAGTTAAACCATTTCCTCCCTCATCCTTTTTGTTTTTGCCATTACAACCCTCTATGTCCACCAACATCGAGTTATGATCTAACATCAATATTGGGATATTAGTGACCGAATACATTAGGAGTAAATCTTTCTACTCCTTATTTTCTAAAGCTCTATTAAGTCATTCTCTTATAATTCAATTGTGATCTTTCTCCATTTCCCAAGTGTACCATATTTCCTTGCATCTAAGATCTTCAAGCTTCACATTTTCTATTGCATTTATAAAGTTCACCATCTGTCATTCTACCCTTGTAACTCCCCCCTACTTTTTTTAATCCCATGTTATCTTATTAAAATCCCCAAAGCACATCCATGGATCCTTTGATAAGTCAGCTAGCTTATTTATTAATTCTCACGTTTCATATCTTAAACTTGTATTTAGCTCATAGTAGACCACAGTCAATCCCTAATATTGGTTTTTAATGTCCACCACTTTCACATCTATGTGATTTTTTTAAAAACTCGCCAAGCTCGTAGTAATACCTTTCTTCTAGAATAATGCCAGCCCACCATTCCTACCCACTACACTAATACCCAAACCAGAGTTCATGTTGCATTTTTTTTATTCTATCCAACTCCTATGTTAACACTAATGTCTTGCTTAGAAATACAACATTGGGATATTCTCTCCTAAAAAACCTTTGAAGTGCTTAAACTATTCATAGGTCCGAAGCCAATGGTAGTTCCAAGCTATGCACTTCATGGTTGTTGACAATACTTGTATCTAGTCTCTGACATTAAATCATCTCCCCTATGGACAAATCTTGCCTCCTCACTGACCATTGCCACCTTAGCTTCTCTATATGGTTCTCCATTGTCTACCCTATTTTTTTCTTTTTTCTTAGTTCAGTTTCTACTTTATTTTGAGACCTTACGATTCAAGCCATTTTCTTTCATTTGGATTTTCTACCCCTTTAAGCTGCACTTATCTTATTCTCCTGGGAACCACTTTTATTTTTCTTGACCTATTCCTTGACTTTTCCCCTTATGATGCTCGTATTGCCCTTCATATCAAGGTGTACATGTCACGGGCAAGACTCAAGCTCTAGGTTTGTGCAGTTTTAAGATATAGGGATGGACTTTTTTGCATCCCAAATAAGCCTAACACAAGAAATGATATACAGACACTCTAAACTGTGGCGCTTAGCTACCTAATATACTACAAAATGAAAGGGCACAACAAGTGCCTAAAGAAAGGCTAACAAACAAATAACAAAAAGGTTTAAGGCAAGAGTAAGGATTTTATTACTTAATGGCTTTGGTCTTTTCCGTTATCATGCCATAGCCAAAACACACAAACTGTTAGACCACAAATGCATAAACTAAAGGTTTACCTAAACTCTAGTAGACACTCTAGTGATCCGATTTTGGTTTTTGTAAACCAGCACAATTGCATAGCACACATTGTTAGGCACTAATCTACATTGGCTTAACACACCAATCTCTTGATTAGGCACTAGTTTGCACACCTGTATACCTGCACAGCACACCCACAACACAAAGCAACAAATTGTCGAACACTTGTCTTACACTCTAGCATACCCGCACCCAGTATACCAGGAGTGTTTCACCAACACATGAGCATAGTAGCCCATCTAAGATGCCTGCAACAAATAGAAAACCTCTCATACCACGTAGTAGAATATCCACACACATCATAAGATGTCTGCACATATAGTAGGATGCTTGTACAACTTACCATAATGCCCGCACACCACACCAGGATGCTTGCACACCACACCAGGATGCTTGCACACCATACCAGGATGCTCGCATGCAAGTCCCCTTACATACATCAATGCCAACTCTGGCTCCCCAGCCAACGCTAGCTCACACGGTAACTCTGACACCTTCTATCATGAGTAGAGATCTGTTGCACACTTTGAACCAAAGCTCTAGCCACCACCTTTGGTCTAATCCAGGCTCTGATACCTCTTGGCATTTAGTTTTGTCACCTACTCCTAGCTTTTTTAAGCTAGGTATTGATACCATTTGGTATCAGACTATGTAGCCCACTTTTAGCTCTCCGAACCGAGCTCTGATACTACTTGTCACGTGTCTTAAAGCCATGTAAGCTTGGAGCTTGAATTTTGACCCATGACACATGTACCCTTTCGTGTGATGTTCACCCATAATAATTTTGTATGGTGATTGCATGCCATTATCATCTTCATTGTGGCCCACCATAGTTGCTCTAATCTCCTTAGATCTCTCATTAATTTTTTTTGATAGGTCCTACCTCTTTTTTTCCCATATTTTATCTATCTATGATGAATCCATGATTCTTTCCTAATCTCGTAATTCATGCACCTCATCTTTTCCTCAAATTACCATAATTCTTGCTCCTATTTCTCTTATTTCCATTCTTACCTTTTGTTCCTCCTCTATGATAGCCACCACTTCTATTGAGCTTTCTTTCTCTCTCCTTTATTTTGCTGTCAGTCGACCTTCTTGCCCTTGAATTCTTAAACTTCATATATAAAATAGGTTGGCACCTTCATTAAAGCCTTTCCTTTTCACAAGTGAGGCCCTCATCCATTTCTTATATTATTGCACTTTAATTCCCTTAGCTTTGTCCTCTTTTTGGCAATCTGCCTTTACATGTCCTAGCTTGCCACACTTGTAACAAAAAGATAGTAGTCTCTCATATTTAAACTTTCCTCATATTCTTTTCCTTCATTTTTCCACACCAATTTTCACTACCTTCCTCAACGACTTAGGGATATTAATTTATACCTTGAGTCAAATGAACCTTGCCCATCCTCCTATTTCCAATGATCCATCATGGCTATCAAATTACCTAGGTTGTTACCCACACTTTTGGCCACCTTTTGGGTTCTCAAACCCAATGGAAGCTCAGAAACCCTAATCCAAAATGGGACTTTATCAAAACTATATTCATTAGGTTTCAACATACCATTATATTCTTGCATAACTAGTAAATGCTTTTCAAATGACCAAGGTGATCCTTTATGACCCTTTTTTTATCATTTATGGTAGCAAATTTAAACATGAAAGTGTTCTCTTCAAGGCTCATGATATCTACCATCTTTATCAACCGCTAAACTATTTTAAACATATTAGTCATTGCCTAGGATTCAAATAACGATTTAATAATGGAATAGCGGCTGCAAAATTATAGTAGCGCCACCACCCACCACCACTATTGAACAAAATATGGTTGAGAAATTCATTCACAACCAAAATGGTACATAATGGCCGTAAAATAATGACATAATGGGGAATAGCAACAATAATGGACCATTTTTGCTGTTATTCCATTTTCTTACCATGGATCTAATAGTTCAAGAAAAAAACAAAATTTCAACACTGTAGAATAAAGTAATAAGCCTGCAAAAGTAAAAGTAAAAGCAAAAGCAAAAAGTAAAACTCAAAATCTCATATCTTTAACATTAAAACCAATCTAAAATTAAGCTAAAAAATAGATGAATTATTTATCAACCATTCAATCGGTACTTCAGCACCTAAATTCAAATTAGCCTCAGCCCTTAAGTTTTCAATCAACATTCAAGATCAAATAAGGTAAGAAAAGAAAGTTAAATTACCTTTTTTTTTTTGCAAAATTTTTGTAAAATGATGTCTGTTGTGAGAGTTTGAGAGAGACAAATGAGGGATTCCATAGGTACTAGGTAAGTGATAGTGATGAAAGGATGAAAGAGAAAATGAAAGATGAAAAAAAAAAGAGAGAAGAAGAAAATTTTGGAAGGCCAAGCTCTGGAAGCACAAAGAAGATGAATAGAATAGAGCAAGCTACATTGTGGGTGGGTCTACTAAAATTAAACAAATTAGGGGATATTGGGGCACGTGGGTGGACTATGAATACTTTTTATAATCTAAATAAAATTATGAATAATTTTTTTAAAAAATATAAAACATAAAGTGTCATAAATTATTTTTAAAATCGTTGAATAAGAGTTTTTATAATTATAATTATAATTATTACATTTTATAATAAATTATGCAAAAAAAATTTATGACCGCGATAACTGCAATGATCACAATGATCTCTGTTATATAAAAAATACGATAAATGCAATACAATAAAAAATGTGACTGATATTTAAATCCTTAGTCATTGCCTCTTTGTTGAATGACTGTACTGCATGAAGCTTGCCCACCAACCACTTATGTTCATCTGTCGTTTCTACTTTATCAATTCCTTCACTTACCTCACCTTTACCTTTTCTTCATCTGTGAATGAGAGCTGTTTACGTAGTTGATCCCATCATCTTCCATCTTTGATCTCTGTCACTTACTCAATCTTCCATAAAAAATTATGATACTGTAACCCTAGAAGTTCTGTCACACTAAAACTACCCTTAAAGACCAACATCCATCAGTGATCCTAAAGGAAGAAAACTCTTGTATCAGACAAGACTAAGACTTCTCCCACAAAACCTAGTTCCTAAGGAGACTTTGGACACAAGCAAAGAATAAATTAATTTCATATTTTAGTTAATTTTCGAAATGAGTTGGTAAAATATTTTGTTGTCTTATTTGTGCCTATGGTAATAATGAAAACAAAACCAAGACTTTTGACTATAATTAATAATATTTTTTCATTTTTTTATCTAAATTATATTAATGTGCAAGTTGCTTTCTATATTATCACTTGCAAATTTTATAAGATTTTGCTTTTCGTAATTAACCAATAAAAGGTGAAAACAATCAAGTAAATAAGTCTAAGCATATAGCATAAAAAAACATTAGTAAACTTTTCTCAGTATAATGGTTTAGGTTTGTAGTGGCTTTTTTTTTTAAAGTTTAGCAACGTTTATAAATGCCACTAAAAGATTTGCGACATTTGCAAAAAATGCCACTTAGAATGCTGGCTATATATGTGTTTTGAAAAATAGCTATGTTTTCAAAAAAATGCCTCAATATTAGTAGTGTTTATATCTGAAATGCCGTTATTTTAGTGGCATTTCTATCTTTGAGATGTCATTAAATTAGTGGCATTTTTATGAAAAAAATGTTGTTGCTTTGGTGGCATTTGTAACTGAAAATGCCATTACTTTAGAGGCATTTGTATCTAAAAAAGCCTTTATATTAGCAGTATTTTTTTTTAGATGCCGCTAATTTAGTGGCATTTTTATGAGAAAAACACCGTTGCTTTGGTGGAGTTTGTAATTGAAAATGCCACTACTTTAGAGATGTTTGTATTTAAAAATGCCTTTATATTAGTGGCATTTGTATCTTTGAGACGCTGCTAATTTAGTAGTGTTTTTATGAGAAAAATGCTATTACTTTGGTGGCGTTTGTATAAAAACACCACTTAACTAGTGGCATCTGCTGGTAATAGCAACACTACTTTTAGTGACATTTTATGATACAAACGTCATAAATTATTCATTTAGCAACATTGTTGAACGCAAACACTACCATTATGTAAAAATATATATATTTTAATTCTGTTAATAAATTTTATTTTCATTAAAGAGCTTAAATTCAGAAACTGAAATTAATATAAACTTAATTCACGTTTAAATGTGCGTCTAATTAACACAAAATTTAATAATTAGCATAATAACATTTAAGTATTTTTAATACATTAACAAAACAAAAATTAAAATGTATGAAATGGATAATTGCATACATTTTGCTGGCTACTAATTGATGAAAAAAAAATTTTACCTTGGTTATTAGTGTGCTCAAGAACCTATTAAATAATACCATACAATTTTTAATACTTCATTGTAAGCTTTTTTTATATTTAAAAATTTAAATATTTACTAAATATAATACCTAAGTTGGTGGAGCACCAAGATCATTTTCTGAAAATTGTTGTTGCACAAAATTCCTAAGATGATCAAATTGATCATGCAACTGCTGAAAATTTGCATGCTCTTGCTCCATTCTAGCATGTTCTTCCTCAATTTTGGCATGCTCTTGTTCTCTTTCTGCTTCCATTTGTTGAAAACATTATTGCATAGTTTGCAACTCCTCTCTCAATATTGAAATGTCTCGCAAAGATTGACTTGCTGAGAATGTAAATTGCTAAAAGCTATGTCCATAGTAAGTTGATGGTGTTAGACCTAATCTAAGGCCTTGGACTCAACCATGCCTTTTTTTTTCTAGCAACTTCTATGAATATCCGATTTTCCATTTCTTGCATATTGAGAAAACCATCAGATGCTACTTCAATCTTAGCAGCCATTTTCTCTTTCGCTTTTTCTTGTGAATTTGTCATATACAACTATTAAGTTTAATGATTAATGGATAATATGTTAAAAAGAGTAAATATTTACTTTCTGTCAAAATAGATGACACAAATTACCACAATTTCTTGTGTTTTGATATTCATGTAAGATCCATCTTTTTTTGTGTGTGTTATGCAAAAAAGTTCCACACATCCAATTGTACCGCCCATCTCATTCTCTTATAAAAAAACATATGTTATTTGATAGGATACATATCAATTGTAACTTATTCATGCATATCAAGCTTGTCAATCAAGTATTAACATTTTGAATAATTTTAATCTCATGTATTTATATTTTGGCCCCGTAACAACTTAATAGTCTTAAACATACGCAAACAATAAAAGCATTTCAGATTGTATTTTAACAGTTTGGATAGCTTCAATACTTGATATTAAACTTGTCTGATTGATTAAACTTGGTTTCTACAGTTGATATGGGAGAAAAAGTTGTCGTTTATGTCTATTTGGGACTATTTTTGCATATAAAAGGCAAATATACAAATTAAACTTTTGAATGGCTTTCAACATATTGAATGGCTTTAATCCTTGATATTAAACCAAGAGAAAATAATTGAATTTGGTTTCCATGATCGATAACAAATTTGTATTTTTACCTAAATATATGTAAACAATAACTTTTTCCTACATATCATCCATGTCAACTAAGTTTAAAACTTTCGATAAGTTTAATATCATGTATTGAAACTATCAAAACTATTAAAATAGAACAATAATTGTTAATTTGCATATTTACCTTTTAACGGCAAAAAAAGTTCATTCATTGGAATAAGTTTATTATCATAAACTTATTATTTCTTTTTGCTTTCTTGCAAAACTTTTTGATCCACTTGTGTGGCTATATTTCTGTTGCTTTCTATTACCAATCATAATCTGTTCTTTTTCTTGTTATAAAAAATAATTGCGTATATGATAAAAATACAAATATTACCAAGTTAAACCATAAAACACTTTCATCATTTTATTCTACTATACAAAGTTATAAACTAGTACCTCTCCTTTTTTTGAGAACCAAAATTTAATTAATTGTTCATATTGCCACCTAATCACATTATGGGGTAGATTTTTCATCATTGCCTCTACAGTAGTATTTTGATCGAAATATTTATTCTTCAAACTATGCTTATAATCTTTCCATTTCTTTCCCAATAACTTAAGCACAAATGAAGTTGGTATTTCAAGTACAAATCTTAACAATAATAATACAGTAAGAAAAGTTTGAAAAAGTCAACAAAATGTAAAATAAAATTTTTTTTATATCTAATTAATTATACTAATACCTCAATAAAGTTTAAAGCATTAGCCTTAACTTCTTCTGGAACTTTATGCCATGTTTCATAATGAATAGGCAATTTCATTCCATTATGGGCTACCATGCCTAGAAATCCAACCAACAGTTGAGCCTCTTCACCAATTGGTTGCCTATCAGAGTTTGCAGACACTACAATACGCTCGTTAGGAGATAGTGCAAACAATTTTTCAAGTTGTCCGACCTCTGGTCCTTTGTTGACCATTGTTATCAATTACAACAAATAAAAAATAAATTTGTAAAATTGAAATACTTTTATCATTATACTTGAATTCTAAAATTGGAGTATATCATACCTACATTCAAATTTAAAGCATAATCAACTGATGGGGTACTATCTAAACCTGAACCTCCCACATTGCCAGATCCAATATCAGTTGAAAGGTTAGAAGTGATAGAGTTAGATCTAATAGTACATTTATTTCCCTTTAAAGGATTCAGTCTATAGCCAATATCTACAAGTGCCACAGACGGTTCTAAACTAATATCTCTAATATGTTTTCTTTTCAACCTGCTTCTCCGCATTATAGCTACCTTACATTATAAAAGCAAATATAGAAAAGATATTAGTTTAGAACATATATAAAGACATTGAGAAGTTAAGAAATCAAAACCTACGATACATAATGAACATATCGATTTAATTAAATCAAAAGATAATGTTTGATTTATAATACAATAATTATACAATAGTGAATGTGACATTAATTACATACAATCATTTACTATATTATGTCTTAAACACTCGAATTACAAATTATAGACGCACCATTTCGTGGTTTATAAATATCTTCAGTAACATCTTCATGGACCCACTGAGCATAGGAATTGGAGATATTTTCATCCAAGTTTTGTTCAACAAAAGGATAACATTCAGTTATATGTTCAACATCATCTTTAGTATCTAACCCCATATCAAATAAGTTTTTAGGTGTGTTTCGAATAACAACAAACCAACCCAATTCTTTGGGATCTTTAGAGTAAAATACTTGTTTGACTTGAGATGAAAAAACATAAGGTTCATCGATGAGTTGTCTAGTGTGAATTAATAAAGAAAAATTAATAAGTGTAAATCCATACTGAGCTTTTTTAATACCCCTCGCACTATTCACATAAGCCCAATCACATCGAAATAAGACAACTTTCCACTTGCCATAATAATCCAACTTAATGATGTCATTAATCATGCCGTAATAGTCAACATTTCTCTCTAAAGGGTTTGTGTACCTAGCACTAGCATAGTTAGTAGTTGATGAAGTCATAACAACTCCTAAATTTTGTGTATTTCTAAATCTCTCATGAGATTTAGTGTGAAATCTAAATCCATTGATGATGAAACCTTTGCATCATTTCATAATTTGGTTTGGACCGTGTGAAAGACACTTCACCTCTTCACTAACAAGCCTTCAACTCCAAACCTATAAAAGTGGAATAAATATATATATGTTATTAATGTTATTTATACCATAAGCATTCTATGTAGATTTTTCATAATGAGAAGTATGGCATTTCTTATATTTGCTCCTAACCATTCATGAAAGTTTTCAGCAAACAACTTATTAAGCTTTCAAGGGTTTGATCGTCGATAATGTGTAGGATCTCTCAAATTATTTCTATACTCACTATAAAGCATCATGATAAAGTATTAACAAAAAAAAAAAAATAAAAGACAATAAATTATGCTTAATGTAATGAATAATTTCCTTGCTAAAAAACTTACTTGTGACATGATTCAATTGAGTCATGATGAAAAAGAACATATCGATGTGCTTATGCCTAAGATTTATCATCTAACTACACCAATTCAACTTTGCCTATTGGTCATCCAAAACTTTGAAAAAGATAATTGTAGACAGAGTTTGTATGCTGCATACCAATATTTCTTGATAGTTTATTAAATCTCATTTCAACATCTTCCAAATAATGAGAACAAAATGTCATACACTCTTCTACTAAATATCCTTCAGCAATAGAACCTTTCGAATAGTGTTTGTTGCGACAATAAGACTTTAACCTCCCCAAAAACCTATAGTATAAAACATTAGTCATATGTTATTTTAAGTAGAGTGGCTTGATCATTAATAAAACGTAATCAATCTATTAACAAATAATACCTTTCAATAGGATACATCCATCGATAATAAACCAACCCACCGATTTTTACTTCATATGGAAGATGGATAACCAAATACATCATAATAGTGAAGAAGTTTGGAGGGAAGATCTTCTCTAAATGGCATAAAGTAATTGTGGCTCGATCTTGAAGTTCGTCAAGCTCTTCCATATTCATACATTTCTAACAGAGAGATTTAAATATGTTACTTAATTCAATTACCACAGAAGTGACTTGGTTTGACATTGATGAACGTAAAGCAATTGGAAGTAAGTCTTACATCAAAATGTGATAATCATGTAACTTCAATGAAGAAAGTTTTTGCTCATTCAAATTCACACATCTCAATTTATTTGATGCATAGCCATTCAAAACTTTAACATTTTTCAAAACCTTACAAAAAATATCTTTTTTAGCTTTAAAAATCCCAAAACAAGTAGCAAGTAATTGATATTAACCATTATGAAGCAACTTCAGATGAAGGTTTGGCCGAATCCCCATATCAACTAAGTCAAGCTAACTCTTTAAGTCATCCTTGGATCTTCTATTCACATTAAGAATTGTTCCAATAAAATTGCAAACATTGTTCTCTATGTGCATCAAATCAAGGTTATGGCGTAATAAATTATATTCCCGGTAAGGCAACTCAAAAAAAATACTTTTTTTTTCATAACTCAGACTCATTAGGGTCATCTATTTCATCATCTTTTTTATCACTTTGAATATCAAGATCATCAACTTAAGTATGAGTATCACCAATTTGCATAATACGAGTCTGACACCTTCAAAGATGTCCCTTACTTTTTTCCTTGATGGAGTCATTTTTTCATAAGTGAAATTGATATCTTTTAATTTTGACAAGATATTAGACTTATTAATGGGTAAAAGTGATCTTCTCAACTCTTCAATTCCATCAAAAATATGTTTTTGGAATCTAAATTGATGATTATCATATAACCATCAATGATGTTCCATATAACAAAACTTTCTACCATTAAGTAACCATGTCGAACATGTCTATGTAGCATAACTTGGATAAGCATAACGACCTTTTATACTCCAACCAGATAAATTCGCATAAGTAGAAAAATCATTGATAGTTCATAATAAAGTAGCATGTATATTGAAGTTCTCTTCTTTTGATGCATCATAGGTCTTAACTCTTTCTCATAATTGCTTTAACTCTTTAATAAGAAGTTGTAAATAGATGTCTATATCATTACCTGAACTTTTTTTTCCCAAAAATTATCATAGACAACATAAATGACTGTTGCTTTATAGCAATCTGTGGTGACAAATTGTAAGGAATCAATACAACGGCCAAGCATTATAAGAAGTACTCATCATTTTAAATGAGTTGAATCCATCAGATGCTAGTCTAAACATAGCATTTCGAAGATCAAATGCAAAGTTTGAAAACCTAAAATGAAATGATTTTCATGCCAAAGAATCTGTAAGATGCCTCAATGATCCATCATCCGTCCATTTTTCATGATGCCACCTTATTGAATTTACAGTTTTGAAAGACATAATGTGTCATTGAAGTCTTGGTGTTAATGGAAAATAACGTAAAACCTTAACAGGCTTTTTTTTTACACATACCTCATCACCATCCTCATTCAACTTTTCATCGAGATTTTTGTCCACCCAATGACAAATACCACAAAAATGATAAAATTCTTGATTTTTTTATCCCTCAAATACAATATGCAATCATTGGGACAACTATGAATTTTCTCATATTCGAGACCTAAATCTTTGATCATCTTCTTTGATTCCTTACAAGATTTAGAGATTTTTACAAAAGGAAACATTTTTTTCATAAACTCTAATAATAAAGTTAAAGAGTTTCCCATCCATCCACATAAGCATTTCAAGTGAAAAAGATGAACACATAAAGATAGCCTTGAATGCTTTGATCCCTAAAAAAGTTCTTCATTCATACCCTCAAGTAACCTATAAAACTTTGATGCTTTTTTTCTAGGTTGTTGGTCATATACACCTATCCCAAGTTCACCAAATTCATGTATTTCAACATTGGACTGATTAAATCCTTCATTTTGGGGAGAAAGATTATGAAAATATTGGTTATGAATGTTAAAAGCATCTCGCAACATGCTTTTAATGTCATCTGCTATAAAAAGATCATGTTGGTGTTGGCAAGCCCTTGAAGTTGGAGAAACTCTAGTAAAAGACCTTAATGGTACAAACTCTCCATGAAAATATCAATTAACATATCCTAAAAGAAATCTAATACAAATTAAATGTTCAAAAATAACTTGATGAATTTGCCACTCGATATTAGCACACTTCACTTGTATTATCTTCACTTGTATTCTCAAATGCAAAATTAAGAAAATTTTTTACTCCATCTCTGTACTCTTAACTTAATCTTGACTTTTACATTCAACTCTTATCCATTTAGTACTTGCTACATTATTAGACCAAATGTATATAAATAATTTAAATGAAAATAAACATGTACAATACTTAAGTTTACTATATTTTAAACAAAAGATAATAACAAGACCAGTACTTACACAAAATGAGAACTCCTTATTGTGAAGTAATTTATTAGCTACCAAATATTATGAATGTTAAAACTCTGCTACTAACATAGACAGTACCTAAGAGTATTTGTAGTTGGGGTTGAAGTAAGGTAAAATAAAGTGAGTTTTGAAGAAAATTGTTAACACCAAAAAGAAAATCGTTAATTACAAAAGCTGAAGGAACAATTGAATGAAGTAAAAGCTAAAGTAAATAAGTAATGAATAGTTAAAATAGGGTTCTAAAAGATAATGCTCGAATACTAAAAGTGGAAGGAAAAGGAAAGTAAATTATACTTGGTTTGGAAAGAGAAATAGTATAATAATAAAGATGAAGCTTGAAGTTGGTGATTGGATGCATTAAGTTTGGGAAGATTTCTATTGGACCAAATTATGAAAGGCATTTACAAAGAAAAATGCCCACAATAATTCCATCCTAAATATTTTTTGAATATATTATAGGCACCTTCAATAGAGTCATAGTAAAATTATTTAGGATTATTAAAGGCATTTACGTCATAAAAAATACCGTTACTAATTTCATCTAAATTTTTTATATATTTATTGAAAGCATTTTTTACATAATACGCCTTCAATAAGTCCCTTATTTTTATTTTACAATATCAGTGAAGACGATTTTCTACAAAAATGCCTTCAATAATGCCTTGACTAAAAATGGCGTCTTTTATTGAAAATGCCTTTAATATTGCACAACTTAAATTTTAAGAGGTTATTAAAGGCTTTTATTCCAAAAAAAAATGCCTTGACTAATTAGTTTTATTTTTTGAAGCAATTTATTGAAGGCGTCTTCTAGTGCAAAATGCCTTCAATATTCAACTGCTCAAATTTTAAGACAGAAAGTGAAGGCGTTTATTATAGAAAAATGCATTACTAAATGTTTTTATTTTATTTTAAGTACAAGCACATTGAATAATTTACAATTAAAATTAGTGGTATTATTAATGACGTCTTCTAGTGAAAAATGCCTTCAATAATTGAGAACTTAAAATTTTTAACGGTTAATGAAGGCGTTTATTTCAGAGAAATGCCTTCACTGAGTACATTTCATTAAGTACATAATTATTAAAGGCATTTTTTTTTATAACAACCACCTTTAATAATTTTTGTTTAAAAATTTTAGGATTATTAAATATCGCTTCTACTTAAAAACGCCTTCAATATACCACTATGGTTATAGAAGTTGTTTATTCCATAAAAATGCCTTCAATAATTTTCCTCTAAAAAATTTTGGGATTATTAAAAGCGGCTTCTATTGCAAAATACCTTCAATATACAACTACACAAATTTTAACACGGTAATTGAAGGTGTATATTCAAGAAAAATGCCTTTAATAATTCCTTTTAAATTTTGTAGATAATTAGTGAAGGCATTTGCAAATAACAACCGCCGTTAATAATTTCCTTTAAAAAAGTTTTGGGATTATTAAAGGCGTTTTCTACTAGAAAACACCTTTAATATACCACTATAGTTATAGAAGGTGTTTATTTCAAAAAAACGCCTTTAATAATTAATTTAAACATAGTACATAATTACTGAAGGTGTTTGTTAATAACAAACACCTTTAATAATTTCCCTCTAAAAAATTTTGAAATTATTAAAGGCATCTTTTATTGACAAACGCCTTTAATAATTCCTTTTAAATTATCTTCATAAAAATTGAAGGCGTTTCTTAATAATATATACCTTCAATAATTTTCTTCTAGAATTTGTTAGGATTATTAAAGATGTCTTCTACTGTAAAACACCTTCAATATACCACCACACAAATTTTAACATGGTTATTAAAGGTATATATTCAAGAAAAATGCCTTTAATAATTCCTTTTAAGTTTTGTAGATAATTAGTGAAGGCATTTGCAGATAACAACTGCCTTTAATAATTTCTTTTAAAAAATTTTTGGGGTTATTAAAGGCATCTTTTATTAGAAAACGCCTTCAATAATTTCTTATAAACTTTTGAAGTCCATAATTATTGAAGGCGTTTTGTATAGAATATGCCATCAATAATTCCCTCCATCCTTATCATGGGTATATTAGTGAAGGCGATTTTGTATTCAAAATGCCTTCAATAATTTTTAAGAATTATCAAAGATGTTTTTTTAGGATAAACGCCTTGAATAATTTCGTTCTAAAATTATTTTTTGGATTACAAAAGGTATCTTTTTGTAAAAAATACCTTTAATAATCTCCAATAAAATTTTGAGGAGATTATTGAAGGTTTTTTTAATAATAATTTTTATATTCATTTCCCTACCTTGAACTTTGGAATCACAAACTGCTAGTACATAGAACGATTAAAAGCTGCGTTATTCAATTGAACCAAACCCTTAAACATATTTCTATCAAACCATTGGTTTCTTTATTGCTATTATTGCCACCGACCTTTAACAAATCAACGGTGCGCACCTCTCTTTTTATTGGTAAGTTTTTTTTTTTTAGTTTATTGTATTATTTATAATATTTGATCAAGATTTTTTTTTGGTTCCTTAATATTTACATATGCGTTTAGATATTTTCATTAACTTCACTGTAAGCATAATCGTCCAAGCACCTTTCATTGCATGTATGCTATTTTT
The DNA here is from genome assembly GCF_047325235.1 of Durio zibethinus. Classification (NCBI taxonomy): domain Eukaryota; kingdom Viridiplantae; phylum Streptophyta; class Magnoliopsida; order Malvales; family Malvaceae; genus Durio; species Durio zibethinus. The sequence goes on from NC_143185.1 coordinate 10,630,541, forward strand.
ATGTAGTACGCCTTAAAATTATGGTTTGTTGAACCTTGTTGTCTGATATTTTTTTACTGAATGGTATTGTATGATATTGGGGGGCTGAATTGTATGCTGAATGATTTACTGAACCTTATTGTCTAATATTGTATTGTCAAATGGTATTGTATGATATTGGGAGGCTGAATCATATGCTGAATGGTTTGCTAAACCTTGTTGTCTGATATTGTATTATCGAATGGTATTGTATGATATTGGGGGGCTAAATTATATGCTGAATGGTTTGCTAAACCTTATTGTCTGATATTATTTTGCTGAATAGTTTTGTATGATATTAGAGGGCTGAATCATATGCTGAATGGTTTGCTGAATGGTGTTTTTGAGTGGTTTGCTTGTTGGCGTGCTGAATGGTATTTTTATACGTAGTATGGTTTTGATTGTATTTAATTACATACAGTGTTAAATTTAGATAATCATAATGTGTAATTCATATAATTACGATCAAGATTGCAAGTATCATAAACTACGAACAACATCATTCTCCTTCTAATGAACATGCATAAGACACAACTGTAGGCCAAAAAAGAAAGAGAAGGGGCTTAAATAAACAAATTAAAATGAGTGACACAAAAATTCACGTTGACTTCAATCAAAATGGATAGCCTGTGTTTGAAAGAGCTGCCAAGATGGCTACTCATATGGGAACCGTCATCTGTTATAGGATTTCCATTACATACACCAATTGGAGATGAGTTCCTAATGATCTAAATGATGATATATGGCAATTGGTTGTGGTATATTTATTCAACTATTGCATAAAATTTGTTAAATGATCATTTAATTAAAATTCAATATGTTCATACTAATTGTGTTAACTTATTTAAGAATGATTCAACATCTCAATTGACTATAAAAAGATTATGTTGCAATCTGCTGAAAAAGTATGCTAAGACTTTAAAAGCAGATTGACATCCCAATATATTTTACTGTTGGTTGGTGAATGTGATGTATTGGCTGTTCCACCTGCGGCATATGTAGATGTCATAAGTGTTGAAGATTGGATAAATTCTGTTCATTATCAATTTTTAGAAGATTTCTTGATACGTAAACCGATTACCAAAAAAATTGTTTATAAGTCATTATGCAATATAACCTTTGATCTTTATATGTGATTGATGTAATTTCTTGATTTTGTAGAAAATCAAAGAATAACAACAGGACATTTAGGCCAACTAACAATATCACCATTGGACAATGAGAAAGGGATATACAAATGTGAAGTATGAGCTTGTATGTATTCACACACTTGTTTTATACTCATTAATGAATATTTATGAACATTCATTTCATACATTCTAATTCTTTTATTATGGTAATTTAATAGGAATCAATGAGCTCTGGCACAGAAGTTTCTAGATGGGATGTCTGAAAATAAGGACATCTACAAAAACATGGATTCTTTGCAGATGAAAAACTGAGGAAATGGCAAAAAAGATTGTGTGTATAATTACTTTTTTAATATAATGTATGATTGACATTGTGGTTGTATGCATGAGTGTATACTAGCTTATATAGATTTTTTGTTACAGCCCATCTTATTATTATCTTTCAGGATGATTATGCTACCAAAGTCAAAATTGGTGAATTGGCAACCGAGTACGGTGAAGACCTTTGTCTTTAGCATTAGGCACTAAAGAAAGGCTTGGTTGGGTTTGTGGGGTTGGTAAATTTTTCTTACCATCAAAGTTTTTTAGTAATAAAAAAAAAACTTGTGAATGAGAAATACACAATATAAAGCAATCATTAAGCAACAACAGCAATGAATTGATGACCAAAAATAATGTCTCAATGAGTAATAGCTAAGATTCACTACTTTGAAGTCCATGTTGGCAGCAATGCAACATAACATGATAGTATACCGATCTAACAACATCGTCTCCATAGAAAAAGCTTTTGTTGCAAGTAAGGAAATGAACCCATCATCTGCTACCACCCAAGAAGTATGATTTTATTTATAATTTTAATATTAATTTGTTTATTATATTGATTGATTTGGTTTTAATACTTATATTTTATTAAATATTGTAGCAAGATGTTCAGAATCACAGTATGACCCTTGCTTAGGCTTCCATAGATGAGTTATCCAAATATTTGCTGGAGCATTTATTCGAAGGAAACTTCATAACCATTGAGTCTGAGGATAGGTTATTTGATAAATCATTATTTTATGAATTGGATGAATTATCAGCTGCTGATATTGTTGCTTATATGAGGTTAGCTTATAAATACAAATATACACATTCAATATATAGTAACTATATTATGGTGTAATACTAACTAGCAGTGTTGATTGTTATCATGCAGCTTCTTATATAGATAGCTCAAAAGGAGACAGTTGACCAACATATTTAGATTTATTGACCCCAACTTTATTAGTGAGTAGAGTGACATAGTCATTTATTGTGCTAATCATGTAATCCTATCCATGAAAAGACCGGTTGATTATTATTTGCTCCAATATAATATGCAGTAAGCTATATTCCAACCTTAATTACTCTAACCTTACCTAAATTTGATTTGATGCATAATCTGAGTATATCATTATTATTATTTTACAGTTGTCATTGGGTGCTTATTGTGATTGGCACCAAATCCTAAACGTCATACTTACTTAATTCAGTTAATCCAACGATGATGTCTAACCCCGATATTCAAACTTTTATAAAGAGGTATTACACTTTATTATATTATATATCTTCTGTTTCTTCATAAGTAATTTTATTTACATATTAAGTAATTTTTTTTCTTTTCAATTTAGGGTAATATCTGCATTTGATAAGAAGATAAAGAAATTGAAATGGGTGTCATTATCGGTAAATGTGAAATATATTCTTTTATGTTGAGTTTGTATAGATAAATATTTCTTAAACCCACTCAATTTAATTTTTCGGTACCTCATTAACCCGGTAATACTGAATGTGGATACTATGTCCTTCGTTTTATGCGGGAGATAGTGTTACATGATTTTATGACGACACCATTCAAGGTTAGTATAAATTTCATAAACTCGTTATATCTTCAAAAAAAATAGAAAAGTACATTATGTTATCATTTCTTAGCATTTACTTCTAATTTTTTTTAGTGAGAGAGTAAAGAAAGCTTTATAGAAGAGGAACTAGATGAAGTCCGTAAAGAATGGTATGATTATGTATTATCATTTATCAATGTTGATAAACCTTCAGGTTAGACATTGTTGGTTGAATGTAAGAATATAAGGAACAAATTGTTATAATGTTTTGAACATGCCATGTTGAATGGAAACTTTAAGTTTGTACATTGGGGTATTGGTTTAATATTATTGTTATACTTAATATGAATACATTTTGTGTACTTAATAAATTATTGAGTACGATTATTTCAGAAAAGTATATTAATATGACAACATTATCAGTTTTAATTTCGAATGTGTGGTCAATTTATTGAAATACAATAATGTTCATTATGTAAATTCCAAAATGTAATTCATAGTATCACATATATAAACTAAATGTTTCCTGGGCATTAATATTAACTGACAGCAAATGTTTTATAGGCATAAACCTATAACTGACTTAACATATACAATATCAAATATATTTTTTTGATGGGATTAACGAAGGTATTTTTAGCAAGAAAATGCCTTGAATGATCTCTAATAGAAAATTTCGAAGGCGTTTTTAACCAAAACCACCTTCAATAATCACACCAAAAATTTATTATGTGAAATATTAAAGGCATTTTGGGTAAAAAATGCCTTTAACAATACCAACTAAAAATTAATCAAATAGTTTATGAAGGGTATTTTTCTATGGGTAACGCTTTGAATAATGCCTAACAAAATATTATTGAAGGCATTTCTGGATATAAGCGCCTTTAATAATTCGATAATTAAAATTTATCATCTGGAATATTAAAGGCATTTTTTTACCAAAATCACCTTCAATAATCCCCAAAAAAATTATTGTGAGGAATATTAAAGGCGTTTTGGGCAAAAAATGCCTTCAAGAATCTGTCTTGTCTTTTTTGTATAAATTATTGAAGGTATTTTAAAAAAATACCTTTAATAATACCAACTAAAAATTAATCAAATGGATTATGAAAGGCGCTTTCCTACGGGTAACGCCTTGAATAATCCCTAATAAAATATTATCGAAGGCATTTTTAGATATAATTGCCTTCAATAATCTGACCATTAAAACTTATTGTCTGAAATATTAAAGGTGTTTTGAGCCAAAAACGCCTTTAAACATCTGTTCAAACTTTTATCTATGGATTATTGATGACGTTTTTTACAAAAACCGCCTTTAATAATCACAACAAAAATTTATTGATTGGATTATAAAAAGCGAGTTCTGCCAAAAACTCAATCAAGAATTGGCTCTATATTTTTCCAATAGATTATTAAGGGTGTTTCTTTACAAAAAAACGCCTTCAATATTCTTTATAAAATTTTTTAAAGAAATTGGTGAAGGCTTTTTTACCAAAAAAATGCCTAGAATAATCAATTACAAATAATCTCTGCAAAAACCCAAAAAAGGCTAAAAGGAGGGATCAAACCTACAACCTTATGATTAATATCCGTACAATCCAAATATTTTGATATGATATTTATTGAAGGCGTTTTTGAACAAAAACGACTTCAATAAGCTTGTGGAATTTTTTGGTCCAATTATTAAAGGTAATTTTTTTTTGTAGAAAGCGCTTTTAATAATCTCGTACAATTTTTTATTAGGTGATTATTGAAGGTGTTTTCTGTAAAAAACACGCCTTTAGTATTCACTGAAATTTTTAAGGTAGGATTATTCAAGGTATTTTAGTCGAGAAACACAACTGATATCAAGCCTTAGGTGGTGTTTATAATTAACAGCGCCGCTATTTGAATATTTAGTGACGTTTTGATAATACACACCTTAAATTTTATAAAAACACAAAAGCTAGTTGCATTTGTAAGTGAAAGACTGCTACAAAACTGCCGCTAATATGCCATTTTCTTGCAGTGTATAAGGTTACATTTATAGGAATTCATAGATATATTTCATTTAGAAAATCAAAATTAACAGTATTAAATATTTAATTTTTGTTCCTTTAAAAAATATTTAATTCTCATAAATTTGTCAATTCTTTATATTTAAGGTGAGAAATGTTTTCTCGTATATCATAAACATAAAAGCACTGCCTAACTTATATATATAACTAGTTATTGTTAAAATATATAAATGATATTACAGTAAATGGTATTTATTTTACACAAAATTACATACCAATAATTTGTTTGCATCGTACTACGCTAATGTAATTTTTCTTAAGATGTTTCATGTTGATAATGACTGGCAGCCGCCCACTAAAACAAAGCGGAAAATTTTTTATTCTGATTCGCTACGTTTCTTTATTCATTTGTAACTATGTTTTTTACATTGGCACATAGTAATTGAGATCTTTGCATAAACTATTACGGAAAGAATAAATCTGTCCGTGCAATGTGTTGTCAGTTTTATGAATATGCTTGGCTCCGGTTTATGTTAGTAACGGTGAATAGGATTGTAACTGAGTCAAAACATTATTAGCTTGACTTTTGGCTTCATTTGGTAACACGAATATTCAAAATCTTGTAAACTATCAATTTATTTTAAGACGGATCTAAAATTTAACATAATATATATAAGCCGACATTTTTTTTTTTTTTGTTGAAACATGAAAACTTTCATTATGCAAGAAAAACATCAACATTTGTGATAAAATCTGGGAGACACTCTCATACTGATATTTGACCCTCAATACAAGATAGCCAGGCAACGTTATGAGTCAAAGTATTTGCAGACCTGTTGACATGTAGGAATTGACAACTTTTATACTGTGATGCTACCCTCAAAATATCCGTTGTTATTCCTGTTCCCTCCAAGTAAGAGTCCCTCGCCTTTGCAAGCTCCTGTACCACCATTATTGCACCAGTTTCCATCTCCACTTTCTCATAGCCCCATTCCCTACCAATACCAATCCCAAATAGAACAGACTTCATTTTTGCATGAAGAGAACAACTTACGTTTGAAGTGCTCGTTGCTGCACATAGCACCGCTTTACCTCTTTTACCCCAAGCAATCATTCCTAATCTTGCTGTCTTGTTTGTGCACCTAAAAGACGCATCCACATTGATTTTGAATTCAACATCCATAGGTGGTATCCACCTCATCATTGTCTCCCCGCAATTCCCTTTCTTATGCAAGCATTAACCTGTGTATAATAGCCGATTATTTTTATATGTGAAGTTCATTGTATATGATGATCCGCTAGCATTTCATGTGAAAGGAGTATTTAAAGTGAATTCACATCAGTTAAATTGGAGCATCCCTGTCACATAAATATAACAGGGCCTTTACTAAGCTGTATTTCGATAATGTTTCATTTTTCATACTCAAACTTGATTTATAATTTATTTGAGTCAATTAAGTTTGATTTAATAAGCTAAATAAAATTATAAATATGTATATTTCTTTTCAAATCTAAATTCTCTTTTTTGAAAATTTCATTCCTCTTTTAATAAGTTTCAATATCCATTTTTAATTTTTCATTATGCCGTTTTAAATCAATCTCTGTTCTAAACAAAAAAAAATCATTTTTCACGTTAAATTTTGCAATCATTTTCTCATATTTGAAATTTATTTTCTCATATTCAGTTGACAATTATTTAAAAACCTGTTATAATTTGCCAAATAAATAAGAAATAAGTGCACAAGGTGAAGAATATACTTTAGACGTTGCAAGAGCCATAAGGCATGATTAATCTTGATTCAAGGATTGACTTTCACCTGATTCCTCATCTTTTACCTTGTCACTAGTTGGACATTGATTTCCATAAGACTTTTCGTCAGTTACCTTTTTGTTCTTTTTCTCGTACATTTTTTTGAACTTGTTCCTTTTTTTTTTTTTTTTTTTTTTGGCTTGTTAAATTTCTAAATATTCATGGCACAATTAAGCATGTTTATAGCCTTGCAATTTGCTTCAATAAGCTTCAAGAGCTTCTCCTCACCTTCTTCATCTTTGTTGGAACATTAAGCCCTTTGACGATAATCTTTCATACTTTCATATCTTGAGCCATAGTAGAAGTTTTTATTCTTTAACTTCCATTGAGGTAGTTTAAACTGGCGAACATAAAACATTCCATGATGGATTAATTCAGATATGACTGTTTGCAGCATGGGAGTAGATTACACAAAAAATCCCTGAGAACAATGAAAAGAAAAATATCTGGATAACGAAAACTCTCCAAATTTAGAGTCATAGAAACTCAATTCATATGATCATTTTAAGTTGTTAGATTTACAAAATAAAATCCAAATTCTGACACCAATTGTTAATTCCAATGTAAATAAGTAGTCCAAGAGGAAGTGAATTAGATTGATTCCAAATTTTCCCAAAAATTACAGTTCAAGAAATATTCTTGAGAAAATAAAAATAGATAAAATAAATATGAAATTTAAGCACAAATGATGAAGATGCCATTTTTGTTTGCTTTATTTGGAATCCCAAAAAAAATATAAATGCTCTTTACATAAACTTTTAAAAAATTCTTAACAAGGAGATTTATTAGTAGTACCAAGAAATCATAATTTTCATATTTCAAGGACAAGCCCTTATAGGCAAAAGAAGTAGTCAATCAAAGCGCATTAGACATTTAATATTAATTTAACCTATAAGCAATATATCTTGTTTTACTTTAAGCAATTCAAAGGTGGTACTATAAGCAAAAGATAGATGCACATCGAACTTTTAGGTCATGTAACATTGTAAATTTCAAGGAAGACATATTCATGATTTATATATTTAAGTACATTTTAACACAGAATAAATATGTCAAATATAAAGTATAGGTCGTAATCAATTTTGACTTAAGATAAAAATATACGCACCATAAATAATTCATACTTAAGTCAATTTTTAAACATATGAGCTTTAAGCATAAAACTTTCAAGTATTAAATCTAAGTTAAATTAATAATCATATAAGTATTGAACTTGACCAAGACACCCAATGAACCAAAATAATAGTTTTTATTAAGTTCAAAAAGTTTGTAATAAGCTAAATTCATAAGAATAAGCCAAGGATTCAATCTTGGATCAATATTTAAGCATAAAAATAAAATATATTTCAAAATTATTTTCAAAACCAAATATTTGATTTTTATCAAGAATGATTTTATCCATATAAGCATAGGATCACTTAAGAAAGAATTTCAATAAATATCAAGTTTGGAGAAAAATAAATTCAAACATTTCAAGGCCAATTTCCCATTTAAAAAAAAAAAAAAACAATTTAAAACTGCATTAGCACCAAGGTAGAATTTAAGATAATAATAAAATAAACATTCATAATGCAGACCTTTTATCCTAAAATGCCATAAAATAATCGTAAATTTAAAATTGATAAAAGAAAAAAAATAATGATCATAGTCAAGGGTGACTTACAATGCATTTTTCTTTGCATTTTAAGTATTAGACTTATTTGTAACTTAGAAAACATCTTAAATTTTTTTTTTTACTCCTTTTCCTGCTTTTATTGCAGGTATCCTGAGTAGTCAGATCGTCATAAGTTTTAATTTTTTTAATGCAAAAAAAAAAGACCAATAAAATAGTCACCATTTAACAAGAAACAAAATCAGATGTTTATACTCACTATATGATCTTTCAAACAAAAAAGAGATAAAGAAGATGTAATAATTTTGTAAAATAAAATTATATGTTTATATATAATTGCTACGTAATTTTAACATGTGATGTATGTCTTTGATAAAAAAAAATGAGAAACATTTCAAATAAAATAAAAATAGTTTGAATTCATTTATGATTTTTATTATTTATATGAGATTTTTATTATTTGCTAAGTTAGAATATAAAATATAAAGCGTGCATATGCGCGGCATCTCTTTTTTTGTTTTCAATGTTTTTCTCATTGGTTGAATCATGATAACCTTTATTTATTTATTTATTTATTTTTTAAAAATATTTTCATAATAGATTTTTAAATTTTTAGTGGACCCACCTTTTTAATTTTTTGTGGAATCTACTTTTTTTGGTTTTTTTTTTTCGTTTTTATATCTCATAAATGTTTCTTTTTTATTCTGTGAGACTCGTCGTTTAATTATTTTTTCATGGGACCAACATTTTCTCCCCTTTTTTTTTAATTTTTTTTCTTGGGTGACATGTATTTATTTCTTATTTTTTACATTTAATAATTTAAAAATTTTTTTTTATTGAAACTCACTTTATACCAATTTTTTTTTAAATAATATTTTTTATATTTTTGTGTTTGACTCATTTGATACCAAAAATATATTACTTTTTTTTTTAAGTTTTAAGTTTTACTTTTTTCTTATTTTTAAATATATTTAATAAATAATTTTTTAAATTTAAATTTTTGGGAACTTATTTGATATAAAAAATATATCATGTCTTTAAATCATTTTATTCTTATATTCTCTTATGCTTGTTGATCTTTTTTCTATTTACATTTTTCTTTTTTATTTAATAAAAATTTTGAAATATTTAACTTTTTAATGTCAAGCTCATTTGATATTTTTATTATAAATTTATATATTCTTGGTTATTTTATCAGTTTAAATTTTCTTTTTTAAAATATGAATATTAATGTAAGTACATATGGATTTGATTATTGTTCGATCATTTATTTTATTAGTCTTCTTTTTTAGGTTTTTTTTTTTTTAATTTATGATATAAATTTTTTTAAAAAACTTATCATTAGTGATGTTGCATACCAATTTTTCTTTTTTATTTGCTTTTCTTATTTTCTTATTTTTAATTTTTTCTATATTTCTTTTTTCCTTTTTAATATTTAATAAATATTTTTAATATTTTCTGTTTTAATGTATAGAGTTCATTTTATATTATTGATTAAAAATATTTTTCCTTTTTTTTATGTTGTTTTTTATTGTTAGATAATTTTGTAAAAAAATGATATTAACGAAAGTATCAACGTGATGTATAGAGTTGATTTTTTTTTTTGCTTTTTTGTATGCTTTTCTTTTCAATTTTAGGGTTACAGAAAAAGATATTAAAAATGATATTTTTAATGATAATATCATATTAGCACTACACGAAAAAAAATTAAATATAACAAAAAATTTTAATGTAAAAAAGAAAAAGAAAAAAGTAAATTAAAATAAAAACAAATGAAGTAAATCCAAAATTAAAATAAAAACATATGATGTAAGTCTATAATATAAATTTTGTAAGGAAAACTAATCATTGTTAATATCGTGTAGTAACTCAACTTTTTTCTTTTTCTTTTTTTGCTTTGTTGTCTTTTTTCACTTTTTTAATTTTATTCTTCCTTTCATTTTTTTTTTTGTTTTATATTAGATAAATTGTTAAAAAAATAAAAAACCAATGTATGTGTACATGTTGCACCATATTTCTCTTCCCTTTTTTTTTACATTTTTATATTTTTAATCAAATCATTTATAAAAAAAATAATTGACAAATAAATTTTTTTAAAAAAATGTCGATGCAAGCATAGATAACACAACAACTCATATCTATAAATTTTGATTTAGCCAGTTTTGATAGATGCATTTTTTTTTATTTAGGATCAAATCAGGGTTTTTTTCCCTGAATATCAAGGTCCTGTTGAAGGTGAATTTATGATGATCTGTCTTGCTTTAATTATATATATTAAATTATATTTTAAACTATTTATTTACTTCTACATTTATTTATATGTATTATATTAATAAAGTTATTATTTAATATCTTAATTTAACAAAAAATATTATATTGTTATATAATTAAGATATAATGCATTCAACCATCTATATAAATTTGACTCATTATAATTTTATTGTTATATAATTAAGATATAATGCATTCAACCATCTATATAAATTTGACTCATTATAATTTTTTTTTTTACTTTAGGTCTTGACGTGCCTCTTTATTTCCTTTTTTTTTTTTTGCTTTTTATAACTTCTTTGGTTTTAAAATTTTTTAAAAATTTAGATGAATTTTGTAAAAAGACTATTGTAGATGTCCACGTGACATTTTAATTCCTTTTGATTTTTTTAATTAAATAAATTTTGTAACAAAATAAAAACGATTAGATAGAAATGACAAAATAATTTTGTATTCGATGGGTTCTAACTCAATTAGGATATCCATGTAGTATCCTAATGAGTTTTTTTTTCCTTTTTTTCTTTCTTTTTTTCTCTTTTCTTTTTTTCTTGTCTTTTTAATTAAAGTTAACATTTAAAGAAACTATAGATCTATCCATGTGGCACCCCATTACATTTTTTTTCTTTTCATTTTTTTAAAATTTTTAATTAGAAAAATTTTACAACGAAAGGTACCAATTGACAAATATGTAAAAAAAAAAAAAAATCCATATCCAAAGGATTTCAATTCATTTTGATCTAATAAATGACAATTTTTTAAACTCCAGATTAAGTTGAGATAAGTCGAGTTTTTTTAGAAAGAAATGAGATTAGATAGAAGTATGTTTAGGATGCATTGTCTTGACCCATTTCAAGGTATATATAAAAGTATATATTTTATTATTTATTTAGTTTTATACATATATATGTATTATATTAATAAAGTAATTTTTTACCTTAATTTTAAAAATTAATATTTGAAACTCAATATAGCACCATCTATGAACTCATTTTTTTCATTTTTTCATTTGTGCCTTTTCTAATTTTTTTGATTTATTTTTTATTACATTAATTTTATGAGAAAAGTAAGCCAATTAAGATATACACATTTCATTCTCGTTTTTTATCTTTTATCTTTTTTATTTTTTAATTAAATAAATTTTGAAATATGACAATGCCTCTAATGCCAATAAAGGTTATTATAATGATTTCTCACCATTCATTGTACACATCTTGCAGACACCAAATATGACTTAAAGCTGTTTATAGGTTAAGCCAAATCTAAACAAGATATTAGTAGCTCACATTCTTATCCAAACCAAATTAGGTTCAATTATTTGAGTATCAATTTCTATTCATGTCTATTTAATTATTAAATGATACAATTAAATCCATACAATTAATTTTTTTTAAAAAATGAGAAACATGATATTTTTATTTAATTTTTAATATTTTTGCTTTTTCTTTTATTAAAGTTAAAACATGGATAATTTAATATATATTTTTTTATATTTACACTTATAATATTATATATGAGGAGGGATCAACTTACCCTAACAAGCTTTACATTTTTCTAACTTTTGATTTTAATATATCTAAAAGATGAGATTAAACCCTAATTTTTGTTCTCTTTTTCACTTATCTCTTTTATGACCCCAGAATGTCAACACATCTTATAACTTGGGCTGATTCTAAGGAAAACTTATCCAAAAATAAGACGGGCATATTCTTAATCTAGATCCATTGAATAAATGCAGATATAAGGTAGGTTGAAATAGAAAGATTGTGTTCACATTAGCTAAAAGAGAAGAGCATAAAGGTGGATGAGATTATAGTTAGATTCATTATCATGTAATTTGTATAAGTACATGGGTAGATAATTACGTTCACATTATAGATTATTGTGTTCACTTATAAATCTCATAATTGTGGCATGATTCTAGCAATTCAATCTGTGAAGTTCCGATGCTTTGAGGAATGTTCCTAGCATATTTATTTTTGTTATTCTTTGGTAGAAAGCAGAATAAAGTTTTTTTTATCCTTAAATAATCTTTTAAATTATTCTTCAAGTTTTATATCTCTTAAGTAGATTTCCTAAATTGGTAAACTTCTATTGTTCTATATTCTTATTGAAATTCTTAGGGTGGTGTTTTTGTATCCCTTAGTGTCTAGCATTAGTGGTGAACTTCTATCCCTTTTAATCCAATAATCATATTCTACCATTATTGAAATTTTCGTGAGTTGTCTTCTTTGTGAATTTTTTTGTTTACTATTAATCTCCAACATTTCAACCATCAATTCACGGCATCAAATTGATATCAGATCTATGACATGTCATCGTCATCAAGTACTAGTAGAAGATGCTGAAGCCAACAACGATGTTGTAGCAACTACCAATATTGACCCAAAAGATGCCCTCATAGAAGAGATATGGTAATAGATCTTTCAACTATAAAACGGTTGCATATACAAAAAGAGAGAGAGTAGATAAATAGGTAAAAAAAAAAGAAAAAAAAAGATGAAAGAGAAACTAATCCATACCATAGAAACAACAGCGATTCTAATGATAGCACCTCACTTCACTCATGATAAGTTAGCGACTATTTATGTAGAAACTAACTTTAACATAATATATTCAATCCAAAGATAGAGATTTTTGAGTTTGAAAGGAAGATGCAACCTAAACAGTTTTTAGATTGGCTACACACAGTAGAGCATATCTTCGAATACCATGATGCCCTTGATCATTGCAAGGTGAAGCTAGTGGCCATTAAACTTAGAAAGCATGCATCATTTTAATGAAAAAATTTAAAGAAGTAAAGGGAAAGAGAGGGTAAAAGAAAAATTACAATTTAGGATTAAAATGAAGAGAAGCTGGTTAAAAAGAATTAAAACCTTGAAGAGGAAGAAGAGGTAACCTATGGTGATTGTGGAGCATCCTTAGTCATACAATGCAGCTTAAGTACCGCTCCTACTAGAAAAGAAGATTGGTTGCATAAAAACATGTTCCACAGTTGGTGTACTATTCATGGGAAAGTATGTAATATTATAATTGATAGTGAAAGTTTTGAAAACATTATTTTTACCTTTATGGTATGAAAATTAGGCCTCAAAACAGTGGATCACTCCCAACCATATAAGCTACCTTGGCTACAAAAAAAGAATGAAATTAAGATTAACAAGAGGTATTTGATTTTTTTTCCATAAAAAAGTAATATAAGGACAAAATGTGGTGTGACATAGCTCCGATAGATACTTATCATTTATTGCTCGAAAGACCTTGGCATTATGATAAAAAGGTTATTTATAATGGTTATTGCAACATTTACACATTTATAAAGGATGGATGCAAAATCATTTTAGGCCTTACCAAGCCTATAGTGATGACAAAACCATCTAAAAGGGAATAAAGCAACTTATTTAGCAATTCTAATTATAGAAAAAAAAATTAATGTATGCACTAGTGCTAATTGAAGAGAATAAAGATAGTGAGGAGTCCTCTGCAATGATACAACCATTATTGGTAGAATTTTAAAATATTGTTCAAGAAGAGTTACCAGTTGGTCTACCACCAATGAGGGACATTCATCATGTATAGACCTTATCCTAGGAGCTATTCTACCTAACAAGGTAGCCTATAGGATGAGTCTTAAAGAGCATGTAGAGTTACAATGCCAAGTTGATGAATTGGTAAGAAAAGGAATGGTGTGTGAAAGCATTAGCCTTTGTGCAATCTTAGCCTTTTTAGTGCCTAAAAAGGATAGATCATGGCATATGTATGTGGATAGTAGAGTAGTCAACAAAATCATAGTTGACTATTGCTTTCCTATTATGCACTTAGATGACTTGTTGGACCAACTGCATGGAGTAACTATTTTATCCAAGATAGACCAACGTAGTGGTTATCATCAAATTAGAATGAGGCCTAAAAATGAGAGGAAAATAGTCTTCAAAACAAGGGATGGTCTCTATGAATGGATGGTAATATCTTTTAGTTTATCTAATGCTATTAGTACTTTCATGAGATTTATGAATCATATCCTTAAACCTTGTATTGGTAGATATGAAGTAGTATATTTTGATGATATTTTGGTGTACAACAAAGATAAAGACCAACACTTGAATTATTTACGCCAATTATTTTGTATATTAAAGGAATAAAAACTTTATGCTAACCTTAAAAAATATAATTTTTTTTACTTTCGACTTTGCGTTTCTAGGGTTTGTGGTGTCAAAAGAAGGAATAAAAATGGATCTCAGCAAGGTTGAGGTAATTTTAAATTAGCTAACACCAGCATCTCTGTATGATATCCAAAGCTTCTATGGCCTTGCATCTTTTTATAAGCTTCATTAGGAGTTTTAGCTTTATTGTGATTCCCATCATCGAATGTTTGAAGAATAAAGCTTTTAAATGGACCAAAAAAGCCAAATAGAGCTTTAAGTTCATCAAGACCAAGATCATTAAAGCTCTCATCTTATCCTCACTATATTTTGATCAAGTGTTCGTGATGGAATATGATGCATCAAATTTTAAAATAGGTGCTATTTTAAGTCAAGAAGGAAAGCTTATAGCATTTTTTAGTGAGAAGCTCAATGAAGCCAAGAGGAAGTATTCAACCTATGATAAGGAGTTTTACACCATATATAGAGCTTTATTCCATTGGAGTTAGTATCTCCTTGTAAAGCCATTTGTCCTATATTCAGACCATGATGCCTTGAAGTTTATCAATAACCAGCATAAACTCAACCAAAGGCATGTAACTTGGGTGAAGTTCCTTCAAGCCTACAACTTCATTATCAAACACAAATCGAGAACTCAAAATGTGGTGGTAGATGCTTTGAGTTGAAAACACTCTTTATTGGGGACTATGGCTATTAAAGTTATTGGATTTGATATGATCAAAAGGCTCTTTGAGGCAAACTTTTACTTTGGTTGAATTTGGAAAGAATGTATGCAAGGACCACACAACCAATTTTTATTGTATGATGGATATCTCTTTAAGGCTAATAGCCTTTGCATTCCTTCATGTTTGTTAAGACAGGCCTTAATTAATGAGGTTTATGTGGTGCACTAGATGGACACTTTAGAATGGATAAGACACTTACTCTTTTGCAGGACAGGTTTTATAGGCTAAGAATGGAGAAGGATATGATGAAACACCTTAAATGATGTAGAATGTGCCACATTATCAAGAGTCATGGTCAAAACACTAGATTGTATACTCCACTATCCATGCCTAATGCTTCTTAAGAAGATTTTAGTTTAGACTTTGCGATGGGCTACCTAGAACTCAAAGAAATAAAGACTTTATCTTGGTTATGGATTGTTTTTCCAAGATAGCTCATTTCGTTTCTTGTACCAAAACTATATATGCTTCTCATGTTTCTAATTTGTATTTTAGGAAAATTGTAAGGCTACATGGAGTTCGTAAATCTATGGTGTCTAATCAGGATTCCAAGTTTCTTAGTCATATTTGGCGCACCTTTTGGAGAAAGCTTGGTACCAATATCAAGTATAGTTCTTATCATCATCCTCAAACAGATGTCAAACGAAAGTAACCAACAGCAGCTTAGGCAACTTTCTAAGAAGTTATGTAGGAAAGAATATCAAACAATGGGATCTTGTTTTACCTCAAGTAGAGTTTGCCTACAACCACTTACCAAGCTAAACCATTGGTTGTAGCCCTTTTAAGGTGATGTATGGTAAGAATCCAATCAGCTTTTTAGATTTAGCTCCTCTCCCTGCTAATCAACAATTTAGTGAAAATGAAAAAAAAATGGCTAAAGGTATTAAATGATTGCATAAAAAAGTGATAGCTAAGATTTTGTAAAAAAATAAAAAATATAAAAGGCAACAAACAAGCATAAAAAACATATGGAGTTTAAAGAAGGTGATTTGGTGTGAATTAACTTGCGAAAAGAAAGATTTTCTTTAGGAAAGTTTGGCAAATTACAACATAAAGTAGATGGTCTATTTAGAATTCTCTAATGTATTGGGGAAAATGGCTACATGATAAAGCTTCTCAACACTTATGGAGTATCATCCACCTTTAATATTATTGATTTGTCACTCTACCATGCCAAGAAGACTAATTCAGATTTAAGGATAAGTCTTTTCCAATCAAAAGAGATTGACCTTAGATATCAACACATCTTACAACTTGAGCTGAGACTAAGAAAGACTTATCCAAAAATAAGATGGGCTTATCCTTAGTCTAAATCCATGAAACAAATGCAAAAATAAGGTAGGCTGAAATAGAGAGATTGTGTTCATACTAGCTAGAAAAGAAGAGCATGAAGGTAGAAGGGATTATGGTTTATTCATTATCATGTAATTTGCAGAAGTAAATGGGTAGATAATTGTAATCATATTACAAATTATTGTGTTTACATGCAAATCCCATGATTTTAGGCATAATTCTAGTAATTTAATCTATAAAGTTCTCATGCTTTGAGGGATGTTCCTAATCGATTTATTTTCTGTTATTCTTTGGTAGAAGGCATAATATAGTTTTCTTTATTTTTAAGCAATCTTTTAGATTGTTCTTCAAGTTTATATCTTTTAGGTGGGTTTTCTAGAGTGGTGAACTTCTATTGTTCTATATCTTTGATTAGAATTCTTAGGGTGGTGTTTCTGTATCCCTTAGTGTCTAGTTTTGATGGTGAACTTCTATCTGTTTTAATCCAATAATCATACTTTGCCATTGTTCAAATTTTTGTGAGTTGTTTTCTTTATGAATTTTTCTATTTGCTATTAATCTCCAACATCTCAACCATCAATTCTTGACATCATTTTATCTCTTAGATCTATTGAAATCAATGGTTAAAAAATGTGTAAAATTTTTTAATTTTATACTAGTTTAAGTTGATCTTTCCCATATATTTATTTTTTATATAATATATTATGCTCATGTTTGGTACACAAGATATAATAAGATAAGATAAAATAATATTATAAATACGATTAGATTAAATAATGTCATCCTATTTTATGTTTGATGTATACAAGGATTAGGATAGGATAATTTATTTATTTGTCAGAATTATCCTTTCTCAAAGTTTATACAAATTAAATTATTGATGTAATTTTTAAGGGTATAATTAGATATGTAAGTTTAATATCAAGGATTAAAAATAATCATCTTCACTTGGGGAGAATTGAATAATCTTATGCCAAGAGGATATTAATCCTTCTTACAATCCTTATCTCTTTTTTTAGATACAAATCAATTATGATATAAGATAATTATCATTTTATCCTATCAATAATCCTATGTATCATCATAATCTATATATGTTATATATTTGTCAAGCTAAGGCCTGTATTTTAAATGAGCGTTATATTTTATTTAAACTCATTTAACACGTTTAATATTTTATTCAAATCCTTTATAAAAAAAAAATTGGAAGGACCTTTGGGTTTTGTTGAGTAACTTAGTATTGGACAGGTCTAATAGGACTAATCTGTGTTTTGTTTTCCAACTTCTAATAGGATATAACTCGGTTACCATCTGGTCCTAATTTGATGGCTAAGAAGCAAAAATTCAAGAGCACCATTAATAAATTCAAACGACGAACATTGATTTTATTTGAGACATATATCAATCATCTATACAAGAAAAAGTAAAAAAAAAAAAAACTCCCTGACAAATCAACACACAAACAAAAATGAAGGCCACAAATGAATTCATAGCTTGTGGCATTGTGTTCGGAGGAACGACAAAGTTTCCTTCTCAAAATCATAAAGAACCAACAAATTCTGCTGCTGAATGTTGCCAAAAATAGACATGCCAGTAGAACTTCCCATTGCCAAGCATATCACTCCCGAACTCGAGTCAGCAATCATATAATTTTCCCCTGGTAAATCCAAATCTGCTCCATCGAAATGGAAAACCAATTTGGGCACATCTACTTGTGTCGAACCTGATGGCAAGCTGAAGCAAAGCTCAAGCCCTGTTGAACCCGAATTGTCAACGGAGAGCTTCATTTGAGAAGTGAATTCTTTTTTGACCAAATCGAAAGCACTTTCTTCTAGATACGTAATGGTTGTGCCAGAGTCTATAATTAAGCCACCGGTGCCATCATCTTGGAGAGCAAAAGTGGATTTCTTGATAGGTAAGCGAGTGCTTCCAACAGAAATCCCTTGGAGTGAAAGATAGTAAAAAGATGGCTGTGATGGGTTAAGTATCAGTGGGGTGGTCTTGATTGCACCTGATGTGCTATTCACACTTGCTATAGAACCCATCAAAAGTGTGCTTTTTTGGGTCTCATCAATGGATGTTAGGCAATAAGAAAACTTTGGTTCTTTCAGCTGCGAGACTAGAGACAGGGGTCCACGCCCAAGCCCCACCAGGCCCGCACCTTGTGAAAATCCATCTCCCTCGTTATCTTCTCCACATCCGAATCCAATTTTTGGAACAGAAACCTTGCCAAATGTGAATGTTTCGGTTCCCATGACCCCTTGGGTGGAGGAATAATCGCCATAGGCATAGAGATACTGACATCCATCGTCGCATATTGATTGCGGTAGTGCTGCGCATAGCTGGCTGGAGCATGATAACTTGGAGAACGTAGAAGACTTTTTTGGGTCGAAGATCGGGGTAGTTTGACTAAAACATTGAGAGCAAGGCTTGCATTGAGTCCATATCAAATCACTACCGGTGTCCAAGATTGCAGAGTAACTGTTTGGTGGCGTCCCAATGGATAACTCCATTAGAAACTCGCCATTCCCTACGAAAACAGGCGCTTGAACTTCAGCTGAATCAGTTGCTGCCAAAACCATAGCATTCAACCTCTGTAGCCTGTGATGCCCGCGCTTTATCCCGCGCTGGATTTGCTCCCATTTGGTCAAATTCTTGCCTGAGTCAACATGCTTGAGCGTGACCCTGAACCCGTTTTGGAGCTTATTCCGGTGCCCTAATGCTCGCCTTGAAGTGGAAACAGCTGGTGAAACATATAATGCAACTATTGCTAGTGCTAAAAATGAGACACAACACAAAGAATATAGTGAAGCCATGTAAATCTAATAGGAGAAATTGGGGATGAGTGAATATAAGAGAGAGAAAAGGTGGTTGGTGAGATGAAGATTATAGGAGTGGAGAACGGAAATGGTCTAACATAACAAAGCAAAAGAATGTAACTTGAGAAACAAAAATGGAGGAGTAGATGTAGGGAAATAGAAAAAGACTAGGAGAGAGCTTAGAAGAGAAGATTTAGCTAAAGTGAGAAGAGAGACATGCCAACTTGTATGAAAGTTGAGATATCACCGCAGCTATGAATCTACCGGCCAGGTGGTACTTTCCATGGTGGTTGGGGATATTTGGGATCCAAAACAAACATATAATGTAGCAACAACATTTCAGTGATAAGGAATTGTAAGCACATATGCTTTGCTTAAAGTCACTTTGAGCGGTTTGGTTAACAATCTCATATTGGAGTGTATTATAAAACTAATCCTTGGCTGCCTGACCGATTTGACAAATAATTATGATGGTAGCTATTTAATTTCTTACCAATTTATAGGTCATATTGTTTTTTCATTTATTTTATTAATTTTATAATTCAAAGAAGAATAGTGGATATTGACAAAGAAAAAGAAATAATATAATAAGTCTTCCTTTTTTTTTTTTTAACGTACAGACGTGAAACTTATTCTCCTATATTTTCAAAAAGAAAGATAACTCTTGTTTTTCAATTACTCTACCTAGAACTCAACATTTCTCGAAGAAAATCTCAACTCTTAATGGTTGCAATGGTTCTAGCCAGCGTATTGGAGAGTTTTCAATTTTAAAAAGTACTGCCCAACCCTATGTTCTAGTGGGCAGACAAAGATAGATCAATATGGAAATTGCTCTTCATTTATTGAGAATTTTGAGGGGTTTCTATCGTCGGAGAGGTTGGTGGGCTAACTTTTTTACTAATTACGTATTGGTGGAACAAAGTTGGTTGGATGGTCCTAATATAGTTAGGTGAGAGAAAATTTCTACTTCTATTCACTTTTTTGTTTTCTACTTTGGTTTGGTTAGAATTAGCTACTTATTGCATGTTAGCAGGAAGGAAAATACAAACCAGTGGGGTAATCTAGTCGAATCAACAAGTTAAAAAATATTTGAACCCAATTCCACCACAAAACTTGAGATTTGTATAGTTAGAAAATTAATAAATTCCTACTATATATTATTACATAATATTGGACTAGAAATAATGAAAATTTTGTTGGAATGTAAATTATAGTTTCCTATTTTATTCAGAATCATTTCCATCTTTTTATATCACTTTTTCTAAGTATACTGATTGTGTGAAAATCCAAACTAAGTGCAGGCATCTCAAAGCAATAGCATTAGTCTAAAGCAAAGGTTGAAAATCGTTTCGATATTTGTGCTCTGTTACTCAAATCAACGAGGCAAAAGAAGTAAACAAAAGCAAAAATCATTCTTTCAACAAGAGAAATGAATGCCTTAGCTTTACCTGGAGAATAAAATGTGGCATTTATAACTTGAGTTAATGTAACTGAATCCAATTTGACGTGGAATAGATCTGGTTTGATCATGTCCTTTTGTACCTTTTAATAACCAAATGACATGCCAGCTTGATCAAGTGAGATGAGCGTGGGATGAGGTGGTTAACGTAGGCAGTCGTGAGAAGTGTATATCTAAGATTCCCACCCGAGCAAAATAGAAATGGGGAATTCTATTTACGGCCCCAATTTTACTATATACGCCTCATTATTAAATACATCTCAAATTCAAACATAAATTTTTTATTTTTACTAAATATACCTCACAACCCATTTTTCTAATCTTTTCTTCCTACCCTTTCAATTTCATTCTCTATTCTTTCTTTTCTTCTTTCCAATCAAAGCCTTAAATTAATCAAACTAACATCAAATCAGCTTTTTTTTTTTTTAGTTTTTCACGGATTTAAGGTAACATTTCTAGCTTTCTTTTCAATTAATTTGGTTGAAATGTGGTTGGAATTCATGTAGAACAAGGTTTATGGATTATGGTAGAATTAGGTTGAATTTGTACTTTTCATAACTGTGTTTTCGAGATGATTTGAGGCCTCTTGGATATACATTTTCAAGAAACATTAGGTATTCATGGAAATAAATTTTCGAAAGACCTCAAGTCTTCTTAGAAATGGGAGTTCAAGAAGAATGTCATCATCTCGGAAACCCATTTTCAAGAAGACTTGAGGCCTCTTGATAACTAATTTTCGAGAAGTGTGGTTTCTTGGAAATCAATTTCTAAGAAGACTTGAGGACTCTCGAAAAACTATTTCCAAGAAAATTTGAAGACTCTCAAAAAGCCATTTTTGAAAAGACCTTAGGTTTTTCAACAATTGATTTTCAATAAGCTTAAAGATCCATTTTTTATAAATTTGATTCAATTTTGCCATGAATTAATATATTTTGTAAATTTATCTTTGAGTCGACAATTTTAATGAGTTATGTTTTGTTACAGATATGGCTCGTAAGGTAAAAGACTGGAGTTGGTACCGATCTGAGTTAGAGGCATTTGACTACTTCCGAGAAGAGACAAAAAGTTAGGGGGATGGTGAGCCTAAGATTTGTACAGTTGATGAGATTTCTCAAGCTGAGCCTTCGACTTCCACCACAAATAAGCATCAGGTGGAGTCTTTCTTGGAAGGACCAATTAATACCTGTATTATCTCAATTTTTGCTTATCATATTGCATTCCAAATTTGGAATGGCCAAATTTGGAATGGCTAGGTAATTACTCAAATTATATAATATGAATTGTGTTAGTTTATGTATTTAGAGTTTAGTGATCGGTTGGTTGTTGTTGATAACATTGCATACAATGTTGATATTAGGGATGTTGTATTAATATTTTTATTATTTTTGTTGGTGTTATCGTTATAGGAGTGAGGTCCATTGAAATCAATTAACCATGGGCGAAGTTAAAGCAATGGTATCCAGACAATGCATAGAGTAAGATCCAAGACCATGTGGTCCAATTAGGGTTGTCTTCACTGATCAACTGCATTTATCATACCATCAACATAACATTAGTCTCTATTTTTGTTGAAAAGTAGCAGCCAGAGATGAATACATTTCACATGCCATTCGATGAGATGACTATCACGCTGGATGATGTTTTTGCCCTTCTCCACATACCGATAAGCCAAAACTCGATTACATGCTTGGTTTGTTGACGATGCACGAGGCAAACAAGTTATTGTCAAGGTTGCTTGGAGTTTTTTATGATGATGCTAGATTGGAGATCAAATCAGGTAAAGGATTTACTATTTGACTATCGTGGCTATGTGAGACCTTCAGGCATGTCATTAATGGATCAGATGATGAGGCTATTGCATGTGTATTTCGTGCTTTTCTACCATATTTGGTAGAAAGTATGTTATTTGGTGACAAGACCATGACGAGAATCTCACAAGCATATTTACACCTACTAAAGGACCTTACTGCCACTCAAAGGTATGCAGCTGGCCTTACTTGTATAGGTAGCTTGGGATTACGAGTAAGGCACACGTGCATCAGATTATGGGATATCTAACACAAAATATGTATTTATAATTATTTAAAATATATTATAATGATTTGATATTTTTTTATTGGTCATATCTATGATTATCTAACTAAATATTACTTATGTATTTCATGTAAGTATGGATTTATGAGCATTTTTCATCTTTAGGTCAAGTCATCAATTTGACTTACTCAAATGATATATCTCATGCTCGACAATGGAAGGCTCATACTTATGCTAATACATTGCTTGCTTTACGTTAGAGCTTGGATAGGTTAACAGTATCAAACGTGTGTTAGGCCCTATACTGTGATAAATGGGAAGGCACATCCATTGGATGAGATTGCTTTTTTCACTTGATGTATCAAATGAGGGGCAATTGTAGAGCTATATCACCCGAAGAGGGTTCTATGCCAGTTTGACTTTGTATAGACTATTCCACAAAGCCTACTAGCCCCATCTTGTGCTCAACGAGGACCATTATTAAACTAGTATGATGTTATATAAAGCTTCATAGACTAGTACTAGGAATGATAGGATATACATGTTGTCTCGATTGAGCGTCAAGGCCAAAGATGTCAAAGGCCCAAATAGTGTTCATCAAACTATGGTGCCTAGCTTACAGCTATTTCACACCCTCAAATTCAAAACCAAAGCATCGATCAGGATTCTAGCCTCAATCGATTCATACTACATATACGAGGGACTTACTAAGTTATAAATTTTATCATTTAAAGGTTTTTTTTATTAATTGTTTAATTTAAATTATGGTTGTAAATCTTTGACATTTGTCCTAACTTCTAACCAAGTTGGTTGCATCCTAATAAATGGTTGGCCAAAATAACCTTGCATCAAGACCTTATATGATAAGGCCATAAGACTAAGACATATTCCTTCATGTATCTCGCTTAACACATATTTGGCCTTAGTTTAATTCATACACATCAAGTATGGTAAGTTAAAAGGATTTTAGTATAGTTTACCTTTAATAATAGCATACTTCGATGACTTTCTTATTAAAGCTTTTACTCATATCTTATCTTTTGGCAGTTCTCCTATGGTTAGATATTGTCTAATTGGGCTTATCTAGGAGTTTTCCTTTTCCTTAATCTTCCCAATTTGATTTTTCAACTATATTTTTTCTCTTTCATCTATTCTACCAGAACACTAAATAAACTTTCTATTGTGATACCTGTAGCTAATTTTGATAAGGCATCTACCTAGACATTTGTAGATCAAGGTATTATATTTACCTTAAACTTTTTAAAGCTCTATAAAATAAATTTCACCTTTTTTCTAGATATTTGATCATAACTTCCGCTTTAGCTTTGAACTTACCACTAATTTGACTCACTATGAGCTACAAGTCACTACAGACAATTGGATTCTCCACTTTTATCTTTACATCTATCTTCAGCCTAACTATGATTGTCTTATGCTCAACTTCATTGTTAGAGTCCTTAAGTTTAAAACTTGAAACATATTGAAGCTTAGCATTTTTGGGGCTGACTAGGATAAGCCATACATCATTTCTCTCACTAGTGGTAGACTAGTCAACATAAAGTTTTCAGGCCTCATCTTTTTTAAGCTCTTTTTTTAAAGCTTGATCATTTGTAGCCATTGGATCATTATGTCAAATTCAACGATAAAATTAGCCATTATTTGGGACTTTAAAGCATACATGGGCTTAATGTTCAAATAAAATTTGTTAAACTCAATGCCCATTTAGTCTTCTTGATAACTTCTTCTTGTAGAACTTACTTCAAAGAGTAGTGGGTCAATACATTCAGTGCATATGATTGGAATTATGACCTTAGCTTTCTTGCTGAGGTTACTATAGTAAAAGCAAGCTTCTCAATCTTTTGGTATTTTAGCTCTGCTCCAGACAATACTTTATTAAAAAAATACATCGATCTTGACTTTTCACCTTCTTCTCTAACTAATATCGAGCTAATTACCTAATTGGTCATTATAACATACAAATAAAAAGGTTTACCTATTTTGGTATTTGACAGCATAAATGGAGAAAAAATGAATGCCTTAAACTTGTTAAAGGACTTCTGGCATTGTTTTGTTGATTAATAAATTTGCACATTTTTAAGGATTCTAAGAAAGGGAGACATCCATCTAATGACCTCGACATGAACTTATTCAAAGTAGTTATTTTTTGTGTTAACCTATGTACTTCTTTGATTATGAACAATGGGTTCATGTCCAAAATAGCTCAGACCTTTTCAGGGCTAGCTTCAATGCCTCGTTAATGCACTAAAAAACCTAAAATCTTACCTAAGGTGACTCCAAAAGCACATTTATTCAGGTTAAGTCTCATATTATACCTTATCAAAACATTGAAGGCCTTTGTTAGATCTTTTAAGTGTTTCTTCAAGGTCTTGCACTTGACAATCATGTTGTCCAAATATATTTCCATATTTTTACTAATTTGGTGTTCGAAGATCTTGTTCACCAATCTTTGATAAGTAACTTTAGCATTCCTTAAACCATATAGCATTACTTTGTAGCAATACAAGCCATTCTTAATTATAAATTTTGTTTCCTATTCATTCTCTTCAAACTTTCTAATATGATTATATCCATAATAGGTGTCCATAAAATTTAATAGATCATGTTTAACACTAGCATCTGGCATGCCAATGCTAGGTCGAGAAAAGCTATCTTTTGGGTAAACATTGTTAAGGTTGATGAAGTCTACAAACATTTTTCACTTCCTTTTATGCTTCATCACCATAA
This sequence comes from Durio zibethinus, assembly GCF_047325235.1. Lineage (NCBI taxonomy): Eukaryota > Viridiplantae > Streptophyta > Magnoliopsida > Malvales > Malvaceae > Durio > Durio zibethinus. The sequence goes on from NC_143185.1 coordinate 10,656,476, forward strand.
GCACATTTGCTATCCATTTCAAATGATAAGCATCCTTGATGAATCCTACTTCTAAGAACTTGTTAACTTTCTCATTAATAGCCATTTGTCTTTTTAGAGCAAAACATCTTTTCTTTTGTCGAATTGGTTTGGCATTTGGACTAACATTGAATCGATGTACCATCTCTTTAGGAATAATTTTTTGCTTATTTATTGGCTTCCATGCAATGCATTATTTCTTAGCAATTGGATGAGCTCATATTTTTTCTTGATCTTTACACTAATCTGCATCCATTTTTCTCAATTTCCTTAAAAAAAGGAAACTTGAATGAGCTCATATTTAGGCTTAGATTGATTACAATCCACAACAGGCCTTTAATCAAGTTTTTTTTAGGGCAATATATGCCGAGGTTAGTTTCTACAAAAGTAATGTTAGTTGAGGCAAATTATATCTATACATAGTTTATGAAAATGATTTCCATTGTCATCTCAAACATTTTTCAGTTGATATAAACTTTGCTAAGCTCTAGCATTATCTTAATCCTAAGATAGGTATATTTGTTCACCATTATTGGACCTAGGTCATTCATTTCTTATTTCTTAATTGAATAGTAACATATGTAAGGCCCTAATGTAAACAATTTAGAAATTTTCAGCTATTCAAAATAAATTCTCCTTTTCTGTAAGTAATAGCACAAGATCAAGATAAATGTAAAAATAAAAAATTCCATTTATAAAACTTCATTTAACATAAAGTTTAACAAATACCAATAAAACCAAGAATTCATAAACTTTCATCTAAAAGTTCTCACTATGTAGTGTCATATCCCATCATAGGTTTTAGCTATTTTTTATTTCATTCATTTCAAGTTGTTAATTTTGATTGTTTCCATGTCCTTTTTTTCTCACCTAAGACTTGAGTTGAGACTTTGAGTCAAACGTACTCATTATTAGGGACTATGGCTGTTGAAGTTATTGGATTTGATGTGATCAAAGGGCTTTATAAGGCAAACCCTTACTTTGGTCGAATTTGGGAAGAATGCAAGCAAGGACCACACAACTAGTTTTTGTTGCATGATGGATATCTCTTTAAGGCTAACAACTTTTGCATTCCCTCATGTTTATTAAGACAAGCCTTAATTAATGAGGCTCATGATGGTGCACTAGGTGGACACTTTGGAAAGGACAAAACACTTGCTCTTTTGCAAGATAGGTTTTATTACCGAGAATGGAGAGAGATGCCATGAAACACCTTGAATGATGTAGAGTGTGCCACATTGCCAAGAGTCATGGTCAAAACACTAGATTGTATACTTCACTGCCTATGCCTAATGCTCCTTAGGAGGATATTAGTTTGGACTTTATAGTTTGACTGCCTAGAACTCAAAGGAACAAAAACTCTATCCTGATGGTTGTAGATCATTTTCCCAAGATGGCCCATTTCGTTCCTTGTACCAAAACTATAGATGCTTTTGATGTTTTTTATTTGTATTTCAAGAAAATTGTGAGGCGACATGAAGTTCCTAGCTCTATGGTGTCTAATTGGGATTCCAAATTTTTTAGTCATTTTTGGCACACCTTTTGGAGGAAGCTTGGTACCAATCTGAAGTATAGTTCTTCTTATCATCCTTAAACAGATGGTTAAATGAAAGTAAACAACCACAGTTTGGGCAACCTTCTAAAAGGTTATGTAGGAAAGAATATCAAGCAGTGGGATCTTGTTTTACCTAAAGTAGAGTTTGCCTATAACTACTCACCAAGCTAAACCACTGGTTGTAGCCCTATTGAGGTGGTGTATGGTAAGAATCCAATTAGCCTTTTAGATTTAGTTTCTCTCCTTACTAATCAACAATTTAGTGGAGATGCAAAAAAAATGGCTAAGGGAATGAAATGATTGCATGAATAAGTGAAAGCTAAGATTTTGTAGAAAGATGAAAAATATAAAAAGATAGCAAACAAGCATAAAAAAGATATGGAGTTCAAAGAAAGTGATTTGGTATGGATTAACTTACGAAAAGATAGATTTTTTCTAGGGAAGTTTGACAAATTACAACCTAAGGTAAATGGTCCATTTAGAATTCTCCAATGTATTAGGGAGAATGCCTACATGATAAAGCTTCTCAACATTTATAAAGTATCTTCCACCTTAAATGTTACTAATTTGTCAACCTCCCATGGTGAGAAGACTAATTCAGACTTAAGGACAAGTCTTTTTCAACTAGAAGAGATTGACTCCAGAGTGTCAACATATCTTACAACTTGGACAAAGATTAAGGAAGACTTATCCAAAAATAAGATGGGTGACAAACCTTAATAGTTGGCTCATGTTTGTTTCGGTCTACTTGTGTTGTCTAGTTTGAATCTTTTATTGTTGACATCACATTTCTTTTCCTTTTCATCTTCAAACTGGTTACATAGCATTGTCTTGTTATAGATTGATCATTTCAAACTTCACCTATACCTTGAGGAGTTAGAAACTTAAACTTAAAATAAGTTTAAAGCCCACCACTTTTATTGCTATCTACTAGCTCTTTCCAAAATTATTTTATAGGCTGAAGAAATATCAACAACCATGACCTCTACCATAGTCATGTCTCTCTTAGGTTTAGTGCCAATAGTGATCAAAAGCTTTGCAGTTTCTAGTATTATAACTTGCTCATTGCCCAACCCTACTAATGTCATTGGGAATGGCTTTAGCATATCTTTAGTAATCATTTTTCATTATCACATAATACAATACATCATTTAAGCTCCCATTATCAAAATAAATTCTTCTAACTACATGATTGTACATTATAGCACTGATCACAATTACGCCATCATTGGAAAATTAAATATGATAACTCTTTAAGATAAAGCTATTTAGAGTTATTTTTAGTGTTTAAATGAGTTATTTTTTTTTTTTTTTTTTAGTAAAATAAGTTTCTTTTTACTCATAATGTACTTAATTTGCTTGTAGGAAATCTTAAAGAAAAGATTGAATCTTGGTAAATCTTGAAGAATTTTGGAGATTTTTGCCCAATCTTGTTGGATTCTTAGTACATTTGGAGTAATCTTGTATTATTCTTAGTAGAATATTTTTAATTATTAGAAATCTTGAAGTTGGACTAATAAATTTATGCAAGACTAGTGTTGTTGAACATATAGGAGTAAGAATCGATAAATCTTGTTGAAAATTTAAAAAATTCATGCAAGAATTATATAAGGGAGATTCGGCCATTATAAAAGAAGTTGAATGCAAGTCCATGGTAACTTGTGTAGTATGCAATGCATGAGATTACTAATGAATGACATGGCGGCAAATCTTTTTCATTGGCCAATAGAGATGATTTGGAGGGTTATGCAGCATGATGACTTGACAATTCTGTCCATACATGAGCAAGTCCATATCATCCTTAGTAATCCAATTTCAAGAAAGATTCCCACATTAACTAAGAAATCCTATTTTGACTTGGAATTCCTACCTTGATTAGAAAATGTGTTATCCTACTTAGAGTTGATTTTCCTAAGTTGACTAGGAAATCCTACTTTGAATTGGTATTCCTACAAAGTTAGGGCCTGCATAAATATAAAAGACCATTAAAAGGAATGGGTGGTATACTAGTAGGAGAATACTAGTTAGAGTTTTATTTTTTTTAAGAAATCCTACTCAAATTCCAAGAAGTTTCTAAGAAACATAAAACCTACTCCAAGTTGAAGATTTGTTTCTAAAAGGCTACCAAAAGTTCAAAAGCAATTACAACATATTCTTTTCTCTTGAAAAAGGCCTAACCACTCACTATTATTTAATTTTCAAATACTTAAAGTTCAAGAAGATTTAAGCAACTAAAAACTTCAAGAGTAAGCTGTTTAAAAGATTAAATCGTACAACACTCTTTGCTAAAAAGAAGGTTGCAAGTAGCTCAATGTTGAAACTTTAAGAGCTATTTCAAAGAGTTTAAAAGAAAATAAGTATATTCTCAATTCAAAAAGTCAACTACACCAAATCTTTTCAATTTACAAGAGCCAAGTCATACAAGATATAACCTAGTCAGCAAAGAAAGATCCAAGTCAGCCTTACACATTTAAAGATTTATCTAAAAAAGGTTTATCCATTCAAGAAACCAAGCAAGACCAAACCAATCTTCTTTAAGAAAAATGGTTCAAGTTTGTCAAACCTATCTCTAGGATTCTTTTGTATGCTTGTTCTATAAATAGCTAGCTTAGGCAGCAAAAAGTAGCATGGACTAGGGTTTATAGACCAATCCCTAGTCTTAGGTTTGTTTTTCTTTTATTTTAGTTTTTCAAGTTCTTTGTAGTTTTCTTTATATCAATTATAGTTGGGGTGACAAACCAACCTTAGTTCTTTAGAATTTTCTTTTTAAGTTTTCTTTTATGTTTTCAAGTTCTTAAGTTTTCTTTACTTTGATTTCAATTTATTCTACTTTGATTTTACTTTTCAAGTTAGTTTAAGTTTCTATTTTGTTCAATTTCAATTCAAGCTTACTCTAAATCTTGTTACTGTTTTCTTCTTCACTTTAAATTACTTTTTCTATTTAAGTTACCTTTGATTCATGTGATTCATCCTCTTTAAGTACTGTTAATGCTTTAATTTTCTATTTACAGGTTTAATAAATTAAATTGACTTGCATGCTATTAAGTTTAAGTTAATTTGATTCTAAGTTGTTTTGATTAGATATCATGTCATTACAGTTATCTAGTTTATGATTGTTTATTTAAGTCTAGTTTTTACATGTTTAAGATGTTTAATTAAAAATTCTTAGTAATTGCATGTTCTTAAGGTTAACTGGTTTAATTCAATTATGTTCTTTGTGGATTTAAGTTTAAGTTAAGTTGATTATGTTATCACATGTTAGTTAAGTTTAATTTGCATATTCTTAATTTTTATAAGTTTAATTTGCATTCAGTTCTAGTTAATTTAAGTTAGTTATATTATGTTTTGAGTTTAATCTATATCTTTGCATATTTATTTGTTTAGTTAAGTTGTTTCAGTTATTGCATGTTAATTTCAATTTAAGCTTACTTAATTTAGATTATTGCATCGGTTAATAAACTATTTTGCTTAGTTAAGTAGTTTAAATTAGTTATTGCATATTAAATTTTGATTAGTTAAATATATTTAGGGTGTTATGATTTCGGTAGTTAGTATTAACTCTATTTTAATCTCCATGCACACGAACTTTACTTTTTACTCTATTACTTGTTATGATTCATGCACTTGTGATAATAGTCAAGTTTTTGGTGCCATTATTAAGGATTGATGTAGTTTAATGCTAATATCGATATTAAGCATGCCTAATTGTAGTTTATACCATTTTATTTTCTTTATTTTTAATTTTCTATTTTTTTAATGAAAGATAGTATTGCATATCCTTAGAAACTGAGGACCCTTGGAGATTATGCCATACCTTGAGTGGCTGACATCCAATTGAGCATTAAAAGGCCTAAAATCAAAGTTGATAGTTTTGAGATTGACCCAAACATTATCCTAATGATCTTAAAGTCAGTCCAATTTGGAGGCTTCCTAATGAAGATTCAAATGCTCATATTGGCAATTTTTTTAGAGATTTGTGATACATTTAAATATGATGGTGTTACTGATGATGTCATCCACCTTTGACTTTTTTTATTCTTACTCCAAGACAAAGTAAAGAATCAGTTACAATCACTTTTTCCAAAATCTATTGCTATATGGGATGAATTAGCTTACAAGTTTGTAACAAAGTTCTTCCTAGTAGCAATAACAATGAGAATAAGGAATGATATCATATCTTTTAGGCAACATGACTCTGAATCTCTTTATGAAGCATAGGAAAAATGTAAAAACTTGCTCGAAGATGTTTTCGCCATAGGCTGCCAACGTAGTTTCAATCATACAATTTTAACAATGGTTTGGTTGATTCAACTAAAAACATTGTCGATTTTGTGATCGAATGAGCTTTAATGAGAAAGTTTATTAAAGAAGCATATGAACTACTAGAAGTAATGGCTTCTAATAACACCTAAATATATAGAGTTTTTACATGTTAAAATTGGTGCTAAATTTGAAATTTTTGATGGATTTTGGTACTTTTAATGTTATTTTCATGATTTTAGGGTTTAAGGCTTGTGGACTTGATTTTCATGCAATCTATGCATGAAGATGCATATTCAGCTATGCAATACAAGGCGGTAGCCGAACCCTATAGCTTCCCATCATCCATCCATGTGGCAAAACAAGAGTCTAAAGTGCACAAGGATTACTCCATCCCTATCACATTCAGCCATTTTAATTTCAAAAAGGGATAAGGCACATTTGATCAAATTTTGCAAGCATTGGGACTCTTTCATGTTCAACCAAGAAAGAAGTTCGATCCAAGCATAACTCTTTCACTTAGCCGTGAAGAAAATATGTTGCACAAGGACTCTATTCATTTGACCATGAAAGGGAGAAGCTCAATTTGCAAGATCATGAACTCTATAAGCACAATCATGTTTAGCCAAGGCAATCCAAGATAGTTAACATGTACTTTTTTAACAATGAATTCTAGGTGCATTTGGCCAAGAGGAATTTGAAGTTCACCATGAAGCTTGAAAATTTTGACTTGGCATAGGAATTTATCCATTTAAATTTCAAGACTTGGATAAAAATCAAACTATTCATTAATTACCAAGCCTTAGTCGAATCTAATGGAGGAGATTATCTAAAAGTTGATCAAGATCCAAGTAAGGGCCAAGATTGCACCATCAAACCCCCCATTTGACCAAACTCTCCAAGAATGAAGAGTCCCATTCGGTCATGAAGCTTTGGAGATCAAGATTAAGATTATCCATTTGTATTTGAATTAGAAACAAACTCTTGTAAAGCTTATCCCCCTTAGTCGAACCATCATCCACTATAAATAGAGAGGCCATTCACTCATTTTTATCATCTTATCTCAATCCATTTCTCTCTTCTTTCTTTAGTTTTTTTCCTTAGTTCTTTAGGTAAGTTATTGGCTTAGGTGACAAATTGCCAATAACCACAAAAATTTTGTTTTCTTTAAATTTTTTTATTCAAGAAGTATTATTTTCAAGATTTTTCTTTTCTTGTTTTCAAGTTGTAAATCTTGTTTCTTTTCTTTAAATTCGGCAAACATTATTTTCTTTCCAAGATCAATCCAAGTTTTCTTTATTTCTTGTAATATTCGGCCATTATGGTTTTTATTATTCTTTAAGTTATTTTCATGCAAGCATTGTTTCAAAACATCAAGCAATCGACAATTACTTTCTTTACGTTTCAATATTCTAAATATTGTTTTCTTAGATCTAGTTTTTGGCAATATTCATTTACTTCCCAAATGACAATTGGTGAAGTTAAAATCTCTGCTTACAAATCGATCTCTACTTACACATCGCCTTTAAGCTTTATTTTTCCCTGCAACCAAACCCTGAACTCCCATTTTTTTAGATATATGATATTAGGGTTTTGCCTTTAATACTTGTGAACAACATAACATTAAATTCTATAATCCTTAAGGAGATGATATTGGAATACTTCCTTTTGCTACTTGATTTTTGCACTTGCAAGTCATACAAAAAGTAGTAATCTAAATGAGTATTGTAGATGCCAATTTTGTCTGGTATCTATTAATCTAAATATTATTATTTATTTATTTAATTTTTTTTTCTTTTTTTCTCTTTTTTTCTGGCATATTTGCTGCTAGTCATCGACAGCCACCTTGCCAGCTACCAGTAGCATTGACAGCCTTCGACCATCACTTTAGCAGCCACCCTAACCTTAGGTAGCCAAAATTCAACAAAATCCTAAAAAATATAAAATTTTGTTTTTGATCTGGCTCTATAAATAAAGCCATGAAGTAGAAGGAAATGGAGGGAAAAAAACCATCTAGAAAGAAAAACCCTACAAAAACAAAAAACCCAGTTCAAAAGTTTTTGCCAAATTCCAAAAAAAAAAAAACCCTAGAATACCAAAACAAAAAAAAAAGCACAAAAAAAAATCATAGCCTTTGGAAACAAGGAACCACAGTGCCAAACCCAAAAAAAAAAACAAAAACAATTTTTGCCCAAAACTTTGGGTTTTGATCTACGCAGTTTGAGGCTATTTCTCGCAAAACTATACTCAAATCTATGTTTAAGGGGTTGAGGGGAAGATTTTTGATGACTTTGGGTTTTTCGACAACTGGTGGACAGTGGATGACACATTGTATCGACGTCAGATTTTGAGAGCAACGACGACTAGGTTTTGAGTTTTTTTAAAGAAAAAGTGAGAGTGTCTGAGAGGGAAGAGAAAGAAAGAGAAATAAGAAAATTTGAAAAAAAGCCGATTTGGCCTTTAAAATGATGTCATTTCACAAAAAGAGGATTCGTGTGTTGGCTCGGATCTAACTTGGGATTCGTATAATTGAACTGCGACCTGTTCTCTCTTTGATCGTTGATTGGACCAGTTGAACTGCTGATCGATCCAGACTACTGTTGATTGACCCGCCCAAATCATTATTGACCGAACCATTGACCGATCTGGTTTTGGTAAAAAAAAAATTTTGAATTATTTTTATTATTTTAAATTTTATTGTTAGTATTTATGCATGTTAAAATGCTTAAACTTACTAGAATAAAATTTTCGTTGTTTTTATAATAATAATTAATAAAGAACAAAATAAATAAATAATGAAATGCATAGTTAAAATTTTTTATAATTTTGTTAAAATTTGGAATAAACTTTATAAAGTAATAACAAAAAAAATAGTTTCTAACCTTTGATAAATGTCTAAAATTAAAATAAAAAAATGAATAATAATAAAAATAATAAAAATGTAAGAAAAGGAAAAAACTTTTCGACGATGAGATTCAAAGGTACTCGGAGTAGTGATACTTACGAAATCTCTAGGTGAGAAGATCTTTTTTTAAATACTACCAACGTGTTGAAGTACTTATAAAGAGTTTTCAATATAATTAAAATTTTTCTTTTTTTGGCTATAAAGTTGTAAATAAAAATTAACTAATTTGTTAAAAATAAAATAATAACAAAAAAAAATAAGGAAAAAAAAAATTTTATCCGATGACGGGATTCTAAAAGTATTCCAAGTAGGGGTGCTTTGATAAATCCTAGGTGAGAAGATTTTTTTAAAATATTACTAGTGTTTTGGAGTATTTATAGAAAATCTTCAATATGATAAAAATTTCTGCTTTCTTCAAAAATTTAAATGAAAATAAATAAATAAATAAATAAAATTTCTAAAGAAGAAAATAAAATGTGCGCATTAACATATTAGCATTTTGCATTGCATACACAACATAGTTTTTTACAGAAAGCAAATCCGAGCCTCTGAAGATGAGATTCTAAAATATTCCAAGAAGCGATGCCTAAGAAACCTCTAGGTGAGAAAGAGTTTTTCTAATGTTACCAATGTATTGAAACATTTTAAAAATTATTTCAATAAAAGGGTTTCAATTTATTCTTCTCGAATAAAAATGGAACAATAAATATGAAATAAAGATAAAAGGTAAAACCAAAACTACAATAGATAAAGGAAGTCAAGGAAATTACTTTGAACATCGAAATTAAGACTATTTTTATCAAAATTAATGGATAACACATAATTAATTGGTACTATTTTAAAAAGCATTATGGGGTTGCTAATCCTTCCCTATGCGTACCTGACTTTTAGATCTAGATTGTTTCGTAGAGCCTAAAATTATCTTTTTAATAAATTTAAACTAATTTTAAGATTTTATTAAAAAGATAAATTTTAATAGGTAGCCAATCGCACCAAGCCAAAAAAAGATCGGTGGTAACTTTGTTATTTTTTATTTTTTATTTCGTTTTCAAATTCGTCTAGAGGATATATAACTATTATAATAGCTTGGCGACTCCATTAGGGAAGCCATTTGTTTTTTAGAGTCAGGCTAAAATTAACTATGTGTTATTCTTAGATTTTGATTTAAATAGTCTTAATCAGTATTTAATTTTAATTTCCTAGATTCTGATTTTATTTCTTTAAAAAATACAACAAAAAAATGAAGAAAAGTCAAAAACAAACTGAAAACGAAAAAGACATAAAGGAAAATTTTCACTCGCATTTTTTTTACCATGTTTTTTGCTCATTTCCTGTTTTATTTTTCTATAAATTACGAGACACTTGCACACATGATAACATGTTGCACTTCATGCATGAGCTTTATACGTAGGGTTTGTCTTTTATAGGAAGAAGTAAAGTACATATACCCTTATGAGGTGATAACCTCTGCAACAGTAAGTGAAATACTTCTACTCAAGTTGAACCCTTTATGTTCATAGCCTGTAATGGGTAAGGATCGAGATGTCTTACTGGCCTTGCGTAGACGCTAATAAAGAACAATTTGAGAACTTTTAGATGAACAAATCCTCACTTAGCATATAGTGAACCTTAGGTGACCAGCATTTGATAGAAAGTTGCCTTTTTAACCCGAATATGTGATAAAAATGTTGAAAAAGAAGAAATAGATAATAAAATAAAAGCATTTTCTTGAAAAATTTTTTTCTTTTGACATGTAGTTCATTCATTTGGTAGTTGTCTCAAATTTGCATTTTCATAAAATATTTTAAAATAAAATGAAATTTTTTTTAGCATTATCCAACAAGCATAAAAAAAATTTCAAAAAAATTTAAAGGTTTTTCTTAAATTATTTGATTATTGGCTAAATAAAAATTAATGTTTGAGTCTTAGCTACTCTATGTGATAAAAAACATGTGCTTTTCCTTGTCAAAAAAAAAAAAGATGAAAGAATTTTTTGAATGTTATTTCATCTTTTACATTTTTATACATCATGATAAGATAATACATGTACCTCAGCCCATGCGCATCATAATAAGATAATACATGCATTTCATCCAATCCATACCAATAGATACTACATGTATTTCATTTCATGTACATGCATCCCATGCATATAAAACCATGCATTTCATACAAGTATGTTGCATTATTCATAGGTATATATCTCATCACCCATGTAAGTATGTTTTTGCATTTCATGCATATGGATTCATGAATGGTAAGGTTTTATAGAACATACATTGCATTTCATATCCCACCATCCCTGTAACATAACATTACATTCCTTACATACACATTCATGGATGTTGAAATTCTTATCATTTGGGGCCTTGTACATATAAAATTTTATTGTTTTAAGCATCATGGTCATATTTGTAAATATGCTCTGTGTGCCATATATGTTGAAAATTGTTTTGTGGCATTCATTCAATAAGGAATTTTTTTTTTTTTGAGTCTTGAAATAAAATGTCTATCTTAGTGGGAGTCAAAATGGCAAAAATGAAAGATTAATTGGAAGCAAGAATTAGTATGTTGGAATTGAATCAAGAGAAATTTTGGCTCGAGCTTTAAGAGATGAAAAACTAGATGGCTCAATTGATAGAAATGGTTAAAGGTAGTGGTGCGGTTAAGTTTGTTGCTTCTCAAGAATCATTGTCAATTTTGATTCCATTAAATCAAGATCAACTAGCTCCTATTGGTTCTAGCACTTTTCCTAAGTATACTAAAGCATTAGGTGATTCAAACAGTGGCCAAAGTTTAGGCAAACTCAAAAGAGGAATGGGTGAACTGGCCATACAAATGACTGAACTCAAAAGTCTAATTTCCAAGATGGTGTCACCTAGCTTCAAGCAACCATCACCAATTATCCCGAGTCCAAACCCATGCTCAAGTCCTTCTTATGACTGCTTTCACCCTTATTTCCAAGCACCTAGGATTAGACCACCAAATTTCATGTAACCTCTAAAACTTTCACATCTAAATCCACATCCACCACCTCACATTTCACAGCCAATTGTTTAGCATGCTATTCCATCATCACTTTTTCAACCTAATTTTAGACCCGAAGTTTCTTAGATCACTCTAAAACCAACTAGACCATTATTTTTCCAATAAAATAGACCAACTATAGAATCAAAAACTCTCGCAACACCAAAGGAAAAACCCTTATTAATCGAATACCCATGTCTTGCATAGATTTATACCCACTGCTCCTGAAAAACTACCTCATTACCTTTATCCCTATTGAACCCTTTCAGCCACCTTATCCCAAATGGAATGACCCTAATGCCGATGTGAATATCATTTTGGCATTTTGGCCATTCTTTGGAAGACTACACGTCTTTGAAATATAAAGTGCAAGGATTGACGAAGGCTAAATATTTGGGTTTTGATGTTGAAATGAAGCCAGTTGTTTATAAAACCCTTCGTTGATCCATGCCGAGGTAGCAGGCAGTGCTGTAGGTAATAGCAAGGTTAGCCAATATGATGAATAAAAAGTAAAAGCTTTAAAGCAAAGGGTTATCATCCCCAACAATCATAGTCAACTACTTTTGGATTTTTGAAATAAGATAAAAAGGAGTAAAAACAGGTCTAGCATTTTTTGGCTCCAGCCCTAAGATGCCTCATTACCCTATCACATGCGATATCTTTTAAAGCCCATATCTCTGCCAACCAAGCCAGCATTTAGACTTTCTAACAAATTCTCATCCTCAAATGACCATTCATGATCTTGTCCCTACACTATAACCTACCACTCGACTAACAAAGAATAAAAAAAAGACTAAGGAATGATAAAGAGAAACTATCAATCCCTATTTCTCACATTTTGCCTTTATTAATAAAAAAGGTCAATTTCTCACTCCTATGCCTCCAAAAACAACACCAAATCCATCGACGAAGAGTTATGATCCTAATAGTAAGTGTGATTATCATATAAGGGCAATCGATTACTCAACTGAAAAATGTAGATAACTAAAAGAAAAGGTTGAAGAAATTATCAAGAGTGGTATTTTGACTACAAAAGTGATAGAACAATGAAAGTTGACTTTATCCAATTATGAGATATGATAAGTTGAAATATGAAAGAAGCAAATTTCCTTTTCACCTAAGATAATTTGTTTCATGAATTAATTTTTTTTCTTCTTCTTTCACTAAGAAAATACCAAACAATTTGGAACCAAAAAAGCCTTTTTGAACTATGCGATTAAATTTGGAACATCCCATGTTACTTGATTTTTATCGTTATAAGAACCTTGGGTGGAAAACAAGATGGGGCATCAGTCATAAAAGAACAAAAAATAAAAAATAAAAAAATACCTTTTATCTTCTTATTCAATAATCTGCTCTTTTAACTAAGTGATCATGTTTGAAATGATGAATTGCCATCTTTCTCTATCCATTCCATATAGAAAAATTATCCATTTCCTACTCATTTAAGCTTATTAAATTTCATATTCCAAAATGAACTCCGACCAATATCATCTTTTATACTAAAGGTAAAATAAAGACGTCTTCAATAGTCCAACTTAAAAAAAAGTGTTTGATATTGAGAGCATTTAACATGAACCTCAAAATGAGAATCTGGGGTAAAAAATGAATGAAATTTCAATAAAAAAAAAGATTGAAGCAAAGAAAAGAAAGACATGTACGTCGAAGATGAGAATTTGGTGCAAAAAGTGAATAAAGTTTAGTTAGAATCCTAAGTAAAACTTTAAGAGAGTAGAATACTGAAGTTAAAGCTAGATGTTTCCAAAAAAAAAAGAGTGAAAAATGAAAGACATGACCTTTCATCCAAAGAATGTTTTGTCGAATCCTTAGCCTAATTACCCTAAAAAATATGTTTTGAGACTATTTATCCATTCTTTTAGAACCCTGAACCTTTGCCTACATTACGTATCTTGAAATGTCCATTTTGATCAAATGTGGACACTTAAATTGAAGAGCTATGTCTTTGCCAATTTGTATATACTTGTTTGTATTTGGCAAGATTTCACCAAGTTCTTCATTGTTAGAAAATATAGTTCTAAGGTGAAAACCCAAAATGGGCAGTTTAAAGCTAAAGCCATTCTTGAGGCCAAAAACAAAATTTAGAGCTTTAAGGTTTTATCCAAAATAAAAAAATTCTTAATGCAAAACCTTTTGAAGGGTCAATACCCAATAACGTCTTTGCATTTCATAGAACGGTGAAACTAAAATAAAACCATCCTTTTTCTCTTCCAAAATCTTGTTTGAAAAATAATGACTAGTTTTGACACACATTAAAGTATCATGTTCAATAAAAGAAAAATGTTTTAGAAAATTATCTCTTTATGAGCCTAAACGAAATCCTTGCAACCTTTGTCAAGCCTTTCATGAGATATGCCCACTAGTGAAAAAAATTGAATTACCCTATCCACAAGTACTCCAAGTAGTAATCATCAATTTCCAAAAGATTCAAAAATCTTGAGTTTTAAATTTTCACATTGATTGCAAATATACTTTATGTGGGGTAGTTTTGGGATCACTTTTGAAAAGTTCAAAGATTATTTGAGCATTTTGTACATAATACTGAGCTCATTGTGAAAAAGTCACATATATCTGCGTCAGGCATTCACATAGACATCAAACATTTGTATCATGTTTGTTTTTATCGACTTTGTAAATATTAGAAAAAAGAAAAGAAAGTGCCAAAAACATATTCAAAAGATCAAGAATTTTTAAGAATTTCAACGAGATGGCACAATATGAGAGCTTTAAGCCTAATCTAGTGGTAAGAAAGTTGTTAACCTAGTGAAATCGGCATTAGTCAAGAAAAATATTGTGATAAAATGTTTTCAAAGTTTTCGGTGGTGATATCCGGGTATTAACGTATGAATTTCATTTTCTCGTAGTGATATCCAAGACATTTTCAAAATCACTCGATGGTGATATCTAAGTTTAAAGTTTGAATTTGCATTCTTTCTTTACGTTTTCATTTTTTCAGGGGTGATATCCAAGTATTAAAGTATGAATTTCATTTTCTTGGTGATGATATCCAAGACATTTTCAAAATCACTCGATGGTGATATTCGAGTTTAAAGTTTGAATTTGTATTCTTTCTCTACATTTGTATTTTCTTGATAGTGATATTTGAGTTTCTTTCGATGGTGATATCCGAAGTCATTTGTATTTTCTCGATGGTGATATCCGAGTGATAAAAATCATTTATCTTTTGGTGGTGATATCCGAGTGTTAAAAATCATTTGCATCTTCTTGTTGATGATATTGAGTATTAAAAGTCATTTGCATCTTCTCAGTGGTGATATCCAAATGTTAAAACTGGAATTGTATTTTCTTCGTAGTGGTATTCAAGTGTTAAAGCTTGAATTGGATTTTCTCGATGGCGATATTCAATTTTCTTTGGTAGCAATATTCGAAGTCATTCACATATTCTTGGTGGTGATGTTTGAGATCTTTTGTCCTTCAGTGGTGATATCTAAAGTCATTCGCATCTTTTCGATGGTGATATCTGAGATCATTTGTCTTTTGATGGTGATATTCGAAGTTATTTTTTGATGGTTTAATTTATTTTCGTTAAGCCTCTACTTAGAGGAACTTTTCAAATTGTTTTAAAAAGAAAAAAAATACTATGTTCAATGTTTTGTCTTTTGTATGTGTTTATCTGAACAAAATGATTGTCTTTTAGTCTTTGCCTTATTTCTAATTCTTAAAAATAGACAAAGAAGGCTAGCTATAGATACCAATTTTGTTCGATATCTATTAATCTAACTATTATTATTTATTTATTATTTTTCTTTTTCTTTTTTTTTTCTATTCTTTTTTTGGCATTTTGCTGCCAACCGCTAGCAGCCACCTTGACAGCTGCTAATAGCCCAGATAGCCACTGACTGCTACTCTGGCAACCATCCTAACCCTAGATAGCCAAAGTTTAGCAAAATCTCAAAAAATCTGAGATTTTGATTTTGATCTGGCTTTATAAATAAAGCCACGAAGAAGGAGGAAACGGAGGGAAAAAAAACCATCCAAAAAAAAAACCCCGTAAAAATGAAAAACCTAGATAAAAAATTTTTGGTAGATAAAAAAAAAACCTTTTTATAAAAAAAAAAACCCAAGAATACTAAAACAAAAAAAATTAAAAAAAAAACAAATAAACCATAGCCCTTGGTAATGGGGAACTCTACAATTCGAGATCGAGGTTGAGGGGAAGATTTTTGGTGACTTCAGGTTTTTTTGGTGGCCGACAAATGGTGGATGATGGTGGCAATCCACGGATGGCACGATGTACCAATGTCGAATTCTAAGAGCAACGATTGTTGGGTTCTAGGTTTTTTTAGAGAGAAAGTGAAAACCTCTATAAGGGAAAAAAGAGAAAGAGGAAGAAGAAAATAAAAAAAAAAAACTATGATTGGGCCTTTAAATAGGCCTTTAAAATGACATCGTTTCGGGGGAAGAGGATTCGTGTGTTGACCTGGATCCAACTCGAGGTTTATGCAACCAACTCGTGACCTATTCCCCTTTTGACAATTGATCAGTCTAGTTGAACCATTGACCGATGCAGACTGCTATTGATTGGCTTGCCTAGACCGATGTTGACCAAATCATTGACTGGTCTGATTCAAGTAAAAAAAAATTTTTTGGATTTTTTGAATTATTTTTTAATATTATTTTTATTATTTTAAATTTTATTATTAGTATTTATGCATGTTAAAATGCTTAAATTTGCTAGAATAATTTTTTGTTGTTTTTGTAATAATAATTAATAAAGAACAAAATAAATAAATAATGAAATTCAAAGTTAAAATTTTTGATAATTTTGTTAAAATTTGGAATAAACTTTATAAAGTAATAACAAAAATTTAATTAATGACTATGATAAAAAAAAATAGTTTCTAACCTTCGATAAATTTTTAAAATTAAAAATAACAAAAAATGAATAATAATAATAATAATAATAATAATAATGTAAGAAAAGGGAAATTTTCTCTAACGATGAAATTCAAAGGTACTCCGAGTAGTGATACTTACGAAATCTTTAGGTAAAAAGATCTTTTTTTAAATACTACCAACGTATTGGAGTATTTATAAAAAGTTTTCAAAACAATAAAAATTTTTCGTTTTTTTTTTTGCTATAATGTAGTAAATAAAAATTAACTAATTTGTTAAAAATAAAATAATAAAAAAATAATTAAGGAAAAATTTTTTATCAAATGACAGGATTCTAAAAGTATTTCAAGTAGTGATGCTTTGCGAAATCCTTGGGTGAGAAGATTAAATATTACTAGTGTATTTGAGTATTTATAGAAAATCTTCAATATGATAAAAATTTCTCCTTTCTTCAAAAATTTAAATGAAAAAAATAAAAAAATCAATAAAATTTCTAAAGAAGAAAATAAAATGTGCGCATCAACATATTAGCATTTTGCATTGCATGCACAACATAGTTTTTTATGGAAAGCAAATTGGAGCCTTTGAAGATGAGATTCTAAGGTATTTTGAAGAGCGATACCTAAGAAACCTCTCGGTGAGAAAGAGTTATTCTATTGTTGCTAATGAACTAGAACATTTTAAAAATTATTTCAATAAAAGGGTTTTAATTTATTTTTCTCGAATAAAAATGAAATAATAAATATGGAATAAAGATAAAAAGAAAACCCAAAACTACAATAAACAAAAGAAGTCAAGGAAATTACTTTTTAAATGCTAAAATTAAGACTATTTTTATCAAAATCAATGGATAATAGGTAATTAATTGGTACCGTTTTAAACAGGCATTATGGGGGTGCTAATCCTTCCTTATGCGTAACCAACTTCTAGACCCATATTGTTTTACAAACCCTAAAATTATCTTTTTAATAAATTTTAATTAATTTTAAGATTTTATTAAAAAGATAAGTTTTAATAGGTAGCCAATTGCACCTAGCCAAAAAAAGATTGGTAGCGACTCCATTATTTTTAATTTTTTTATTTCATTTTTGAATTCATCAAGCGGCCATAAAACCGTAATGACAAGTATCAATAATATGAAAATTTCCACACTTTTAGAGTAAATGACATTCAAAGTCCCTCTGTTTAATATGAAATATGTGGAAGGAGCCATGCCAGTGTGAGATGTCCTATTCTTTACAAATCATGTTGGGATATTCATCAAAATCCTTCTTGGAATAGTAATTAAGGGCTATCATCATCTTTTTTGGAGCCTATGTGTTTAAGTGATTTTATTTATGAAGCTCCACCTTAAGAGAAAAAGCCATCTTTGGAAGTAATGTTTTATTCTATCATTTAACATCAAAACACATTAATTTAGAACCAAAAAGCATCAATCCAAAAACTTGAAAATCAAGTGCATCATATTACTAGAGCTATCAACAACTTCCCTCATGAAATTTTGCCTAGTGATTTGAATCTATTCTATTCAATGAAGGCAAAGAATATCTTAAGGCAATCACCTCTATGATAGAAGAAAAAGATGTTGTAAAGCTTGTACCAATATAGTTCATTGAAAAAGACATTGTGGTTGAAGTTTAAGAAAAAAAAAAAAACCAAGACCAAATACTTTTACCACTTGAGCCTATTAAAAAAGAAAGTTTGGTTAAAGATATTAGGAGCGAAGAAGATATTGAAAAGCTTACACCACTTAAGTCTACTGAAAAATAGATTATGGTGGATGGAAAATATAAGTCCAGGATAAAAAGCTCATTATGGTTATCCAAATCTAAAAGCTTTACAAGCATCAATAAGTGACGTCCTTCTTGATTTTGAATTTTTTTTTTCTTTTTGCATATTTTTAAACCATAAGAAGCTAGTTTTTGCTATATTTTGAAATTTATGAGTGTGGTTTTTCTGAACAGGGACATCATATTAAAGTTTCTCCTACAATGGTACATGATATGCGTCATCTTTAGGCCATTCAAACCACTTTTAAGGAAAATTTCTAAAATAATCAAACCAATTGACTATAACTTAGAGTTTATTGAAAGGCAACCCAAGTTTTATTTTTCGTTTTTCATGCTAAGGATTAGTTTTTACTCTTTTTTTTTCATTAGGATAGGTAATGCAATGTTTTATGTTTGTTTTATAGGCTAAAGAACTCAAGGAAACTTGAGACAAGTAGACTAAACTGCAAGTTGTTAGCTTAACAAGATGCATGATACATGGATAATTCCTACAAATTCTAGAATCAATCTTGGAAGTTTGGAGGAGTATCTCTTTTCTTTTAATGCTTATTTGATTTTTCCTGCACATTAAGGACAATGTATCATTCAAGTTGGAGGGAGAGAAAATTTGTGTAAATTAATTTTTTTCAAAAAGTTTTGAATTTTCTACTTTTGAGTTGAATTTGCTAGGCTTTGAATCATTATATTGCTTCTTTTAGTTATTTTATGGTAATCCAATGGTAAAACTTTGAATTATAGCTTATTAGGAAAGAATGAATGTAGTGAAAGCACGAGTTCCAACTTTTTGAGTACTTAGGCTTGATCATTGAGATGTATGCATGTTTAGTTAAAGTTTATTAGATATGAAATTGCATTGATTTTTAAAGTTATGTTCTTATTTTAGAATTTGTTTTATCATCTCTTAAGGAAAAATCCTAGACTACACTTAACCAGAGAGATGATTTAGGTCATATTTAGATTGTTTTAGCCTTTCAAGTTATCCTTTATATGTTTTTCCTAAACCACCCTATTTGAGCTTTTATATATCCTTTTGTTGTTTTACACTTTTATGAACTATCCACCCTTTAGTTATTATCTCCATCTTTCTACCTTATTTTATGCGCATATGGATCAATAACATCAATATGGGAGCTATGTTTCATTGGGAATAAAAGGTAGAGTTTTAAAAGAAAAAGATAAGAAAATAGTGTCCAAGTTTTATTTGAGTAAAAGAAAAGCTAAAAATAGCTTTCAAATAAATAATAAAATTTGGCAAAGTGAAAAGAAAAAGAATTTTTGTTAAAAGCTTGTTACAATTCTTTTTGAAAAGAAATAAAAGAAAAGATTGAAAGTTGAAAAAGATGAATTTACAAAAGAAGAAAAATATAGGTTTTAGGGGTGCATGCAATTCTTAAGAGTTATCTTATCAATGAAAAAGATCTTAAGTAATGCATATGTAAAAGCTATGAGCCTAAATTTTCTTTTCTCATATCTTAACCCTAGCCTAATATTACAAGTTTAACAAAGAACTAGTGATCTTTTGCTAAGTGTGGCTAAATAGTAGAGAAAGAGGTGAAAAATAAACTTATGAAATTTATGCATGCTTTGAGGTAATGTGCGTAAATACTTAAATTTGTTCAGGTATTTTTTGGCCATTTTTGAAACCTTTCAAATCCAACCCAATTTAAATCGAACACTTCTTCAATTTTGACAAGTTTTTTAAAATTAAAATTGAGACCAATTTAACCTAAATGCCCCATGGTCAAATCTGATCAAACCCAATCAAATTTGGTCAAAATTAGTCGAAATCGATCAAAACAGTTAGAACTTAGGTGAACTTTCACAATTCGCAACTAAATTGGGAACAATGTACTTTTAAATTAAAAATTTTGATTTTAAAGCATTAAAATAAATTTTTACACTTTAAAAAATGTAAAATTACTAAAATGCCCTTATAGGTATTTTCATAATTTGATCTTTTTAAAGTTGAATTTTCATGAAAACTTTCAGATCATAATTAAATTTTTTTAATGATTTTTAATGTAGTAAAAAAACCAAATCATAGCTTGAAAGGTGTGAAATTAAAAAAATACCCTTTAGGCGTATTTTCATAAATTGACCTTTTTGAGATCAGAATTTTGTAAAAAGCTTCAGATCATGATTTTATATTATTAATTATTTTTGGAATAGTGAAAACCTTGATCGTACTTTGAAAGGTGTGAAACTATCAATACCCATTATGGGTGTTTTCGTAATTTGATCTTTCCAATGTCAGTTTTTCATAAAACTTTTTAGATCATATTTTAAAATTATTTGATGATTTTTGATGCATTGAAAACCATGGAAACACCTTGGGAGGTGTGAAATTATGAAAATACCCTTTAAAGGTAATTTCATAATTTGACCTTCCCAAGGTCAAATTTTCATGAAAATTTTTAGATATTAATTTCATATTATTTCATGATTTTTATTGCTTTAAAATCTCAAAAATGAACAAAAGAACACTGATTTCCAAAGAAATGGCATAGAAATTGAAAACTTTGAAATAGAGGGCAATTTGGTCTTTTCACTTAGACCCAACAGTTTTAAAAATCTCATCTTTCGTAGTGTGCATTATGAACCATTAGATTATCTTAGGAAGATGAATCCATTGGTGAAAGCTTACTACTTGCAACCAAAAACAAGAGAAAAATATGGGCCATTAGATGTATTTTGGACAATCTTACATGAGATACTTTTTTATTTTCTTCAAGGGGACATGGAGGTTTTTGTGAAGAAGAGGGCGAAAGGCTGGAAAAACATAGAAAAAATCGAGGAGAAGAAAAGAAAACAAAGTTTAAGAAAAAATAGAAGAGAAAAAGAGTGAAAAAAAAAAACTTTGAAGAAAGCTTGGAGGTATAATCTCTACTTTCTTTTCTTGTATTTCATTACATATTCATCACATTTTTATAACATTTTCATATTTATTTTTCTTTTGATTTTTTGTTTTCTTTTTGAGAAATTTGTTATTGTTCATTTTTTTATTGAAGTTTGAATCAAATTTCATCCAACTAGTTTATAGTTTGGATTGAAGTTAGAAAATCAAGCAATAAGAAACTCAAGACCACCATTAATACCATTTGAAGGTTCAGCCAAACTCTACCTCACCATGGTCGAACCTCCTTTTGGTTCCTTTTAATGTTTTTCTTTCTTTTAAATGGTGTTTATGGTGATGGAATGATGAGTTTTCTTATGTTTTATATGAATTTTGATTTATTAGTGATATATGTTAGTGTTTCGTTCATGTTCTAATTCTTCATGGATTCTTTGCTATTTTAGTTTGCTATATGTTTGATGAATTTCCCTTTATGATGTAAATACCTTCAAATGATGTTCTAGGCATGTTTGAGTGATATTTGTGATGTTTGATACATGTTTAAGTGAAATGAAATGAGAATATGATTATGGAAGTGCTTGGCCGAAACTTATTTTCCTTTTTGTGGCCAAGTGTTGCCAAATTCCATATGTTTGATCATGTTTTTGGTAGGTTCTTCAAGCTTTCAATATGTTTGACTTAATATTCCATGAATAAAATGTTAGTTTGATAGGTGGTTTGGTGATATTTTAGTGTTTGTTTAGTTTATTTTTTAAGAAAAATAGTGGTGTAACATGTTTTTCAAAATTTGAAAAATTTTAGTATTTGATCCATTTTTCTCTTGATTTTTCATACACAACTTGTATGTAATTTAGTCTTGTAAATACTTAGATTTGTAATTAATTTATTCTATTGTCACGTATTTTTCATGCATGTATAATTCTATGAAACCTCAAATCCTATTAAACCCAAAATTTGAAACCTTAAAAACTCTAAACCTTAAACCTAAAACTCTAAACTCTAAACCCTAAAATCCTAAACCCTAAACCCTAAAATCCTAAACCTTAAACCCAATCCTTAAACCCATTCATGCGTTTACATCACATTTTACTTTGTTACATGCATTTTTAAATTGCCATGTGTTCATATTATGTCATTCTTACATTCATTCATTTTATTATGTTAATGCATATCATGTATTTGTTTTCAAAATGAGTTTTCAAAGTGAAATATTTTTTAAATAAGGTAACATCACAGGTAAATATAATCATCGAGATCTAGTCTAACTATAAGGGAAGCATCAATGATTATTATTTATGCCAAGTGTTACCTCAATCTTTGTGGCACAATGAAAGCTTTTAAATTAGAGATATTTTCAAAATTCTACCTAAATATAAGAGAGTCAAAAAATTGTTTTGATATTTAAAGTGTTTTAACTTTGATCCAAAAACAAAATGTTTTATTTTTAAAAGAATGATTTATTTTCAAAAAGAAAGGAAAACTCAAGTTTTTGGAATGAAAAAGAGAATTAATTCCTATACACCATAATAGGACCATTTTTATCAAAATTCAAGGTTAACCTATAATCAATTGGTACCATCTGTAATCAATTGGTACCATTTTTTAAGGCATTGTGTAAGTGCTAATCTTTCCCATGTGTAACCGGCTCCCAAACCATAAATTTGATTTCGTAAATCATACATTTATTCTTTCTATAAAACTTTTAAATCTTTTAAATATTTTATCAAAAGGACAAAACTTTTAGGCATCCAATCACACCCTAAAAAATATTGATGGTGACTCCTTGCTTTGATTTTTATCGAAAATACTTTTTTAGGCCCCCATTTTTCTGATTCCCCATTCATCTAGTAGACGAGCACCCGATCTTGAAATGTTACGACAACTTGGCAACTCCACTAGGAATACATTTTTAGAGTCAGGCCAAAAATTGATGGCATATTATCCTAAATTTTGGTTTAATGGTCCTATTTAGTGCCTAATCTTAATTCCTTAATTTTTATTTTCTTGTTTTCTTAAAATGTGAAAATTTGGAACAAAAATCAAAAAATAAAAAAAATTGAATTGAAAAAATGAAAAAAATGTTTTGCTTTTAATTTCCTTGTTTTCAAAATAAATAATAGATGTTTTGATTTCAGTCTTCTAGTTTTCAAAAAGCAAAAATTCAAAGAATATGTGTGTTTTACATTTCATGCATATTATAATTATGTCATTTTATTTTAAAATTGTTGTTATTTATTATAATTTTAATAATTGCGAGGCATTTAGGATAGGGGTATTTTAGGAGAATGTGACAGGTTTGTATGTTCCTTCGCATGCATTCACATCCGTATTGCATGCATAAGCTCTATACTCAGGCTCTAACCTTATTTAGGTGAAAGTAAAGTAGCTACACTCTTGTGAGGTGTAACCATTATACCACTCAAATTGAACCATTACTACTAATAACCTTTAATGGGTGAGGATTGGGGTACCACA
This sequence comes from Durio zibethinus, assembly GCF_047325235.1. Taxonomy (NCBI): domain Eukaryota; kingdom Viridiplantae; phylum Streptophyta; class Magnoliopsida; order Malvales; family Malvaceae; genus Durio; species Durio zibethinus. The sequence continues at coordinate 10,680,235 of NC_143185.1, forward strand.
CTAGTATGTGATGGACAATGATGTGAGGAACAATCTAAGAACCTTTAGATGCATAAATTCCTAATCTACCATATATTGAATTTTAAGAAGTCAACCTTAGGTAGAGCCATGGTGCACTTTTTCCATAGAAATTATCTTAGATAAGTCATATAAAGAAACGCCTATTACTTTTCTCATTTTTGGTTTTCTGTTAAGTTGATAACTTACATTTATTGCTCTTAATAAAAAAAATATAAGAAATCGTTAGGAATTAAAAAATAATAATAATGAAAAATAAAAAAAATAAAATCACTAAAAATTTAATAAATAAATTGTTTGTTAATTTATCTTCTTGCATTGCATTCTTTAGGTTTTCTCTATACTAATTTTTTGTATGTTTTTTGTGTTTTCTTTCCTTGTTTGTCTACTTCATGCATCATTATTAAACACAATAAAGCATCAGGGATATACATTCTTGGTAATTTGTAGGTAAAGGTTCCCATGGCATCTTAAGAATCTTAATTAGGGTTTTTGACAAATAGGTCATTTTAGGAAGTTAGAGATCATTTAGAAAGCAGGCAAAGAAACAGATAGAGGGAGACTATCTAATAGATGGTATGTCTCAAACTTTTTAGAGTTGGTATATTTGGATATAAGAAGGAATCATAAGTTAGATTTTGAGGGTATTTGGAGTCAGTGGAAACTAAAAAGGAAAGTAACTTTCACAGTAAAGTATGGAGATATTGCTTTTTTGGTACTAGTGAAACCTAATGATTAGATGTTGAAAACTGTAATTAGGTTCTAAAATTTGGCATACTAATGCTTCACGTTCAATAAAAAGGACTTGACACATACTATAAAAGAGTATTCTACTTCGTTACGTCTAGAGCTCCTCAAGCTTGATAAAGTATATTGGAAAGTACAAAAAATTGACCGAGTATAAGAAAAAGTTAACAAAGATAATTGGGGTTGAGATTTAAGTGATTGAAAAGAAGAAAAAAACCAATGAAAGAGCACCATAGTCTTTCTTATGAGATGTTATGCTTCAGAGATCTGATGAAGATTGAGTTATGGATATGTTTGTCTTGGCTATGTATGGTTTAGTTATTTTCTCAAGAGCTTTAAGGTATATAAAGGCCTCCATGGTTGACTTTTTATTACAGTTGGAACAAAAAATCAATCCTTTACCAACTATTTTAGTGCAAACCATTAAATCTTTAAACTATTGCCAAATAAAGGGAAAAGCAAAGTTGATTAGATGTATTCAGCTGATATATATGTGGATTTAGAGTCATTTTTGAGATATCATCGAGCACTATTATTGATCTGCACGAAGACCTTAGCACCGTTGGACAGGTTCAATGCAAAAGAATGGCTTAAGAATCTTTCAAAGGAACAATGGATAGTTTTCTTCCAAAGTTTAAAAAGAGATAGGGTGACTTGAAATGCATCATGGATGCCTCAAGTTTTGATTATGTACAGTTGTGGAAATCAATGTTAGGTTTCGTCACCTAGTATTAGGAGAGCTGTTAGTTATGCACCATTGATGGTCAGAAGATGGTCAGAAGATAGTATGCATCCCAATAGTTTATTCTGATGATCTAAGGATTGGATCAGCTACAATTTAACTATGCTACAAAAGGTTGCATGGCTAGAGTATATGTCATAACAAAGGCTTGGGGGCACATATTTAGATTAGAATTTGGAAGATATTTAGATGATGTGACTCCGAGATATCTAGTTTGGAGAGCCAAGAGAGTTAATGACCTAGTGCTACCAACAGATTAGGAGATAGTATAGCTAGTTGATCTGTGGGTTAAACCATCACCTTCTGACTTTGAGATTGATAGGATAAAATTTGAGGTGAGATGGAAAAGATAAAGAAAGAGAATTAAGAATTGTAAGAGGAGATACGTTAGCTGAAGTATAAGGAAGGAGTGCAAAATGATAAAGATGACAAAGAGACTTGGCTTGCAAAGATTTCAAGGAGCTACACATAGAAAATCAAAGGTTAAGAGCTTAGCTAAAAGATAAAGACAAGAAGAATAAATGTTGAGATGAGATAGAGCAGCTTAAGGAAGAGGTTCGATTGTGAAAGACAAGGGCTTAAGATAATAATGATAGGATTACCATGACAGTACAAGAAAAGAAAGATTCACATTGTAGCAAATAAAAAGAAGTTAAGTAAGATTCAAAAAGAGAATGAAAAATTGAACGAGGAGTTAAGAAGTGAAAATAAAATGTGTTTGGGCACTCAATGAGAGAAAGATGCACTTGGGATAGAAATCAAGGACATAAAGATGTAGCTATAAAAGAACAAAGATTACATTGCCCTTTTAGACAAAGAATGGCAAGAAAAAAAGGCATAATAGAAACAAATGTTCAACCAAGAGATAAAAACTCAAGAATATTGAAGATTAAGAGTTTAGGGAGACAAATGTATATAAACTACTTTAGTACTCAAATTCGAAAGGCAGTCAACCAAGCCGAGGTGATAATGAAAAAGATAGTGTTTTTTGGGTAGAAAGTTATCCCTACTAGTAGCATAGTCAACTTCTGTTAGACTTCTTGCAAGAAGCAAAAGGACAATACATGCAAATATGACACTTTTACGGTCTTAGTTTTAGGAAAGTACATGATGTATAGAAATGGGAATTTTTTGAATGAGTGAGAACTTTTTTTTATTTAAATTAACTAGAAATGAATATCTTTACTTATATTTAATAGTTTGCTTAAGGATGCAAATGAATGATGGTTGTAAATATGTTTTCATCAAACTTTAAGGTAGAATGAATGCCTTTAAATAACCTAGCCTAAATATAGAAGGGAATTTAAGCTTCTTCTAAAAAATAATAATAAAATTGGACTTGCATATCATGCATCATTTATTTGAATTCATTGTTTTTTCATGCCAACTAAAGACAAAGAATGGTAATTATAAGTATACTTTTGTCAAACCTTCAAAGTGAAAGAATATTGTTAAAGGTTTTACCTAAATATTGAAGAATTTTAAACTATCTTTTAAAGCTAATAATAAAATTCATATAATGCATTTCTAACTTTTGAAAATTAATAAAAGGTTTAAGGATAGCACATCCTAAGAAACAAGATCAATTGATTTTGCATGTTTATAACACTCGAGCCTATTCAAAAATCATGGAAAATGAAAATGTCAATAGATTGATAGAATGGAAAGGGCTTAAAAAGAAATCAAAGAAACAGTTATGGGAATGTAACAAAATATAGAGAAACAGTTGGCAAAATTGAGATAGTCTTTGGCGGGGTTGGCAAAAAGAGAAAGGATTGTTGAAACACATGAGGCAGAGAAAACAGTTATTAAGAAACCATTGTATACACCCAAGTCATTTTATCCTTATGTTCGAACCTTCATATGACACAGACACCCCCAACAACTCATCAACCTTATGCTAGCACTTCTGTTAGGTTGTCCCTAATTTGTATAAATGTTAATATTGGGTTTATTCCCTATGATCCTATTGTGATACCAAACATAGATAATCTTAAAAAAAAAAGAGAAAAGCTAAAAAATTTACCAGAGTTGGTAGAACAGACAAAGATGATGAATAAGGATAACCTATTGGAGAAAAGGCTAAAGGTAATTGAAAGGCATAACCTGAATGAAAGTATTGATGCTAATGATCTAAGTTTTCAAGGTTTTGACATTTGATAAGTATGATAGAAATGGATGCCCTAAAAGGCATTTGGTTCAATACTATCACAAAATAATTAGGTATACCGATGATGAAAAACTATTTTTTCATGTCTTTTAAGAAAGCTTGAATAAGGTGGCAGCCAAGTGGTATTATGGGCCATATTAATTAAATACATCATAATGGTGCTTACCTTGGCTTTTTTCATTGTACCAACCACTCAAAAGTACTGCTTCATGCCCTACATGAATTTGTTGACTTCTTTCACCGAGCGACTTTTAGTGAATGGCATTGGCTTGGGCACCTCCACCCTAGGTCCTAAACCCTCAATTTGCATCCATTGTAAATCAAAGTGCAACAAACTCCCACCTGAGTTGCTCTATTTCTTCTTGTAAGGCTACCATCTGAGCCTCTCGAGCTTTATTGTGTTGCATGAGCACTTTCATCTCTCAGGTCAAAGCACTGTGCATTTTTTCTTTGAGCTCTTCTTATTCTAAGTCTAGCTCTTAGATGCAATCCTTGGTGTCCTCAAACCGATCCCTCAAATCTCTCATGGCTAACTTGTACGTAGCCAATTAAGAGTTCATAGATGACAATGAATCCTTCGAACTAGCTCTTCTCCTCTTGTTTCTAGGTGGGATGTCCCCTTGCACATTATTCGTGCACTCCACTTGAAGGTTACTGGCCATACTTTTGTACGTGCACCATAATCATGAAACTCGAACTAAAGATTTCCCATAATTTTCTTAAGAGCACTCAAGTGTATTTATGCCCTACTATTGGCACCAACTACTAGTAATCACCTGCATAACACTTTCCACTACAGGTCTATAACACTATCGACACACTAACACTCAAGTTGCTTGTATACTCGAGCTGACACTAACACCGATCTAACCAAGGTTTGAAACCTACTTTGATACTAACTGTCATGGGCTGGGAGCTTAAACCTAGCTATTGTGTGGCCTTAGGTGGGAAACTACCATTCGTATGCCTAAGTAAGGCTTTAATCGGCTTTATGACATTCATTAATCGACTATATCATGCACTTGTGCTGGAACTCGACTAATCTTTTAAGAGTTTAGGAGAAAGGCTTAGTGCTTAGCATGATTTCAACAAGTCAAAGATTGTGTAGTAGCACCAAATCCCCTAGAATTAAAGATTGTAACTTAGCTCCTAGAATCTAGGGATTGTAATCTCTAGAGTTTAGGAATGTATCTTAGGCACTAAATGTAAGGGGGACTTAGTTATAAATAGAGAGTTCCCCCACCCTCATGTACATAAACCAAAACCATTGAGTAATAAGATCCTTATAATTACCTTAAATATTTTTGTTGTTCTTTTGTTAGCCTTTCTTCAAGCACTTGTTGTGCCCTTTCATTTTGCAGCATATTAGGTGGCCAAGCCCAAAAGTCTAGACTATTTATGCATTGTTTCTTGTGTTAGGCTGATTTGAGACATAGAAGAGACCATCTTCGTGTTTTGGAACCGCGAGAGCTTAAAGCTTAGGTCTTAGCCTGTGACTAGTGGTATCAGAGCCTTGTTTGGAGCAAGCCACAAAGTCTAATACCAAGTGGTATTAGAGCCTGGTTCAAAGGAGTAGGGAATAGGCAATAGAACCAAATATTATAGGGTATCAAAGCTTAGATCAGACCAAAAGTGGTGACCAGAGCCTTGGTTTTGAGTGTGCAATAAATCCCTGCTCATAATAAGAGGAGCCAGAGTTATCGTCAAAACCAAAATTGGCTAGGGAGCCAGAGTTGGTGTCAGTGCAAGTCAGGGACTTGCGTGCGGGCATCTTGGTATGGTGAACGAGCATTGTGGTGAGCTATGCAGGTATACTATTGTGTGTGCAGACATTTCTTTGTTAGGTATATGTAGTTTGTTACATGGTGCAGGCATCCTAAAAGGGTTACTATGCTTGTGTACTAGTGAAATACTCCCAGTGTGCTAGGTACGAGCATGCTAAAGTGTAGGAAAAGTGCTCAACAACTTATTGCTATGTGTTATGGGTGTATTAGGCATATTATGCATGTGTGTAGGTATGCAGACTAGTGCCTAACTTAGAGGCTAGTATATTGAGTCAGTGTGCAAACTAGTGCCCAATAGTGTGTGTTGTGTTGGTGTGCCATGCTGGTATGCTTGTTTGCGAGAACCAAAATTGGATCGCTTGAGTGCCTACTAGAGTTGAGGTAATCTTTTGGTTTATGCATTCATAGTCTAACAGTTTGTGTAGGGAAAACCAAACAAAAGGCCAAAGTGAGGTGCCCAAAGAGTGCCCCTATAGATAAATGGAGGAAGGTTTTAGCAAGATATGTGTCGAAAAGCACTCAATTAGTGAAATGTGAAGAAGTCATTCTATAGATAACATATTGATTTGTGGACATTTAAGGATCTTCAAATAAGGCAATGGAAAGGCTCATACAACATAATGAGGCATTAGAGTTCGTGGTAACAATCTTACGAGAAGAGCTAGCCAAGCTCAAGGTTGACCATGCTACATTATGAGTTGTCATGGTTACTAGTGCGGGCTTAGGACTAAGAGTAGAGGTGCCAAAGCATTTCGTTAATGGACTAAAGCTGTGGGTAAAGGTTGAGCTCCAATAAAGAGGCATACAGTAGTTGTGTCAGGCTAGAGTTGCTGTAGAATGATTGACTCAAGTTGAGTGCACCAAGTCTCTAAGGCCAAAGGAGAAAGGCCAAAGTGGGCGGGACACTGGTATTTGTTCCTTAGGAGAGGAAAGAGCTATGAAAAAGCCTAGATTTCACAAGGTCAACAAAGTTGCCAGCACGAACAAAAAGCCCTTGAGTTGCTATTTTATGCCAGTCCACATCGGGTTAAGGAGTGCCTAAAGCTTTCAACCATCAAGCGGGCAGAGGAGCTGTCCGAAGGTAAGAATGGTAGGGGTAAACAACATCAAAAAGAGCCCAAAGAAGAGTGGCCAGGTGCTAGTCAAGACTATCAAGGAGTTGAGACCTCTTGAGGAGTTGATGAAGGGAAACTAGTGGTAGTAGAATACCATAACATAAGTTCCACTGTGCAGCCAGATTGCTCACAAGAGAGTGTGTTGCGAGCAACTCAAAAAAAGCATAAAAAACATTGGTAGCATAAGTGAAAGGGACCATTGCAATAGAATGCTGAGGAACATAAGATTGAGAGCAGCGAAATCCAATAGAGTACATGTTTGAGTATGGAATTGAAATGTTGGAAAACTAGTTCATGAGCCAAGAGTTGAAACTAGCATGCAAGGTGGGTGCATCATCTTTCAAGCAACGAGGCCATTGCTAGAATGAGTGAGGAAGAATGTCATGATCTGTAAGTTGGTCTAGGCCTAAGGGTTCTCTCCAAGTCAAATGACAATTCTAGTTCTAGTAGGACAATCTAACAACTAAGGAGACCAAGCCTTAAGGTGCACTAGAGGTCTAGGTCACAGAAAGCTAGCCCAGAACAGTGGGGTAAGAGTGATCAAGACTCCAAAGGCTTAAGAAAGGTGTTCAGATTCAGCAGGAATGAGCCAGGCCCAAGGCCAAGCACTAGTGAGTGATACACAAGCAGCCAATTAGACCTAGGTGCGAGCATTGATGGTCAAGGTGCAAGCACATGGTAAAGCCCTATGCGGGCATGCCTGAACACAGTCATGGGAGGATTAGATTTGAGGCTTCTAAAAAGCAAGGTGCTTAGCATGATTTTAGCAAATTAAATATTGTTCAATAACACCAAATCCTTTAAATTTAAAGATTGTAACTTAGCTCCTAGAATCAAGGGATTGTAATCTCTAGAGTTTAGGAGCTCTGAGAATCAAGGGATTGTAATCTCTAGAGTTTAAGAATGTATCTTAGGCATTAAATGTATGAAGGACTCAGCTATAAATAGAAAGTTGCTCACCCTAATGTACATAGACCAGAACCTTTGAGTAATAAATTCCTTACTATTGTCTTAAACATTTCTATTGTTCTATTATTAGCCTTTCTTCAGGCATTGCTGTGCCCTTTCATTTTACAGCATACTGGGTGGCCAAGCCCTGCAGTCTAGATTGTCCATACATAGTTTCTTGTGTTAGGCTAATTTGAGATACAAAAGAGTCCATTCTAGTGTCTTAGAGCTGCATGAGCCTAGAGCTTGAGTCTTAGCCAGTGACATAAACCCATGCGTAGTTCGTGACACCCATACCATGTGCTAGCATGTGTCGATGATGGCTAAGGCCTTGGTCAAAGTTCGATTCTTGACCATCGTGCACATGCTGGGTGTCATAGGCTACACATTTCTTAGATCGAAACCATGCATTTGTGCAGCACCATGACTACTTTTAGTCGAGGTTAGCCTTTTTCAAGTCCATTTCTCCATGGACAGGTCATTTTCGATCCTTCAAGCCATATACTCGTGAGCCTTTCTTGGTTCAAACCCCATAGGGTTGCACATAATATTTTTAAACTCAGTAGGGAGAAACCCCACTCCCATCACCATAATCAACCCATGATTATCAGGTTGGCCCAAGCACTTTTCTCTACCTGTAGGCATCAAGGTCTCGAGCTCAACCCATAGGCTTATAAGGGTGCACAACCCCAATTCTCATGACATTTTCTCATTCTGGCATGGTGGGAACCCAACACCATGCCTTCCCAAATCATTTGCAAGCTCTCATGCCTACAACCCAAAAGCATAACATAGATGACAGTCCATAGCTAGCTCGAAGCCACACTAGGCTCATCTTATCCCATGAAACTTAAATCTTAGGGCCTCTCTTCAACCAACTCAAGGCCCAATGACCTTTCTCTTGGTCACCATGATTCTTAGATTCTGCTCGTTGTTTCATTAACCCACTCAAGGGTGCATGCACATGGCTTCGACCAACAGCACTTGACTATCTATTAGGCTCAATGGTGACCGTACATTGGTTATACACTAGCCCACATTTGTCCACCCATCTTGAGACTAGGGCACACACTGCCCACACACTCTATCAACATCATGTTTCTTAGGTTATATTGCTCATCCATAGCTTTAGGACCACTATCTCGATTGTTACTCAGCTTAAAGTCAATCATAGTAGGATTGAGGCACATTAGGGCTTGCCCATGGCATTGGGCTTAGGCATGCACTAGTGCCATATCTTTATGCCTACGGTACCATTTTCAGAGCATTGCTAGAGAATCTGATTGGCAGCATTAGGGAAAAGGGCCAAGGGATTTGCATGCATGATGTGATATGGGTGTTGGTCCTTAACCTTTATATTGGCCCCTTATCCCCTAAGAAACCTCGATAACTCACACCCCTTAAAAAGATAAGAGCTTTTATAAGTTCACAGCTAGTAGCCATTCAAGTGTCTGAAATAGGGATGTTTTTTTCAAATGGCCACAAAATCTTCTACACTTCAATTTTTTTGTTGAATTTTTTTGTGAATGCCAATAAAAATACAAAGATCATGTATACCAAATTTAGGGCCAAACCATCTTTAAAAAAAATGAGTCATCTTGCCTTGAAAGTTCTCATGATGGCTTAAGGCACTGTTATATGAATTTACAACATATAAAAATGGTATTGGAATGGTAGAAATAGAAAAATGTGCCTAAACCCAACTATTGCCCAGTCATGGTGCACATGGTGTACGGCCTAGGCCCAGGATACTCACACATGGTGCACTTCCAGCATGTACTGATGGTGTTCAAAGGAACTATTTGCACCAAAGGCCAACATGTGCCGATAATGGTCGAGGCATGTGCTAAGACCAAGGGTTAACATGTCTTGATAGTGGTTGAGGCATGTGCATGTGTCACAATCCGCAAGCTAGTCCAAGCCTATGGGTTCTCTCTGAGTCAAGGAGTAGTTCTAGTTCTAGCAAGATAGAGTTAATACATGTGCATGTGTCATGGTTTGCAAGTTGGTCTAGGCCTAAGGGTTCTCTCTGAGTTGAAAAGCAATTCCAATTCTAACGGGACAGTGTCGACAGCTAGGGGGACCAAGCCTTGAGGCATATTGGAGGTCCAACTCTTAGGGAACTAGCCTTAAATAGTGGTATGAGCAACGATCAAGACTCCTAAGGCTCAAGCTTGACATTCAGGTTTGGTAGAATTAAGCCAGGCCCAGGTGCAGACGCTGGTGAGTGTTATATGAATTTATAAGCCATAAAAGAGGCATTAGCACGGTAGAAAATATGAAGTTGTGCTAGAACCCATATATTGCTTGATTATGATGTGCCTGGTGCATGGTTAGGGCCCAAAACACTCGTGCTTAGGGTGTGACCCAGCATGTGCCAATGGTATTCAAGGGAACTACTTGCACAAAAGGCCAATATGTGCTGATGGTGGTCAAAACATGTGCCGAGACCAAAGGTCAACACTTCCAATGGCAATCGAGGTATGAGCATGTGTCACAATCCACATACTGGTCCAAGCTCAAGGGTTCTGTCTAAGTCGAGGAGTAGCTCCAATTCTAGCATAATAGAGCCAGCAACTAGAGGGACTAGGCCTTGAGGCATACTGGAGGTCTAGGTCATGGGGAACTAGCCTAGAATAGTGGAATGGGTAATGATTAATACTCTAGCAACTCAAGCATGGTGTTTGGGTTTGACAGAATTGAGCCAGGCTAAGGTGCAGGCATTGATGAGTGTTATATGAATTTATAAGCAATAAAATGACATTGGCATAACAAAAATATGAATATGTGCCTAAACTCACCTACTACCTGGTCATGGTGTGTATGGTGCATGGCCCAAGCCCAAGATACCTATGTTTGGTGTGTGACCCAACTTGTGCCGATGGTGTTTAAGAGAACTACCTATACAATGGGCCAACATGTACTGATAGTGGTTAAAGAATATGCCGAAAGCAAGGGCCAACATGTCTCGATAGCAGTCGAGGCATATGCATGTGTCATAGTCCACAAGTTGATCTAGGCCTAAGGGTTTTCTCTTAGTTGAGAAGCAGTTCCAATTCTATCCAAACAAATTTTGACAGCCAAAAAGGCCAAGCTTTGAGGTGTACTGGAGGTCCAAGTCATAGGGAACTAGCCTAAAATAATGGTATGGGTAGTGATCAAGACTCCAACAACTTAGGCATGGTGTTTGGGTTTGGCATAATTGAGCTAGGCCCAAGTGTAGGTGCTATTGAACAATTCCTAGGCACACAGTTAGACCCAAGTGTAGGCACTAATGATCAAGGTGCAAGCATACGATCAAACCCAGGTATGAGAATTGATGATCGAGGTGTGGGCTACCAGGGCACTCGTACATTGACCAAAAGCACACACATGGCTTTAACCAGTAACATCCGATTGGCTACCAAACTGTAGGGCACCTACACGCTGGCCGAACACTAGCCTATACATGTCTACTTATCTTGGGACTAGGGCACACATTGCCTACACACCCTATAAGCAACATGTTCCCATGCTTATACTGTATGGCTACTACTCTGAGACCTCTATGCCACTAATAAGGCCTTAACCGCTGCTCAGTTTAGGGTCATCATGGTAGGACTAAGGCATACCAAGGCCTGACCATGATAATCTCCCTCACTTACTATGTCAATGCCCTTATTGATGCCAAGACCTCACCTAACTCTCTTTTTGCACATAATTGAAATTTTCCCATATGTCCCATACTGTGCCCTTATGGATTGGGTCAAGATCCTATCACCTGAGGCACTACCCACATAGCTAATGTTGATGGGTCCCATCCCAGCTCCACTGCACTTTTGTGCTATCTCTAAATCTCACAACTAAACTCTATCTTAGTTACTCATATGTGCCACTACATTACTTTACCCATGATCACATCATATTATGACCTGAGGCACCTTCATTGATCATGACCCTTAGTCGAATGAATGACCACCTGTTTTGCCACACATTGGTATGCCTTACTGATGTGACCCATCACACCAACTACATGTCTATGACACTGACTTTTTGATGTGCCTTTCTGGATGTGGTGCTTAGGCCAACTGCATTCATACAGCACCACCCACAGTAGACCATGGCATAATGGTATTCAAACACTTTGGCCATCTCATAACTTGGGTCCTTTTAGCCCATCCAAGGTCACCTATTTAAGTGTGGCCCTCTAGCCAACCACTCTCATGGTGGCATCTTTATGCTTGTTATCTCAAACTCAAATTCAAACTCATGCTCAAATATCCCATAGGCTTCACTACTTGGGCTTAATTCCACAAGGAATCACAATTTTTCCCCATTTTTACTTGAACTCAGCTTGGCTCTGCATGCAACCATATCTACAGGATGATTCCATAACTCATCTACCTTGACTTTGGCATATCTCAAAAGGTAACTTAAAGCCCACACAAAGCTCAAGGATCCACTAATCCACTCGATCACACTGTTCATTGATTGCTCAATTTTAGGGTTTACCAACCCACTTGATACTCAAAGTTCACTAACTTACTTGAACTCAGGGCATCCCATTAGTTTGCATCTTGCTCAAATCCTAATTGGCTCAATTCTACCATGCTCAAACTCATCTAGTCCACTAACCAGATGCCACTCGAATGCTTATACCATTAGCTTAATAAAGTAGATTAATCCTTTGACCAACACAACTTAAGGCCATGTCAATTGGCTAATTCTTGCTTACTCATTTCACTAAACTGCATACCACCATGGTCCGTTGACCACCACATCTCATAAAGTCTTTTCTCTCGGCCAACACAAGCACAGTCCACTGACAGGCATAATCTTGTGGTTTTTTTACCACTAAAACTTATGGTCCGCTAACCATCACAAACTCAAGGCTTCAATCATCAACCAAATCAAACTAGTTTACCCCTGCAGATGGCTCCACACTTAGACCCCAAATAAGTTGTACCCCCGCTAGGGCTTTTGCACTATACAACAAGTTTACATATATTAGTAACTAATCTTAATTAGCTCAACTCATGTCCTTCAAGACCACACTCATCTTGGCCTATATGGCCCATTCAACACCATTCTATGGTATATGCCACTTTTGCATTTCGGTCTCATCTAATGTCCACCACTCAATGGGCATTGCATATCCTTATAAGCTAATACTATTCACTAAGTAGGCTAAACTCCCGTACCCTTTTCACTTGGCACCTAAGAGTCCACATGAAGGCCTTTCACCTAGGCTAAATTTTCCCACAACATGCATCAATGGCTCATTCTTAAGTCCATTTAGCCACATTATCACAATTATGCCTCGATAGCTCTTCTTGAGCTTAGCATTGTCTCAATATATCATTAACATGCCCATACTTGGGGCTACTTTAATCCCACAACTGAGCCAAACTAGGCTATGATACCATGTGTCGCAAGCCACATGTTCCATAGACCAAAACCATGTGTTCGTGTAGCACCAAGACTACTTTTAATCAAGGACAACCTTTTTCAAGTCCATTTCTCTATTGACAAATAATTTTTAATCTTTCAAGCCATATACTTATAAGCCCTTCTTGGCTCAAACCCTATAGGGTCACATACAACATTCTCAAACTCGTTAGGGAGGAACCCAATTCTTATAACCATAATCAACCACAGTTCTTAAGGTGGCCCCATACACACATCTTTACTCATAGGCATCAAGGTCTCTAGCACTAACTTGCCCATTCATAAAGGCATATAGCCCCAGTTCTCATGATATTATCTTATTCTGGCATGGTGAAAACCTAACACCATGCTCGTATACGTCATACACAAGCTTTCATGCCTCGAACTTGAAAGCACAACATAAATGCTAGTCAGTAGCTAGCTTGAAGCCATGCTAGGCTCATCTCGTCCCATGAAACTCATAGCTTAGGGCCTCAGCCCTTAGCTTTATTCTAGGCTGCCTACACACATGATACATTATGTTGGTCCCACATCGTAAAACTTGGGTATACTAACCTAGCCATAGCATACCTCTACTGATTGGCCACAAGGGTCTTACAATGCGCCTACCTGCTAGCCTGCTCATCCTTCTAGCTCTATGGTGACCCTCCTAAGCAAACACCATATCATGGTCCTTGGTTATTAATCAAATTAGCTCAAAAAGGGGAAACTGAGAGGCATAGCAAATGCTAGCATCTAACCCCATTATTTAACGTAATAGCATGATACGAGGCCCGTTGGCCTTGACCATCCTTGGGTTTACAATGACCTAAGAAGACATCATGCTACAATTATAACCCAACAATACCCGACCACCTAGACACCACATGTGTCTAAGAGTAGGTCACTTTAGACTGGCCAGGTCCTCACCTACCCGCTAGTCAAAATGATGGTGGAGAGTTGACACTAGTAATCTCCATATAAAAAGTATAAGAGATTTTTCAGCTATCTTACTAGGAATCGTAAGACTAATTGAAATGGGGACACTTTTCACTCAAAAAATCTTAAAGTTTTTTTTCAACCAACTCAAAGCCTAGTGACCTTCTTTTTGGTCACCATAATTAGAAGATTTTGCTCATTATTGCACCAACCCATTCAAAGGTGCATACATGCAGCTTCGATTGATAGCACCTAACTAGCTATCAGACTTCAGGGTAACTACACACTAGTTACTCATTGGCTTACACTTGTTTGCTTATCTTGGGACTAGGGCACACATTACCTGCACACCCTATGCTTATACTACATACCCACTACTCTAAGACCACTGTCTTGTCAATAAAGCCTCGACCATTGCTTAGCTTAAGGTCAGTCATGGCAAGATTGAATCACACCAAGTCTTGACTATGACACCTAGCTTATGTCGATGGTATTCAAGGTAAGTGCCTGCAATAAGGGCTAATATGTATCAATGGTGTTCAAGGTAACTACCCATACCAAGGGCCATATTTTGCCTATGCTAATCGAGGCATGAGCCTGCACTAGGTCTAGATTATGTTGATATTGATCGAGACATATGCCTACACTAAAAGTCAGTATGTGTCAATGATGGTCGAAGCAAATAGCCACACCAAAGGTCAACTTGTGCTGATGGTGGTCAATGTAGGTGCCCATACTAAAGGCTAACTTGTGCCAATATTAGTTGAGGTGTGTGCTCACACCATGCACCAGTGTATGCCGATGATGGTTGAGGCATTGCTTGAAGTTTGATTCTGGGCCATGTTACACATGATAGGCTCAGTTATGTGATGGTGCTATATTTTTTGCCTAAGACATTATCATCGAAGCATCACCAGAGAACTTGACCGATGGCATTAGGGGTTTTAATGATTTGGGGATAGGGCTGAAGAGAGTGCACACATGATATGTGATGGGTGCTAGTTTTTGGCCTTTATATTGGTCCTTTATCCTACAAGAAAGCTCAACAACTCACACCCTCATAAATAGTATAAAAGCTTTTACAAGTTTGTAGAGTAGCCATTCAAGTGTTTGAAATGGGAATACTTTTTTCAAAAGACCACAAAATCTTCTACACTTCAATTTTTTAGTTAAATTTTTTTATGGATACCAACAAAAATACAAGGATCACATATACCAAATTTAGGGCCTAGGATTCTTATGCATGGTAGGTAGCCTAGCATGTACTGATGGTGTTTGAAGGAACAATCCGCACAATGGGCCAACATGTGCTAATGGTGGTCAAAGCATGTGTCGAGACCATGGGCCAACATGTTCCGATAGTGGTCAAGGCATGTGCATATATCACAGTTTGCAAGTTGGTCTAGGCCCAAAGGTTTTTTTTTAGCTGATGAGCTATTCTAATATTAATGGGATAGTGTCTGACGACAAGAGGGACCAAGCCTTGAGGCATACTAGAGGCCTAGGTTACTAGAAACTAGCCCAAAACAGTGGTATAGATAGTGATCGAGACTCCAAAGACTCAGGCACAATATTCAGGTTTGGCAGAATTGAAGTAAGCCCAGGTGTGGGCGCTAATGAGCAATGCACGGTGTCATAACGTATAGATCCATGGACTTACCGCTAGACATGGCTTAGATGAGTCGCCACTAATCTTTTTTATTTAAGTGTGATTGGCCACCTGATTGAATCTATCTTATCTAAATAAAAGTCCTAAAATTGACTTAAGTATCTTTAAATAGTAAATTCTGATCTATGAAACCAGAGTTTAGGTTTAAGAGTATAGTTACGCGTGGGGAAGGTTATAGCACCCCCACGGTGCCTATCCAAAAGATGATATCAGTTGGATTTTATATTATCCAAACTTTGATCATATTTGTGATTTACCAAATAATATAATATTCAAAATGTATCTTAAAATTATCCTAATAGTTTGGTAACAATTTAAGATAATTCTCTCACCTCATCAGTATTCATGGAGACTAGTGTCCCTCTCTAAAGAGGCACAATTGTCAGATTTATTAATGTATTTTTATTAAAAAAAATTAGTAAAGTCTTATAATAGTTTGGTAAGACTTATTTTGAAACAATCCTTCAATAGTTTAGAGGATAAAAATTATCTTATTTTGAAAACTGATTTATAGAATTTCTCAATAGTTTGGTGGATTCCATTTTAAAAATTAAATCCATAAAAATTCCCTAATAGTTTGGTAGAATTCCATGTATTTATTTTGTATGGACTTTTTTATTTGAAAAAGATTATTTTTTAATGAAAAGATTTTTTTTTGTTTTTATAAATATTTTTTGAAAACTTAAAAGGATCTTTTTTATTTTGAAAACTTATTTGAAAAGAATTTTCTTTTTTTTTTGTTTATTGAAAATATTTTTTTTTATATAATCATTTTTTTAACAGAAAAAACTTTTACAAAATAGTAAAATTTCTCAAAAATAAAACCAAAAAAATAATAAAAACTAAAAATAAAATGAGCTAAAAAATAAAATAAAAAATAAAATGGAAAAAGGAAACCTTGCGATCCGGGTTACGTCAATGCGCGGGTCAACACACAAGTCACTGGATAGACGCGTGGGCTAGGGGATTCCAAAACGCTGTCATTTTGGAATGGTATAAAAGGCAATCCTCAGTTTTTTTCTTTAGAATCCCCGAGTTCCTTCTCTCTCTAACTTCCAAAAGCTCAGACTTTTCTCTAAAACAAACTCAGAAGTTCGACCAAAAATTGGAATTTTCATCGATTTCTGAAAAATTGGTCAAAATCTTGCCAGAAAATTCAAACGGTCGTCGAAAAACTTATCGAAAAATTCTTGTGTTCTTCAAAAGAATCTAGATTTTCGTAGAAATCCCTAAAAAAATCCTAAATTTTCCTAGAAAGCTTTAAAAATTCACCAGAACCTCCCTATAACTCCAAAAATCTAAATGTTAACCCAAAATTCCCAAAACCTTTCAAAATTGAAATCAAACCCTACTACCAAAAATTTTTTAAAACTATTACCACCAGTAATTTTCTTCCCTTTTTCTCCGTGTCTTGTTCTATGATTTCTCATTCAATTTATAGGCAGTCTTAAGAAGATTTTTAGGAAATGAATAGAATCAATCTAGGTTTGAATCCTAGGATTGGTTCTAATCCTAGGATTGGTTCTATTTAACCATGATCCTGGGTCTCTAATTTGATCCTAGTTAATTCTAGCATTTACACCAATTGAGTTTGCATTAAAGATTTGTGATTCTAGTCAATTTTAGATTTCCTTATCCCTGGATAGATTCAAACAAAAAGTAAAGAAAAGAAAAAAAATGTAAATAATAACAATAATAATAATAATAATATGATATGATATACTAATAATGATAAATATATAAATATAATAATATTAAATGATATAATATATTATATTATATTATATAATATGATATAATAATACTAATAGTAATAATAACATACTATTATACTACAATAATATATACAAAAGAAAATAGTCTTGATTAGGTTTGAACACAAATTGGTGTCTACAGCTACCCCTCTTTGCACATCATTGTTAGATAGAGATGATGTAAAAACCTAAACACTAATTCTGTTCGAGTTAGATCAGTGAGTAAAATTGACCAAGACTAAACCACGAGTTTGGAGATGAAGCGATCAGGACCAAGTTGATGTCATAAATAAATAATCCAGATGACACCAAGAGTCATAAAACATATCTAGACTGAGCCAAGATAAGGTGACCGGGATGAAACCACAAGTCAAAAGAAATGATCTAGACTGAGGTAAGATCGAGTGACCTAGGCAAAACTATGAGTCAAAAATGAAATGACTAGGATCGAGTCAAGGTAAAAAATAAATGACCGGGATGAAACCACGAGTCATAAGAAATTATCTAAACTGAACCAAGATCGAGTGATTGAGGTGAAACCATGAGTCAAAAATGAAGTGACCAGGACCGAGTTGAGGTCAAAAATAAATGACCAGGATGAAACCATGAGTCATAAGAAATGATCTAGACTAAGCCAAGATTAGGTGACCAGAGTGAAACTATGAGTCAAAAAATAAAGCAACTAGGACCAAGTCGAGGTCAAAAATAAATGACTAAGATGAAACTACGAGTCATTAGAAATGATCTGGATTGAGCCAAGATCTAGTGATCAAAATAAAAGCACAAGTCAAAAATATAAAGCGACCAAGACCGAGTCGAGGTCAAAGATGACTAATTGGGTTGGAACTATGAGTCAAGAAATGATTTGGATGGAATCCAGATAAAAAAAAATTAGTGATAAGTGATATTACAATGATGCAAATGCATATCACATCTAGGATGCAAATGTAAACACAATGTATATAATGCTGATGTCATGAAATTTCAATTATGGTGACAAGGTTCTTAAAACTCCACCAGTTCTTCTTATCTTTTTGGTATTAATAATATCAGAGCAAATTTTATCAGTTAATCCATGTCATTCTTCTTATTTGATCAAAATTCATAGGTCGTGTTAACTAATCTATCACTGGATTCATCATTTGGGTCACCTTGTTTGCCCCATTGTAAATAATTTCTCATGTTTTTTCATTTATCTCATCTTGGACTTCTTTCAAAAGAATGGAAAACTCTTTATGAAACATGTCATTCATTTATTTTTCATCATTCAAATCAGTGATAGACATGATACATTTCTTTCATTCATTCACGAAATGTTCATTTAATAAAGGGTAAGAAAAAATGGGTCTTTATTATTGAAAGAACAAAAAGGTATGGCTAAGAATGACTCAAGGGTGAACAAAGGCAAAATGTTATTCGAATAGGATATTAACATCCAAAATAATGATTGTTAAGACAATTTTGAACTCAAACTCAAAATTTTCCTTCAAAAACACAATTCCATCCGTATCATCCTCATTTGAGTAAAAGTAAAGGAAACTTGTGATTCCTTATGGAATTAAGCCAAGGTAATAAAGCTTATGAGATATCAGTGCATGAGTTTGAGTTTGAGTTTGAGATAGCGAGCATTAAGATGCCACCACGAGGGTAGATGGCCAGAAGGCTACACCTAGATAAGGGATCTTGAAGGGGTTGAAAGGACCCAAGCTGTGAGATGACCAAAGTGTTTGAATACCATCATGCTAAGGTCTATTATGGGTGGTGCCGTATAAGTGTGGCTAACGTAAAGACCACGTCCAGAGGGACATATCAAAGAGTTGGTGCCATAGGTGTGTAGTTGGTGTAATGGGTCACGTCCAGCAAGGCGCACCAATATGTGGCAAAGCAAGTGGTCATTCATTCTACTAAGGGTCATGATCGACAAGGGTGCCTCAAGGTCACAACATTATGAGATAATGGAGGAAGCCATACAGTGGCATATATTGAGTAACCGTTGAGTCTTAGAGGCAGAAGTGGAAATTAAAATAGAGATGCAATGAATAAGTATTATGGGTGATGCCTCATGTGACAGGATCTTGACCCAATCCTTGAAGGCATAAATGTGAGATATATAGAAAAATGTTAACAATGTGCAACAAGAGAGTTGGGTGTGGTCTTGGCATTGATAAGGGCATCGATATAGTAAGTGGGAGAGATTGTCATAGTCTGGCCTTAGGCCTTGGTATACCTCGATCTTGCCATGATTGACCTTGAACTGAGCAATAGTTAAGGCCTTGATAGCAAGACAATGGTCTTAGAACAACAAATATTTAGTATAAGCCTAGAAACATGTTGCTAATAGTGTGTACAGGTGATGTGAGCCTTAGGCCCCAAGATGCATAGGTAAGTGTGAGCCAATGGGTGGGCACCCTGAAGCCATGTAGCCAGTCGAATGCTATTAGTCAAAGCCTTACACAGGTACCCTCGAGTGGGTTAGTGGAGCAATGAGTGGAATGCCAAAATTATGGTGGCTAAGAGATAGATAACTAGGTGCTAAGTTGGTTGAAGAAAGGCTCTGGGGTAACTGAAGAGAAAAGTGTCCCCATTTTAGACATTCTTATAGTTCTTGGTAGAAAGATTGGGAAAGCTCTTAAGCTCTTTATAGCGGGACAACTAGTGTTAGCTTTTCCCTAACCCCTGGTTAGTAGGCGAGTAAGGCCTTACTAGTCTAAAATGAGTTATTTCTAGGCACATATGGTGTCTAGGTAGGTGAGCATCATCGGGTCTTAAGTGTAGCACAATATCTCCTCAGGTCATGGTAAACCTGAAGATAGTTAAGATTGGTGGGCCTTGTGTCACGCTAGTGCATTAAATCAAGTGGTTAGATGCTAGCATTCGCTATACCCTTAGTTTCCCCTTTTTGAGTTAGTTCGATGAGTAACCAAGGATCTTGAGATTATCTTTGCGTAGGAATGGTACCATCGACCTTGAGGGATGAGTGGGCTAGTAGGCAAGCACACTGTTAGACCCTTATGGCTAATTGGTAGAGGTGTTTTGCAGTAGGGGTAGCACACCCCAATCCCTTAAGATGTGATAGGCATGATGTAAGGTGTTCATCATGCATATAGGCAACCTAGGCTAAGGTCCTAAGTTATGAGTTTCATAAGATGAAATAAGCCTAGTGTGGCTTCAGGCTTGTTGTTGACTAGCATTTATGTTGTGGCTTCGGGTTCAAGGCATACGAGCTAGCAGATGTTCCAGGTAAGCATAGTGTTAGGTTTTTACTATGCCAAAAGGAAATAATATTATGAGAATCGAGGTGGTGTACCTTTATGAGCAAGAGAGGTGTTCGGTGCTCGAGACCTTGATGCTTGCAGGCAGAAATAGGTGCTTGGGGCCACCTTGAGAATCATGGGCTGATGAGTTAATGATAATTAGGTTCTTCCCTACTAAGTTTAGAAATGTTATATGAAACCTTCGGGGTTGAAGCCAGGAAAGGCTCACAAGTATGTGGCTTGATAGATCAACTTTAAGTTATCCATGGGAAAATGGACTCATGAAAGCTTGACCTCGACTATGAGTAGTTTTGGTGCCACATAGATCTTGGTTTTGGTCAAGGGAATGCATGGCCCATGACAACCAACTTGTAGACTATGACACATACACATGCCTCGACCACCATTAAGATAAGTTAACCTTTGGTCTTGGGATATGCTTCAACCACCATGGGCACATGTAGGCCTTTTTTATCGATAATTCCCTCAAACACCATTGGCACATGTTAGGCCACACACCACCTATCACGCACGAGTATCTTGGGCCTAGGCCATGCACAATGCGCACCATAATCAGGCAATAGTTGGGTTTAGGCCAATCTTCATATTTCTACAATGCCAATGCCATTTTTATGGCTTGTAAATTCATATAAGTGCTCACCACTACCCACTCTTGGACTTGGCTCAATTCTGTCAAACTTAAACACCATGCCTAAGCCTATGAAGTCTTGATCACTACTCGTACCACTATTCTTGGCTAGTTCCCATGACTTGGGCCTTTAGTGCACCCCAAGGCCTGGTCCCCCTAGCTATCAGACCTTATTTCACTAGAGCTAGAGCTACTCCTTGACATAGATAGAACCCTTATGCCTGAACCAACTTGTGGACCATGAAACATGCACATGCCTTGACCACCATTAAGATATACTAGGCCTTTGGTCTTAGCACAATCTTTGAGCATCATCAGTACATGCTAGCCTTTTATGTGGGTGGTTCCCTCGAACACCATCAGCATATGCTGGCCGTGCACTAAGCATAGGTATCTTGGGTTTAAGCTATACACCATGTACACGATGACTAGGTAGTAGGTGGGTTTAGGCACATTTTTATATTTTTGCTATACCAATGCCATTTTTGTGGTTCGTAAATTCATATAATGCTCACTAGTGCCCACATCTGGGCCTAGCTCAATTCTATCGAACCTAAACACTATGCTAAAGCCATTGGAGTCTTGATCACTATCCATACCACTGTTCTAGGCTGGTTCCCTATAAACTAAACCTCTAGTATGCCTCAAAGCTTGGTCTCCTTGGCTATCATACTCTATCTTGCTAGAACTAAAACTGCTTTTTGACTCAAATAAAACACCTAGACTTGGATTAACTTACAGATCGTGACACAAGCACATGCCTTGACGCCATCGAGACAAGTTGGCCTTTGGTCTTGGTACATGCTTTGACCACCATTTGCACATGCTAGCCTTTTGTGCAAGTGATTCCTTCGAACACCATAGGCACATGTTGGGCTACACATCAAGCACGACTATTTTAGGCCTGGATTGCACAGCATGTGCACCACAACTGGGTAGTAGGCTAGTTTAGGCACATCTTCATATTTTTACCGCACCAATGTCATTTTTATGGCTTGTAAATTCATATAACCCTCACCAGCACCTACACTTGCACCTGGGCCTAGCTCAACTCTGTCAAACCTAAACTTTGGGCTTAAGCCTCTAAAATCTTAATTACTATCTGTATCATTATTCTAGACTAGTTTTCCACCACCTAGACCTCCAGTACACCTCAAGGGCTTGTCTTTCTAGCTATCAAACTTTGTCCTACAAGAATTGAAACTGCTCATCGACTCAAAAAGACCCTTTAACCTAGACCAGGTTACAGATCGTGTCACATGCCTCAACTACTAGCGGGACATGGTAACAAAACTCATGGAAGTATCATTGTTGAAACCCATTCAACAAATTACCCATAAACATGTTAACGAAACACTAAGGGGGTGAGGGTGCCTCTATGTCTTAGCACCTTTCAGCCTTAGGTGGGTCAACAATTACTTTATTCTGCCTCTCAGTTGGGTGAAATGATCAATATCATTGCCCATAGCCAAATAATAAACCCTTGACATGAATCACACCAAGGAACCAAAATGAAAAAAAATACGTGTGCCATTGCCATCTTATTTACAGTGAGTATATGGTCTGTATAATGACTCTTTTTATTATGAAAAACCAAAATAACTCTTAGCAATGGATATCTCGACTCTCCTACCAGTGAAAAACATAGTGAAATGTGATACTTGGTGTGAATTGCATAATCTCATGAACCATCGAGTCTTTGAATGCAAGTTCTATCCCAAGCCATTCGGCTAGGGGCATGCTTGCCTGGGTGTCATGCATCATTGCCCCCTTCAAACTCTCACCCATTAGGCTCTAGTTGAGGGGGCAAAAGATGGCCTCCCTTGATCTTATCGGTCATGGTTGGCCTAAAAGTGAGTCTCCAATAACAATAACATTGTGACCATCAATAGGAAGGCTCTTAACATGCCTCGTCTCTAGTGACGTACACTTATTATCAATTCAGACCCCATCGAATCTCCCGCATCACTCGGTCAATGCTCACATCGAGACCCTAGGTCAAGCTAGATCACTTATTGAGTTTAAGCATGTCAATAAGTGGAGGAAAAAAAACTTACCAAGATTCCTCTCATAATAGCAAGCAAACTAGGAATAGCTCAGCTTGAGAATTGAGCACCCTTAGTGTCCAAATTATAGTCTAGAGAAGCATCTTTAGTCGTGGACCAAGCCTAAGCCTTTGAAAAGAAGGCAATAAAAAAGGCGAAAGCCCTGTTATGCTTAGACTTTATCGCACCATGAGGTGCTATTTGTGAGTCAAGTTGTTTGGGAATACAACCCTAATACTAACAACATCTTGTACAAGGCTGAATACAAGTGAGAGACCGATAGCAAACAAGTACCACAAGAAAAAGATGGAAGGATTTTGAAAAAAAAGTCAAGAGTGCTTGAACACTAGGCCTAAACATCTAGAGTCTTTATCACTGTCTGTATCACTATTTTAATCTAGTTCCCTATGACCTAGACCTATAGTATGCCTCAAGGCCTAGTTTCTTTTGCTATTAGACTTTGCCTCACTAGAACTAGAACTTTTCCTTAACTTGGACAAAACCCTTATTATGCCTAAACTAGCTTGCGAAACATGACACATGCACATGCCTTGACCATCATCAAGACATGTTGGCCCTTGGTCTTAGCACATGTTTTGACCATCATCAACACATGCTGGCCCTTGGTGCAAGCAGTTCCCTTAAACAGCATCGACACATGTTGGGTCACACACCATGCATGGGTATTTTAGGCTCGGGCCATGCACCAAGCATACCAAAATCTTATAGTAGCTAGGTTCAAGCACATATTCATGTTTCTGCCAAGCCAATGCCATTTTTATGGCTTGTAAATTCGTATAGCAGTCCCATAAGCCTTCATGTGAAGTTTCATGGCAAGATGACTCATTTTTTATTTTTTATGATTTTTAAAATTTTTTACGAATCAAGATTTTTTAAAATTTATTTAGAAGGAGTTTTGGCCTCAAATTTCATATACATGATCCTTGTATTTTTGTTGGCATCTACAAAAAAAATTCAGCATAAAAATCAAAGTGTAGAAGTATTTGTGGCCATTTGAAAAAAGTGTCCT
This sequence comes from Durio zibethinus, assembly GCF_047325235.1. Classification (NCBI taxonomy): domain Eukaryota; kingdom Viridiplantae; phylum Streptophyta; class Magnoliopsida; order Malvales; family Malvaceae; genus Durio; species Durio zibethinus. The sequence continues at coordinate 10,704,505 of NC_143185.1, forward strand.
TATTTTAGACACTTGGATGGCTATTGGCTGTGAACCTGCAAAAGCTCTTATGCTCTTTAAGAGGGTATGAGTTGTCAAGGTTCATTGGGGGATAGGGGGCCAATATAAGGGCCAAGGACTAGCACATATCGCACATCATGTGTGGACACCCCTGGCCCCTTTCTCCAATCACTTGAACCCTTAATTTCGTTAGTCAGGTTCTCTAATGATGCTCTAGGAATTATGTCCTAAGCAAAAAAATTGGCATCAACACATGCTCAAGCCTAGTATGTGCACTATGGCCAAGAATCAAACTTTTGCCAAGGCTTCAACTATTATCAACACAAGCTAGCCTTTGGTACGAGCACTTACCTCGATCACCATTGGCATAAGCTAGCCTTTGGTACGGCCACCTAACTCGACCATTATCGGTACATGTCGGCCCTTAGTATGGGCCCATGGCTCGATCAACATTGACATAATCTGGCCATAGTGTGGGCATATGCCTTGATCAGCATCAACAAAAGATGGCTTTTGGTATGGGTAATTACCTCAAACACCATCAACACATGTCGGCCCTTGCTACAGGCACTTACCTTAAACACCATCAGCATATGTTGGGCCTTGGTGCCAGTGTCATGGGCTCTAACCTCTGATTTAGAATTCGTGTAGCCTTAGACTAGGTACGTGTTCTTTAGGTCTAAGTCAACCAAAAAATCAAACGTGCGGGCAAATAAATAACTAGAAAGGCAGAATATGCAAATTAGAGAAAACATAATAGAACACTAGAATATGCTCTGTGTATTACTGAAACAGAATGTAATGATGTACAAATAAGGATAGGATGATCTTTTATTTATAATTGAGGCCCCAACTTTACTTATAGCTATCTCCTAAAATAAAAAGATTTACGAGATTCTTAAAAATCAAGGATTACACAAATTACACAAATTATATGAGACTCTTTTTAATTTTTAAGGTCAACCAGATCCTCATACTGAATGCTGTCAATTTTGGATGCCTTTGGAATATTTTAGATCAGCTAAGCTCTTTTGGGTCCACTAGATGCAATGTGGGCACGTTACAGGCTTGGTCTTGGTTATGTGATAGGCCTACATGTTGTGTGGGTGGCCTAAACTTATCCCTCATGCTTATTGCACCAACCCTCGCAACTATCCCTATGTTCAAGCCTTGGTCCATGGTGTTTAAGCCTGTGTGCTTGATGCGTCCGCATAGGGCATGACTTTCACCCTTACTTGACTATACAATGCCCTCATCGCATTCTCTATGTGGAATTGCCTGATCTTGTCCTAAAACTGCCATAAGTCCCCTACTAGCTCCCAACTCACCTCACTATCTAGAAGTCTCTTTCAACACACCAATTACTCCTACCTTGGTTGATAGCTTTTTTATCTCACCTCATGATTAGCAAAAATGTTGTAGACCTCTTTTTCATAGGAAGCCATTACTCCTAATGGTGCACACTTTGACTCTGCCCATCATGGATCTCTTTTATCCTCATAGAATGGCTTGAGCATGCTAATATGGAACATCGGGTGTACCCTTAGCTTGGGTAGCATAACCAGCTTGTAGATAACCTTGCCTACTTTTTTTAAAACTTTGAAAGGTCTCTCATACCTCTGGACTAAGCTTTTGTAGCACACAATAGTGTGCAGCTTCACCAAAACCAAGTCCTCTACTTGGAACTACATGTTCTACTTATTCTGATCAACCCACTTTTTTGACCTCTTCATGGCTTTGTGTAGATAGACTCTGACCAAATTGACTTGGTCTTACCAAGCTTTGGCAAACTTGCACACTATTAGATTAGGCCTTGTATAACCTACAGCAATCAAACTAGGTGTTAGAGGTTGTTAACTTGTTATAATCTCAAATAGACTCTGGTTTGTTACTTCACTCCTCTACAAGTTGTAAAAAAATTGGGTGACATCTAACAACTTTGGTCAATCCTTTTGTATGGCACTCACATAGTGCCTGAGGTAGACCTTTAACAGTCTATTCACTCGCTTAGTCAGCCTATCTATTTGTGGTTGCATTCTAGTGGAAAAGTTCAAGTTTGACCCCAATAGCTTGAACAACTTAGTCCAAAATCGCCCTATGAAATGCTAGTCTCGATCACTAACAATGGTCATCGATACTTCCTAGTACTTCACCATGTTCTTCAAGAACAAATTGAATGCCTCCTTAACAGGGCACTCCTTGATTGTTGGAATGAAAATCCTATACTTAGAAAACCTATCTACCACTACCATGATGCTTTCGAACCCTTTTACTTTTGATAGATTGACTATGAAGTCTAGAGTGATTCTCTTCTATGGTCCATCTAGTATGGGCAATGGCTTTAAGAAACCACCTGATTTTTTGAGTTCCACCTTGTCTTGTTAGCACATAAGACAAGTCTTCATATAGGCCTCCACATCATCCCTTATGTGCAGCCAGTAGTATCAATCCTCTAGCAAAGCTAAGATATGGCTCACTCTCAGGTGACCAACTCACTTCGAATTAAGGCACTAATGTAAAACTTCCCTGCGGAGCTTTCTATACTATGGTATAAATAACCTACTGCCCTTGGTGTATAATAAGTCATCTTGTAACCAAAATCATGTAGTTTTACCTTGCTGGGTGTACTCGATAAGAGCCTTAGTTGTAGGATCACATGCAAGTTCTTTCTTGATGCGCAGCACCAAAGAGCCCTTTGGTTGGCTAATGGTAACAAGGTTCATCTTATTGCTCAGGGTATCAGCCATTGTGTTCACTCGTCTATGCTTATACTCCAACCTGTAATCAAATTTTAAAAGAAAATCCTACCAACGGGCATACTTGAAGGATAGCTTCTTCTGCATCTGAAAGTAGTTAGTTGTCACATTGTCGATTCTAACCATGAACCTTGACTCTAATAGGTAATGCCACTAAGTGCACAAGCAGTGCACCACTACTGTCATCTTCTTCTCTTAGATTATGTATTTGTGCTTGATCTCATTAAGCTTCTTACTTGATGGTTTTCTTACATCAGCACTCAGCTTATCACAAAGTTTAATGCATTTATATACACCTCATATGGCTTGGCATGGTCTGGTAAGGCCAATATTGGCTCTTTGGTCACAGCCCACTTCAACTTATTAAAGGCATCTTGGCACTTAATGCTTCACTCTTACGCTCTTCCTTTCTTGAGCAAATTTGTTAATTGTGTGGCTATGGCTGAGTGGCATTTGATAAAGCACCTGTAGTAGTTGACCAATCGAAGGAATGACTTTAACTCAGTAACCTTGGCTGGCAGTTCCCACTCTAAAATTTCATAGACCTTGTTTGCATCCATGCGTATCTTGTCACTTTTTACTATGTGGCTTAAAAATAGTACCTCTCACTAGGTAAATGAACATTTTTTTCACATATAGTTCATGCATCCGTAACACCTCGAACACCTATTTTAAGTGGTCTACATGCTCTCTCAACATCTGGCTATAGATCATAATATCATCAAGATAAACCATAGTAAAATGATCAATGAACGACTAAAGTAGATTGTTCATAGTGTACAATACGTTGTCGGGGCATTAATGAGTCTGAATGGCATAACCAAGAACTCATAAGAACCATAATAGGTGACACATTGTTTTGGGCTCATCTCCCTCCATGATCTTGACCTAGTAATAACGTAACCTCAAATCCAGCTCGGTAAACCACTTTGCTCCTTCCAATTAGTCAAACAAGTATGCAATTAGTGGGATAGGATACTTGTTCTTAATGGTCAGCCTGTTCAAAGTTTGATAGTCAATACACAACTGTAAGGACTCATCATGCTTATGCTGGAATAAAACTAGAGCACCATATGGTACCTTAGATGGCTTGATGAAGCTAGTATTAATTAACCTTTTAAGCTACTTCCTTAACTCCTCCAACTCTAGTGGAGACATTCGATAAAGAGCCCTAGCCAGTGGTTTGGCCTCAAGCACTAGCTCGATCTTATAGTCTATCTTCCTCTTGGGTGGTAGCTTGCTAGGTAACTTTACAGGCACACATCACTAAAGGTCTCTAGCATCTCTAACACTTTCAAAGGATTGTCGATCTTTTTCTCTCTGTTTCTCATACTTCAAGGTAGCCAAGAAGGTGTCTTCATCTTTACTTATTGCCTTGGCAAATTGAATGGTCGATAGCACCTTAGACCTAATCTTAGACCCTTGTCTCAATAGTATAAGTGATTAGCACCGTGCATCTAGAATACATATAGAGTTTGCAAAAGGCACAAGAATTATGTTAATCCAAACAAGGAAATCTAACCTAATCATAAATTCATAATCATCCAAGTGTATTACCTTAATAGTTTTTTTGCCTTTCTAAGCTCTAAGATGTATCTCCATTCCTCCCGCTACTTCAGTGGCTGAAACTTTCTTAGAGTTCATCGTCTTGATGGTACTAGTCCTTTTTTGCACTTTCAATCTGAGCTTCTAAGCTCCATCACCTGAAATAAACAAATGTGAAGCACTTGTGTCTACTAGTGCACTCACTTTCTTAACCACAACTAATAGATCCACAAACATCAAACCTTTTAGTTTGCAGCTCCCCTTACTCTAAATAGCATTAAGCACTAACAACCTGAGCTTTGCTATCCTAGCCTCTAGCTTCTCATCCAACTCTTTGTCTACGATAGCTAGCTTGCCCCTCTGTGGGCAGTTTCATGCTATGTGGCCTCCTCCACATAGGTAGCATGAGAACGTCTCTCGATCATCCTTAGCCTACCATTTTTCTACTGATGGTTTACCTTGGATGCCGTTGTCTAATAGTTTTGGTTTCTATCCTTAAACTACTGGTCATAGTCTTTTTTTTTTGGACTGTTTCTCCTAATCTCTCTTGTCCTTCAACCTTTTTTCTTGGGCTTAGTAGACTTTGACTTGTTCTATGGCTTGAACTCTACTAAAGACTTAAAGTGGTCATGGCCTTGGCCATAACCACAAACTCCCATTCTTTATAGTTCATGCTTCACCCATGGCTTGAGCCTATCCATAAAGGCAAATAGACCATCGATCTTGCTCAGATCTAAAATCTAAAACATTAAATTCAAAAAACTTTTGGATATACTCCTTTATGTCCTCCTATTGAGTAAGTTAGTGTAACTTTACCTACACCTCATCATTGGTGTACCCCAGGTAGAACTACTCTCTGAACTCTTTTTAAAACCCTTCCTAAGTTCCAATCATGGTGCCTCTGTACCTCACATCATCACACCTATGCCTCTACCATAATAAGGCAACATCAGTAAAATACATTGAAGTGGTGCTTACTTTAGTAGCATTATTTTACATACTCGTGGCTTGAAAGTACTACTCTATCCTTCATAAATAGTTGTCTACTTCCTTGGTCACCTTAATCTCTTTGAATTCCTTAGACTTAGGAATCTCCACACGAGTCTTAGACATTTCAACAAACACACCATTCTCAATGACAGTCTTGCAAGCAATGAGCTTTCCCTTAAGCTCTTTAATCTCCTTATGCATGGTCTCCATCTGGGCCTCTAAGGTTGTATTTGCTAGGTGATCATGTCGATGTTTTCATTCAAAGTAGCTTGTGACTCCCCTTTGAGTTCTTTTTTCATGGAATCTAATACCTCAACGTGAGCATCTACCTCATCAAGCTTCCCTTTCACATCACCCATGGTCCCTTTCACCTTGGCCATATACCCCTTTTAGGGTAGACCAAATGTCCTTTGAATTGGTTTTCTTGCCCTTTCTGCAGCATTACACCTAGGCCTCTAGTTGTTGGCTAGCAATATCACTCTAGGATGTAATTTTCATGAATGCCTTGAGTGTGATATGAATACCATTGAACAAAACCTACACAAAACCCTACTATGATACCAACTATCATGGGCTTTAACCTCTGACTCAGAATCTGTGTGGCTTTAGACCAAAGATATTTTTCTTAAGTTTAAGTTAGCCTAAAAACCAAGCGTGCAGGCAAACAAACAATTGAAAAAGTAAAATATGCAAGTTAGAGAGAACATAATAGAATGCTGGAATATGCTTTATTTATTACCAAAATAGAATGTGATGATAAACAAATGGGGGTGGGGTGACCCCTTATTTATAATTGAGGCCCTTAACTTTACTTATAGCTATCTTTTAAATTAAAGAGATTTACAATATTGTTAAAAATTAAGGATTACACATATTACACAGATTACATGAGGCTCATCTTGAATTTTAGAGTCGACCAGATCTTTTTACTAAATGTTGTTGATTTTAGATGCCTCTGAAAGATTCTGGATCAACTAGGCTCCTTTGAATCCATCTAGGTACGATACGAGCATGTTGCAGGCTTGGTCCTAGTTGTGCGAGTAGGCCTGTATACTGTGCGATTGGTCTAGACTTATCCCCCATACTTATTGTGCCAACCCCTGTAATTGTCCCAAGTGCTTGAAAATTGGTCCCTAGTGCTTAGGCCTATGCACCTGCCTAAGGCATGACACAAGCACATGCCTTTATCACTATCGGTACCTATGGACCCTTGGTGCAGGATATGCTTGTTTGAAAAAATACCTTCGTGTAGGCACACTTTAATGTCTATAACTAGCACATCTGTAAAATCTCTTATGGTCTTTAAGAGGTGGTCGTTTGGGGCCCCTCTCCCTCTTACATAGGAGTGGGTGTGCATGATGGACCTGTCAGTGTGTACATCTACAATAACATCTTTGGAGCAAAATCTAGGCCATACATGACTTTTGGCCATGTTGTCTAGCAACTGGTTACTCCGATGACCCGTAAGTGCCTATGGCCTCAACCAATTGGCATGCATATAAAAAATGGGCTTGACTTTACCAAGCTCAAGCCCGTGCCTATAGCTGATCCTACCTTAGACCCCAAACCAAGTTCTTGAATTGAGCAACAACTCTTTAGGGTAATGCATGTAGAAGCTACGATTGTACGTTTGGTTTGGCCAAGTCTTTAGGGTATTTGGTAATCTCATGGTCTTTTCTTGTTGACCACAAAAATGCCTTAGCCTAGCCAAGCCTGTGCATGTGTCATAGGCTTCAGTCTTAAGCTTTGTAGTTGTGTAACCTTAGGGGAAAAACTATTGTTCATGTATGCCTAAGTCAACCTTTAACCGGGTTGAGTAAATGTGTTACTCACTAAAGACTAGTCGAACCTTAGAGATAATTGAACACTATAGCACACTAAAAAGGCACTAGTGAAAGAATACAAGATCCTTTCTATTATTACAACAATGTGGTTGTGTACAAATATGCTTAAGTAGCTTGTTGGTTCACAAGTTGACAAGTTCACAGGTTTATGAGTTGGGTCCTATGAGAAAACAGGCACCCCTATTTATACTTGAGCCCCATGGCCTATGTGGTCATTAAGAAGCCAAGTGTACGGCACTTACATACATTTTAGAGGGTTTCAACGCCTTTAGACATATACAAGGTCAATTAGGGAATTTTTATAAAAGAGCTAGTTTCAGACACTCTATGGCACATTGGGTCTAAAAGGTTCCAAGCTTTTTCATAAAGTGCCTGTACCTCAAGCTTTCTAAAAGCTTCATTACCTGGGTGTATAGTACCATGCCTATTTTTGTATCTAGCTCTTCTAGAAGGTTTTACACTAATGCTTGGCCTATTTCTAGGCTTATCAAAAGCTTTTGCACCTACAATACCCGTCTCATTTTTCTAAAGCTTTCTAAAAGCTTTTCCCAAATGGTCTTTAGCTTAGTATCAAGTAACTCTCACAGGGACTTGGTCATATAGCTTGGTGCTTAAACAAGGGTCTGGCCTCCGAGTACCAGTGCTTAAGCCTTAGCCTCGATGGTGATCACGTAGGGTGTGATGTTCTCCCCCACTTGTTCTATCAACACCCTTGTCACATCTTCTTCATAGAACTTATAGATTTGATCTTGAAACTATGATAATGCCTTAGCTAGATCCCAACTTATCTCATTATATGTCTAGCCATTCTATTATACCAAATACTCATGCCTAGGCATGTATTGCCTTTGTCACACCATGTGGTCGGCTAATATGTACTCAATCTCTAGATCATAGGAGGTCTTAATACCCACTGGTGCTCTCTTTAGTTAGCCTTAAAAGGGATCATCCAAGTCTTCACAAAAGAGTTTGAGCATACTTACATAAAAGATTAGATGTACCTTGAGCCTTGGGGGTAACTGAAGCTTGTATACAGTCTGGCCCATTCACTTAAAAACTCTGAAAAGACCTTCATATTTATGAGTAAACCCTTTATGCATCCCTACATACCATAGCACCATGTGTAGCTTAACTAGTACCAAATCACTTACTTAATACTACACATTTTGTTGCTTTCGATCAACCTATTTATTTGATCATTTTGCTACTTTGTGTAGACACACTAAGGCTAGATCGACTTGTTCTTACCATGCCTTGGTAAATATGTAAGTGACTAGGTTCGATCCCGTGTACCCAAAGGTAATAACACTGGGTGTACATGACTTCTACTCAGTCATGATCTCAAAAGGACTTTGATTTATAGCCTCGTTTTACTGAATATTGTTTAAGAATTAAGCTACATCCAACAACTTGAGCCAGTCTCATTAGAAGGCAATAACATTGGGTGTACATGGCTTCTACTCAGTCATGATCTCAAAGGGACTTTGATTTATAGCCTTACTTCACTAAATGTTGTATAAGAATTGAACTACATCCAACAACTTGGGCCAATCTCATTGGGAGGCATTAACATAATGCCAGAGGTACACTTCTAATAAAGCATTCACCCTCTCAGTCTGCCTATCTATTTGAGGGTGCATAGTGGTGGAAAACCTCAAGTCTAACCCTAAGAGCCCGAATAGTTCACTCCAAAACTTACTCGTAAACCTGCCATCTCGATCACTGATGATGGATTAAGGAGCACCCTAGTACATTACTATATTTTTAAGGAATAATCAAGCTACTTTTTCTATTAGACATTCTTTAATTGCTAGAATGAAGGTTTCATACTTGGAGAACCAGTCCACCACTATAAAAATGCTACCATACCCATCGACCTTGGGTAGTCCAATAATAAAGTCCATAAAAATACTCTTTCATCGACACTAAGAAATCGACAGTGGTTTTAAGAGGCTGGTCAAAGACTTTTACTTTATCTTATCTTGTTGGCACACAAGATAAGTTCTAACATAAGCCTCCATATTGTCCCTTATCCTAAGCCAATAATATTAGTCCTTAATAAGGGCTAAAGTGTTGTGCACACCTGGATGGCCTACCCATTATGAGTCATGACACTCTTTTATAACTTCTTTTTGTAGCTTGCTAAACTATGAGACAAAGATTTGGTCTATCTTGGTATAGAGTAGATCACTTTTAAGCTAGAACAGTCTAATCTTCTTTTATTTCACGTACTTGATCAAGGTTTTAGTTGTGAGATCTTGGTCAGCCCTTCTTTGATATGTGCAACCGAAAAACCTTTTAACCTACTGATTGCTGCTAGTTTGGCCTTGTGGTCGAGTGCATCTACCACAATGTTGGCCTTTCTTGGCTTGCACTCTATGGCCAAATCGAACTCGACTAGGAAGTCTTACCAATGGGTTTGTTTAGGAGTAAGCTTTTTTTAACTTTGGAAGTAGCTCATTGCCACATTTTTTGTCATCATCATGAACTTACTTCCCAATAAGTAATGCCTCCACGTGTATCGGCAATGCACTACAGTGTTCATCTTTTTCTCTTAAACTATATATTGATGCTTAGTCTCATTGAGTTTTTTACTCTTAAAGGTAATTGGATGCCAATCTTGCATCAACACAGTACCAATAGTAAAGTTAGATACATTAGTATGTACCTTATATGGCTTGGTATAGTTATAGAGAGCTAAGACTGGCTCCTCTGTGATACCTTGCTTTAGGCTATTGAAGGACTCCTAGCTCTTAACATTTTATTCCTAAACTCATCTTTTTTTGAGTATGTCAGTCAAGAGTGATGTAATGATTGACTACCCCTTTATGAATCATCGATGGTAGTTTGTTAGACCCAGGAATGATCACAACTCAGTGACCTTGGTTGGCAGTTCCCACTTGGATTACACGAACCTTGTCACCATTTATTTGGATCTAGCCATTCTCATAAAATGCCTAAGAATGAGACCTCGTGCTAGGTTAATGAACATTTCTCTTTCTTTACATATAGTTCATTCTCCCTTAGTACTTGGAAGACCTATCTCAAGTGATCTACATGTTCTAAAAATATTCAACTATAGATAATAGTATCATTAAGGTATACTACAACAAATCAATCAAAAAAAGGTTGTAGTGCCTTGCTCATTAGTGTACAGAATGTCATCAGTGCATTCGTTAGATCAAAGGGCAAACTAGAAACTCATATGCCTCATAACGAGTCACACATGCTATCTTCGATTCAGCACTTTCGATTATCTTTACATAGTAGTATCTCGATATTAAATTTAGCTTGGTGAACCACCATGCTCCTCCTAATTGGTCAAACAAGTCAGCAATGTAGGGAATAGGATACTTGTTTTTCACTATAAGCTTGTTAAGCACTTGGTAGTTGATGCACATCTATAAAGATCCATCATGCTTTCACTAAAATAAGATCGGTGCACCATATAAAACTTTAAGAGGCTTGATGAACCCTACATCTAAAAGCTTTTTGAGGTACCTATTTAGCTCTTTTAGCTCTGGGGGTAACATCCTATATGGGGCTTAGGCTAGTGGCTTGGCATTAAGCACCAACTCGATCTTGTGGTCTACCTCCTTTTTGGGTGGTAGTCTCTTAGCTAGTTCTACAGGCATGACATCCTTAAAGGACTTCAACACCTCTAGCACCTCTAAGGGGGTGTTGTCATTCAATTTTTAAGGCTTATCCTTTTTTAATGCCATTAAAAAGATAGGCTCCTCCTTTTGCATGCACTTATTAAGCTAGATGGTGAATAGTACCTTGATACCAATACCTTACTCTTATTTCATTGGGACAATGCATTGGCACCAATGGTCCAGAATGCAAATATAGTTGGCAAAAATAATAAGAAGTGCATTGATCCTATCAAAAAAATCTAAATTGATAACAAAGTCATAGTCATTGAGATGGATTACCTTAATTGATTTTTTTATTTTCCATGCTCAAAGTTGTAACTCGACTCGTTGTGTTGTGCCCATGATAAGAACTTTTTTGAGATGATGATCATGATTCATCCCCCTTTTTCTTTACCTTGAACCCCAAACTCTTGGCCACTCCTTTAGACATGAAGAGATCAAACACACCTGTGTCCACTAGGACATTTATGTGCTTGCCTCAACTAAGATTGTGGCAAATATGAGCTCATTTCTCTTGTGCCCTTTCTTTGGTAAAATAAAACTTAGCATGATCAAACCAAACTTTAGTCCTTCTTTTTCGGGTTGTTTCTCATACCCCTTGATAATGGCCACAAGCTTGGCTCTATTAGGATAATCCCTCGCTTGATGTTGATTATCACATAGAAAATAAGTCATGGGTCCATCCCTAGTCATTACCTATTTATCTTTTTTCTTGTCTCATTTCTTGGAGGACTTATATTTATGTGATGGTGTCTTGCCACTACTATTATCTATGTCTCTCATACCTTTACCCTTGTTTTTGGGCTTCAAAGACTCAAACTTATCATTTTTCTTGAATTTTACTAAGGATTCAATGACGGTTATGGCTCGAGTGAGGTCTTGAACACCTATCTTCTGTAGCACTTGCTTAGCCCATGGTTGAAGGCCATCCATAAATGTGAAAAGGGCCTCGTCCTTCTTAAGGTTGGGAATATAGAGCATAAGTTCTAAAAACTCTCAAACATAGTCTTGCACTTCTCTACGTTAGATGAGCCATCGTAACTTGGTATGTGCCTTTTTCACAGTGTACTTAGGTAAAATTGTTGCCTAAACTCTTTTTGAAACTTCTCGTATGTTTCAATGATAGCACCCCCATGCCAGCCTTTTCAAACCTAAAATGCCATAATAGAAGTGCAATGTCTACAAGATACATAGAGGTGGTGCTCACCTTAGCAGTGTCCTTTTTTATGTACATTACATGAAAATATTACTCCATATCTTATAAAAAGTTATCTACATCCTTTGCAGACCATGTCCCTTTAAATTCCTTCACTTGGAAACCTTCACCCTAGTCTTAAGAGCGATTGCAAGTATGCTTCCTCCTACGACTGTCTCACATTAGGAGCACTTCTTTTTTAGCTGCTCTATCTTCTCCCTCGTGGCCTCTACCATGGCCTCTAAAGTTAAGTTCTTATTGGTAAGGCTTTTAATCTCTTTTAAAAGTGTTTGCCTTAACTCTTTTGTGATCTTTTTTCCAATTGAGACCATTTCTTCTATTTGGTTTTCATACTTGTCCTGTATTTTAACCATGGCTAACTCTACCTTGGCCAACTGGGCATCAAAGGCTAAGATTATGTCTCTATTGGTGCCTTTCTTACCCTTTCTAGTAGTGTGTGTCTTGCAAGCCTCATACCTTTTAACGTGCTAATAGCTTATCTTGGAAATAGACATTATCTTGGATCAGGGTCATACACCAAATCATACTCTGATACCAACTATCATGGGCTTTGGTCATAAACCTTGTAACCATGTAGCCTTAAACGAGAAACTACTATTCACGTATGCCTAAGTCAGCATTTAGCCGAGTTAAGTAAGTGTGCCACTCACCAAGGACTAGTCAGACCCTAAAGACAATCCAAAAGAGCATCGGTAGGCATTAAAGCCTCTTATGATCAAGAGGTTGAGCATATCTTAGTCAACTGTGTGGTGCGATAAAAGTAACACATTTCTAGGCATGAATGTTTGGTACAATGAAAATGCCAGCTAGATAGTGAGATAAGTTGGTAGCCAGCTAAGACATTATGGCAGTTCCAAAATCAAATCGACAAGTTTTAAAAAAAAGATAAAGGTGTCAACAAAATAGGTGAGGGAGAACATCACATCCTGTATGAGCACCATCAAGGCTAAGGCCTGAGTACCAGTGCATGAAGGCCAAACCTTAGCTCAAGCATCAGGCATCGTGAACGAGTCCTTATGATAGTTATATGATGCTGAGCTTGAGGACCATTCAAGAGAAGCTTTTAGAAAGCCATAAAAAGTGGTGCATTCGCCATGTTAGAGAAAGCTTTTTCTGGCTTTGAAAGTAATTGGTCACTATATTGTTAGCCATCTCTATGAACTTACTTTCCAACAAGTAATGCCTCCATGTGCGCAAGCAATACAGCACGACGGTCATCTCTTTCTTTTGGACTATCTATTAATGATAGGCCCTGTTGAGCTTTTTACTCTTAAAGGTAATTGGATCCAGGTCTTGCATCTATACATTGTCAATTGGCTCCTTTGTGATAGTTTTTTTTAAGCAATTAAAGGTATCTGGACATCTCAACTCTCAAGATTCTATTCCCAAATTATCCCTTCTTGAGCATGTCGATCAAATGTGCTGTAACCGTTGAGTACCCTTTTATGAAGCATCAATAGTAGTTTTCTAGACTAAGGAATGACCACAACTCTATGACCTTGATTGGTAGTTTTCATTCTTGGATTGCATGGACCTTGTCACCATTTATTCAAATCTGGCCATTTCCCATAATATGGCTAAGAATGAGACCTCATGCTGGGCGAATGAACATTTTTCCTTCTTTATGTATAGTTTACTCTCCTTTAATACTTGAAACACTTACCAAAAATGATTCACATATTTTTTAAACATTCAGTTATAGATAACAATGTCATCAAGATATATTATGACAAACCGATCAAGAAAAAGGTAGTCTACATCCTTCTTAGATGGTAGTCTCTTATGCATTTTCTGTTGGCATGACATTTTTGAAAAACTCCAGCACCTCTAGCACCTTCAAAGGGGTGTTGTCATTTGAATCCTAAAGCTCGTCTTCATTTAGGGCCACCAAGAAGGTGAGCTCTTCTTTTCATTCACCTTTAGGTAAGTTGCTTGACAGATAATGCCTTGGTTCTGATCCCTTGCTCTTATTTCACCAAATCAATGCATTGGCACTAATTATCCAAGGTGCAAATGTAATTAACAAAATGAATAAAGAATGCATTGATCTTGTCAAAAAAATCTAAACTGATAGCAAAGTCATAGTCATCGAGAGAGATTACTTTAATGGATTCCTTGCCTTCTATGCTCAAAGTTGTAACTCGACTCCTTGTGCCATGCCCACGATAAAACCTCTTTGAAGCTAACAATCTTGATCCATCCAACCTCTTTCTCGACCTTAAGCCCTAGTCTCTTGGCCACTTCATCAAACATGAAGAGATCAGATGCACCTATATCTATTAAGGCATTCAAGTGCTTACCCGTAACTGAGATTTCGATGAACATGAGGCCCTTTCTTTGTTAAAACAAAACTTAGCATGATCGAACCAAGCTTTAGTTCCTCCTTTTTGGGTTACTCTTTATACCCCTTGACAATGGCCATGAGGTTGGCTCTATTGGGATAGTCTCTGGCTCAATGTTGACCGTCACACAAAAAATAGATCATAGGTTCATCCCCGGTCACTAGCCATTTATCTTTTTTCTTGTTTTCCTCTTTGAAGGACTTTCATTTTTTTGTTGGTGACTTGCCATTGTTACTTTTGCCCTTGTCTACTTCACCTTTGCTCTTACCCTTGGGCTTGGAAGACTTGGACTTGTCTCGTTTCTTGAATTTCACGAAGGATTTAGCGGTGGTCATGGCTCGAGTGAGATCCTAGACACCTAACCTCCTTAGATCTTGCTTAGCCCATGGTTTGAGCCCATCCATAAATGCAAAAAGGGTCTCATCCTCCCCAAGGTTTGAAATTTGGAGCATGAGTTTTGAGAACTTCCAAATGTAGTCTTACACCTTTTTATATTGGGTGAGTTATTGTAGCTTGGTAAGTGCCTTCTCTGTGATGTACTGTGGGTAAAATTACTGCCTAAACTCCCTCTGAAACTCTTTCCATGTTTCAATAATAGCACCCTCATGCCAGGCCTCATCGAACTTGTGATTCTACCATTGAAGTGCGATGTCTACAAGATACATAGAGGCAATGCTTACCTTAACAACATCTTTCTCGATGCCCATTGCGTAGAAAAACTACTCCATGTCCCATAGGAAGTTGTCTACGTTCTTTGTAGACCATGTCCCCTTAAACTTTTTGGGCTTGGGAACCTCCACCCTAGTCTTAAGAGTGATTACGAGTATGCGTCCTCTTATGGCTGCCTTACATATAGAGAGCTTAATTAAAAAAAAAAAAAAACTTACATTTCAATAGATTTATTCAAATAATATAATATTTTTAATCATTTAATATATTAAAAAAAATTTTCATAGTAAAAAATTAATTTATTAAATTATCCCAACAATTAAATGAAATTCAAGAAATATTTTTTTACCTCTGAAAATTAAGGAAAAATAAAACTCTCTCAATCTCCAATAATTATAATTTTTTATTTTAGTCAAAATTACTATTTATTTTTAATTTAGTATTGTTATTAAAATTATTATTCATAATAATCATTTAAGTTTGTTTAATTTTTTAAATAGTTATAGATAATAAATAATAAAAATACTAAAAATAATAAAAAAAATCCTAAAAAAATGAGAAAAAAAAAGCTTACATGTGGATCAGGTCAGAATATGAGTACGAGTATAGGTTGACGAGTCAATCCATGAGTTTGAGAGTCTAAAATGATGTTGATTAGCCTATAAAAAACTTAAAATCTGGTTTTTGTTTTATTTTTTTTCTTTTCATCCTTTCTTTTCCTCTTCTTGTCTCTCTCTAAGCCCAGTTAACTGCCACCCCTCTAATCCTAGAATCTAGCCACTACTCGCCACATCGACTACCACCTACCATTGCCAGTAGTTGATCGCCAGTTGTTGGCTTTGATTGTAGCCCAAAAGTACACCAAAAATTTCTTTTTTCCTTCGTCTTTCCACTTTTCCACTTAGTTTTCCTAAAACCAATGGGATTTTATCGAGAGTTAAGCCGAAACCCAAGGTTTTAAAATAAAAAATTTCCTCCTCTACTACTCTGATCAACTCCACTTTTTTCTATGTTCATCTCCTCATTGAAACTCCCATCTCCTTTAAAATTTTGGCCACAAACCTCTCCAAAACCACCTAGATTAAAACCCTTTTTCCTTTTTCCTCTTTTGTATTTTGATTTTATTTTTTGCTTTTCCTTAGCATTGCTGTTCCCTTCGAGGATGTGGTTTTTGTTGCGTGTGGTTTTTTCTTTATTAATGTTTCAGTAAAAAAAAATTTGGATGGTTGTTTTGTGATGGTAGGGTCGATGAAGAATGGTGGTAATGATGGCTACAGTTAGATGGTGGTGGCCGTTGGTCTCAAGAATATAGGGATTTTAGCCTAGATTTTTGCAGAATTAAGTACTGGAGATTTTAGGTTTTTGAGTTTTTTTTTTTAAACTTTTTATGTCAGTGATGGTGATAAAAGAACATTTTACGATAGCTTTCTTGCTTGGCTAAAGGAAATGGTAGTATAGGTGTTTCGGGTTTGTGGTGGCTAGGTGAGTGGTCACATTAAAGGCTGTATAGGAAAAAAAGTCAATCGGATTGCTTTGAATTTTTTGGTAATGTCCCCTTTTCAATTCAATTCCCCTTTCTGTGAATTGGCCCTCCCTATGTATTGAATTTTGAAAGGGTTTTATAGAGTTGAATAGAAACCAAATCCCAAAAAATTTGGGAATGAGAGACTTTTTTTTTTCTTGAAAACACTGAAAGTTTTTACACAAAATTTTGACAAAATTTTGTCTTGGTAGATAGGGGTTGGAATTTGATGCATTAAATGCACCATGACTTTGGAGAATGAAAGAAAGGAAAAAAAAAGAAATGAAGAAAGAAAAAAAAATAATAATAAATTTAAAATTACCAAGTATGATATTTGGTTTTTGAGTGTCTACATGCACTAATGGTAATATTAGCGCATCTATTGTTTTTTACCAATACCTATAAGTACTAGCAAAAATGTTAATAATTAAAATTTTAATTATTACCTTTATTTTATCTCAAATTTGAATTTATTTGACTTCAAGATAACTCAACTCGAAAATGACTCAAACATAAAATACCAAACCATGAAATGATCATAACAAAAAAAAATCCAAATTGAAATAATTTTGTTGGTCCATCGTCATTTTCTTTATTAAACGTATCCTAGGCTAAGTCCGGGTCGAGACTATTGGATTACCAATTTTACAAGTCAAGCCTAGTGTAAACAACCTGCTTATTTATATAATACTAATTATTAAAATAATATAAAATTATATTTATATTAATATTGTAATTTAAATATCTTTAAAAATAATATAAATATTTTAAATTTAAAATAAAAACAAAAATATGCTTCTTCTATCCCAATAAACTTATTAGTTACTGATTTGGATATATTTTTTACTTTATATTTATAATTGCTAAAAATATGAAAAAACTTTTTTAAAAACATTGAATGAAATAACTCTTCAACATATATATATATATATATATATTGTAAAATTTATTAATTGAATAATAAAAGTCAAACTGAAAAAATTTTGTTCAAAACACAATCAACAACACCTACTTCTGTTGAGATAGTGGAAGGATGTATCATTCATTGATAAAATAATGGGTTGGACCTAAAAACTTAAGCGTTCAAATTTACGAACCTAAATTGGTATCCCAACCCTCCCAACACTTATATTTATATCTATAACATAAATAAAAGTAACCTTTTAATCCTCAATTTTCTGTACAGGTCAACAAAGTAATTAAAAATAATTGATGGGTAAATTTGGTAAAATGCTTCGGAATGTGTTACTTTCTGGGGAATCAAGAAAGGGTAGGGTAGGAAGCTTTTGGAATGGGAGAAAGGTTTCTAAGCGAAAAAATTTGCTGTCTTTCTTCCATGGGTGATCTTCAACAAAACGCAACCCAGTAAACCCACAAACGCTGCTAGTGTTCCATCCACCAGATCATGCTGATTATGTTTATGATGTCGATTTTGATGACCATAGCCATTATTCTTTCTCTTCACATCTTCATCAGCATCTGACTTCAAAACTGCCTAAGAAACCGCAGAAGAACAAGACGATATCGTAGAAGCTGAAGAACATGCAATGGCCTTGACAAGTGGCCGAGTTAGCGAAGAAGATGAAGGAGAAGACATGCAAGGGAAATTAGGATGAGGAGGGAAATTACCATAGAAAATTGAAGCATTGTTAACATCAAGAAAGTCATCTTGCTACTCATGGTCAAGCCATCTTTCTCTTTCTTCAGTACCCATCACTCTTTCCATCTCAACAACATCAAACCTTGAAGAGTTTGCTTCATTTCTATCCCCTGCATGCAGATCTTCACCTTGTAGCTGTTGTTGTACCCCTTTCATTCCATTTAATGTTTCCCTTTTTTCCTCTTTTTTGTTCCAAAAAAAATGCAACTTGAAATGCTACCTAAAAAATCCAACACAGTTCAGAAAGCAAAGAATAAAAAAAGAATTTCAGATTTCGTGACTTCGTGGGAATTGTGTACTTCAAATCAGTGTTTGATAGAAAAGAAGAAAAGGAAAAATTCTTTTGAATGGTGGCGGAAAACAGAAGAAGAAAAAGGGGTTGATTTTGGTTTTAGGGACTGAATCAGTGTTTTTGCGTTTCGGTCAAAAGAGCTTTTAGGATTTTTTTTTTTTTGGGAATTGGCAGGGGGAAAATAGACTTGGCCGATCGATGACTAGAAACGGCGGTGGCTCACGGCAGGCCGGTGATAGGCGATGATAAGCTGCAAATCAGCGACGGAACTTGCCGATCTGAAGGTGGTTTGTTTTACTAGCTTCTTCTGGTTTCAGGTAAGTTTTCTTTGGTTTTTTATCCTGGGTTTGTTTTACGGTGCAGGTTTAGACGACGAGGACGCGTGTAGGGAAGTGCGAACTCGGAAGGACCTTGGGTGAGGGGAGTTTTGCAAAGGTTAAGTTCGCTAAGAATATTGAGACCTGCGAGTGTGTGGCCATTAAAATCCTGGACCGTGACCAAGTTTTCAATAGTCGAACAAGGAAAAACATCCCTTTGAGTCTCCTTCAAGCACGTAAACAACATTAAAACAAACAGCAAAGTGGGACCACCACTGACACCAATGTTTAATGTGGGTTCCACATCTCAAGCGTCGGGATTAAACGAATTCAGGTTATGATAAATTTTGTTGCAATATGGAAGTCTTTAGTTAATTTGTTTTGACCATTTAACATTGTTGCGTTTTGTTTTTCTTTAATGGTGATTTTATTGGGGCAGATAAAAAAAGAAATATCAATTATGAAGCTTATCAAGCATCCCAATGTTATTAAGATATGTGAGGTAAATAAACTTATCCCTGGATTATGGTGTATTGTTTATTCAATTAATTATCCTTGGATTATGGTGTATTGTTTATCAAGCATCCTAATGTTATTGAGCTGATAATAATATTTAACTGAAATTTCTGTGCTTCAAATGCATTATGCATAGGTTATGGCAAGCAAGACAAAGATTTATATTGTGATCAAGTTTGTTGATGGAAGCGAGCTTTTCGACAAAATTGTAAGGAACTGTTGTTAACGTACTTGAGATATTTATAGTTTGATGAACATGTATTTTTTTTTTTTTTTCAATTTATAACCGCTCAAAGGGCTTTTGTTTGGATGTATAATAAAACAGTAGTAGGTGGTTTATTGTTTATGGCAGTAAAAATCTTTGATATTTGTTGTAGGCCAAGCACAGGAGACTCAAAGATGAGTTTAAAAGCTATTTCCATCAGCTTATTAATGCTGTTGATTACTGCCATAGTAGAGGCATCTACCATAGAGATTTGAAGGATTGAAGTTCATCTTTATTAACTAATTAATGAGTTATTTTTAGGAGTGTAATCGAGCCGAGTCGAGTCGAATAGTGAGAAATTCGAGTTCGAGTTCGATTCACAACTCGAGGCTTGATACTCGATTCGAGCTCGATCGAGTTTTATTTTTCAAGATCGAACTTGGTTCATGATCGAATTTAAGCTACTCGAGCTCGCTCGATTAAGTTCGATTAATATGTAAAAATAAGCTCAATTCATATACTCGACAAGAGTTCGATTATTCATGTTCGAACTCGAACTCGGACTCAAAATATTTTATTAATTAAAATAATAAACATATATTTAAATATAAAAGTTCGATTAGGCTCGCAAGCTATTCAAGTCGGATATAAGAATACTCGAATTCAACTCGATCGATAAATCAAGCTGCTCGAGCTCGAACTTGACTCGATAATAATCGAATCGAATTCGAATTTTCTTCGAATCGAATTAAAATAATTTACGAGTACTAATGTAACATTTTATCCCTCGTTGTTTCAAAGTTTTTGACTTTTGAAAATTGGAGAAGTTTCTTCAACGTGGGTTTTACTTCCTAATTCATTTGTAATCATCCATATTCCTTTTTTACAGCTTGAGAATCTTCTTCTAGACTCCTACGGTGTTATTAAAATTTCAGATTTTGGATTGAGTGCTTTCTCACAGCAAGTTCGGGTAAGCATGTACTTTTTTTTTTGGTATTAACTGCTAGATTGAGTGCTGGATTGTATGTACTTGATTGATTGCTTTATCATAGCAATTTCAGGTAAGTATGTACTTTTTTGGTATTAACTGCTATATTGAGTGATGGATTGTGGGTACTTGATTGAGTTTGGAAATCGGAGGTTGGAATTCCGAAAAAGAGTTTGGTATTAAATTATTCCCCTTTGATTTTTCATTAATCTTTGCCCCCCATTTTTTTTTTTCTTTTGTTTAGGGTTCCGAGTAAAAGGAGATCTGAATTTTTTGATTGAATTCTTTGTGCATGATTTATTAGCTGATCTAATTGTTTCAAAAAAATTGATATTTGTTCACACATTACTGAAATTAAATTTGGTATTCTTTTTTCTCTTCTTCAAAATTCAAGTTGAAATTTTTTGCTATAATTTATTGATAGATTTGTCCTTTCATGCATGTATGATTTCTGGTATTATATAAAAACCGCCACTGTAATTTTGCCTTCTGCAACAATCTTAGTTGTAACTACTTAATCATTGTTAAATTTTGTTATTAATTGTTGCTTTTATTTAAAATTTTGGATTTCTATTTCATTTCAGTTGCATTCTTTAAGAAAACAATGAGCACTTTTGTAGGGTTACAGTAAAGTGGATTTAGAATTGTTAATGGAAAAACGATGAAAAGAAAATTATGTTAAAACCCTCACTGTCATCAAGTGTTCATACATATGATACAATCTGGTGGTTTGGTTCAATCCTTTCTGTGTTCATCTTTATATTACAGTCCCCTTGAAAAACTAAATTCGTTTGGTTTTTAGTGGTTCCTTTTTCCTGTATAACTTGGATGTGATCTAAACAGAGTGCTCAAGTCAAAATGCTTGGTGATCTTTTGCATACCTCAATTCAAATATTATATTTTTGAAGGCAGTTGGTAGATGTGATTTTTCAATTTTGTTTTGAGTTAATCTTTGGGATGTAATTGGCTTTGGAGGGAGCGAAGGAAAGGAATTGGAAGAAAGGTAGAAGGGGGGTTAGACCAAAAATTAGGTTAATATGGTTGATGTAATTTGTTGTAATAAGTCCTTGAAAGTGAGATTTTCAGCATGATGCCCTTTTTCTTGGTTTTTTTTTTTTTAGATGTGTAGGGACGGACATTGTAGATAGAGATCAAAATAAGAAGTTCACGCTGAATTGGATGAAAAAGAATAACCAAAAATCAGGGTCAAATTACAAACAACAGTCAAAAACAGAACTTCGAGGTTGGATGCTCTATGACGCGAAAGGATAGAGCTTCAACAACGAGGGCTCAAGATGAACAACTGACTAGGAGCATACCACGCAACATAAAAAGATTCTCACCCAAGAAAGAGACTCACAGAAAACTTGATTTTGAAAAAGTTGTAAGCTTTCTTCTGCTCTATTTCTAATTTACGCATTCCCTTTGACATATGGACGGTAGTTTCATATTTCATATTTCATACTTGCCTTCTTGTACTTAATGTTAAGATGTAACCATTTCGTTTTGTTAATCGGATATGACATATGATATTCAGTTAATCACTGGTAGTAAAATATCCCTTTTAACTTAGAATTATATATTATCACTTCTTAATTAAATGCTTATCAGCAAAGAAATCCATTTTCAGTGGATTTCGCGTCATTTTTAAAATGCAATTTATCAAATCTATTGTAATAAAATTTAGAAGCTAACCAAACGACACTAGTAATAAATTTTCTTTTATGCTTTCATGGTAAAACTATTACTTTCTAATATAATTTACCAGATACATATCCTTAAAGTGTAAGGTTCCTCTGATTGGAAAAAAAATGTGCTCATTCAACGGTTTGACTTATTTCAAGCAATGCAGGACTAGCTGAAAAGTTCCAACAATAACCAACACATTTCCCCTGTCCTGAAGCTTTGTTTGATGATGAATCACTTGCAAGAACAAGGTAAAGGCTTTTTCCTTACAAGATATAAATTATAATTTGATACAAAAGTTTTTAACAATTTCATTTAAAAAAAAAATGGGAAAGGAAAGGAACCAGTTACAAAATAAAAACCATTGAATAGGTATGGAAAAACAAATTACTTAATCTCATTTCTTAAAAACATAACAATTGCAAAACAGAGAAAATATTATCACAGTGAAAATTTTTTTTTTATAGAGTAACAACTAAAGTTGTTCTTAATTTATTGCTGGAAAAAAACACAAGCAGATACGTATCCCAGAAGAAGCCATTTAAGCTGTATTTTCGATTATTAAATAGTTTGTTTTATATTTTATACACGTAGAACCATTATATTTAAGCATTATTTTTATATGTTTACTTGCTTAAAATTTGTGCATACATTTTGCTGTTCTGCTGAGGCAATTTATATTTGGTATATATGAGCTTGAAAACTTAGGCCTGATTTTGCTATCTCAATTTATCTCAATTTATACTTTCAGCTTAAAATTTGTGCATACTTGCTATATATGAACTTGAAAGTTTAGGCCTGATTTTTGGCTCCCCTTCTCTCATTTTGTAGATACTTTAGCATATAAAGGATGCCTAAACAAATTGAAGACTAATAAAGGTTTATAGTTAAAACTTTTTTTTTTTTTTAATTTATGCATGAATTTAAACTTTGCAGTGATTTCATAGAATAATGGGTTAGCATCTGCGCACCTGCAAAGACCAAGATGAAATCAAAATATAATGGGCCAAGTTTCTCAGAGCAATGCACCAACTGTGAAAAGGTCACATATATGCTGTACATCATTACATTTTATTTTGCACTCTTACAAATTAATGTTTGATATTGTTTTTGTTTTCAAACTAACGCAGGAGGCATTGAATGTATCACTGGGAAACCTATTGACATATCTATTTGTGAAAGAAGCTGTGGTGAAGAGCACTATTGTCTTAAAAGGTGCACATTGCTTCATAAATTTTCAAATTTATTAGAATGACTTTATTTTGATTATTTATTTTTTAGTATACTATTTTTTATATTTTAAATTTTTAATTATGCTAAATAAAAAACCTTGTAGCAAAGCACGGGCATCATTCCCTCTCTAATTTCTGTTCAATTTCAGGCTAACTCATCAGTTTTATTATTCATTTCAAATACCAAATCAACCCACTTTATTGCCACATCAATTTTATTAAATATTATTATATTTAACTATAAAAAGTTAATCCTTCAATTCTGAAATCTCTTTTATACAACTGGGAAGCATGCACGTGTCTATTATAATTTATGACCCTACACTTGTTTTATCTCTTATCTCTTATCTATGAATAAAAAAATTTCTTTTGTTACAATGGTTTAAGAATAATTTCTCAACGTTTCTTTCCTTATTTTTTAAGTTTATTATAATCTATAATTATTTTGAAAAAATCAATAACAATATATAAAAGCTATCCTTAAATTTCAGTTTGCTTCAATTTAGTATTAAGTCATCAATTTTTTTTTCATTTAGATGAAATTTATCTTTTTCTTTATTTTTGTTGGATCTCGAATTCCATTAAATTTATAATTGTTAGATGTCTAAGACTTTAGGTCTTTTTAACTCTTGAAATTGAGTTTCAACTTTGAACCATGTTATCGATAAAGGGGGAATACATAGACATTATGAAAGAAATCATTGGAGTTAGTTCCAAAATTGAAATGGAGGAAAGATCTATGAAATAGACAACTCGTTTACTTTGTATTCATAACTTGCATAATGAATTGCATCGACATCTTTGCTTATAATCGAATACTGTTTTTTTTACGCCATTAATTGATAAATGCCGAAAAATAAGTAAATCAATTGCTGTAATCAATTACAATGCGAAACACCACTTGAAAAACCACCAATAAGACAAAATAAACTCAAAAAGTGAGCAAGCAACTTAAAAATATAAATAATTAAGAGTTGTTTAATATTGTAACATAATCATTTTATCATAAAAATTTTCAAAAAAGTTTTTGAGTATGGTTTTGGATTAAAGTTTTAAAAGATTTTGTAAAATTAATTCATTTGAAGAGAATTAATGGGTTGGGGATTTAAGACCAAAGTTTAAAAAAATTGGATTGATCTATTTTTGAGTAATGGCCTAACTTTTTTACATTTATTATTTATATTTAAAAAATTTAGATTAAATCCAAAAGCTAATTAAATAATTCTAAGCCCTTTTTTTGGTTATTTAAATTTTTTACATGAATCAAATTTATCAATTACTTTTTAAATAAAAGGGTAAGAATAAAAACTAAATATAATAATTTATTAAATAAATTAAATGATAAAAAACTATTTAGAAAAACTAATTTTTGTTAAAAGATTTTGATAACATAAAAATTAATATATTTTTATGCCATAAATAAAAATATATGTTAAGATATAAAATAAAATATAAATATTTTTAAAGAATGCATATAAAATAATTTTTCAAATGCATTTTATTATGTAATTTATAAATAATTAATTTTTATATATTTAATTTTCATAATTGATAAAAATGATTATACCAATATCAACACATATATTTAAATATATATAAAAATACAAATTATTAAATAAATTTTATTTAATATAATATAATTTAAAATCATACTAATATTAATTGTAGAAAAAAATTTATAAATATTTAAAAAGAACCCCTCGACAAGTAAAGGCATCAATCTAATAATTTCCTAATGTGATAGAGATTTTTTATCCTCAACTTGTTTTGAATTTTACCTACCAAAAAAAGTTAACTCATTTTATTTTATTATCAAGTTCTATGTGAAACAAATATGAAAAAAAGTGAAGCAAATGATGGAAAAAAAATGTAATTCTTACATTAATTTTTTGGAAAATAGCTTACAATTTTGTTATTTTTAGACTAATAATGAAGGTTTTTAACTCCATAAGCAAGATTAAGATGGTAACACATGTTTCTTAGTGTATATTTAAAAATTAAAAAAAATGAGATATGTGTGGCCATCTTAATCTCACATGTAGAGTTAAAAGATTTCACTTTTAGTATATCAAATAATTTTTCATTGAAGAAATATGTTCTTGCATGGTACGTTGTAGCAGTAAATTTCAAAGGAAATAGGTTTTCTTGCAAATCAAACGTGGTAATCAAGGTATGAAAAGAAGAGCAAAGGCATTCAGACTTTGTACAAAGTTCCAAGCAAACATGAAAGATTGAGACCAATATATGCTAAATGTTTTCATTATAAACCAATTCAAAATGGAACCTTTGGCCTAGACTTATTCTCACCTAACAATTTTAGCTAGTATAAATGTTCTTCCTTTTCAAGCTTTTTCCTCTGAGCAACCTTTTCCTTTTGCCTTTGAAACAGCTCTAACTTTCGGTATGCCTCTTCTTTTGTAGCTTCAGGGCTTCTATTCTCGTTCACCTTAAGCATTTTATCCAACTTTTTTCTCCCTTCATGCTTGTTCTTACTAAGTTGTTGATCTCAAATCAAAACATAAGAAGGATCAAAATGTGATGAAAGGACAAAAATAAGTTTTTAGAGAATAGTTAGGCACAAGTAAAATAGCTTATTCAAACCACAGTAATCAGGTTTGCTTCTTCTGTTAGAAATGCAAATCCAAAGAATCCAAATTGTAATTATTTTGCAATCCTAAACACAGGGTATACAATCTAGATCACTATAATTAAAAATCTAGATCTTTAAAACAAAAAGGAATCAATATCATAATTTCAAACAAAACAAGAAAATAAGCGTTAACAATAGTCGAAGCACAATAGCAACCTACTAACAAACTGAAGAAAAAACTCAGATGCAGAACGAGATAGAGAAAGAGAGAGATATAGAGAAATATTCCAGAAATGAAAATGAGGAAACAAGTAAATTATCGATTTTAACTTCTCTTAAAGATAGGGTGCACTACCCATGTTATGAATATAGCCAACTTCTTTATCCTTTTGATTTGTTCTACTATGGCTTATACTGGAAAGCACTACATTTAGATAGTTTAGCTAAATTCAATAGGTGAGACTTAAGAGATTTAGGTCTCAATTTCTTTTAGAATTTTGAATTGCATGGAAACGTCAACTTTATTGATTTTGCTTTGTTTCGAAGGCTAAAAGCAAAACATCAATATTGTGTTTAACTTTACATAAAATAATTATAATTATAATTATAATTATAATTATAATTATAATTATAATTGCAATTCTATAATTAGAACAAGTAACGAATACTTTAGGAAATCTAAGAACTACTTTATAGTATATTATGACTTGAATAACGTACCAACTAAACCTATCCCTCTTGTACCATAAAAATTTTAAGTGATGGATGTTTTGATAGCACGACCAATACCACATTCCTAATAACTATGCTTAAAACAAAGAGAAGGGTTGAAGGGCCATTAAAATAAAAAGGCTATATAAGAAACCAACATGCTTGATTTGTGCACTTGCAGGCTTTATACGAAAAGTAGCAATCATGGATAAATTTAGGTCTTGATGTTATTGTGTAAGTAAGCTTAATGCTTGTTGCCTTATTAACACCTGAACCCCATGGCTTGCTCTTGGTGAGCAAGCCTTAGATCATGGTGAATGAGCTTTAGTGCTTGGTGTACTTGCACGGTTCGTGGAATTTTTCCCCACCTGATCTTGCAATATTATTGTTACATATTCTATGTGGAACTTTTTAATTTGGTCTTCAAACTACAATAGATCCTCGAGTGGTTCCCAACTAGCCTCACTGTTGAGAAGTCTTTTTTATTGCACCAAGTACTCCTATCTTGGTTTATAATT
Source organism: Durio zibethinus (assembly GCF_047325235.1). Taxonomy (NCBI): domain Eukaryota; kingdom Viridiplantae; phylum Streptophyta; class Magnoliopsida; order Malvales; family Malvaceae; genus Durio; species Durio zibethinus. The sequence continues at coordinate 10,731,760 of NC_143185.1, forward strand.
ATGTTGCCTCATAACTCGATCAGCAAGTATGCACAAGACCTTTTATCATACGAGGCCTTTGCTCCTAAGGGTGCTTACCATGACTTTGCTCATCCTAGACCTCACGATTCTTATGGAAAGGCTTGAGCATGCTAACATGGAAAATCGGGTGTACCTTTAATTTTGGTGGCATTTCTAGCTTGTAGGCAATGTTGTAGGCAACCTTGCTTACCTTTTGGAAATGTCTTTCATATCTTTAAACTAGGCCTTTGTGCAAGCTTTTGTTGCATATTATGGGGTGCAACTTCATCGACACCAAGTCCCTTACTTAGAGCTGCATGTCCAGTATCATCTGACCTCCCCACATCTTAGAATTTTTTATTACTTTGTGTAGGCAAATCTTGGCAAGGTTTTCTTGCTCCTAGCAAGCCTCATCAAACTTATAAGTTGTTGGATTTAACCTTGTTTAACCTACTACAACAACTTATGGAGTGAGTGGTTACGAGCTTATCATAATTTCAAATAGATTTTAGTTCGTTGCCTTACTTTATTGTAGCTCATATGAAAATTGGGCAACATTAAGCAGCTTAAGCCAATCTCACTGTGTGGCACTTGTACAGTGCTTGAGGTAAACCTTCAACAATACATTCTCTCCTAGTTTGCCCATTGGTCTGTGGACACATGCTTGATTGCACTAGAATTTTAGTGTTTTTATGCTCATTTTTAGTGCAAATTTTCTTATATTTTGGCTTACACTTTGAGATTTTTGGCAAATATACTCCTAAAAGCACAATTATCTCATTTATAGGTGAAAATAGAAAAAATAAGAAATTTTGGACAATTTGGATATGTTTTGGAGGATTTATGGTGGTAAAGGCTAGCAAAAGCCATGACTAGTGCCATTAAGTTACTTTGCCTTTTGAGGGAGTTTTTCTTGATCCTTTTTCCTATGATTTTTTAAGCTCAATTGAACTTTATGAAACTTTATTTTAAGTCTTATTTCTCATAATTTTCATTTAGAATGATTTTTCTTAGCTCAATTTTGCATTAGTACCTTTCTAGTATCTTTATACATGTTTGAAAGGTAAAATGCATTATGGAGATGGAAGTTGATTTGTAGATGGTTAATTTTAAAAAATTTTTGCCAAAAATTATAATGTCAAATTGGCTCATTTTATGGCTTGAATTTTGTAGTAAAATGAATGCTTGAAGAGTATGTATGTGGTGCCAAAAGAAGATACAAAAGGAGTATGCTTGTCGTGAGTGTCATAGTACCATGCAACTTTATGCATTTTGGCGCCACTTTAGCAATTTAAAGGAGGCAATGAGGAGCTGTTGACTTGGCAATTATGAAGACTCTCATTGGCCATAATTTTGAACTTTTGGAATGTAAAATTTCAAGAGAAGAAGGCTTAGAAAGAAGGAATAACTTAAGGGAGCCAAACAAGAATGAACTAGCTGTGAAGGAAGGAAAAAAAAAGGCTTTATAAGGCCACTCAAAATTAGATATTTTTAGGAGATATTTTTAGAGCTTAAGGCACCTTTTATTTGTCTATAAAAAAGAGGGAAGTGCCAGCCATTTGAGGACTTTAGCTTAGACTTTAGATTAGGATTTACATTTTTTTCTTCTTTAATTTTTTGCACTTTATTTTTTTGCATTTCATTTTCCTACATTTTCTTATTTGCCAAATAGCCTTTAATTCCAAATTTTCCAATTGTTTCTTGTTGTAATTTTCACTTTCCTAAAGTGTTTTGTAATGTTCTTTAAGAGTTTGGCAATGAATTTCACAAATTTTATTAATTTCCAGCTCAACTTTTTATGATCTTTCATTGATCTCAATTTTGTTTTTAAATTTATGCACTTGACCTAGTTGGCATGTTTCCTTCAAAACTTATTGATTTTGTACTTGTTTTGCTTTAATTTTTTTCATAGTTATGTAATTCGTTAGGCTAAAACATAGTATAATTTTAGCTTTAAATTCATTCCCAATCATTTTAGTTAATTCTTACAAGTTACGATTGAAATATGGAGAATGTGCAATCTAGTTCATATGATCCAGCTTGAGCATGATTCTACATTCGTCTTGGATAATTGTTTGCTTCTTTCAACCTTTGATCTTTTAGATTTACTTGTTATCTTGCTTATTTTCATTCTATTGAAATTTAATCCATGAATTTGATGGCTGTTTTGGATGAATTTTGTTGACAATGTTATGTTTTTCTTTGTTTTGCATAGATCTAGAGTTGTTACTTCATTGAACTTGCTTTTTTCTATTTTGCTGCAATTTTCTTATTAGATTTTGTAGTAAACTTGTTGTCGAATCTTGTTTAAGCTCAATTTTAGTTCATTCATTCTAGAAAATTGTAGATTTAATTTTTCTTCCATGAATTGTTAGTTTCTAGCTTACAAAATCAGTTTTGGTTTCCACTTTCTTTTGTTGAATCTTGCAATTTTTCTTTAGTTTTTGTTTTTTAATTTGAATTCTCATATTGTTCTTTTAGTGCTCTTCTAATTTATAGCTCATAATCATTTGATCTTACCTGATTTAGAGTTAGAAATCCATCTTGAAGTGATGATGCCAATTTTTTTTTTTTTTTACATTTGGTTACAACTTTTCATTTAAACCTTTTGATTTTATTTCAAAATTTGTTCTTTAAATTTATTTTTACTTTGGTTCTATACTTGATCTTGCAATTTTAAGTGTGAATCCATGTACTTTGTTTCCAATAGGATATCATTTTAATTGTTGAGTTACACTTTGTCTAGATTAGATTAGTATTTTTGGGTTTGCAAGGTTAGTTGCATTATGCATTTTCATCACTTCAATTTCCATTCAATCTTGATTTTACTTTGATTTAGCTATTGTATTTTACACTTTTTTAGCATGCATTTTACCTATTGTTCTTGTTCATTTGTTCATTTACCTAGTATTACATTTTTCATGTTTTATTTGCTTTTATTTTCATAGTTAGGTTTTATGTTCATTTGGTGATTCAAGTCAACTATAGATAGGTATAAGGTGAAAATAGATACGTAGCCTATGAATTTTTTTACCTAATTTTTGTGGAATGATATCTTGATCGAGATATCACTATTATTACTTGTACGGCTTGTTCACTTGCAGATTGATTCAATCAAGCTTTTGTCACCATTGCCGGGGATTAGAGGTCAAAAATCTTAGGCTAATATAATCATTCACCATGCTTTTTTATTGATTGGTTCACCCCTTTAGCTTACATAGCTTAGGATAGTTGCTTAGTTTACATGGCCTTAGTGTAGATAGTTTAGACTTAATTATTATATTTGTATTTAAGATTTATTTTTCTTTTAATGTGGGAGTATAATTCTTATGAGGTAACTGAGCATCACGTGGACCATGCTAGACCTTATTATTTAGATGATTACCTATGACAATGGCTATTGACCATTATGTTGACTTTGAGGAAACAGCCAAAGCACCATGAGTGGCACTAGCCATTCACCTAGTGTTGTAACATAAGGAAAAGCATGAAAGCTTTGGCAACCTAGCCAAATGAAGATTTTTTTCGATTTTTTTATACCTAAGACTCCTTTACTTTGTTTATAAATAGAGGGAAAGGGTTGGCCATAGGAGAGAGTTTAGGATTTAAATTTTTTTCCTTTATTTTCCTTTTTGCACTTTACATTTTCTTAGCTTCCAAGCACTTTATTTTTAGCATTTTCTCCTTGATTTTAATTGCAATTTTATTGTTTCTTACGTGTTTTTCAATGCTTTTTTCATAATCTTTCAATAAAATTTTCATTTGAATTCATTTTCTAGCTCAAATCTATTGATTTCTCATGGATTAAACATGAAAAGACTTTGAAACTTGTTTGAATGTTCCAGCATTTTTCATCATTAAACCCAACCATAAAACTTCAAAAATTAACCAAAACAACCATCAAAACTAGTATTTTTTTCATTGAAATTTTGTTCAAATACATTAACAAATTGCCTACTATCACAAAACCACAATAAAATATATGAATCAAAATAACACATCTTTAAAATGACAAACAAGGTTCAACCAAACCATGACTCGCCATGGGTAAACCTTTATGGGACTTCAATCATGTATTCTTCACTTCATGCAAGCCACACATGCATTCTATACTTACCAAATCATCACATACGGAATTTTCACCATACGAATACATTTATCAAATTGGAAACAAGTTAAAATAACAAAGAGAATATAAGCAATTAAAGTGTAAGCCAAACACCATTTTATGTCATCAACTTAGACCATAAACTAGCAAAAAGCTAGTGCACCATCAACCAAACCCATATGGTAGCAAAAGAAAGAAAGAACGTATTTAAAGGAGAAGACAAAAAGAGGTTCAACCATGGTGGAAAAAGTTGGCTGAACCTCTAACTTGGTTTTCTATTGATGGATTGCTTTGTTTTTGTTTGTTTTCTAACTTCACTTCAATTATTGATTAATTGGATGAAGTTGGATTCAAACTTTAAACAAGAAAACAAACTAAAAACCTTTAAGAAAATCAACAAAGAAATGGATGAAACAAAATGAAAATGCAATGAAAAATGTGTTGAGGATGTAAAAAATCAAAGATGGATGTTGAAGAAAGTATACCTTCAAGTTTTCTTCACAAGGATTTCTTTTATTTTTCAAGATTTTTTCCTTAATTTTCTGCCTCTGCTTTTCATTTATAGCCCTCTGGTTTCATGCAGCAAAAACTTCCCTCATGGTCTTGAAAAAAATGGAAAAACATTTAACCAAGATTTAATTATGACGATAGGATCAAAACTTATCAAAGGGCTTAAAATTTTTCCTTGTTTTTAATCCAAGGAGCAAACTTTAGCCATTAGATTAGGATTCTTCATGAGATACTATGGTTTACATTGTTCACTGTAAAGGTTGGACTTTTACAAAACCTTAAACCGAGTGAAAATATCATTTTACCCTTAATGCAAATTTTTTTATATTTAAGCCATTTTCTTAGAAATCAATGTTTTCATGCTCATTTTGTGATTTTAAAGTGCCATAAATCATGAAATATTATAAAATTACGATTTAAAAATTTTTATGAAAATCTAACCTAAGGTCAAATTACAAAATTACCCGTAAGGGGTTATTTTGGTAATTTCACACCTTTAAGGATTCTGCTATGATTCTAAATGCACCAAAAATCATCAGATATTATAAAATTATGATTTGAAAAGTTTCATAAAAAGAAAAGAACTTGAAAATGATCAAATTATGAAATTACCCTTATGAGGCATTTTGGTACTTTCACTCCTCCTAAAGTAAAATCAAGGTTTTTAAAATTTTAAAAATCATCAAATAATATCAAACCATGATTTGAAATGTTTTGAAAAATTTTGACCTTGGGAAGGTTAAATTATGAAAAGAACCCTAAAAGTATTTTTGTAATTTCATACTTTTCAATGTGTGATTTGAATGTTCAATGCATAAAAAATCATTAAAATATATTGAATTATACTTTAGAAATTTTTATGAAAAATTGACTTCAGGAAAGCTAAATTATGAAAATAATCTTAAGAGCGTTTTGGTAATTTTATACCTCTCGAAGTGTAATCAAACTTTTTGGTGTTTTAAAAATCACAAAATTCAATTTTAAACCACATTAATTTCAATTCGATTGTGAATTTTGAGGGTTAACACAGGTTCTATCCAGTTTTACTAAGTTTGAATAATTTTGACTTTGACTAATTTTGACTTTGTTAATCAAGTATGATCAGATTTGATCAAAGTTGACTTTGGGATATTTGGGTCAAATTGGTCTAAATTTTGATTTCAAAAACTTGTCAAAATTGAAGAAATATTGGATTTGAACTGGATTGAATTTTAAGCACTTCACAAAAAATTAGGTGGATATAGCTACTTATATTTGCATATTTCTTAGAATCAGTAATAATGTAAAGACCAAAAGCACTAATTTTGTTTGGGCACAAGTGTTAAGAGTGTTTTGCTTGTACTGTTTGTTTGCTTTCATGTTGGATGAGGGTTCTTTTTTTTTTTTTGTTTGCTTTGTTTTTTTTTTTTTTTTTAGATTTGTTTCAAGAGTCATTTCAAGGTTTTGGAATTCATACCGAAGGTCTTCAAGATTCTCATCGAATGTTTAAGATTCACACCTAAAAAATTCTTGAGATTCATATCAGTGTTGTATCAAAAGTCTTTGAGATTCACATTGAAGGGTTGGGATTCACATCAAAAATTCTTTCAAAAGTTTGGGATTTATACCAAGATGCTTTAAAGGTTTAGAATTCGCATAGAAAATGTTAGGATTCATACCAGGGTTTTTTTAAGGTTTGAGATTCACATTGAAAAGGTTAAGATTTGTACCAAAAGCTTTCAAAGGTTTAGGATTCACATTGAAAAGGTTGGAGTTTACATCAAGATTTTTCAAAGATTTTGGATTCACACCAAAAAGGCTAGGATTCACACTAGGATTCTTCAAAAGTTTAGGAGTCACATTGAAAAGGATGGGATTTATACCAAAATTCTTCAAAAGTTCAAGATTCACATCGAAAGGCTGGGATTCACACCAACATTTTTCAACATAGAAAAGGCTTTGGATTCAAAACAAAATAAATGGTTCATGGTTTGGATGACTCCAAATTCATAATATAAAAACAATTATCAATTTGAAGGATTCTGGATTCATTACAAAAAAAATGATTCACAGTTTGGATAACTTTGGATTCACAACAGGGTAGATGATTGTCAGTTTTCAAAGATTCGCAAGATTCAAGGATTTGTACACTTCAAGGTTTCATGAAGGGGTTAAAGATTCACAAATTGCAATGATTCACAAAAGTTAAGGACTTGTAAGTTTTAAAATTTCACAAGAGATTTTAAAGATTCAAAGATTTTAAAGATTTGCAGACATAAATGACCAATTATTAAGATGGGAAATGCCAATGAGCTCTATTATGATGCCAATGCATGTGTTATAAGGCAAATGCATATTATATTTCTAAGATGTACATGCAAGATGCAAGATGCAACATACATTTTGGACTTGATTATGAAAATAAGAAGACAACCATCATTTTTGGAAACATTTTTTTTAAATTCTTCGACAACATCAATTATTCCATAAAAATTTTTTTTTTCTTAAATACAAATAGGCCTAAAGATTCTTACATGATTTTTTTATTTGTCAAAAAATGTGTGACTGGTTATTTAAAATTTTTTTCAAAATGGTCAACAAAATTTGCCCCACATAATTAAATTCTATAATAAAAAAAATGAAATATTTGAACAAATGTAACTTTAGAGAGTCTTTTGGGAATTGGCGTTCCTTAATAGAAATGAAATAAGTGACAATTTTCTCTTCAAATGGGTTGTATAGTTTAGCACGTGGAGGTTTCAGCTCAATCAAAAGGTTTCATCACCAAACGAGGATTCACAACAGGGTAGAGGATTTTCAGTTTTCAAAGATTCGCAAGATTCAAGGATTTGTACATTTCAAGATTTCAGGAGAGGGGTTAAAGATTCACAAATTGTAATGATTCACAAAAGTTAAGGACTTGTAAGTTTTAAAATTTCGTAAGAGATTTTAAAGATTCAAAGATTTTAAAGATTTGCAGACATAAATGACCAATCATTAAGATGGGAAATGCCAATAAGCTCTATTATGATGCCAATGCATGTGTCTTAAGGCAAATGCATATGATATTTCTAAGGTGTACATGCAAGATGCAACATATATTTTGGACTTGATTATGAAAATAAGAAGACAACCATCATTTTTGGAAATATTTTTTTAAAATTCTTCGACAACATCAATTATTCCATTAAAAAACAATTTTCTTTCTTGAATACAAATAGGCCTAAAGATTCTTACATGATTTCTTTATTTGTCAAAAAATGTGTGATTGGTTATTTAAAATTTTTTCAAAATGGTCAATAAAATTTGCCACACATGATTAAATTCTATAATCAAAGAAATGAAATATCTGAACAAATTTAACTTTAGAGAGTCTTTTGGGAATTGGCATTCCCTAATAGAAATGAAAGAAGTGACAATTTTCTTTTTAAATGGGTTGGATAGTTTAGCATGTGGAGGTTTCAGCTCAATCAAAAGTTTTCATCACCAAACTAGGATAAAAAAAAGTGTATACTTTTCCACATAGGTTCATAGATGAAATATAAGTTTTTTTAAAAAGATGAATCTCTTGAAAATCAAACATGTAAAACAGTTTCTTTAGCATTCAAATATGGTATTTTGATAGATGTCAATATTAGCTATGATGGGCTCAAAGTTTTAGAAGATCATTTAAAGATGAGGAAAGAACGTTCAAGTTTTCAAAATCAATATCTTTTTATGCATTTCAAGCTTTTGAGGCTTCATATATTTGAACTTTCAAAGGGGTTTGGGCTATGTTTGGTTTGTATCAAAGTGGTTTTGAGGGTTTCCAAGTTCGATTTAGATTGCCTTTTTGTAAGGTTTTCACCATAAAGCTACATTCATCTTTTTTTTTTCTCTTTTTTTCTTTGTTGATTATCATACCATGCACTCAAGAATTTAAGCTTATCCAAAATCAATTAATATTCCAGGTGGGTAAATTAGGTGATAAAAAGAGATAAAAAAAGGTTCATGGTTAATGGTCATTCTTTAAAGAGAAGCTCTTCAATTTTAAGTATTCATGCTTGATCAAATATGAGCTTTTATTAGAACGTAACATAGGCTAAGGTTTAAAGTTCTCAAAGAAAGGGATAGATAAGCCAAAAGTAAGTGTTTGAAGGTGATTAAACCAATGATTATTTTTGCATTTCAAGGATTTACTTTGGAGCATGTCCTTTTATTTTCCCATATTCTCCATTCAATAATTCATTTCTTATTCTTCTTCTTTTTTTTTCTTTTTTTGTTTTCCCTCTTTTATCTTTTCTTCTTTCCTTTATTCCTTCATTTTTTTTTTCCTTTTTTTTTTTTTACTTTTTTCCTTTCACCTTTTTTTTCTTTTCCTTTAAGTGGATTCAAAACTTTGAAAACCTTTTTATCAAACATTTGCCTTTAGCATATGAGGTTCTTTGTTGGACATTACCATATTTAAGCCCATAAATGTATCCCTTTTTACCCCCTAATGTGGAGGGTGATCGTAGGTTATAGTTTATTTTGAAAACATTTCCATCAAGCTTAAAGGGGTAGCAAGAGATAAATTTTTATATTTGTGAAATGATGATGAAATCTGACTATTTATCATTTCAAGCATAAATCATTTAAATTTGAAGAGTAATTCTTTTTGGAAAAGGATTTGAAGTAAGTTTTTTTTTCCTTTTAACTTTCTGGTTTTCTCTCATTGGTTTTTTTCATGAATTTGATAAAACCTTTTTATTTTTGGATTTATTTGAATGTCTTAGGTGCATGATGTAATAACCAATTTTTTTTTTTGTATGCCCCCACCATTATTTGAAAAAGATACCATGCTTTGGTAGACCACCCTGATGAATGTTAAAGTGAGAAAAAAGTCATGTGAACTGAATTCATTTAAGGTGTGGCCAAATGCTCAAAACAGGATCAAACGTTTTAATTCATATAAATAAGGATAAACATTATCTATTTGTAACAATGTAAGATTTATTTTAACGATAAAATGAATGTGCATCTTATGCGCCATTAAATTACCCACGTGTAAAAGCCATGATAGACAAAATATGATGTGGAATATGATGTGAAATTAATTTTTATCCACATGTAACAAAAACTTTATCTTCTTATGGTTGTTTTCTAAGTTTATTCTATTTTTGTGGCTTTCTTTATCATTTCTGTCTGTGAGATAGCTTCAGCTTAGGGTATTCTCCTTATTTCTTCTCATTTTCATCATAAATTGAAAAAAATTTGCTATTGAAATAACATTTAAACACAATGTCTTTTTCAAATATTAGTTCATCTAGCAACGTAAATTCAAGGTTGGTATAAATTTAGGGTTTTTCTTATGCTCTAATTTTCTGTGAATTTGTTTTTCAAAATATTAAAACTATAGGGTTTCTAGAGGAGGGTCTTATGATATAAACACGTATAAGTTAATTTCAGCTAGTTCCTTGTAAAATGCGACTTTGAAGGAAAATTCATTTTCTATTGCTATAATGTGAAGGTAGCTAGATGGACTTCATGGCGAATAGTAATCATAGCAGAAGATTTAATGGATGCCCACATTATCCGATAAATTTACTGGTATTTTCTTGGTATTTTTGCTGGTATTTCTTTGGTGTTTTTAATGGTATTTATTTTTTGATATTTTCTTGATGTGATTATAGGCCGATAAATTTACTGGTATTTTTTTAGTGTTTTTGCTTGAATCTATTTATTGATATTTCTTTGGTGTGATTGTAGGGCACTGTTTGTGGATTTCATTTATGGCATGATCTTAAAATTTTTGAAAGAGCAAAAAGATTATTTTGGAGCTAAAAAAGAGAAAATTTTTATATAGTCATGTTCAAAGTGTGCAATATTAAGTTTCAAAATGGAAGAAAAATATCGGTGAAGCTGATGTTATCGCAGAGAACATGCAGTTGAGGGGAGAAGTTAGTTTTTTAAGGTTGAAATTGAAAGAAAGCAATAAAATTGTTAGTAGTGAACATGGTAGAAATGGCAACTAGAAAATAATTTCGCTTATCTCATTCTTTTTTATACTTGTGTTTTTTGTTATCTTTTTCAATCTCAGAAAAATTATGAAAACTTAACTTATATGCTTGATATTGGGTTAGGATTGTTATGAAGGGTCTGTAAATGTTTGTTTAAACTCTTTTTACATCAATGAGCATTTTGTCCTATGAATTTCGTTGCTTTATGTTATTAGCTATGAAAATATGGTTTAGGAGGTGTTTGGTTTTTGGTCAGAAATACCTTCAATAACCTCATTAAATTTCTTTTTGGGATTATTCAAGATGTTTTTGACCAAAAACGCCTTTGAGTAATCATATCATAAAAATTTATGAAAGGATTATTTAAGGTGTTTTTGGCTAGAAAAGCCTTCAATAATCCCCCTATAAAATTTTATAACGTGATTATTCAAGGCATTTTTCGTCCAAAAAATCCAAATTAGCATGATTTTGCCTAATCAGTCATTTCTTATTCTTTTTATGTGTTATAACTATAGGTAAGATGAACATCCTTTTACCATTGAAATAAATCCTATGTTGTTACAATTTGATAATGTTTTATCTTTATTTGTACGAATTAAAATGTTTGATCCTAAATTAAGCAACTACCCAAATGTTTGATCCTGATTTGAGCGTTTAGCCTTAAGGTATCAAAGTGTTCATGTCACTCCATAACAAAGAATAGGTTGATCACATTTTAAATTGTCTTAGGGGCAATGAGGACATTCTTTTTGGTCAATATGCGTCCAAGATATTGGACAAGGACAATTTTTTGGGTAGAAGAGTGACAGACTAGTATGTTTGAGGACATTTTAAAGGATTTAGGGGACTTTGATTTTGGGAATAGTATAGCCTTGCTATTTATCAAATTACCACATCTAAATTTTTAAGAAAAATGGCATGTTTACCGTATCTTCTTGGAATCATTTTTTTCATTTTGAAATTAGTTGTCTTATAGTTTATTGCCTAAAAAAATTCACCACTTTTGATATCACAATATTATCAAGGAAATGCAAAGTTCATGAATTCAAGTTCAAGTTTCTTAAGGGGTTATGGTTTATGAGTGAAATTAGCTAATTTGAAAAAGTTTGAAGATATTTGTTGAGTTTATTTCTAATAGAAATTGCTAACTCTTTCGAGACTCCTTCTATATTTTATTACAAAAGAAAACTTCCTTTTTTCCTTTTATTTTTTCCTATTTTTTCTCTTTTTTTAAGGCATTTTCTTCCTCTTCTTTCTTTCTTTCTTTTTTTTTTTATGACTTTGGAAATTAATTATGTGGAGCTTTATTTTAAATCCAACAATTTTCAATTTTACATTTTTTTTTGGGAAAAAATCCTAAAAATCCAAAAGTTAAAAAGAAATTAAAAACTTCAAATGGCAATGTGCACAAATTTATGAAACAATGCAGTGCATAGTAATTGAAATTTAAAATATATTCATTCAGTGCAAACATTCAAACCCCCTCCAACACTCCCAAGGATATACAAACTTAAACAAATGCCCTATATTTAGAATTTTGATCCTTAACTCTCATATTATTCAACTATCATAGCCACTAACCATTTCTTTAAATCTTGCAAGATCTGTATCAATCAAAAACTAAACCACATCCATGGCTAACTTGGTATCATGCTCACATCATTATGTTCTTACTCATTCATTATAAAACTCCATTATCCCAGAATTCATCAATTCTTGTACCACTTACTTGAAATATTCACACTCTTAAATCAGATGACCTATTTCTATTCTATAATATTCATAGATCAAACCCAAATCTTGATGATTGTCTTTAATCTCAATGACTATCAACTGAATTATATAAGTTTTGTTAAGACAATTATACACCTTTTTTAGAGGGGTCCTCATTTTTTTTATTCACCTTTTGACTCTTTTGTCCCTCTCTACTACATTTGTTGTACCCTTAGTATGATTAGGCAATGGGTTGCCTCCAACATTTGCCTTTATTATGGTGTTAAAATTAAGTCACCCAGCCTTTACCAATCTTTGTACCTTATATTTCAAAGCTTTGTAGTGTTCCAAAGAATAGTCTATAGCATCAAAATGGTATTCACATAAGGCATTGGGGTCATACCATTTGGGATACGATGGTTTGTGGGGTTCAATAAGGACAAGGGTGATGAGGTTTTTTTCAAGCGCTGTGGGTATAAATCTGTATAAGACATGGGTATTGGGTCAATAAAGGTTCTTTTTATGGTGTTGGTGGTGCAAGCATTTTTTGGTTCTATAGTTTGGTTGTTTTGCTAGAAAAATGGTGGTATAGTTGGTATTAGAGTGAATTAGGAAACTATAGGTCAAAAACTAGGTTGCTACATTGATTAAAAAGGTGGTGGTGGATAGCAAGTTGAGCAGATAATTATGGAATGTGAGGTGGAGGGCATGAATTCAGGTGTGAAATTCTCGAAGGTTGTATGAAGCTCAAGGCCCTACTCTTAGGTGCCTAAAAAGGAGGTTGAAGGTAGACATGGGGAATTTGAGTGTAGGTTTGAATTTGAGATAATTGGTAAGGGTTGTATGAAACCTGGTGACTTTGTTTTGGAAATCAAATTTTAAGTTTAATCATTTGTGTGGTCAAGTCATTCATTCCTTTTATGACCTTGTTCAAACTCTGATAATTTTTTGAGACATAGTGTGCATCAGGATCTTTTCGAAGGATGTTAGATCTAGCAAGAATTGGTTGATATTGATTTGATTGAATTGGAAATGATGAGGACCCCTGAAGAGCAACAATCTTAACTTTTTCCCCATTCTTAACCATTTCCACAAACTGGATAATCTATTATTTAATTTCACAAAACTTGTACCCAAATTCCTTTAGGTTCAATTCCAAAGCACTAATCATTGTTTCCAATTAATGTCCCATTTTTGCTATTCTGATACCTTCCAAGATAGGCATTTTATATCAAAGGATTTAGACCAAAAGTCTATGGGATTATTTTTATGAATGAATGGCTCTAAACAAATGCTAATTTACATGACACACTGAATGATGATGATGTAAAAAATGTTATGAAATGTAAAAATGCCTAAGACAATGGATTTTCATATGTACAAAGCCCCAAATGATAACAATCACATTACTTAAAATATGCATGCTAGGAATGCAATGTCCTATTATAAAAATTGTAGGATATGAAATGCAATGCATGTTTTATGAAATCTTATTATTTATGAATCCGTATACATGAAATGTAATGACATATTTACATAAATGATGAGATATATACTTATGACTAATATAACATACTTGTGTAAGATGCACTGGTGTATTATAGAAGACGTGTCTATATGGAACGCAATGCATGTATTGTGCTAACCTAGTAAGGTCGACACTACTTAAGATATGTAATGAGGTGGATGCATGTGCTGCCTATTAAGATGTATATGGAATGGAATGTATGTACCATCTATTAACATGTGCATGAAATGGAATGCATGTTCTATCTATTGATGTGGATGAGATAGAATGCATGTATTATCTTATTATGATATGCATAAGATGGGGCACATATCTTATCTTATTATTTCCAACCATGATAAAAATGTAAGAATGAATGAAATGAAAAACATGAAACAACATTCAAGTTCAAAGCTATTTTTTCAAGAGGAAAAATTGAAAACCATACATGAAATGGAATCACACAGAATGACGAAGGTTAAAAGATTTTTTTTCTTTTTCCATTTTTGTTGTTTTTGTTTGTTTTGATTTTTTTTGTTTTTTATTTAGAATAAGGAAAATTTTAGGAACACAGAAAGAATCACATAAAATTGATTAAGATTCAAAGATTTTTTTTTTAATTTCTGACTTTTATTATTAAGGCAATAAACAAATAACTTAAGAAAAAATCCTTCATTTTTTTTTTGGCCAATTTTAGACATAAATCAAATGAATCGAACTACATCAATGAAGAAATTTTATTGGAAGTTTTTTTTCTTTTTTTTTTTCTAAACACCAAAGTTGTTTCCCTTAATGATTTTTTTTCCCTTTTTATTAAGAGAAATAATACAAACTACCAAATTAATAGACAATCAAACAAGAAAAGTAAAGGGTGTTCCTTCATATGAGTTATTTAGAGTAATTTCTATGGAGAGGGTGTGGCATTGTTCTACCTAAGGCTAGCTCCCTAAAATTCATTATATGTTAGGTTAGGAACTGACACATATAAAGGTTCCTAAATTATTCCTTACATCATTGTCTATCATAGACTAGTGTAACACCCTGATCCTCACCCATTATAGGCTATGAGCGGGAATGGTTAAATCTAAGTGAGAGTGTTTCACTAGCTATTGTGGAGGTTTACACCTCACAAGCGTGTAAATACTTTATGTCTACCTAATAAATGTTAAAGCACGAATATAGAGCTTATGTATGCAATGTAAATGTGAATGTATGCAAAAAAATAAACAAACCTTTGACATTTTCTTAAACTACCCATATCTAAATGCCCTACAAATACTAAGAACAAAATAAAGAATATCAATACATAATAAATGACATAATTAAAATATGCATGAAATGTAAAACATACACAAATACACTTTTTTTTTTCATTTTTCATTTTTTTGGGAAAACAAGAAAATTAAAATCAAAACATTTTTTCATTTTTTTAATTTTTTTGATTTTTTTAATTTCTTTTCAAAATTTCACATTTTAAGAAATCAAGAAAATCAAAATCAAGGAATTAAGACTAAACACTAATTAGGCAATTAAACCAAGATTAAGGATAACATGCAACCAATCTTTGGCCTAACTCTCTAAATGTATCTCAATGGAGTCTCCAAGCTGTCACGAAGTATTGGGATCTAGACACGAGTGACCTGAAAATCAGATGAATGAGAAAATTTTGAAACATTAGGGGCTAAGAATATTTTTGATAAAAATCAAAACAAAGAGTTCCCATCAATCTTTTTTAAGATGTGATTGACCACCATAAAAATTTTTCCTTTTAATAAAACATTTTACAAGAGTTTAAAAGTTAAAAAAAAAAAAAACAAATTTGTGATTTGTGAAATTAGAGTTAAGTTCAAGAGTTAGTTGCGTGTGGAAAAAAATTAGCACTCTCACAACGCTTGTCGAGGACAACACCAATTGATTACATATTATCCTCTAATGTTGATTAAAATGATCCTATTTTACTTAATGTTTAAAATGAATTCATTTTCTTTTTTTTTTTGAAACAAAAATAAATCAAATTTAAAACTCTTTTTTACTTTAGATTAAGATTAAAATACTTTAAATATCGAAAGACTTCTTTCACTCTCATATGCTTAGGTAGAGTTTCAAAAAAATCTCTAATTTAGGGGTTTTCAAATTATCTCACAAAATCTAGATAACACCTCTCATAAATAATAATCACTGAATATTCCCTTACAGTTAGGCAAGATCTTGATAACTATATTTATTTGAGATATTATTTTTTTAAAAACTATTTTTTAGAAACCAAATTTTGAAAACAAATGCATGAGATGCATGAACAAAATAAAATATGATGGATGCATGATAATAGAATATGAATGAAAAAGTATGAATGCATGATAATATAAAAACGCATATGTTGACAAGGTAAAATGAAATGCAAATGCATGATTGATTTAGGGTTTAAGGGTTGGTTTAAGGTTTAGGTTATAGTTTAGGGCTTTAAGGTTTAAGGTTTAGGATTTTAGGGTTAGGGTTTAAGTTTACAATTTTAGGGTTTAGGATTAGGGTTTAGATTTAGGACTAGGATTTTGGGTTATGGTTTTATTTAGAGTTTTGGTTTAAGGTTTAATGTTTAAGGGTTAAGACTTCATGGGATTTTAGATTTAGGGTTTGATGGGATTTAAGATTTAGGGTTTGATGAAATTTGGGGTTTTAGAGTCTCAAGTTTGGGGTTTAAAAAATTTTTTTAGGTTTGATAGAAATGGACATGAAATAAATACACACTACAAAATTGCCATTAATGAATGCATGTACCAAAAGCATGACTTTGAAAAGTAATTACAAATTAAGGAATTTTCAAACTTAATATTACAAACATGTTATGCATGAAAAATTCAAGAACCAAATGGATTAAACATGAAAAAACTTTTGAAACTTGTTTGAATGTTCCACCATTCTTCATCATTAAACCCAACCATACTACTTCAAAAATTAACCAAAACAACCATCAAAACTAGCACCTTTTCCATTGAAATTTTGTTCAAACACAATAACAACTTGCCAACCATCATAAAAACACAATCATCTATGAATCAAAGGAACACATATCTTTAAAATGATGAATAAGGTTCGGCCAAACCATGACTCACCATGGTTGAACCTTCTAGGAATTCGATCATGTATTTTTCACCTCATTCAAGCCACACACGCATTCTATGCCTACCAAATCATCACATAAGAGTATTTTCACCATAAGAATACATTTATCAAACTTGAAACAAGCTAAAATAATAAAGAAAATATAAGCAATTAGAGTATGTACCAAACACCATTTTATATCATCAACCTAGACCAAACTAGCAAAAGGCAAGTGCACCATCAACCAAACACATAGCTAGAAAAAGAAACAAAGAACATATTTAGAGCGGAAGCCAATAGGAGGTTCGACCATGGTGGAGGAAATTGGCCGAACCTACAGCTTGGTTTTCAAATGATGGATTGTTTTGTTTTTGTTTATTTTCTAACTTCACTCCAACTATTGATTAATTTGATGAAGTTGGATTCAAACTTTAAACAAGAAAATAAACTAAAAACCTTCAAGAAAATTAACAAAAAAATGAATGAAACAAAATGAAAATGCAATGAAAAATGTGATGAGGATGCAAAAAATGCAAAGATGGATGTTAAAGAAAGTATACATTCAAGTTTTCTTTACAAGAATTATTTTTCAATTTTTTTCAACATTTTTTTCATCAATTTTCTTCCTTTATTTTTTTGTTTCCAGCCCTCTAGTTTCATATAGGAAAAATGACCCTCATGGTCTTGAATAAGATGAAAAAACATCTAACCAAGATTGAATTATGGCCATAAGATCAAAACTCATCAAGGCCAAAATTTTCCACTTGTTTTTAATTCAATGAGCAAACTTTAACTATTAGATCAAGATTCCTCATGAGATCCAACAATTCACATTGTTCACTGCAAAAGTTGGATTTTTACAACCCTTAAATGAAGTAAAAATACCATTTTGCCCTTAATACAAAGTTTTCGATATTTAAGCCATTTTCTTAGAAATCAATGTTCTCATACTCATTTTTATGATTTTAAAGATCCAAATATCATAAAATATTATGAAATTAAGATCTAAAAATTTTCGTCAAAATTTGGCCTCGAAAAGGTCAAATTACGAAACTACCCTTAAGGGGTATTTTGGTAATTTTATACCTCCCAAGGTACTATTGTGATTCTGAATGAACCAAAAATCATAAAATATTATAAAATCATGATTTGAAAGTTTTCACAAAAAACTGACGTCTTGAAAGTCAAATTACAAAATTACCCCTAAATGATATTTTGGTAATTTCACACCTCTCAAGATACAATCAATGTTTTCAAATTTCTAAAAATCAAATAATATCAAATCATAATTTGAAGCATTTCATGAAATTCTAACTTTGTGAAGGTCAAATTATAAAAATACCACTAAGGGTATTTTTGTTATTTCACACATCCCAAGGTGTGGTATGGGTTTTCAATGCCTCAAAAATCATTAAAATATATTCAATTATGTTTTAAAAATTTGTACAAAAGGACTTCGGGAAAGCCAAATAATGAAAATACCCCTAAGGATGTTTTGGTAATTTACACTCTCGAAATGCAATCAAACTTTTTGGTACTTTAAAAATCATAAATTTCAATTTTAAACCACATTGATTTTTAATTCGGTTGTGAATTTTGAGAGTTAACCTGGGTTCTATCCATTTTTACCAAGTTCGACCAATTTTGTTTGACTAATTTTGGCTTTGTTGATAAAGTTTGACTAGGATTGATCAAAATTGACTTTAAGGAATTTGAATCAAATTGGTTCAAATTTCAATTTTAGAAACTTGTCAAAATTAAAGAAATGTTGGATTTAAATCGGGTTGAATTTTAAGCACTTCATAAATGGTTGGGATTTTTTTCAGATAAAATTAGGTATCTACAGGTACAACTAAAGAAAAAAAAAGGAAAAAAAAAGACCAAAATAAAAAGAAAAACATGAGCATGAGAGAAAGAACCAAACGTGGGGCAAAGCGAAAAAACCAAGAAAAGAGAGAAGAAATAGACATTAACGCATCATAAAAAATGTGAAATAAGACCAGAATAAAGATTCAATGGGAAAGAAAAAAATTAAAAAAAAAAAAAGAAAGAAGCCATTAGTACAAAAAAAGCACAAAATGGGCAATAGCAAAAAAAAAAAAAAAAAACAAAAAAGAGGTGATTGGGCAGAATGCAAGGAAGTGAATAAGAGAAAGCCAGTAGCAAAAAAAAAAAAGGAAACCATAGACAAGAAGTATGAAAAAAGAGTTGTTCAGTAGAAAATGGGAGCATTTTACAGAAAAGAAAAAGGAAGATAGATGTTGGGATGAAAAGACAAGGAAGTAGCTTCAAGAAGACTATAAGAAAAGGTAACTCTTTCAAACTTAGCCTTGTTATTTCCATGATTATGATCAATATCATCCTTTTTTTTTTCTTTTCTATAAGGGGCAAACATTGTTATATGCTGAGAAGGGAGATAGATGAACTAAAATGAGATAGAAAATTATGACTATTTTAAAATCAATAATTTTTTAATAAAATGGAATAAGTTAATGATGCCTTGAAGCTCTAAAGTTGCAATTTTGTCAAAGTTGTGAAAGACCATAAGTTGTGAAAGTCCCTTGATAAGCATGAAAACCTTCCGAAAGATAAAAGAAGGAATGCCATCTACAAAAAGAGAAACTATTTTTCAGTTTAGTGTCATAGTAGTAGTTTTAGTTTTGGCTTTGTTTTTTATTTGGTTTCTTGATTCCAATCTTTGTTGTTGTTTTGGTTAAAACCTCAATTTTCAAAAGAAGCAAAATGAAAAAATAAATAAAAATTGAAAAAAAAAAGATTCTAAACAAATAGGGAAATATCACATGGGTTTGTATAAGGCTTAGCACTTCTTCATGTAGTCTGCATTTTTTTTTAAATAATAATAACAAACAATGAACATAAAATCCAATCAATATAAATATTAATAAAAGAACTTATATCATATGAATGTTTGAATAGGCTTTTGCATTATTATTATTATTATTATTATTATTATTATTATTATCACTAATATGTGTTTATTTTAGCTTATGTTTTAGTTGTTTAATGGCTCTACATATGTATTATGTTACTAATTGACTTGCTTATATTGTTTATGATTATATTCATGCATTTTCATTGTTATTTATATTTTAAGAATTCCTACAAATTAATAAGAAAGAAAAAGGTTTTGAAATCCCTGCCTAGATATTGAAGGAAATTCAAAATCGTATTTTAAAAATTTAATTTCACTAAAATTTTGAGAAATTATTAAATAATAAAAATAAAAGAATAAAATATTAATAAATAATGATGAAATTTTAATAAAATAAAAAATGTATAAAAATATAAAAATTTATTTTTTTAAAGAAATTATGAAAAACAAGCTTGCTCTGAAAATCTACCTAAAAATTGGAGATTTAAAAAGGTTCATAAAATTTTAAGTAATAAATTAAAACCCTAAAAAGAAACCCTAATGCAAAATCCTATAGTGAAACCTTAAAACTAAAGTTCTAAATTAAAACCCCAAAATGAAACCTTAATGTGAAACCCTAAAACTAAAACTCTAAAATGAAAAACCTTAAAACTAAAATCCTAAAACTAAAACCCTAAAATAAAATCTTAAAATAAAACTCCAAAATATGTGAAACCTTAAACCTTAAGTAAAACTCGAAATCCTAAGTAAAATTTTAAACCTTAGGTGCAACCTGAAACCTTAAATGAAACTCTAAACCCTAAGTGAAACCCTAAATCTTGTATGCAAAGTGAAACCCTAAAATGAAACCTTGAAATCCTAAATCTACTACAAACTTCAAAATCATTTTAAATTTTTAAGGATTTGTATAAAAATCTTTTGTGAAGTAATTTGTTTCCGAATGCAGCCTGAAAAATATGATATTTAAGATTTTTTTTTCATTAAGATTTTTCATATAATTTATTAATCTGATAATAATAAAATTAAAAAAAATGAAAAATAAAAATAAAAATTTAAATATAAATAGTCGCACCTAAATTCTGCCTAGAGGTTGGTAAGTCTAAGTAGTTTCTTTATATTTAAAGACTTGATTCTAAATTTGCATCTCATCATCATTTATAACATACATTTGCATATATCCCATTTTAAATTAATGTTTGAACTCATTATGCATATATATATTATTGATTTTTATGGTTAATTACAGCATTTTTCATTTTTATTGCATAAAAAGTTCTTTGAAAAATTGGTTTTAAGAAAAATAAAATTAAAATAACATCATAAGAAAAATAATTTTTGATATTATGCCTGGATATTAGAATGTTGCCAACAATTATCATTGGCAAAGAATATTATGTTATTTTTTTATTTTTAAAGGAATGTTATGGTAAATCTTCAACATAAATGATTTTCTCTAAATTCAACCTATATGTTAGAGAATTATAAGGAATTCCTTTAATCTAAAGATTTTCACAATATTCCTAAATAAATATTTTTTTAATTTATTTCATTCTTCAAAATGAAGGGAATTATTATTAAATCTTAAATAAAAGACCATTTTATCCAAACTATAGATAGTGCATGATTAATTGGCTCCAATGTTATAGGTGTTGTTAGGGTGCTAATCCTTTCTCATGCGTAACAGACTCCCAAACCCAATCATGTTTTTGTAAACCAAAATTATCTTTCTAATAAACTTTAAACCCACTTTATTTTTTTATTAAAATGATAAAATTTTTGAATGGCCAATTACATCCTCAAAAAGATTGGTAGGGCTCTCCTTTTTTTATTTCAAAATTTTTACATCTAGCAATCTAATATTTGAATTGATACGTTATAACAATGAGCCTAGTGAAAAAGATGAGGATGTAGTAAAGAAAATTTTAAGCAAAATGTCAAAAGTTGATAATGTAGAAGGTGTTTGGATGATGGCAGTATAGAGAGATTCTTTAGTTGCTTAAAAATTTTTCCAACGTCTACTTCTCAACTTGATACCTTTGACTTCTTATCCTTTATGCTCACTCGTCTTATGCCATTCATAGAGAAATTTTTCATGTTAGCGCCAAAAACCATATTCTCCATGGTAGTACCTCATTCATTGGTACTAAAGCCAATGACCACCTCTGTTACATCAATTGCAATATTCTTAGATTAATCATAGAGGTGGATTACAAATCTATCTATATGCACCACATTCACTTAAAACTTATGATTACATATTTGATGCAGAGGAACAGAAGGGTAGATTTAAGAAAAAAGTGTGGAGTAATTCTTTAAAAGTTATGAAAGTTAAGCTTTTGACTTTAAATAAAGCTTTATAGTTCAAGTTTTGTTCATTTGCTTATTTTGTTATTTTCATGCTTTGCTTATCTTTTTTATACTTAGTAATGTAGTTTCTTGGTGTAATTGTTTTCTTTGTTTTGTAGCATGAATAAGAGCTTAAAGATGATGCACTAGTTTCGGCCAAGCATACATGGGAGATTCAGCCACTATAACTTTATATTGATAAGAGAGTTTCCTTGTTCCTCTCTTTTATATTTTATTTCTTGATGCTTACATATTAAAGACAATATGTTGTTTAAGTTTGAGGGTATAAGAAAATTGCTAAAACTTTGAAAAAATTTTCAAATTTTCGTTGAATTTTGCCTTGAAATTGAGAGCTTAATTTGTGGTAACTTGAATCATTACTATGCTTTTTTTTGTTAGTTATTCATAAAGCCAATGATAGGTAAAGATTGAGAATAAATATAGCTTTAGGAAAAGATTGAATATGTGTGAAATATGAGATGATGCTTAGGTTTAGTGACTTCTTGAGTATGGATTTTCATTTGTAAGTTGATACTTTGATCATTGAAATACATTTTTAATCTAGTGATTGATTGTGTGAACATGAGATTCTTTTTTTCATTAGTCTTTAAAGTAGTGTTTCATGTTCTATAATTTGTTTTGATCATCTCTCAAGGTGAAATCCTAGAGGAAACATGATTAAGAAAATGATATAGGCCATTTTAAATCGTTTGAGCCTTTTTGAACTAAACTTAAGGTAATACTTCTATAATCACCCCATTTGAGCCTTATGATATCTTTTTCTTTGTTTTGAAACCACATTACAAGTCTATTGCCTTGATTTGCATATTTCCTACCTTTTTGGTCCCTTGCCCTATATGCATTAGGACATTCATGAACCATTTGTGTGCTATGCATTATTAGAAAAAAAAGGATGAAGCTTGAAAAAGAATGAGAAAATAATAAAAAATTAAAAAAAAGAAAAAAGTCAAGCTAGCTTACAAAAGAAAACAAAGTTGTGAAAAGGAAAAGAAAAAAAAAAGCAATAAAGTGTTGAAAATGCAAAGAAAATAAGAAAAGAAAAAACAGTGGGCAAAAACAAAGTTTGGGTGTGATTCTTTAATCAAGCTTTACCTTTTTTTACCTTGAGAGCTCAATTATGAATGATCCTGAACAAAGTAATGCATTGTTAAGGTACTTAAGCCTAAATGACTTTTATCATGCCTTGACCCTAACCTTACATTACAAGCTTGTAAAAGTCCTAAATGATCTTTCGTCATGTGTTTATCTACATTAATAGAGAGAGATGTGATGACCAAACTTTTAGAACTTGAGCACACTTTATTGATCTTTGTTATTGAAGTTTCATGTTTTGTATAACATTACTAGATTTCATGCAAAGATGTGTGAGAGGTGTTGCTTGCTTGTGGAACCATAATTAGGAATGATCTTAACTTTAGGTTGTTTCTTATATATTAGCACTTGTTTATGATTTGGCTTTGGTTATCTTTATTGATCACTCCATGAGGCATTCATGTTGAATGAGGCATTAAAAGTAAATGATGATTGTTGCTCAATCTTGTTTTGCTAGAGAACAAGCAAAAGCTTAAGTTTGGGGGTTTGATTACACTAGTATTTTAGTATTTTAGTATTTTCATGCTCATTTTTAGTGCAATATTCCTTATATTTGGCTTATTCCTCGTGATTTTTGACAAAAATACTCCTAAATGCACAATTGTCTCATATGTAGGTGAAATTAAAGAAAATAAGGAATTTTAGACAATTTGGATATATTTGAAGGATTTTCGGTGGTAAAGGCTAGCAAATGCCACAACTAGTGTCATTAAGCTACTTTGCCTTTTGAAGGAGTTTTTCTTGATCCTTTTTCTTATAATTTCTTTAGCTTAATTAAACTTATTGAAACTTTATTTGTTTATTTCTCATAATTTTCATTTAGAATGACTTTCTTAGCTCAATCTTGCATTAGTACCTTTTTATTATCTTTAAATATGCTTGAAAGGTAAAATGTATTATTGAGATGGAAGTTGATTTGCAGATGATTAATTTTTAGAATTTCTTGCCAAAAATTATAATGTCAAATTGGCTCATTTTATGGCTTGAATTTTGTAGTAAACTGAATGCTTGAAAAGTATGCATGTGGTGCCAAAAGAAGATACAAAAGGGGCATACTTGTCGTAAGTGTTAAAGTGCCATGCAACAACATGCACTTTGGTGCCACTTTAGCAATTTAAAGGAGGCATTGAGGACCTGCTGACTTGGCATTTTGGAAGACTCTCATTGGCCATAATTTTGATCTTTTGGAATGCAAAAATTCAAAAGAAGAAAGCTTGGAAAAAAAGAAGAACTTAAGGGACCCAAACAAGAATGAACCAGCCATGAAAGAAGTAAGAAAAAAAGGTTGTAGAAAGCCATTCAAAATTAGATTGTTTTAGGAGATATTTAAGGGCTTGAAGCACCTCCTATTTGTCTATAAATAGGAGGGAGGTGCCATCCATTTAAGAACTTTAGCTTAGACTTTAGATTAGGATTTACATTTTTTATTTCTTTAATTTTTTGCACTTTATTTTTTTATATTTCATTTTCTTGCATTTTCTTATTTGCCAAACAACCTTTAATTTCAAGTTTTCCACTTGATTCTTGTAATTTTCATTTTCCAAAAGTGTTTTTCAGTTTTTTTAAGATTTTGGAAATGAGTTTCACAAATTTTATTGATTTCTAGCTTAATTTCTTATGATTTTTCACTGATCTCAATTTTATTTTTGAATCTGCACACTTGACCTAGTTGCAATATTTCCTTCGAAACTCAGTGATTTTGCATTTGTTTTTGCTCCAATATTTTTTCATTATTTCATACTTCATTACATTACAGCATAGTAAAATTTCAATTTCAAATTCATTCCCAGTTGTTCCAATTAATTCTTGCAAGTTACGGTTGAAATCTAGAGAAGGTGCAATCTAGCTCATGTAATCGGGCATAAGCATGATTCTTCTCTCTTTTTGATGAATTGATTGCTTCTTGCAACCTTTGATTTCTTATATTTACTTGTTATTTTGCTTATTTTCATTTTATTGCAATTTAATTCATGAATTGATGGCTGTTTGGATGAATTTTGTTGATAATGTTTTGTTTTTCTCTGTTTTGAGTAGAGCTAGAGCTGCTACTCTATTGAACTTGTTTTCTTCTATTTTGTTGTGATTTTTTTCTTAGATTTTGTAATAAACTTGTTTTTGAATCTTGTTTTAGCTCAATTTGAGTTCATTCTTTTTAGAGAATTGTAGATCAAAGTTTTCTTTCATGAATTGGTAGTTTCCAGCTTTCAAAATCAATTTTGGTTTCCAATTTCTTTTATTGAATCTTACAAATTTTCTTTAGTTTTTATCCTTTAATTTGAATTTTCATTTTGTTCCTTTAGTGTTCTTCCAATTGACAGCTCATAATCATTTGATCTTGCATGATTTAGAGTTAAAAATCCATCATGAAGTCACAGTTCCAAATTTTTTTTGCATTTGGTTACAACTTTTCATTTAAACCTCGCAATTTTATTTCAAAATTTGTTCTTCAAATTTTTTTTTACTTATTTCTTTACTTGATCTTGCAATTTTAAGTGTGAATCCATGTAGTTTATTGCCAATTAGATCTCATTTTATTTGTTAAGTTACGGTTTATCTAGATTAGCTTAGTATTTTTGAGTTTGCAAGGTTAGTTGCGTACTGCATTTTCATCACTTCAATTTCAATTCAATCTTGATTTTACTTTGATTTAGCTACTATATTCTACATTTTTTAGCATGCATTTTACCTATTGTTCTTGTTCATTTGTTCATTTACTTAGTATTACATTTTTCATGCTTTATTTTCTTTTATTTTCATTGTTAGATTTTATGTTCATTTGGTGATTCGAGCCAACTATAGAAGGGTATAAGGTGATAATAGATACTTAGCCTAGGAATTTATTTACCTAATCTATTTGGGACAATATCTTAACTAAGGAGTCACTATTATTACTTGTACAGCTTGTGCACTTGTAGATTAACCCAATTAATATTGGTGAAAAAAATTCAAGTCTGACCCCAACAATTTGAACAACTAAATCTAGAACTATCTTGTAAAATGCCTATCTTGATCACTAACAATGGTTTGTGGTGCTCCTTGTACTGCAGCATCTTCTTCAAGAAAAAATAGGCTGCCTCATTAGTGGAGGCATTCTTTGGTTGCTGGAATGAAAGTCCTATACTTTAAAAATCTATCCACCATTACTATAATGCTCCCAAACCCTTGAACCTTGGGTAGACTGACTATGAAATCTAGTAAGATGCTCTATTATGGGCATTCTAGTATGGGTAATGGCTTTAAGAGATCGATTGTTGGCTTAAACTCCACTTTGTCTTGCTAGCACAAAAGATAAGTCTTCACATAAGCCTTCATGGCATCTCACATGTGAGGCTAGTAATAGTGATCCTTCAGCAAAGCTAAAGTGTGGTGCACGTTTTGGTGTCCAGCCCACCTAGAATCATAGCATTCTTGTATAACTTCCCTGTGAAGCTTTCAATGCTGTGATACAAACAACTTGTTGCCTTTGGTGTAAAATAGATCGTCTTATAGCCAAAACCTTTTGATCTTACCTTGTTTATCATATTCGATAAAAGTCTTTACTGTAAAATCATAGGATAACCTTTCTTTGATGCATGGCAGCAAAGTTCCTTCAGGTTGGTTGATGGTAGCAAAGTTCACCTTTTTGCTAAGGGCATTATCCACTATGTTAGCTTTCTAAGCTTTGACTCTATACTGAAATTGCACTTTCCAAGGAAATCTTGCAAAAGAGCTTGTTTAAAGGACAATTTCTTTTGTGTTTGGAAGTAACTTGTAGCAACATTGTTAGTTTTGACCATGAATCCCAACAATTAGTACCACCATGTGAGCAAGCAATGCAACATTATTGTCATTTCCTTCTCTTATATCATGTATCTATGCTCAATTTTATTGAGCTTCTAACTATCAAATGCAATCAAGTGTCTATTTTGCATCAACACACCACCAATAGCAAAGTCTGCTATATTCGTATACACCTTATGTAGTTTGGCGTAATTCAGCAAGGCTAGCTCAAGCTCCTTAATCACTGATGCTTCAGCTGATCAAAGGCTTGCTAGCAGCCACATTCTTTCTTTCTTTCTTGAACATATCAATTAATGGTATAGGGAGGGTCGAATAGCCTTTAATGAAATGCCTTAGTAGTTTACCAACCCAAAGAACGATTTTAGCTCTATGACCTTGGTTGGCAGTTCTTGATCGAGAATATCACGAACCGTGCTTCCATTCATGCTGATCTTGCCACCTCCCATTATGTGGCTTATAAACAATTCCTTTCGCTAGGAAAATGAGTACTTCTCCTTTTTAAAAAATAGTTTATTCTCTTGTAAAACTTGGAACACTTGCCTCAAGTTGTTCACATGCTCTTTCAATGACCAATTATAGATTACTGTATCATTAAGATAAACCACAACAAAATAATCAAGGAATGGTCATAATACTTTGTTCATGAGAGTAGAAAATGTTGCTAGTGCATCGATGAGTCCAAGTAGCATAACCAAGAGCTCGTACGAGCTATAATGGGTAACATAAGCGATCTTAGGCTAATCTCTCTTAGTGATCTTTATTTGGTAGTACATTAACTTTTAAACACCTAAATTTGTTCGAGCAAAATTTGACCAGTTGTGAAGTTCTTAAAACATGACTCGTTCAAATCCAACATTTCTTTAATTTTGACAAGTTTTCAAAATAGAATTTAAAGCCAATTTGACCTAAATGCCTTAAGATTAAACTTGGTCAAACCTAGTTAAACAAAGTCAAACATAGTCAAAATTGACCAAATTAATAAAACTCATTAAACTCGGGTAAATTTTCAAAATTCATAACCAAATGGGATTAATAAGGCTTGGAATTGAAATTGGTGATTTTAACAAACTGAAAACCTTAATTGCACTTTAGAAAAATTAAAATTATTGAAATGTTTTTTAGGGGTATTTTGTAATTTAACCTTTTCAAAGTTTGATTTTTATTAAACCTTCCAAATCACATTTAAATAATATTTTATGATTTTTTATGTATTGAAAACCCTAATCACATTTCAAGAGGTGTGAAATTACTAAAGTACCCTTAGGGATATTTTCATAAATTAACCTTTTCGATGTTGGTTTTTTGCGAAAAGCTCCAATCTTGATTTTATATTATTTATTGATTTTTGATGCATTAAAAACCTTGATCACACCTTGAAAGGTATGAAATTACTAAAATACCATTAAATGATATTTTTGTAATTTGACATTCCTAGGTCAATTTTTTGCAAAACACTTAAATCGTATTTTCATACTATTTTATAATTTTTGGTGCATTAGAAACCGCAATTGCACCTTAAAAAATATGAAATTACTAAAATGTCCTTAAGAGATATTTTTGTAATTAAAGCTTCTTGAGGTCAGTTTTGCACCACTGTGTAAAATGAACAATTTGCCATTTTGAAAATTTGTCTTTTTATGCAATTTTCTTAGAACATCGTATCCCTTCTTTATTTTTGTGGTTTTAAAACACTAAAACTCTTAAAATAATATAAAATTATGGTATGGAAATTTGCACTTAGAACCTTATTTTGTGCTAGATTCATCATGAACAATTGATTTTTCATAAGCCTTGATCCAAGGGTGAAAGGTGATTAATTGATTAATAAACAAGGGAGAAATAGTAGCCTTTAAATGGATTTTTTTTATCAAAGGGCTATTATACAATTTTATGGGATATAAATTCATTATTTAGGGTTGGGAATAAGGGAGGAGGCAGCCAAAACAGTGGGGTGAAAGGGAGAAAAAAGAAAAAATAGAAAAATTTGGGAAAGCTTTGTGGAAGTATAATTTCTACAATTTCTTCATTGCATTTCATACCATTTCATATTGTTTATCCTTTAATTTTTTTATTTTTTGTGAGAAAACAACTTGCTCCATAGTTGTTTGCCTCTATAATTCCAAGCTTGGTCCAAAACTTAACCAACTAATTCATAGTTTGGATTGAAGCAAAAAAATCAAGGTACAAAAAAATCCACCATGAATGCACATTTAGAGGTTAGGCCAAGCTTGTGATCCTCTATAACCGAAGCTCTTTTGAGTTATCTTGAATGTTTTCCTTCTTTTAAATAATTTGCTTGGATGTTTTGAGTGATATACTATATATAATTTGCATGTTGTTGATTATTTTAGTAACTTGTATGATGTGTTTGGCTTATATTTAAGTTTTTATGATTTCCTCTTTAGATTGTTTATTACATGTTTGATGAAATTTCTTTTATAATAAAAAAATGTTTCCATATGATAGTTTTATAGATGTTTGATATATGTTTTATCTAAATAAAATGTTGCATGTTTGTGGAGAACCAAAATGGAGCATTCGGTCAAGCTTCCCCATTCTTAGCTGAACCTTCCACTTCTTCTTGATGGCTAAATATTGCTCATGCTATGCTTATTTGCTTGTGCTTTTGATTTATTCATTATGTTTTTTGTGAGTTTGATGAAATCTTCAATGAATAAAAATGATGAATTAGTAAACTTTTTGGTGATTTTGTGTTGTTGGTATGTTTGATTCAAAACAAAAAAGAAAATGGTGAAGACATATCTTGAAGTTTTTGGCTAACAAATTCTCTCATAAAATGACTTGGCCAAACCTTATTTGGTTTATAAAACCTTTGTGTTTGATCCATTTTGATCATATTGTTGCATGCATGTTTAGTTTGTAATATATTTATAAATATGTCTAAGTTTGTAATATGTTTGTTTTCATACATATTCCATGCATTAAAGTTTGCATTTTTATTAATGACATTTGTTGTTATTTTATCACATGCACTTCTCATGAAACCTTAAATCCTAAACGCAAGCCTAAACCTTAAACTAACACTTGATTCCATTCATGTATTTGCATCTTATTTCACTGTCATTGCATGCATTCTTAAATTTTCATGCATTTGTACTTTGTCATTCATATTTAATTATCATGCATTCCTCATACATTATTATTATGTTCATGCATATTGTGCTTATATTTTATACAATGAGGTTTTATAAAAAAACGTTTTAAAAATAAGATAATATCTCAAATAAAAAAAACTTTTGAGAAATTGACCTAAATATAATGAGACTCTCAATGGTTATTATTTATCCGATATGTTATCTTAGTTTTGTGGGGGTAATTTGAGAACTCCTATGTTAAAGATATTTTTAAAGGTTTACCTAAATATAGGAGAGTGAAAGAAATGTCTTCATATTTAAGATTTTTTCATCTTGATTCAAAAATAAATTATTTTACTTTTCAAAAAAATTAAAAATAATTTGCTTTTAAAAGAAAAATAAAAAATTCAGCTTTTGGAATAAACAAATGAAAGAAAAGAATTAAATTATAAACATTAGAGTGGGACCATATTTACCAAAATCTAAAGATAATATGCAATTAATTGGTACCATCTTCAATGAGTGTTGTGGGAGTACTAATCTTTCTCCATGTATAACCGACTCTCGAACCCAACTTTAATTTTTGCAAACCGTAAAATATTCTTTTAGTCAGTTTTAAACTCGTTTTAAATATTTTATTAAAAGAACAAACTTTTTAGAGGCCAATCATACCCATAATATGCAATTAATTGGTATCGTCTTCGATGAGTGCTACAAAGGTACTAATCCTTCTTTATGTATAACTGACTCTCAAACCCAACTCTAATTTTTACAGACCGTAAAATATTCTTTTAGTAAATTTTAAATTTGTTTTAAATATTTTAATAAAAGAACAAAATTTTTGGGGGACCAATCTACCCTAAAAAAGATTAGTGACGACTCATTATTTTGGTTTTTATTGAAAATGCTTTTTAGCCTTGGCGTTTTTTCATTCCTTAAGTTTGGCAATTGGGTTCCTAGACCTGCATGTTGCGATAGGACTACAAATCCAACTTGGTGAAGCACCTTGTGCCATAAAGCTAGTTGAGCAAATCAACAATAAGTGGGATTGGGTAATTGTTCTTCATGGTCAACTTGTTAAGTGCCCAATAGTTGATACACAATCGCAATGACCCATCATGCTTGCTTTGGAACAAAAATGGGGCCTCTTAAAAGGCTTTGGATGGCTTGATGTAGCTAGCATCAATCAGCTCCTTGAGTTTTCTCTGCAATTCTTCCAACTCTAAATGTGGCATTTAGTAAGGTGCCTTGGCTAGGGGTTTGGCAGTGGACACCAGCTTATCTTACAATCCACCTCAAAATGGCTAGTGGATTTGTTTTTAGTGATTTCACCAATGAAGCCATTTAAAGGTTCGACCAAGCATTGATTGATGTGGCCAAACCTCTTTTTGGTTCCCCTTGATGATCTTCTTACTTCTAAATAATGTTTATGATGATTAGATGATTAGTTTACTTGTATTTTGCATGAATCTTGATTAGCTAATGTTGTATGTTTGGTGTTTGGTTAATGTTCTTGTTTTTATGATTTCTTTATTATTTTAGTTTGTTACATGTTTGATGAAATTCCTCTTGTAATTAAAATTCTTCTATATGATGAATACCTTGATGTTTAATGAATGTTTGAGTTGAATGAAGTGAAAACATGGTTGTGGGAGGCCTTAGAGAGGTTCGTCCAAGCCAATCCCATGCTTGGCCAAAACCTCTAAGTTTGTTCATGGCTGAATGTTGGTTCATTCATCCTTGCTTGCTTGTGTTCTTGCATGATTCCTCAAGTTTCTAATGTGTTAGATTAAATTTTCCATGAATAAAATGTTAGTTTAGTAGGTTGTTTGGTAATTTTATGTTTATTTGCTTAAATTTCAAAAGAAAAGAAAATGGTGAAACATCGTCTTGAAAGTTTAAAAAATTTTAGTGTTCAATCCATTTACATCATGTTTTCACATGCACATTTAGTTTGCAATATAGTTTTTAAAATGCCTAGACTTGTAATTATTTTGTTCTTTATTCATGCATTATTATTTACCCTTTTACCAATGGCATTTTCATTAATTGTTTTTATCACATGCATTTCTTATGAAATCACCTTCCAAACCCTAAACCACCTATGAAACCAAAAACCACCCATGAAACCTTAAACCACCCATGAAACCTTAAACCACTCATGAAACCTCAAATCACCCCACAAACCCTAAACCACCCACCAAACCTTAAACCACCCCTGAAATCCTAAACCGCAAACCTTAACCCTAAATCTTAAACCCTAAACACAAATCCCATACGTTAACCTTAAACCAAACCCATAAACCCTTACCTAGACCCATACTAACCTTAAACCCTAAGCCAAACCCCAAACCCTAACCCAAACCCCAAATTAATCCAAACCCTAAATCAAACCCCAAACCTTAACCTAGACCCTAAACCTATGCCAAACCCTAAAAACATGAACTAATCGAAACCCAAAAACCAACCCTTGATCCCATTCATACATTTCATTTCAATTTGTTGTTACATGCATTCTTAAATTATCATGCATTTATACTTTATCATTCATAATCAAGCATCATACATTCATATTATTATTATGTTTGTGCATACATGCATTGGTTTTATGGATAAAGTTTTTCAAAGAAAATATTTTTAAATAAAATGAAATCTTAAGTAAAACGTAGCCTTCAAGATCTAGCCTAAATGTAGAAAGACTCTCGATGGCTATCATTTATGCGAGCTGTTATCTTGATTTATGAGGCAATCTGAAAACCCCAAACCAACCATTTCAGTTTTCTTTGATTTCTATAATTTTTCAAAAAGGAATAACATTTTCTATGGTTGTTTTCCTCCATAGCTTCAAGTTTCACTGAAAAATTCAACCAACTAATCAATAATTTATCTTCGAAACAAAAAAGATCAAGAAATAAAAAATTCCACCACTAAATCCCTTTTGCATCAAATGGCTAACACTACAAGAAAATTGTCATATACTAATGCTAAAAAAATCCATCGATAAAACCTAAAATTCCATTAGTATAACACAATAAACCCTATATCGATGGTCCAATTATGTATTTCGATGAATTTTTAACTGTCAGTATAACCTTTGTCAATATAGACCTATTTTAATAGTTTTTTAAACTATTAGAATAGGTAGTAAAGACATACCAATAGTTTTGGTCGTCAGTAATTGTATAACCATTGGTATAGCATGCGTTGTATGTTCCACCTTTATACCTTTTACTAGCCATTGACGTTCATTGGTATAGACATGTAAACGAGTTGTTCGACATATCATTTACGAACAGTCAATGACCGTCAGTATGACTTTATGTGTTTTTACCTATATCGACAATATATCTGACATTATATTTTTTATCGACAATAAATGCTCATCACTATAACCTTGTGTTTTTACCTATACCAATGATCAATCATACACTCTATTTTACTAATGATTGATAGCTGCCAATATATTTTACAACATTATATTTTTAATTATTAATATTAATTTATTTATAATTCTAATATGATATAATTTCATATAAATTAAAAATATACAATAAAATACAAGATATTTAATAACATTTGAAATAAAATTACAAAAAAAATTATTTTATAATCCACAAACTAAGAATTAGTCAAGAACTAAAGTTATTGTACCAAATATAAATAAAAACAAACATCATTGAATGTCTACAAGCATAACACTTGAAGAAATAAACAACTAGCCAAAGTAAATTGTTATATCCTAGGTTTCTCTAGAGCAACATCTTTATAAAATAAAAAAGCATAATTAGATAATTAAATTAAGAATAAAAAGAATTAGAGTAATTCTAAATATAATTTGTATGAAACATTGAATATCGAAAAGATTTGTAATGTGAAGATTATTAAACGACATTTATGTAATTTTTACATGTTTGAATCGATATTTATAAACCCATTATTTGACCAACAAACTCAAAGCAATATACATCCCCAAAATAAAACCCAGTGATCTAGCACTTCTCTCAAAACAAAGTTCTACACAATACAAAAGGGCACCCAAAACATTTGTCATTATTGAGGACATTAGTAAATGGACTCTTTGAAAAGAATGAAGGACGTGGCACACCTTGAACCAGTGGTTCTCCAACAAATGCCAGGATTATTTATAAACTCAAAAACCCTTTTGAAAGATGAAACACACATTATGATTTTGAGATAAGGTAAGAAATTATGGCTCAACTTGTTTTATTTGTCAAACAAAAGCTAGAAGTTTCATAATAATTTGTATTAAAAATGGCATTCAGAAATAATATTAGAACAGTAACGCTATACATGAAATGCATCAAGGAATCATATGCCATTGGAAAAAGTACCATTTGGCCTCCTTGTTTGAGATAGAAACCTCAAGTTCATCTAGACAAAATTCCACCACCTATATTTTGTTTCTTTATTCTGCATGTGCAAGACTATCAAACTTTTTGGTATAAAATGTTTTAATGGTTTAAACCTATAAAATTTGTAAGTCATTTACAACCATATTGGAATGGTGCCTTGTTGGATAGAACAAGTTGTTACTTGTTGAAGTCTTGAAGACACAATAGAAATGAAGAAAGCACAAACTACAAAATGAATTTCCATCTAATGAGTATTTTGCAGCAGATATTTAGAAGAAGATGAGTACAAGACACCAAAATATATACTGTGCCATTCTAAAAAAAGAATGGATTTTAAATCACCATTAAAATGTTCTTTTTGGTTATTTGAAAGATTTTTTGATTCTAAGAATGAAAGTTAAGACTTGAGCTCACCTGTTCAAATGAAAACATGCTTTCAATGAAGTTTGCCATTTGAGCTTCATTGTTTTGCTGCTCTACCTGTTATTCATTAAGAATAAAGTACAAACCATAAGTAATAAAAACAGTAGATTAGTTGTAGACGAAACATCCTAATAAACAACTATGACTTAAAGTTTCTAAAGAGGTAGAGGTGCTCATTCTTATAGTAGTTTGCTTTCAAGATTCTATAGATCATTGGGTAAAAAAGTATTATATTGTGCAGGTTCAAAAGCTTCTCGTTTGTCAATGTCTCCACGGACAATGCTAATTTGATACCTGGACTTAAAGAAAATCATGGCAAAAATTAATAAAACCAATTGAAGAACAGAAACAATATTAAACAAACTCTATATTAATATAGATCACCAAAATTATAGGACATACCAAAGAAAATAATGTCAAGTATAAAGCCATTATCATGCTTTTGAAAGCTAAATACAGATGTGGTTAAAAAAAGAAGTAATCGAAGCAAACAGGTAAAAACTTGATTTAAAATTGTGGTGAAGTCGTAGGCTAGACTTTGAGCTCCAGGAATAGAAAAGGCAAGAAAATCAAACCCACTGATTGATTCTGTATAGCTACTGAATTTGGTGATGCCAACAATTGTTGCGATGCTTAATAGGCAGTGGAGAAGGAATTATAAGACCGTTTAATAGATTATCAACCACCATTAGCCCACCATGGACTGGTTCAGTACCACACGATACCCGGTCCCTGAGGCCGAATGGCGGGACCAATACCACTTAGCAATAATAATTATTGACTTCCAATTGCACCTACCAACGAAATTATCACACTCTTTGAGTCATTTTTCAATAATGCCATGTGCTTTCCTCCATTTGCATCGTAAAAGGTCACACTCTCAGCTTTTGGTCTCAATCAAATTACCGTAACAATATATTTTATTTGAATGGAAAAGAAGAAAATTAATGAATCGTGAACTCCATACCAAGTCTAGAACATGGATACTGAAATTTTATTGGCAATTCGAAAATAAGAGCGTGCGATTGTGTTAAATTTTTATTTGTAAATTTCTAAGTTATCCAATCTTTGGAAAAGTTAAAAGCATCAAAACGTTGCTTAAGTTTAAAATTTAAACTTTGTCATAATAGAGTTTAGTTTACTCTTCCTCCACGTATGTTCTAATTGTAAAACTCAACAATAATCGTTCATATACATCCAATCCTATATAAAATAGGTAAATAAAAATGAAAATAGACATTTTAGAAAACCTGATATTCCGTTCGCTTCTCCACATGTTCTATTTCTTCTTCACTAGATTCCTTGAAAAATCTGATTACAACAAGATTAAATATTCATCATGTCGTATAGTTACAAAAATGAAGAAAATTTGGACAGGTTCTTGTCTCTGTATTCTTACTTGACTAAACCCTTGATATCAATGTTGTCTCTGCTGAGGCAATTAGCATACAAAGAGTGGTAGACAAAGGACACAACATATTCCAACTAACACAAAATAACCCCAATAAATAAAGAACAAAATCTGAAGCGAAAAATGGGACGTAATAAATAAACAACACAAAGATTACTACAAAAGGGATAGAAAGGAGAACGAGAACTGCCACTCACTTAGTTTGCTCATTGATTGCTGATTCACAGTCATCTGTGTATTTTGTCGAAGTGAAACCTAATGAACGACTAGAATATCAAATCTCTTTCTTGACTTATTCAAATGAATGAAACACTACCCCTGCATTAGTATAAAATAACTGCATTTTTAAATTTTCAAATCAATATGCTTTCTCTTTTCTTTCTCTTTTTCCAAAAGCCTAAAATTTCAAATCAGAGCAACATTTTTAGTTGAGATTAAAACTGAAATCAAGAACATAACATTCTTAGTAAATGAAAGTTTAAATCAGGAAAATAAGTTGGAGTAACACTTCAGGAGCTACATAATATGGAATTTTAACCGTCGCTTTCGGTTGAGTCTTTCAATTTTCCTTTGAACAGCACTTGAATTTTCGGTGAGTCCTCCTACCTTTCTTTTTGTTGCCGACAATAGTTTGTGAAATTGAAAGATATAGAGAAAAATGGCAGCAACAGAAAAGGATTTGCAGAGGACTGTCATGGCTAAGTTGAACGAAAGGGAAAAGAGTATGAAGAGGATTGTGGGTTAAGTGGCAGCAACAATTTAGGGTTATAATAATAAGAGACCACATGTACAAATATCTTAACTTTTACCAATGGGTTAAATATGAGACTGTCGCTATAAGATAACACCATATAAATTTCTTTGTGTATATTGCGATTAAATACAACCGTGAGGATATCTTACAATTATACTAACAATCAATTACTTTCTTTGGTATAAACATCTTTTTTACTAATGGATTTTAAATGTCAGTATTTGTAATAGTCACTATAACACTTTTTATTATTAGTTTTAATTTAAAAATAAAAATTAAAAAAAGTCCCACCATCCAAAAAAGGCACGTAATTTTTATTATTATTTGAACTTATACTGACAGTTACAATATTATTTGTCAGTATATTTATATTGATAGATATTTATATATTGTCAAAAATAACCAATCTATACCAACGGATGAATGAGGTGTTAGTATAGTACTATTTATACTAACAATAACAAAAATTCATCAATATAGATCCTTTTCATTTATGTAATTTGACCTTCAATAAAACTAAGTATTAGAATATGCAAAATTTGTTGTAATGTGCCACAACATAACCTTTTTATTGAGGTGTGATCGACCATCAGTCCTATCTTTTGGTCTATGAATTCGACATTAGGTTTGAGAGTACGATTACGTGTAGAAAAGATTATAACAGCTTCACAATGCCCATATGAAGACAATACCAATTAATTTTATATGATCTTAAATCGGTCTCGTTTAGATAGTCTTTTACTTTTTACTTTATTTTTTTTTATTTTTTATTTTTATTGTTTGAATTTTTATTATTTGAATATTGAAAATTTTCTAAATTATTTCTGACACTTTGGTATAACTTAAGAAATTTTCTCACTTCAAGAGTATTCAAACAAATCACTTATTTTGTTAAAGAGACTCCATCATCGAACTTATTTTAATATTTTGAAAGTAAAGTAGATTAGAATTTCTGTATGCAAAAATTTATGGCATGATTTTTAAAAATTTGGAGGAAAATCACTTGTGATTCCCTCTTAATTTTATCATTGAAGAAAATTTTAATCTACTTTATAAAATTTGTTTATTACTTATTTTATTATTAAAGTAAAAAATTTATTGGTTAAATTTTCAAAATATTTCCATCACTTTTGAAATATTTTGGGAAAAATACTTTGCCTAAGAAATTTTGATAAAGTCACCATTCACGACTTTTATTCTTGTAAAATTTTACTTATATTGAGTTTTCTTACATTTTATTAATTTTATTGAAAAGATTTTCAAAAATCTTATTAACACTTTTGGCAAAATTTTGAAAAATATCTTTTTAAAAATCACCACTTGTGATTTTATTATTATTGTTATTTTTTTATGTTTGAAAATTTCTAAAATATTTTCAATATTTTTAGAATGTTTTAAAAAAAAAATTTGGCATGAATATTTTTAATAAAATCATCACTTGTGAATTTATTGTTATTAATAATTTTTTTATACTTCAAAAATTCTAAAATATTTCTAACACTTTTAAATATTTTAGAAAATTTCTTTGTGTGAATATTTTTAATAAAATCACAACTAGTGACTTCGTTATTTTATTATTTATTATTTTTTTATATTTTTCTTTATTCTTGTTCATTAAAATTTTTATTATCATTATTTCATTTTTTAAAATTATTTAAGAGAAAATTAAAATTCCAAATTTTCCTAAGTTTATTTTTTAGCAATTGTTTTAAACCAATTTCAATTAAAAATATTTTATATTTTATACCATTTATTTTATTTTTCTACCAAAAGTTTATACAAAAATAAAATAAAAATACCAAAAAAGTTAGAGATTAAATAATAGAAATATATAAAAATTTGAGCAAAAATTTTTTTTTAAATATGATAAAAATATCTAAAATGTCTGTTGTCAACTTTGGTCAACGATTTAAGTGGCAGTTCAAAACTAGTTCAGAACCGATTTAGCTAGACCGATCAAAGGCTAAAGAAGGCTCAAGTCACGGGTTGGATTGCACAGACCTCGAGTCAAATGCAGGTCTACGCACCGATCCTCTTAGGCAAAATAGCATCATTTCATTTTTTTTCTATATAAAACCTAAAAAAAACTTATTTTATTTTTTTTTGTTCTTTCTCTACTTTTTCTCTCTCAAATGTTCCCCCTCTCTTTCTAGAGGAAAACCCAAAAACGGACGGCCCTAACTCGAAAATCAATCGATAGTCATCGTGCCAACCACCACTGGCCACTGGTTACTTGCATTATTTTTGAACCCCAAATTCAACTACCTATTGCTTTTGATCCCCATTCTTCATTTCCAAACTCCATTTTGCCTAAATATACATGATTCACCCTAGATCTTTAGGAAAAGTTGTAGCTAAAAACTTCAAAAAGTTTCACTTTTGATACATTGTGTGGTTTTCTTTCCCCCTAAGTTCTTTCCTTGCTCCTAACCTTTCTCCTCACTAAAAAACTAAACCTAAAGCCCCTTGAAACTAGCTTAAACTATCTCCCATAAAACCTTCTTTTCTCTTTCTTCAACCTTTTTGCAATTTTTGGTTTTTCCTTCTTGTTGTTGTGTTCTTATTGCTTCTTTTAAGAGAAATGTGTGTGTGTGTTTTTTTGTTTGGTGTTTTTCCTTGGTCTAGTTATTATGGATTTCAATGGGATTTTTTTTTTATTTTTTGGCTTGTAGTGTTGTTTTTTTTTTTTTTTTGGAATAGCGGTGGTGGTGTATGGTGGTTGTGAAAGTGGAAGTTGGTTGGGTTGATAGCGGGTTATCGGCTGGGTTATAAGGTAGGGATCGATTTGCTTTGATTGTATGGTGGGTTTTGGATGTTATGGTAAAAGCGGGGGAAGGGCAGTGAAGCTTAGGCTTTTTGCTTGAATGACTTTATGATGGATTGATTATGGGGAAACTATTTCTTTAAAGCATGTAGAGGTTCGGCTTGTTAAAAAACATTTTAGAAAAACTCTGCTCTACTTCTTTGTAAATTCTGACCATTAATTTATCCCTTTTAAAATCCAAACCAAATCCCTTAATTATAGGGACCACAATCTATTTTTTTAACTAGTTAGGTAGTTGCCATGGAAAATAGGGCGGAGCTAATGTAGACACCCATTTGTGTCTGGGCCCAATTAGGCCCATTGATGTCAAGCTCGATTAGGCCCATTGACGTCCGAGCCTAATTAGGTCCATTTACGTCTGGGTCCAATGAGGCGCATCGTGCTTGGGTCCAATTAGATAGTTTTTATAAATTGTTATATTACATTATTATTAGCATTATTATTATATCATATTATTATTATTATTATTGTTATTGTTATTATTATTATTATTATTATTTTGTTTTTGTTTTTCTATGTTCCTTTTCTTTCTTTACTGCTTTCTTTTTTTTATCCAATTTGTACGTGGGCAAGAAAACAAGGAATTAGAATCGGAATCCTTTGTCAAAGTTTTAATTGCAAATCGTATCGCTAGAATTTTGAACCCAAAAATCACGTTGGACAGAATGCAATCCCAGGATTCAAGTTTGGGAATGATTTTGTCCATTTCCTAAAATAATTCCTAAGACTGCCTATAAATTGAACTAATTTTACAACAACACACATAAATTTTGAGAGAAAAAGTTTGAAGAAAGAAAATTTTAAGAGAATTTTGGCAGTAGGGATATTTTGGAAATTTTGGGATTTCAGGTTCAATTTCGAGTTTTTAGACTTGATTTTAGGTTGTTGGATTTGGAATTGGGATTCTAGGAGGTTTTAAGAGTAATCTGGGCAAAATTTGGGAGAAATCTAAGGGAAGTTTGAAAAAATATGGAAATTTTGGTATTTTTTGGAAAAATTTGGGTTTGGGGATAAACATGAATTTTTCGATGAGTTTTTTGGCAATCAGTTAAATTTCTCGATCAGATTTCGACAAGTTTTCCAGAAATCGATGGGTTTTCTAGTTTTCAGTTGAATTTTCTAGCAACATCCCCAGAAATCGATGGGATACCTAGTTTTCGGTTGAATTTATTGGTGGGTTCTTAGGAAATTTTTAAAGAAAAGGTAGAGAGAATTGGCTAGAGAGAGAAAAGGGAAGAGGCTTCTAAATAGAAAGGCATTGGACCTGACTTATATACCGCCTCTACACAACATCGTTTTGGCCCCTTAGGATCCGTGTGAACCCAAGTCAGGATTTGCACGCTAACCTTGGTACTGACTCGACCCGATTGCTGG
Source organism: Durio zibethinus (assembly GCF_047325235.1). NCBI lineage: Eukaryota > Viridiplantae > Streptophyta > Magnoliopsida > Malvales > Malvaceae > Durio > Durio zibethinus. The sequence goes on from NC_143185.1 coordinate 10,773,040, forward strand.
TTTTCTCTTTTCCCTTTTCCATTTTATTTTTATTTTTATTTTTTGATTTGATTTGATTTTATTTTTAACCCATTTTATTATATTATTATTTTTTTGGTTTTATTCTTTTAAAAAAAATTTTGGCTATTATATTTCTGAAAGTAAAAAACAAAAAAGGAAAATGATTTCGTAAAAAAAGAAAAAGGTCATTTTAAACAAAAAATTAAAAATTTTCAAATGAACAAAAATAATTTTTTATCCTTCAAACTATTGGAGGATTGCTTTGAAGTAAGCCCTACCAAACTATTGGGAAGCTTTGTTGATTTTTTAGGATAAAAGTTAATGAATCCGATGACGGAGCCTCTTCAAAATGGGACACTAGTCTCTATGAATACTCTTGAAGTGAGAAAATTATCTTAAATTGCTACCAAACTATTGGGACAATTTTAAGATTAATTTTTAATATTAAATTATTTGATAAATCATAAAAATGATCAAGGCTTGGATAATTTGAAATCAACTAGTATCATCCTTTGGATAGGCGTTATAGGGGTGCTATAACATTCCCTATGCGTAATCGACTTTTGAACCTAACATCTATTTTCGTAGATCAGAATATGTTTCAGGTGGCTAATCACACCTAGACAAAAAAAGATTGATGGCGACTCCTTTCATCCATGTATAGTGGTAGGTCCACGGATCTATACGTTATGACAGTTTGGCAACTTTGCTAGGGATTTTGAGAGTCAAGCCAGTAAATGATTTCTTATTATCCAAGCCTTGCTTAATAAATTTGAAGTTGTTTTATTCCCTTTCATTAGTTATATTTACTTTATTATTTATTTTCCTTTTCATTGCATATACTTGCCTAATTGTTTATTTGTCTATCTTTTTATTCATTACTTATATTAACTATTTACTTATTGTATATATTTGTCATTCATTTGCATGTGCATAACATAAGCCCTCCACCCGGGCTCTACCTTTAGAAAGGAGTGAAGTACCTATGCCCTCATGAGATTTCATGTCTCCGCATGGGCCTACGAAACACTTTCACTCAAATTGAACCATTTCCACTTGTAGCCTATGATGGGTGAGGATTGGGGTGCCTTACTAGTCTATAATAGACCATGATATAAAAAACAATTTGGGAACCTTTTAAAATTAACCCAAACCATATATAGTCAACCTTAAGAGCCCAACCATAGATAGAGCCTTATCCTCCCATCTTTTATAGTTAACCTAAAATCCAAGGTCATGCTAGCTTGCTATTTACTGTTTTTGACTTGCTTTATTGAAGTGACTAACTAATTTCTTTATCTTGTTTTATTTCTTTTCCTTTTGTGCATATTCATAAACATGCTTACAAATTGCATAGTGTTCTTAGCCCAAACCTATTTCAACAAAAGCCCTTATAGATTTCATAGAGTGTTAGGTTTGTGCCTCATCTATACTATTCAAATGTGACTTTCCCATAGATGTGAAGTTGGAATCAGAAAAGAGGTAGCAGGAAGAGGAAGATTGTTTACCACTTGGTTATGTCCCTACACTGTCAAAAAAAGTCTGCCTACTCCTCAAACATAATGATCTAAAAAGCTTATGAGATATATAGAATAGTATGACTCCTTTAAGGCATAAGGCTTTTTATGAGAAGTTTAGGCATGTTGCATATCTTTTGTCAGTGAAGGTTGATCATTCATTTATCAAAATGGTGGTATGGTTTTGGGATCTTTCCTACCAATGTTTCATTTTTAATAAGGTTGATCTAGTACCAACATTAGAAGAGTACTCAACTCTAGTGGGTATGCATCTATCGTATCTAGATAGAATATACATGAAAAAACATAAATCAAGAAATCGCAAGAAGTTGGGTCAAATTTTATGAGTGGGAAAGGAGGTCATAGATTCATACATCCGAGAGAAAAAGAGATCATAAGGGTATTCCATGAGAGGTTCTCTGAGATTTCATTATCAAGCATCCAAAAGATGATTAGGGAATGAATGCATTTGCTCCAGCCATATATGGGTTGGTTATTTTCACTAAGGTTTTAAGCCACATTGAGATATAAGTGGTGGATTTATTTAAGCATATTGAAAGGGGGTGTAGTCCTTCACCAGCTATCTTGACAAAAACCATCAGATCTCTAAATTTTTTAAGCAAAATGACAAAGCACGTTTCATGGGCTACATACCCTTATTATATATATGATGAAAAGCTATTTCAAATGCAAGAAAAGTGCTTTTACAAAACTTTATTTTTGCACTTGAAGTCTAATTAGAGAGTTTTTTCAGAGCATTTGGCTAGAAGTAAAGATTTAGAAAGAGTAGAAATGTCTGCTATAAGGGCTCACAGCTAGTCGAGTAAAATGGTTAGCTCCATGGATGAACAGGGAACTTATGTTGTATCACTATGGAGATGAGACACTTTTAAGTCTGTAGGGGTCAATGAGTTATGCACTATTAATGGTAAGGAGACAACATGGATCCAAGCAATTTACTCTTATGACCTGCAAGCTCAGTCTGTTTGACTATTCATATAGGGAACTCAAACTTTCCAAAAGATTGATAGCATGATTAAGGCTTGAAAAAGCTTAAGAGAGTAAGCCTGGGGACATTCACTGATAAAGTCACTTAGGGGTATCTGATTTAGAGAAATAAGAGGGGTCAAGAGATTACATTTATGCCTTAGGATCAGCACTTACCAGTGGGCCAAGAGTCAAACAATAAGCTTTCAAAGTTAGAACATGAAATAGAGAAGGAGACATTGAAATAAGAAATTTTAAAGCTACAGGAAAAAAATGACCAATGGTAAAATAAAGCTGAAAAATTAGAAATCCAAGTCCGTAGGATTTCCAAAGAATACAGCAAGGCCTAAAAAGTTGTTAGAGAATGGGATGATACCTTTAAGGAGCTGAAGGAGCTGTGATAGAAGCATGAGAGGTTGCGCATACAGGTGCAAGCTAAAGAAATAAATGACATAGATCTGGCTCATGAGAATGAAGAGTTGAAAAAAAAGCATGCCTAAATAGAAGATGACTTTGAGGAGGTTGAGTAGGAAAATCAAATGCTTGCAGATTACATTTTGACTCTGACATTGAAGTTGAAGGAATAAAAAGATCATGTCAAAACCCTCACGAAAAGGCATAGAGAATTATCCTATCAGGTGTGGTAAGATAAAAAAGAAGGGTTAGGTAGACAAAGATACATAAAGCACTTCACAGCTTAGATAGGCAAGGCCGTGATCAAAGCAGGTGAGATGGCAAAAAAGGCTGAGGCACCGAGAGCTTTAGTTACACCAGTAAGGGAGCATGGATAGAGGCTGCTAAACTTTATTGAAGAGGCTAAGGATTAGTATGAGCAAGTTAAACGTTTTTATAAATGGATAGATTAGATTCAAAGTAAAACAAACTCCTGTGGAATAAATGAAATTTTCCCTTTGTTAAATTTTCTAAGGGGCAAATATTTTCTTTTCTTTTATTTTTCATGCATTTGCATCACACTCATTCATTCATTATCATAACATCATCATTGAATCTTTAATTGTGGTACTAAAGTACAAGAATAGCTACACATCCATACAATACCTGGGCCCAAGCTAGAAAGATGGAACAGGATAATACAATTTACTTTGAAAGGATAGAAAAAGCTCAAGAAGCACTAGGGGAAAGTTGTGCATGATTCTGGAAGCCTTAGAAAAAACAAATAGAGAAAAATTGGTGGAAGAAGATACTTTACAAGAAGCTACTGCATCAGCATATCCTCTAGGCTTCAGTCCACAACAAACTCAAACTGCCCTAATATTCCAACCTCAATAGGTAACTTTTCCAAAATATAATTACTCGAGAATGACTTATGCACTCGATCATGAAAATGTCCAAAGTTATGATAATCTTATTTTCATCAAGAAGACAATTGAGCCCATTCAGCTCCCTACTTTGGATGATGCAAAAGAGAAAGATAAGCCACAGATAGCTATACCCTTAGAGAATTCTAAGACTGATCAGTTAATGAACAAACTGGAGAAATATTATAGGCTATAGAAGGAATTAACTTCTATGGATCCATGAATGCAGTGGGACTTTGCCTAGTACCAAACGTGGTGATGCCACCCAAATTCAAAGTATCGAAGTTTGAAAAGTATGATGGTATTAAGTGCCCCATCACGCATATCACCATGTACTATCATAAAATGACGGCACATGCTAGTAATGAGAAGCTACTGATGTATGTGTTTTAAAACAACTTGATTGGGTTTATAGCCAGATGGTACGTTTAATTAGACAGGACCAGCATAAAGACATGGAAAGACCTGACTAGATCTTTTATTAATCAATATTGCCACATTATTGATATGGCTTTTGACTACTTTTTTTTGCAACAAATGAAAAAGAAAGCATCCGAATCCTTCAAGCAATATGCTTAAAGGTGGCAAGATGTGGCTATTTTGGTACAACCCCCTTTAATAGAGAAAGAAACTATTGTGCTATTTGTGAGCACTCTAAAGTCACCACACTATGAAAGAATGATTGGAAACGTGACTAAAAACTTTGCTGATATAGTGATTTCGGGAAAGATCATAAAAAATGCCATAAAAATGGTAAGCTTGAAGGAAGTGAGTCTTTCAAAAGAGCACCTAAAAAGAAAGAGAGTGAAACTCAAGCTATGAGTCTTGGGGGGCAACAATTCAGACATTATTCTTGGCTTACCTACCCCACATACTACCACATGGTGAATCATACTTCTATATCTCTTTACCAATCAACCACTTGACCATTTTATCCATATTCACAAAGATCTTTTACTCACCTAATCAGTACTACAAGTAATGCTAGACAACCATGAACAAGGGAAAAACCCACCTTTAATCTTATATCCATAAGCTACATGAAGTTATATTAAGAGCTCTACAAAAACCATTTAATTGCTTTTGTTCTTGCTAAGTAGCTTGAACCTCCATTCCCTAAATGGTATGATTCCAATGCCCACTGTGACTATCATTTTGGAGTAGTAAGACATTCTACTGAAAATTATATCCCCTTCAAGCATAGGGTACAAAGTCTGATCAAATAAAGGTTGATAAGCTTTGACACTAGTAGAAATTTAGCACCCAATGTCAATAGGAATCCCCTGCCCAATCAAACAGTTAATGTTTTGGACATAAGTGAAAAACATGTGAAAAAAAGAGTAAAAGAGCTTAAGATGCAATTTAACCAACTGTATAAAGCCCTATGTAAAGTTAGGATGACACAACCAGTGACTCCATACACTTATATAGGAAGATGCATCCCATATCAAAGATACAAGTATCATAACAGGGCACCAAGACATTCAACTGACATCTACAAGCAGTTTCATGGTAAAGTTCAGAAGCTGATAGATACCAAATAGAGTTATATGAAGAGTCAAGAACCTCAAAAGACATTAGGGTGGCTATGACAGATAGATGGGTGTCGAAACCTATCACCATATATTGTAAGAAGAAGGCATAGTTAGCTAGGAATAAGTTTGTTCCCAAACTAGTAGCTTTCAGAGTCTCATGCCTATTTTCCTATAAAGATGAAAAAACTATGCCTTAGAAATATGAGTGTAAAATAATGACTCAAGGATAACAAAATGATATGTTGAAAGCTAAAACTACCCATATAACAAGTGTATGAGGTATAACTAGAAGTGAAAGATGTTGCACTCTAAAAACTTTAGAAAAAAGAAGAGAAAAGTAGATTGAACCAGAGATTCCAAATAAAGATACCTCAAAGTCTATGTTTGAAAAGAAGGCCTACAAGTTTTTGAAACTAGTCAAGCACAGCCAATATTTTATGGTAGAGCAACTAAATAAGATGCCAGCCAAAATTTTTGTACTATCATTTTTCTTGAATTTTGAACCACATCACAATGCTTTGTTAAAAGTATTGAACTAAGTTTATGTAGCCCATAATGTGTCCGTGAAGTGTATGAATCACTTGGCAAGGAATCTAGTGGTGCTATATCACATATTTTTTAGAAATGATGAGATTCTGCCTGAAGGTAGAAAGAGTACCAAGACATTGCACATCACTATTAAATGTAAAGCTCACATAGTAGCTAATGTCCTTAATGATAATGGATCAGTTATTAATGTCATACCTATGTCCATTTTAGCCAAGCTGCCTTTTGATATGTCCCATATCCAAAACAGTTAAATGGTGGTCCAAGCATTTGACGAAACTAGACGAGAGGTCTTAAGAGATGTTGAGTTGCCTATATAAATTAGGCCGCGTGTCTTCAACATAAAATTTCAGGTCATAGATATCTCCCCATTATATAGATGCTTATTAGAAAGACCATGGATCCACAAGGCGAGCGTCATCCCCTCCTCATTACATCAAAAGATCAAATTCAATGTAGACGGACAATTAGTGATCATAGCTGGGGAAAAAGATTTACTAGTGACCCAACCCATAAATATCCCATATGTGAAAGTGACAAAAGAATCATTGGAATGCTTTTACCAATCTTTTGAACCTATTAATATAGTAGGTGAAGGACTTAAATTCAATTAAATTGTGATCAATCAGATGGTTAGCAAAGGTTGAAATATCGAGTTTAGCTTGGGTAAAAGCCTTTAAGGGATAAAGAAGATTCCTAATATTGAGGATTATAGTTGCAAATCTAGATTAGGTTATGAGATAGAAGAATGGCAGAACAATAGTAGAAGGGTAAAAAAAGAATCAATGATCATTCCCTATTTGAATGAAACTTTTATTCTTAGAGGATATATACACCAGAGAGCTGAAGATGACACAAAAAAAAAAACCAAAATGGGAGGAAGCTTTCGGTGAACTATCCATTTATATGGTGGATAATGAAAATCAAATTATGAAAGCTTTGGTTTACCTCACCCATCGAGATATGAATTACAGAATTAAAGGGTCATCCAAATGCTTATTGTTTTTTATTTTTCTTCAATGCAATCACATCTCCTAATTGCTTATGCCCAAAAGCATTGGGATGAACTCTTTTGTTTTGGCCTTTTATTTTTCATTATGTCAATAAACGTAAGAGCATACATTTTGTTCATTTCTTCCATTTCTTTCATTACCCCATCAAAGTTTCTTGTTAAATTTCCTATTTTATTAACTTTCAGTCCCCAAATGAATGCGAAGGTAATCATGACAATGATCCGGGGTTTAACTTTGAAAATTAAATTAATATCGATGAACTTAATACTGAAGAAGATTTCATGGAATACACTTTGTCTCTGGATTTAATGAGGCTAATTGAATAGAAAGATAAATTCATTGAGCCTCATCAAGAAGTTGTTGAATTAATCAATTTAGGTGATGTCGAAACCAAGAAAGAAGTCAAGGTTGGTACTTCACTCTTAACGGTTGATCAGTAGTGGTTAAAAGATTTGCTTCGAGAGTTTGTGGATGTATTTGCCTGGTCTTACCAATATATGCCTGGACTCAGCACTAAAATAGTGGAGCATAAGCTATTAGTGAAGCCAGAATGTAAATCGGTGTAGTAAAATCTAAGAAGAATGAAACTAGAGATGTTGTTGAAAATCAAAGAGGAAGTTAAAAAGCAATTTGATGCAGACTTTCTATAAGTGGCTAAATATCCTGAATGGGTAGGCAATATAGTACCTATTTCTAAGAAGGATGGGAAAATAAAAATGTGTGTAGACTATCAAGATTTGAATAAAGCTAGTCTGAAAGGATTACTTTCCTTTGCCACACATAGATACACTGGTGGACAATACAGCTTGACATTCAATGTTCTCTTTTATGGATGGATTTTTTGGTTACAATCAAATAAAAATGACTTCAGATGATATGGAAAAAACCATGTTTATCACTATATGGGAAACATTTGCTACAAGGTCATACCCTTTGGGCTAAAAGATACTGGGGCAACCTATCAAAGAGCTATAGTAACCCCTTCCATGATATGATGCATAAAAAGATTGACGTATATGTGGATGACATGATTGCCAAATCCCAAAAAAGAGAAGATCATGTAGTCAATCTCAAAAAATTATTTGAAAGGTTGAGAAAGTTTTAGCTCAAACTAAATTCGACTAAATGTACGTTTGAAGCTAGGTCAGGGAAGATATTGGGATTTATAGTTAGTGAAAGAGGAATAGAAGTTGACCCAGACAAAATTTGGGTCATTCAAAATTTATCTCCTCCAAGCACACAAAAGGAGGTTCAAGGTTTCTTAGGCAAATTGAACTATATTTCCTGATTCATTTCTCAACTCACTTTTAAATGTGACCCCATTTTCAAACTCCTTTGAAAGAATAATCATGGGGAGTGGAATGAATAATATCAAAAGCTTTTGATAAGATTAAATAGTACTTATCAAACCTTTTAATATTGGCACCCCCTATTTTGAGAAAACCACTAATTCTATACATAATGGTACATGAAAGATCAATGGGATGTGTATTGGGCCCACAAGATGAATATGACAAGAAAGAGAAAGCTATTTATTACTTGAGCAAGAAATTCATAGAGTATGAGTCCAAGTATTCATCACTAGAGAAAATGTGTTGTGCTTTGGCTTAGATAGCTAAAAGACTCAGGCAATACATGCTCTACCACACAACTTGACTCATAGCTAAACTAGATCCCATCAAATGCATCTTCGAAAAATCATCACTATCAGGAAGAATTGCAAGATGGTAGGTGATGCTTTCTAAATATGACATAGTGTATGTAAGCCAAAAAGTAATCAAAAGAAGTGTCATTGCTAAATTTTTGGTAGATAGGGTCACTGATGATTATGAGCCCATGAAGCTTGATTTTTCAAATGATGAACTAATGGCCATCTTAGAGTTAGAAGAATATGGTGATGAGGAAGAGATATAGAGGATGTATTTCGATGGGGATACCAATGCCATAAGATATGGGATTGGAGCAGTTTAATATCTCTAACTAAACATTACTATCCTGTTACGATAAGATTGAATTTCAATTGCACTAATAATGTAGCTGAATATAAGGCTTGTGTTATAGGGCTGCATAATGTTTTCGATAGGAAAATTGAAACATTAAGGGTGTTTGGGGATTCAGCTCTAGTCATTTATCAACTAAAAGGTGAATAGGAAACAAGGGATTCAAAACTTATTCCTTATCACAAATACATCTTAAAGCTGTGTAAATAATTCAAAGCAATTCAGTTTGAACACTTTTTTTGAAAACTAGATTGTAGATGCCTTGCCTACATTAGCCGTAATGATACAGATTGGTGATACTACTGAAATTTAGCCTATCAAATTAGATATAAAAAATGTGTCAGTCCATTATGCTAACTTGGAATGAGAAAAGGATGGCCACCTCTAGTACCATGAATTATGCGATATTTAAAGAATTAGCAGTAACCAGATCTAGCAACAAAAAATGATAAGAAAATCTTGAAAAGGTTGGCTATGGGAATTTTTTTTTATGGAGAAAATCTATACAAACAATGTAAGGATCAAGTATTATTACGTTGTGTAGGTGCCTCTAAGGCCAAAAAGATTATTGAGGAAGTTCATAATAGCATATGTGGAATACATGCAAACGTACATATGATGGCAAGACAGGTCATACGAGCTGGATATTATTGGTTGACAATAGAAAAATATTGCATTGATTACATTAAAAAATGTCACAAATGCCATATTTATGCTAATAAGATCTATGTTCCACCTAGTGCTTTACATGTTATAGCACTACATTGGCCATTCTCTATGTAAGGAATAGATATCATTGGTCCCATCACATCAAAAGCCTTAAATAAGAATAGATTCATTTTTGTGATAGTTGATTACTTCACTAAATGGGTCGAAGCTGCCTCTTTCACTACTCTGACATGATCAGTGGTTTGAAAATTCATCAAAAGAGAAATAATTTGTAGATATAGGCTCCTAGAAAGAATCATCTCAAACAATACAAAGAATCTAAATAGTAAGATGATGCAAGAGATATATGTTCGGTTCAAGATCAAACACCACAATTCAGCTCTATATCATCCAAAAATGAATGGAGCAGTGGAAGCTACAAACAGGAACATCAAAAAAATTATGGAGAAAATGATTGAAACATACAAGGACTGGAATAAGAAATTACCTTTTGCCCTACATGCATATCGAACTTTGGTGTCCACTTCTGCTAGGGTAACTTTTTTTTCTTTGGTTTATAGAGTGAAGCTGTACTGCTAGTAAAAGTAGAAATCCCATCGCTAAGGGTCTTAAGGGAAATGGGATTAGAATAAGCTGAATAGATTCAAGAGCACTATGAGCAATTAAACTTTATTGAGGAGAAAAGATTGATGGCACTTTGCCATGATCAATTGTACCAAAAGAGAATGATGAGAGCTCATGATAAAAAGGTCAGACCTCATTAGTTCCAAGAATGAGAGTTGTTATTGAAAAAAATTCTTCCAAGTCAGCATGATGATAGAGGGAAATAGACCTCAAATTGGGAATGATCACATGTTGTAAAAAAGCCTTTTCAAGAGGAGCCTTAATCTTGTCAAAAATGGATGGAGATGAACTTCATACTCTTGTTAATTCTGATGCAGTAAAAAAATACTTTGCTTGATTTAAAAAAAAAAGTCCAAGTTGAAAACCCAAAAGGGCAGCTTGTACAACAAAAAAAGAGGGTTCAAGTTGAAAACCCGAAAAGGTAGTTTGAATCTAAAAGAAAGGGTTCAAATTGAAAACCTTGAAAGGCAACTAGAATTGAATGAAAGCAAAATTAGGTGAATAGAATATGGCATCACTTGGGAAGGCATACCAAGGACAATGAATTTCAAAGAGCTTTGAAATGTCGGGGCATCATATTTTGATTAAGTTTTTTAAGGAGATCCAAGATTTATTGTCATGGTTATCTAATCATTTGTCTTGGCGGCATTGCTACCCCAAATAGCCAATTTTGAATACTCATTTTTTTATCTTTATACCATCATTTGTAATTTATTGCTTATCCTAATAAATGAATCCCATCTTATTGTTTTTTCTTAGTTTTATACATTGCCAATATATTTGTCCTTTCTTTTTATACCTTGCCATGAATGGAAGAAGTGCATAATTTACATCCCTCACTTTGAAATTGGGATAATGATTAATAATTGAACAAAGTCATAAGAAATCATGTGTTACTTTGAAAAATTAAAGGAGACAAGAACCAAAGATTGAATTCTTCTAAGTAAGAGAAAAGTGGCTTTCATAAGTTTTCCTTGGGATAAGTATTCAGGCTAACTAAAGAAGGTTTCTTTGCCAAATGTGTGAAAAAATAAGAATAAAGAAGCCTTAGTACCATAATTGGTGTTTCAATTGCGTTCTAGATATGACATGCACTGACATTATCCACTCATTTGATCTTGGCTCAATCCAGGTCATTTCTTATTATTCGTGGTTTCATCCTGATCATTTATTTTTAACCTCGACTCAACCTAGTCACTTTATTTTGACTCATGGTTTTGTCTCGGTCACTTGATCTTGCCTTAATCTAGATCATTTCTTATGATTCGTGGTTTCATCCCAATAATCTATTTTCGACCTCAACTTAGTCCTGGTCACTTTTTTTTTACTTATGGCGTCGTCCTGATCACCTGATCTTGGCTTAGTCCAAATTATTTCTTATAATTTGTGGTTTTATCTTGATCATTTATTTTTGACCTCGACTCGATGTTGGTCATTTTATTTTGACTCATGGTTTTGTCCCGATCAATTTATCTTAGCTCAGTCTAGATCATTTTTTATGATTCATGGTTTCGTCCTAGTCATTTATTTTTGACCTCGACTTGATCCTGGTCATTTCATCTTGACTCGTGGTTTAGCCTTGGTACTTGATCTTGGTTTAGTCCAGGTTATTTTTCAGGTTCGAAGATCGTTCTTGATTCAACTCAAACAGAATGGGTGTCTAGGTCTTTACAAAATCCCTATCTAACAAAGATGTGGAAAGAGAGGCAGTTATAGACACCCATTTGTGTCCAGGCCCAATTAGGCCCGTTGATGTCCATGCTCGATTAGGCCCATTGACAACCGGGCTTAATTAAGTAAGGTCCATTTGTGTCTAGGTCCAATTAGGCCTATCCATGCTCAGGTCCAATTAGATAGTTTTTTATAAGTTGTTATATTACATTATTATTATCATTATTATTATATCATCATATTATTTTTTTTTTCATTTTTTATTTTTTATGTTCCTTTTCTTTCTTTACTGTTTTCCTTTTTTTATCCAATTTGTATGTGGATGAGAAAACAGGGAATCAAAATTGGAATCCTTGGTCAAAGTTTTAATTACTAATCGTATCGCTGGAATTTTGGACCCAAAAACCATGTTGGACAGAATGCAATCCCTGGATTTAAGCCTAGGATTGATTTTGTCCATTTCCTAAAATTATTTCTAGGACTAACTATAAATTGGATTGATTTTTTAAAGAACAACACAGAGAAATTTTGAAAGAAAAATTTTGAAGAAAGACAAGTTTGGGAGAATTTTGGCAGTAAGGATATTCTGGAAATTTTGGGATTTCAGGTTTAATTTGGAGTTTTTAAACTTGATTTTAGGTTAGTGGAGTTAGAATTTGGATTTTGGGAGGTTCTGGGAGTAATATGGGCAAAATTTGGGAGAAATCTGGGGGAAGTTTGAAAAAATCTAGAAATTTTAGGATTTTCTATAAAAATTTGGGTTTGGGGAAGAACATGAATTTTTCGTTGAGTTTTCCAACGACAGGTTGAATTTTCCAGTTAGATTCTGGTAAGTTTTCCAAAAACCGATGGTTTTCTAGTTTTCAGTTGAATTTCCTAGTGACATCCCCAGAAACTAGTGGGATACCCAGTTTTTGGTTGAATTTGTCAATAGGTTCTTGGGAAATTTTTGGAGGGAAGATAGAGAGAAATTGACTAGAGAAAGAAAAGAAAAGAGGCTTCTGAGCAGAAAGACGTTGGACCTGACTTATATAACACCTCTGCATGACATTTTTTTGGCCACTTAGGATCCACGTGAACCCAAGTTAGGATCCATACGCTAACCTTGGTACTAACCCGACCCGATTGCAAGTTTTCCCTTTTCCCTTTTCCCTTTTCCATTTTTTTTTTATTTTTTTATTTTATTTTATTTTTAACCCATTATATTATTATATTATTTTTTGTTTTTATTCTTTTTTTTAAATGTGTGCTATTATATTTCTGAAAGTAAAAAAAGAAAAAAGGAAAATGATTTTGTAAAAAAAAGAAAGGTCATTTCAAACAAAAAAATAAAAAATTTTCAAATGAACAAAAATAATTTTTTATCCTCTAAACTATTGTAGGATTGCTTTGAAGTAAGCCCTACCAAGCTATTGGGAGGCTTTGTTGATTTTTCTATGATAAAAGTTAATAAATTCGATGATAGAGCCTTTTAAGAATGGGACACTAGTCTCTATGAATACTCTTGAGGTGAAAAAATTATCTTAAATTGCTACCAAACTATTGGGATAATTTTAAGATTAATTTTTAATATTAAATTATTTGATAAATCATAAAAATGATCAAAGCTTGGATAATTTTAAATCAAACTGGTATCATCATTTGGATGGGCATTATGGTGGTGCTATTACATTCCCCATGCTTAATCAACTCCTGAACCTAACATTTGTTTTCATAGATCATAATATGTTTTAGGTGGCCAATCACACCTAGACAAAATAGATTGGTGGAGATTCCTTTCGTCTATGTCTAGAAATAGATCCACAAATTTATACGTTATGATAGCTTAGACTTTAAGCTCCTCACCGATTCTCCTTTATCCACCTTTTGAAATCTTCTTTTTCTTTTACTTTTCTTTCATTTTTTTACTCTTTTTTTTAATGATTAATAAAAAAATAATATTGATTAATAATAATAATAATATTTGAACCTAATATATAAGTTTGTAAAGGTTCGCAAAGATTCCAAGATTTCAAAAGATTTCAAGATTTGCAAAGATTCTAAGATTTGCAAAGGTTTTGGATTCGCAAAGGTTCAAAATTCACAAAGATTCCAAGATTCGTGAAGATTTCAAGATTCATAAAGATTTCAAAATTCGCAAAGGTTTCAAGATTCACAAAGGTTCCAAGATTCACAAAGTTTCACATTTGAAAATATTAAAGATTCACATTTTTATTTGAAATTTTTAAGGATTCTTTTTCAAAATTTCAAAGATTCATATTCAAAAAATTTTAGAGACTCACATCTAAAATTCAAAGGTTTGCTTTTGAAAAGTTTTAGGGATTTATATCTAAAATTCAAAGATTCTCATTTAAAAACGTTAGAGATTCACATGCAAGAATCAAAGATTCATATTTGAGATTTACATCCAAAATTTTAAAGACTCACATTTGAAAAGTTCAAAAATTATCATTTGAAGCTTTTAGGTATTGTAGTTCAAAATTCAAAGATTGCATTTGAAAAGTTTAAAGATCCTTATTTCAAACTTTAAGATTCAAATATTCACATTTGAAAAGCTTAAAAGTTCTCATTTGAAACTTTTAAAGGTTCTCATCCAAAATTCAAATATTCGCATTTAGAAAGTTCAAAGATTCTCTTTTGAAACTCAAAGATTCTCATTTCAAAAGTTTACATCCAAAATTTAATGTCTTAAGGATTCACATCAAATATTCTTATCTTGTGATGCAAAAGGTTTCTCTAAAAGGGCCATGAAACTTTAAAAATGAAAAAGCTTCTCTCACTAGAAGCTATGAAACTTTAAAATTCAACATTTTTCCTTTCATGTACCAACATAGTTGGGCTTAAATTCTCAATTGGCACCATAAGCTTAATTTTACCTTAAGTCAAATCCCTTTGTTTTTTTCTTAATGTTAAAGTTTGTAAAAACACAAATGTCATGATATGAATACCAATGTATCCATCCAAGATACAAATGTAAATACTTATCTCACCAATATAAATGCAATTGCTTTCCACAACAAATGCAAATGCAAATATTTATCCTAATTAATTAAATGCAAATGCATTTTTTCATCATCTTTCTTGATATATTCAAAAGTCTTAATTAAATGATGCAAATAAATTTCAAAGATCTAAAAGCTCACCAAATGATGCAAATGCATAGTTCTAATAATGATTTAGATACTCACCAAATAAAGCATATGCATGGTACAAATAATGATGCAAATACAATATTCAAAACAATGATTTAAATTCTTACCAAATAATGTAGATGCTTGGTACCAGCAATGATGCAAAGGTAATATTCAAAACAATTATTTAAATTCTCACTAAATAATGCAAATGTAATTATCAAAACAAAGCATTTTCTTTAGAAAGGTCACTCTTATCATATTGATTTGGAAATCATCTTTCTTTTATCCACCAAAATTCATATATGCAACAATATTTTTCAAAAACTCCCAAAAGAATGACAACACAAATTGCCCTTAAAAAAAAAAAACACTTCCCCACCTAACAATTTTTCGTGTATCAAAATTTATCAATTCTGTTTAAAAACATGTAACATTTAGATCTCTTGAAAATTGGTGATTACGACCTAGAATGAACTAGGTGAATCATGTCATGGTCTTTCCAAAAGGATAGAATGGTTTGGCGCATCAAGATTTTATTTAATAGAAAGAATATTGTCACTAAATAAGAAAATGAATATCAATGTTTCTTCATCTAGGCTCACAAATGAAAGTTTAAATTTATTAAAAAATGATTTGTTTTAAAGTGGAATCCATTTTGGCATTCCTTTTGGTTATTTATGTGTGACATTTTAGCAAATGTTAAGACTAATTGTGATAGGCTCAAAATTTTTAAGAAAGAGAAAAAGCTCAAATTTCAAAACAAATCTTCATATTGGATTTCATCTTCTTAGATTTCTCAAAGGTCTTCATTGTTCATTAGTTCATTCAAAATCCCTTTCTCCAAAGAAATTGCCAAGTTGCTTCCAATCTTGCTTTAGATTGCCATTTCAGGTTTTTACCCTAGAGTTTTAATCAATCTTCTTTTTTTTTTTCCTTTCTTTTTTTCTTAACTATTCCATCATGCATTTCAAAACTCAAGATTCATTCAAAATCAAAAAGTAATGGTGATTTCCTAAAGAATAGTTTTTTCAATTTAGATATTCATACTTGATCAAAATGGACATTTCAAAGGATGTAACATAAGCCAAGATTTAGGGTTCTAAAAGAAAGCATAAATAGGCCCAAAAATGTGTTTAAAGGTAATCAAACCAAGGATCATTTCTTTTCTTAAGGACATTTTCTATTCCACTTCTCAGAACATGTATTTTCATCTTTCTTTTTTTTTTCATTTTTTTATTTTTTTGTTTTCTGTATTTTTTTCGTATTTAAACAAATTAAGCTTAAAATTTTAGAACTTGCCTTTAACTGTAAGAATTCTTTCCTTGTCTTTAACTTTGTATCAAATTCCTTTATAAATAGATCCTCTTTTATACTTACCTCTCAATGTGGAAGGTGATCTTTGTTAGGGTTTCTTCAAAAGAAATTCAATAAGCTCAAAAAGGGTAAGAAATTGATATTTTCTTTTTGTAAGGGAATATGAAATATGGTCATTTATCATATCAAATATGGATAACTCTATTGAAAAGCAATTCTATGGAGAAGATTTTTTTCTTTTTGATTTTAGAATCATTTGAATGTTTCATATGCATGATGGTACGATCAATTCTTTTCATTTCATTTTCCTTGTGCTCTTTTTTTTTTAATAACTAAAGCTTAAAAGGTATCATCTTACTACATCAAATGAAGTCCCAATGAATTATCATTTCACAACCCATACCAAATGTTGATATAATCTCCCTTTAGTAAGAGATGAAATCAATGCTATCTAGATCAAAAGATATTGGAAATTTTGGATAATTTGGCTTTTTGGTAAATTTGGCCCAAGATGTAGGCAAAGGAAAATTTTAGGGCAATGAAAGAAAAAATGAATGTTGCATAAATCAAGATGTCAAACAAGGGTGTTAAAAGGATATGGCCTTTTTAGTAATTATTTTATATACCAAATTTTGTCTGAAACATATTTAACATGATTGAACTGGGCTTATTTGTGAACATAGGTTAGAACCATTAAATAGGACCATTACATAAACTATTTAGAAGGACCTTTTCCAACCCATAAAGAGCTTACAAATTAGCCCATTTAGAGACCCAAAGTCAAATTCAGTCAAACTTGGCTAATAAAATTAAAATTAGTCAAACAAAGTCAAATTATGCAAAACTTGGTCAAAATGGATAGAACTCAAGTCAGTTCTCAAAATTCACATCCTAATTAGAATCAGTGTGGCTCAAAAGTTAAAATTGGTGATTTTGAAAGCACTAAAACTTTTATTACACTTACGAAATTACAGAATTACTAAAATGGCCTCAAAGGTATTTTCATAATTTGATTTTTCGAACTCAAATTTTCATAAAATTTTTTATATCTTAATTTTATAATATTTCATATTTTTTGTGCATTTGAAATCACAGTAGTACCTTGAGAGGTGTGAAATTACCAAACTACCCCTTAAAGGTATTTTCGTCATTTGACCTTTCGAAACTTGAATTTTCATGAAACTTTTCAGATCTCAATTTTATAATATTTCATGATTTTTGATGCTTTAAAATCCCAAAAATGAGTATGGGAACATTGATTTCTAAGAAAATAGCCTAAATATTGAAAATTTTATCTAAAGGTAAAATGGTCTTTTCATTTGGTTTAGGGGCTATAAAAATCAAACATTTGCAGTGAATAATGTGGACCATTGGATCTTTTACTGAATCTTGATCCAATGGTTAAAGTTTGTTCCTTGAAAATAAAAATGAAGAACTTTGGCCTTTGGATGAGATTTGATCCAAAGGCTTATATTCACCAAAAAAGATAATTTTTTAAGGGTCTTTTTCTTTACAAAAAGGAGGGTTGCTGAAGAAAAGAGGAAGGAGGGTTGTTGAAAAAAAGAGAAAGGGAGAAGGATCAAAGAAAAAAAAAGAAAAAGTGGAGAGCCCAAAACAAATAGAGAAAACTTGTAGAAAATAAATAAAAAAAAGGGGCTCTTGAAAAAAAAAAAGGGTTTTTTTTTAGGAAAAGTTTAGGAAAAGAGCTAAGGAGGAAACACAAAACAAAAGTTTTTAGGATAACAAGAAAAAAGCAAAGGAAGAATAGAAAGCTTGGTTGAAAAAGGTAAAAGAAAAGAAAACTCTTGAGGAAAACGAGAGGGAAGGTAGTCTTCCTGAACCTTTTTAGATATTCATGTTTTTTCATGTGAGATTAAGAAAAATGGTCATTTTCTCCATATGTTTGTTTCGGCATGGGGTTTGTATGAAAGTTGAAAGCTTACTGGTTCTTATATGTTCTCTTATTTACTATTTTGGGGTAGGTCTATAAAAGTTTCGAGTTTTATCATCTCATGTAGGTTGTCTTAGCTTTCATATTCCTAAAAGCTTATTACTTCAGTCCAACTAAGGTCCCACTATGAATAAATAAAAGCTTTCATGTCTATTTTATTTGTAATCTACTTGCTTGTTTATTGGACAAATTTGGGACCTTTTCATGCTTATCTCTTTTGCATGGTGGTTATTAACCAAATATCAAGCTAGGATTACTATTGTTGTAAAGTCTCCACCATAAGCCCCTTAGAGAGTTTTAAAGCTTCCATAGCTTTTTCTTGTCCTACCTCTTATATACTTCATGTCTATTCTTATTACAAGTTCACATGTGATCATTTATAGTAAAGAAAGCCTAAAGCCTAAGCTTTTATCCTAAGGCCCTATCATGCGTTTTCTTTTGACTTTTAAGTGTAATAAAGATTATAGGCTTGATATAGATATTATACTAGTCTTTCATTTTATGCATATTTTTTTTCATGTTATTTAAGTTACATCAAGGTTTAAGTCTCATGCATTACAATCTTTTTAATGTTTAATTTTTTATGCTTAAGTTAACTTTATGCAATTTAATCTTTCATGTCATAAACTATTATTGTTATTATTGTTGTTGTTATTATTATTATTATTATTATTATTATTATTATTATTATTATTATTATGGATGCAATTTTATTTTATTGGCACTCTTGTTTCATGTAAAAAATAATAAAAATAAAGAAAAAAAGGAATAATAATAATAATAGTAATAATAACAATAATAATGATTTTAAAGAAAGAACAAATATATATGAAATATTTAAGAATATCAAAAAATTCATTTTTAAAAGAACTATAAAAACGAGCTTGCTTTGAAAGTTTGCCTAGATATTGAAGATTTTTAGAAGAGTTCATAAATTTTTAAACTTAACAAAAACCCTAAACTCATTTTAAATTTCTAAGGATTTACATGAAAACCTTTCTATGAAGTAATATGTTCTTGAATGCTACCTAGATGTTAGGGTTTTTAGTAAATTTTATTTCACTAAGAATTTTCATACATTTTCGCAACTCAAAATAAATTCATTTTGTTAAAACCACGATTATAATACAAAATAATAAAAATAATAGGACAGGATTTTAAATATAAAAATTTACATCCAAACTTTTCCTAGATGTTGGAGAGTCCATAAGGTCTCTTTATATTTGAAAACCTAATTTTTAAATTTGCATTTAATCATCATATGCATATGTTTCATTAATTATATGCATAGTGTATATATATGTTTGCTCTAGTTGTGGATGTTTAGCATTAATTATATTATATTTTTTTTACTTCATAAAAAGTTTTCTTAAAATTTTTTATTTTTGAACAAATAAAATTAAAATATCATTTCATGAAATATAATTATTGGTACTCTGTCTAGATGTTGGAGAGTCATCAATGATTATTATTTACAAAGAGTGTTATTTTATTATTTTTAGAAGAAATGTTATGATAAATCTTAAATGGAAAGACTATATTCGAATTCTGCCTTTATGTTGAAGACTTTGAAAGTATTTCTTTAATTTAAATATTTTCATAATATTCCTAAATAAAGATTTTTTTAGAACTAATTTTATTTCTTACAAACAAAAGGAACTATAATTAAATTTTGTGCAAAATTTAAAATAGCACATGATTAATTGATACCAATTTTATAGGCATTGTGGGGGTGCTAATCCTTCTCCACACGTAACTGATTCCCGAACCTGATTCTGTTTTTGTAGACCAAGATTGTCTTTTTAATAAACTCATTATTTTTATTAAAAAGATAAAATTTTTGGGTGGTCAATCACACCCTAAAAGAGATTGATGGTGACTCACTATGTTTTTCATGATTTTAAATTTTTACATATACTGATCGAGTCTCTGGACCAATATGTTATCACAACTTAGTGACTCCAGTGAGAATATTTTGAGAGTCAAGCCAAAAATTATAGTTGTATGCTATTAAAAATTTTGGATTCAATTGGTTTTAATTGATATTTAATTTAGTTCCCTTTATCTTAATTTCTAAAAAAAAGGATATATATATACACACACATAAGTTAATAAATAAAATAAATTGTACGTTAGTTATTCTTTTTTTTCATTTGGTGTTTATGATTTATTTATGTTATTTTGATTAATACATCACTTTGCACATCTTTGCATTTTCACTTGGATGCATGAGCTCTAGACCTAGGCTCCATCCTTATTAGGAGAAAGTGAAGTACCTATGCTCTTGTGAGGTGATAACCTTTTCATTTGCTAGCAAAACACTTTCACTTAGATTGAACCATTTTTGTTAGCTGCATGTAATGGGTGAGGATCGGGGAGCCTTACTAGTCTATAATGGATGATGATGTAAGAAATAGTTTAGGAACCTTTAAACGTATAAATCCTAACCCAGCATATTTTGAGCCATAAAAATCTAGCCTAGGATAGAGCCAATCATCCTTCTCGAAAAAATTACCTGAAGCTAGGAAACTATATGTATTCTGCTATGTTATATGCTATGTTTGATTATTCATTTATTTGTTTGTTTGTTTGTTTGTTTGTTTGTTTATTAACATTACTGACTTATTTAATTTTTTTTGTTGCCCTTAATCCTGCTGCATGCATCGTATAGGCATCATATTTATTAAAAGCGATATTTGTTTTGGATCAATCAATAGTAAAGAACGCACTTATGACACCATCAGTAACATCAACCCCTAGTAAGAATTATTTGGAAGTCAAAAGCCAATAAAAAAACACTCAAGAAAAAGAAGGAGATTGCTTAGGGGTTAGTTATGTGTCTACACTTCCACAGTTGGTGTACATGGATTTGAGTCAAAATGATGTAGTCGAGTTGGAATTGATATGGCAAAAATGGGTAGTAGAAAAAAAGTTTTTTTTCAAAGAAATATGGAGATGTGGCATTGCTCATGTTAGTGAAGATTAATGAGGCACTAGTTAAGGTCATGATATAGTTTTAAGATTCATCTTATCGATGTTTCATGTTTAACCGCAAGACTTGACCGCCACAATTGAAGAACATTCATTTTTACTCTGGATAAAGTCTACTAATCAATATAGGATCTATTAGAAGGAGTAGAAGACCACCAGATGTAGAAAAAAGTTAGCCAAGTTTATGCAAATAAGGGTTGAGAAGATAGACAAGCATAAGAAGGAAAAGAACGGGGTTGAAACTATTCCATCAATCTTTTTCTTTAAGCATATAAAGAAGTATATTAATTTTGATCAAGGGTTGGATGTGTTTGGTTTGGCTGTATATGGATTGATGATATTCTTAAAGGTATTAGGACATGTAGAAGCATTAGTGGTCAACTTTTTCAAGCAATTGGATAAAGGTATAACTTTTTCATGACTATTTTAGTAAAGACCATTAGATCACTTAACTTTTATTGAAAGAAAGGTGAAGCGCGATTCATAGGATGTGCTTAACTACTTTTTATTTAGCCCTTTTGGGGAAAATAGAATATATCATTTCAGCTATTCTCCATTCATTTTGTTCCCATCAAGGAGTTTATCACCAAAAAATGGTAAAGGGATTGGACAAATGATCAATAGATGTCATTCTTTTTAGAGCTTACTAGTGAAGATGTAATATAAAGGGCACCATGGATGCTTTTTATGATCATTTTGTATAATTATGGAAATGAGTCATAGGTAGCCTTATTAAGGATATAGGGGGTAGTGAGTTATACACTCCTTATGATTCAAAGACAATATAACTCGCATCAATTCATCCCTATGACTTATGGACTCAATTTGCTCCAATTTCATTATAGGGCACCTGGTTATATGACGGGTACTTTGCATGGAGAATAAAAAGGATTAATAAAGTTAGGCATTTACCAATCGAAGTTTTAAATAAGTTAGCCACTCTTATTTTAAGGTCGATATTGTCATCTCTTGAGATCACCCAATGAGAGTTCAGGATTAAAAGAAAGAAGATGGAGAAAAATAAGATGGCAATGATAGATCAAGTCAACCAATTAAGGTATGATTTAATGATGAAACATGATAAAGTATAGAAGTTGACCAAGGAATGAAAGGTATTGAAAGAAGATTTGCAAGATCTTCATCAAGAAAATAAGAGATTAAGGTTGGACATTAGACCTTTAAAGAGATCCAAGAAAGACATGGAAGAATTAAGAGAGATGGTGGAGTATTGGAAGAATAAAGCTTAAGAAAACAAAGTAGTGATCTCTGCATTCACCAAAAAATAGCACACAAGGAAAAAACAGTTTTCAAGAGTCTCTACAAAAGTAACCAAGTGCTAAAAAGAAAATGAGAAGCTAAATGCCATTAAAGAAGGAACAGAATAGGAATCTAATTTGCAAAAGAAAAAAAAGCTTTAGAATAGAAATTGATGAGCTTGGAGTTTCATTTGGTCAACAATTAGAACACATATATATGATTTTAACTGAATGGCGAAAAGGAAGGATTATTAGCCCTATACTTGTAACATGGAAATGGATGCTCGAAAAATGTAGAAAACAAAAAGTTTAGAAAAGTAGTAATACATAGAGCATTTGACTTCACAAATCTACAAGGTGGTGCAAAAAGCCAATGAAATGGTAGAGAGAGCTGAAAAACTAGAGTATGAGGTTGTACTAACTCAACATGGCAATTAGCACTTGTTAAATTTCTTATGTGAAGCTAGAGAGCAATATACTCAAATTAAATGTTTTTGTGGTTTCAATGCAAGAATGATTGGATGATGTACAAGGATTTCTATGGTTAATGAATGTTTTCTTTCTTAGATTGATTCAAAGCAATACTTCTTTTGCATTGCATTACATTGATTGCATTAATAATTAATAACAATATTAATGGTAGCAATGACAACAATAATTGTACCATGTGCTCTAATTTATGATCAATAATTGGAGGTTCAAGAATAGTGAAGCCAAAAAAGTTTGGTCAAGCAATTTTACGTAAATATAATACCCGATTTAATTCCCAAGCTATGGAAAAAGAAAATATAACTAGATTTGAAAGGGTAGAAAAGGCACAATAAGAGATAAGAGAGAGGGTGATAGAAATTCAACTAAATATCAAGGCACAAATGTCTGAGTTAAGGCAATCGGTAACTAGCTCCCTAAAAGGCAAGGAAGTTGCTAGTACACAAGGGTTAGGAAATAGGGTTAATGTGGTAAAATTAGCATATCCTTCGTAATTTTTCCACCTTGAGTTCATACCTCTCAAGGAATCTATCTATAGTCACTAGCCACATAACCTCTCACTAGACCTTTTATTAATAAATCCCATCCTTTCACGTTTCCTGAACCATCTTAGATGCATGTGAATATTGATCCTATCATTATACCAAATTGGGATGAGCTTGCTGAACAAGAAAAGCAACGTGGCATGTCTATGCCAATAATGAGTAGTGAGATCAAGAATAAGTATGATTTGTTGGAAGAAAGATTAAGAGTCATTGAAGGGAATGATGTCTTTAGGAATATGGATGCAAATGAGCTTAGTTTAGTGCCTAATGTGGTTATACCAACCAAATTCAAGGTTCTCAATTTTAAGAAATTTAATAGAACCAAGTGTCCATCTACTCACATTATGATGTTTTGTCATAAGATGATGGGCCATACTCATAATGGCAAGCTTTTAATACATTGTTTTCAAGACAGTTTAACTGGATTCATAACAAGATGGTATGTTTAGTTAGATTGGAGCTAGATTCATACATGAAAAGACCTAGCCTAATCTTTTTTAGCTCAATATAAGCATATCATAGACATTGTCCCGAATAGGGCATCTATGCAATATATGGAAAAAAAGTCAACTAAGACTTTTTAAGAGTATGCGCATCATTAGAGAGATACAGCGACTCAGGTTCAACCACTACTAATCAAAAAGAAAGTTACAATATTATTTATTAGCACATTAATGGCCCAATACTATGACTAACTAATAGAAAATCCTATTAAGAATTTCTTTGATATGGTGATTTCAAGAAAGATGATTGAGAATGCCATAAAATTACCAAATTGAAAGGCCTGAAACTACTAGTGCCAAAAAGTCAACCAATCCAAAAAAGAAAGAGTAAGAGACACATGTTATGTCTAAAGGGAATTTTTCATTCCATCCTTTTATCCTGTATAATCTAAGACTACAATTTCTTATTTACTATTCAAATACTAACCAAGCTACCTAACTATCATACTACTTTTAACCCTTCCAACAATTGCCATACAAAATGAAGGTCAGTCTATAGCCACCCAGTTTTACTTCGGTAATGGTAACCCAAGCAACCAATCCAAGTCAAATGAATCCGTAAAGTAGCGGTAGTAGGGAAAAGCCTCAGTATGACCCTATCCCTATCTCATACACTAGCCTATATCCATAACTAAAAAGGGGTCATCTTATTGCTTTAAAGTATATAGCACCATTGAAGCCACCATACGTAAAATGGTATGACCCTAATGTTAAATGTGATTATCATTATGGTGTGGTTGGCCACTGTACTGATAATTGCATAGCTTTGAAGTATAAGGTGTAAGAATTAATAAACAGAGGCTTGCTGAAATTTAATTTTAGTGCAAAGCCTAATATTAATAAAAACCCTCTTCCCAAGCATTCTGACGGTAATATTAGTGATGTGTTAGACGGACAAAGGTCAAGAATTTTTTAATTTTTAGGCTATTTGTTATGGCCAAATTAGTCATTGATTCCTCAATTCTCCTATTTCAATTCTAATAGGCTGATTGGTAGGTCAAATTGTTTGAATGCCTACAACCAAAATTACTTCCCCTTGTGTATACCTATGCTCTGTTTGATCTTCCAAAAAAAATCCTTACTACCAGAACAATTTTGAATGCCTCTATACTTTGCCTTCTGCTTCTATGTGATCTTGATGGGTTCTATTTGCTAATTGAGGTTGTTCATTGCTCTTTTAAGTTAATTCTCGATTACTGAAACTTAGTCTAACTATGGACTTTGGCTTTGACTAGAGATTGAATTTGCATGTGGAACTTTATCACTATTTGGGATCACTTGGAGCTGGTTTCACGACCTCAATTGCTTTCCTATTCAAGCCCTTTGTGTGCTTCTAAGATGTTACCAAAAAATTTTGCTTTTCAATAGCCTTTATTTGTTCTTGATTTGCTACTGTTTGGCCTTCTATTGATTGTAATTTGGTTCCTCTTTATATTAAAAAAAATCTAATCTTTGTAAGATTCAATTTTAAATTGTTTTTTATTACCTTTCCTATTTGCATAAACTTGAAGCTCAAGAAATTCCAAACACAAACTCAATAATTAATTTTGAAAATTTGAAGACAAAATCACAATATATAAAGAGTCCACATTTAAAAAAAAAAAAAAAACCTACATCTAATTTCAATAACAAAAATAAAACTATTTTGGGCCATTTTATTTAGGCTTAAAATCTAATGACATTTTTTAAAGTCTAATATCAAATTAAAACTTGAAACCTAATAATATCGATAAGAGCCTAGAACAAATAGGTTGTCCACAAGTTAATTTTCAAGAAAAAGTCTACTAATGTGGTGGTCAATGCCATATTCATGATATTTATGGTTGAGCTCAATGTTGTCTTTGTGTTAAACAATAATTACTTCATAGGATTAAGCAATCTTGACCTCAATATGATTCTATGGTGCTATTAATTTACAAAGCTCTAACTACCAAGTGTTAGATGGCAAAAATTCTTG
Organism: Durio zibethinus; assembly: GCF_047325235.1. Lineage (NCBI taxonomy): Eukaryota > Viridiplantae > Streptophyta > Magnoliopsida > Malvales > Malvaceae > Durio > Durio zibethinus. Next base: position 10,799,061 of record NC_143185.1, read on the forward strand.
GCATGCAGGATAATTAGAAGAAAGGGAAGTTGATGATGGGGTTTAACTCCAATTTAACATAATAGTTTAAATTTCAATGTTTAAAAGGTTTATTAGATTGTAAACTTAATTGTAAGACCTTTGAGGTTTCTATCTAAGCCTTAAAAGGTAAGGAGTTAGAGTTTTTACGTAAGCCTTGAAAAGTAGGGAATCAGCATTTACTACTTAAACCTAGAAAGATAAGGAGTTAGAGGTTGCTACCTAAGCCTTGAAAAGTAGGGAGTGCAAAGGTTATACCTAAGCCTAAAATAGATAGCTTGCAAATATTGAAAAAAAACAAAGGATATAGCTCCTTGACAAGGAAAACGAAGGGAAAAGATGTTGGTACCTTACGAAAGGGCAAAACTTTTATAAATCATTGTGTTTGAATCCTTTATCCCTTATCCTTTATTTAATTTCAAGTTAATTGTGCTTAAATTTCTTACATATATTTTATATATTTTTAATTTCACATATACATTATCCAAAATTTATTTTAGGAAAGAATTTCGAGTGAATCTCATTCACTCCTTTTTTGGATTACTTATCTATACTTGAGCTAATAAGGATACTATCTCATTGATTCTTCATAAGTATTAACTTATGGAATCTTTGGCCAAAGTGGAATAAAACTATGGAAAGTTTTCAAAATTCATTTGAAAAATTAATGATTTCTAATCAAGAACTACCATGGTTAGGTTCATATATAATTGACACTATTCCATGCTCTATGTATAATTAAGATATCAAGTGATTAAAGGATTAAATTATACTAAAAACTATCAAGTGATTAAAGGATTAAATTATACTAAAAACTATGTATGGATAGTTTAGTCAAACCATGTTGACTTTTCTTAATATTTGGGTTATCATGATATGGTACTAGATGTCAATCTTGATCTCTAAATATGACTTGATTAATTAGAGAATTAAGGATGAATGCAAAAGATTTGATTCCTCTAGTCTTATTTCAATAAGGATTGCAAATTCATATTTATTGCGAACATGTTAAAAACCTAATGGATAAAGAATGGTAGAAAGAGAAATTAAATTGAATTTAATTGCAAAGAAGTTTGGACTTTAAAAGACTTAATTGAACAAGTTCAATAGTTTAAAAGATTAATTACAACGTGACAAATCCTTATATAGTTGGGGCTAACTGAATCACTTTATATTAGGCATGCTTTGTCGCTATTTTATATGCTTAAAACACATCATACAAATGAGGCATTCAAAACCTTAGCTTGTACTAACTTCAACTATAGCATAATTAACTCTTTCCTTGAAGATTTACTCATCACTTATTCATATGGATCACTATTAAAGGCTAGAGATTTTGATAGCTTTGATTTGCTATAACCTACCTATAAGGTTTCTTGACGGAACTCATCTTGAGAATTTCCACCCTTTAGTTTAATGCTAAGTTGTTGTGAACACCCCATTTAGTCTAGGGTCAATTTATATTTTAAGGATAGGCTTTGAATTTATTTATTTATTTTTGCTAATTTGAGTGAGAGTATTGTATTTAGTTTAGAGTTATTATTATCAAAAAAAAGGGAAAAGAATTGTTTTGTTGAACCTTAAAGAGTGTTTAATTCTAATTGAGTTGTCAAATTGAAAGCGTTTTAATTGAAAAAGGATTGTAAAAGGGATTATTTGGATTAAAAATCTCATGTTGAAGTTGATTAGGAGATTCAAACCAAGAAAACTTTTTTTCCTATTGTAATTGAGATTACAGGCCTATAAAAAAAACCCTATTAGGATCAATTAGAGACAATCAAGAATCAATCAAAAAAATCAAGAAAAAAAAACTAAAAATAAAGTAAAAGGATTGATGGGTTTAGATAATTAGTATTTTCTTTAGGGAGTTCTATGATGGGGAAAGAAGTTGAGAATAAACACAATTACAAAGGCCCATGTGTTTTGAAATCATTTCTGACTCAATCTTTGGTATTTATTTTTTACTTGTCTTTTTCTTAAGTTCTAGTTATCTTTGTATTTTATCATAATTGTCTGTTTATTTATTTATTTGTTTGTTTATTTGTTTAGTTTATTTATTTGAGTATTTATGTCTCACTTTAAGGAAAAATTAGAAAGTATTTACAAAAAACAAAAAAACAAAATAGAAGATTAATAAATCTTTTTTAGAATAATTAACAATTATCCAAAGATGAAAATTTTAGAAATTTCAAATGGTAAATTTCTTAAAAAATCTCTAAGTGAAAATTTTCTCTAAATTTGACCTAAATTTTAAAATAATTTAGACGAAATTTTAATAAAAATAATTGTATTTTTTCCAAAAAAAAAATTAAAAATATAAAAATAAAACTTCAAAATTTGGGTGAAAATATTTGACAATTATCCAATAATGAAATCTTAAGAAAAATCACAAATGGTTGAATTTTCATAAGATTTTTAGGTGAAAGATTTTTTCTAAATTCAACTCAAATGGTAGAAAAACTTAAATGAGACTTCAAAAAATAATTATCATATTATTTTCTTTCCAAGGATTAAGAAACTAACAAAAGTTTAGATTCTAAATTTAACCCAAATGGTGAAAAATTTAGAAATGAAACTTGTAAAAAAACTTTCTAAATAGACCCAAATGGTGAAAAATTAAAAATAAAAATAAAAAATAAATTCTAGGGATAAAATTCTTAGTAATCATAAAAAGATGATTATCTAAGATATTTCTAAGTGAGAAAATATTTCTAATTTTGGCCCAAATAGTGCAAGGTTTAGATATATTTTTCAATAAAACAAAAATTTAACAAAAAAAATAAATGGTTAAGTTTTTCCAACGATTATGCCTTTTCAAGAAAACAAATAGGATTCTTGAATACTATTGAGGTGAGGAAGTATTTTTAAGAATTCTACTAGATTGATGGAGAAATCTTAGAAGTCATTTTCAATATTTAAACATTAAAATAAAGACCATTGAACCAAGATAATTGTTAGGATAATTTAAAATTAAATGGTAGCATCTTAGGATGGGCGTTGTGGGAGTGTTATAACCTTCCCCACATATAATCGAACTCCCAAACCTAGTTTTATTTAGAAGGTTAGAACATATTTTTTAAGGTCCCTTAGTCAAGCTTAGGAGCTCCTTAAAAGGATAGATTCATTAGATGGCCAATCACATCTCAATAAAAGATTTGTGGCAACTCTTTACGTTATGTTTAGCTATAGATTTATAGATCTATATGTTATGACAGTTTAGCAACTCCACTGGGGACATTAAGAGTCAGGCAATTAATTAATTTTGAATTATCCTACTTTTTTGGTTTGCTTGGTCTTAAATTATTCATCACTTTTGTTTGCATTTATTTTCATTCTTTTATTATTTGACTTGGCTTGTGAAATTTGCAAATAAAGATATATATATATATATTCTTTCTCACACATATCACATGTATATGCATCACATAAACTCTATAACTGGGCTCTATCTTCTTTAGGAGGGAGTAAAGTACCTAAACTATCATGAGATGATAATCTCCGTAAGGGCTAGCAAAATACTCTCACTTAAATTGAATCTTTTCCATTTGTAGCCTTTGAAGGGCAAGGATTAGAGTATCTTATTAGTTTGTGATGGACAATGACGTGAGAACAATTTGAGAACCTTTAAATTTAATCCAAACCACATTTAGTAAAACATAAAAAGTCAACCTTAGGTTAAAGCCATATTTACCCATCATTAGAATATAACCTTAAATAAGACATATAAGTGGACCTTTTGAGCTTCATTAATATCACATTCATTACAAATATTATTCAATCCTTATTGATTCACTAACATATGTATTCATCCATGCATCATAATGTGACATGTCAATACATGCATTCAAACATTGTTTGTGCATTCATTCATTCATGCATATAAGATTCTTAAAAAAAAAGGTTAGATTAATAACATTAGCATACTCATCATGGTATACAAGGTTTAAAGATACCTTCATTGTCTAAGAATCCAGTTCAAACTATTCACCATTAGTACAACACCAGAGCCAAAGTTAGACAAATAAAATAGGATAATGCCAATCATCTTGAGAAGATAGAGAGAACCCAAGAGAAGCTTAAAGGGGAGTTGAGTATGATTCTGAAAGCCTTGAATAAATTGAATAAGGGAAAGAGTATAGAATAAGATGTTAGCCCGCAAGATCATCCCTCACAAAATGTTGTTGACCTTCTTTATTTTCTTAGTTATGGCCCATCTCAGGCCTATTCTACATAGAGTATTCCTTTATAGCAATTCATATATCATATAGGGTATACATACCTCAAAATGCCATTGACTTTAAATCCAAGGCATTACCAGAGTTATATAAATTTTATCTTTATTGAGAAGGTAGTAGAATTGATACCAGTCCCCAACTTGAAAGATACAAAAGAGAAAAAAAAGATAAGGTCGAATGTGGTAAAAACTTTAGAGGACTCAAAAGCTAAAAAGAATATGAATATACTTGAAGAAAAGTTGTGAGTCATGGAGAAAATTGATCTTTATGGTTCCGTGGATGCTATTGGGCTCTATTTAGTCTTAGCTTTTGTTATTCCACTAAAATTCAAAGTAATGAAGTTCAAAAAATATGATAGTACAAAATGTATAATGATCCACATTGCCATGGACTTTCGAAAAATAGCTACCTATGCTAATAATGAAAAGCTATTAATACATGTATTTCAAGATAGCTATACTAGTTTTGCTACTATATGGTATGTCTAGCTGGATAGCACCTACATTCACTTGTAGAGTAAGATAGCCCACAACTTTATCAATCAGTACCGACATATAATAGATCTAGCTCCTAATCACCTTTCCCTATAGAATATAAAGAAAAAGTTAACTGAATCATTTAAAGAATATGTCGAGAGGTGAAGAGATATAACTACTCAAGTTCAGCCACATTTGACTACAAAAAAGACTATGGTGTTGTTTATTAGTACTTTAAAATCTTTATATTATGAAGAGATAATTGGGAATGCAATGAAGAACTTCACTGATATGGTGATTTTAAAAAAAAAAATTTTAAATGCTATCAAGAGTGGCAAGCTTCAAGAAGGAGAAACCACCAAGAAAAGAAGGTTGCCTAAAAAGAAAAAAACTGAAACCCAAGCAAAGAATTTCTATAGGCAACAATTCAAAAGCTATGCTCCATATCCATCACCTATTCATCATGCTTATTACCCCACAGTTAATGGTATTGTGCAAGCCTCTTACCAACCTATTCCATAACCAGTTTACCTACCAACCCACCAACTAGCCTTTCAAATACCTGTATATGGGTCTAGGCCTAACAACCAAGTGAGTGGTTTTAGAAGATCATGGAATAACCAATAAAGAACCCACATTGATCCTATTTTCATGACTTACACTGAGATATTCCCATAACTGGTTAATAATGACTTTGTATCTTCAGTTATTTTAAAACCATTGAAGCCAACCTATCCCAAATGGCATGATGGTAATGCCACATGTGATTACTATAAACGGGAAGTGGGTCATTTTATTGAAACCTACCCTACTTTCAAGTACAAAGTGCAAATTTGATTCGAAAAAGCTTGGTGAGCTTCGATGAAATAGAAGGGCTGGATGTCAATAAAAACACTTTGCCTGATCACATAAAGGTATAATTTTAGGAAAGATAAGGATGTTAAGGCTAGTTGGAAGTTGCTTGTCATTTTAGGATTTATGATTCCTTTTATGTAATAAGATTTCATTTTTTATCATTTTATTAGAAGATAAGTTGATGCATTTCATTACATTTTCACTTTCATTCAAACCATTATTCCATGCTTTGTTATTTACCATGTCATTTTATTCCCATTCTCAAATTATAAATGATGAATGTTTAAACAATGATAACAATAATTTTGGAAACTCATTCACGTTGATAAAGTTCAATCTGTGAAGACTATTTGAGAAAAAAAAAAACAATTGGCTAGCAGATATGAAATAAATATGTCTTGAAGATATGCATTCCTTTATAATGATCCATAAGTTTGTTTTTGTTCAATAGATGATGTTCAAAGAAAGAATTCAAGTTTGAGATGAAAAATGACCATCTTTTTTTTACCATTCATAAAACCATCCATTGCTACTTTTTTTAGCCTATTATGGTTCTTTTTTCTAAAGAACTACAACCAAGGATCACCTTCCATTCTATGGGATAAATTTTGGGAAAAAACCTACTTGAAAAAGGAAAGAGGCAAAAGATCACAAAAAATCTCAAAGATAGAAAGCAAAAAAAAAAAAATGAATGTCACAAATGATTTAGGGTAAAGTAATAAAATTCATTTGTGATGAATAAGATCAATGAAAAAGGAAAAAAGTAGTGAAATGTTGTGGAATGGGGCAAAGTGCCAAGTTGCATCATGATAAGAAATGATCATTTGGTTTGAACCTTTTAAACATATGTTTTGACCCTATTTTATCCATTTCTTTCATGACCTCTTACCATAGCCTACATTACAACTCTTAAAAATCCATTTTGATTAAATGTGAATGCTCAAATTGAATGATCATGCATTTAGCTAATGCATGCTTATGATGGAGTAATGAAATCATGCTATGTTCTTGTGTTAGAGATTGATGTGTGGGAAATATTAATAATGGATGAAAAAAAATGAAAAAAAAAAGAAGAAAAAAAATGAAAAATGAAAAAATGAAAAAATGAAAAAATGAAAAAATGAAAAAAAAAAAAAGAAAAAAGAAAAAAAAAGACTCAAATTGAAAACCTAAATGGGTGATTTGAGTAAAAAAGTATCTGAGCTAAGAGTTGGATGGACAGTTCAACATATGGAAGATCACTGTCATTCGAAGTTCCTCCAAAGTTGGAGCAAAGTTAGATGAGCTCAAAATAATTTTGAAAAATAATGGAATGAGTTTTTGGAAAAGAATTATGGATTAATGTTAAGAATTGTCTGAATATTCATTGTTTGGACATTGTTGTACCATTCAATACCATCCTTAGTGATATACCTTGAATTTATACATTTGCCCATATATATTTTATTAGACTCGTTCTTGTATTGATTATTTTTCTTCCAATTCACCTTGTATTCTCCTATTTTTACATCCCTAGAATAAATCGAGAAAATATGTGATTGCATTATATTTGTCAAGAATTGAAATGATAAGGAATGCATGATAATATTTAGAAAAGATTCCTACAATCCTTTGAAAAGAAATCTAAGAGGCAAAAAAAAAAAGATGGAAGAAGCCAGAGAAAATAATTTAAAAAGACACATAGGATGACCAAGTGATAAATATTGTAATGGATTGGTCAACATAACTTGTGAGTTGTGATCAAGTGATGGAAATAATGTGGATCAATGGATGAAATTAGTTTTGAAATTGCTAGTGCTGAGAAGCCTATGAGTCGTGATCAAATAATGGAAATAATAGGGATCAGTGGATGAAATTTGTTCTAAAATTGTTAATGCCAAGAAGTTAAGAAAGGAAGATATGGGATGGTGGTATCTTGAGAATCATATTGCCACAATTAATTAGAATTTTATGACATTAATGTTACTGACATTTGCATTACATACATTATGTTTGCATTGTAGTTTGAACAATATATGTATATAATTAGGTGAATATTTAAAAATTTGGTTTGGCCATGTATTTGTAATATGTAGTGAACACATGAATCATGATATGTCATTTGCATTATTGTGAGAATCTAGATTGTTGCATTTGCATCATTAAGAAAGCATTTGCATCATGATCATGACATTCATTGCATACAAAACTTTCACTTTGATGAAAAAATGAGAATTTTCATGACAAGAAATTTTGAACATTTTAAGGAAAGCTTTTTAGGATAAGATTGGAAATCCTCGAATGGAAAAATGTTTTATGAGAAAAACATTTAGAATTCTAAAGTTGTGGATCCTTTTAAAAGAGCTTTTTTAATGTTAAAAATGATAAGAATCTTTGAAGTTTAAATGAGAATTTTTAGGAAGTCTTAAATGAGAATTTTTTAGTTTTAAAAGAGAACCTTTAAAAAGTTTTTAATGAGAATCTTTGAATTTTAAATGAGAATCTTTGAGCTTTAAATGAGAATATTTAAGCAACTTTAAATGAGAATATTTAAGAAGTTTTAAGTAAGAATCTTTGAGTTTTAAATGAGAATCTTTAGAAAGTTTTAAATTAAAAACTTTAAGAAGTAAGAATCTTTGAGTTTTAAATGAGAATCTTTGAATAAGAATCTTTGTTTTTGAGTTTTAAATGGGAATCTTGAGAATTTGTGTGAATCTCTAAAGTTTTTTTAAATTTGAATTAGATGTGAATCACTAAAAGTTTTCAAATGAGAAGCATTAAAATTTTGGATGTGAAACCTTAAATTTTTTGAATGAGAACCTTAGAATTTAGATGTGAAACTTTAAAATTTATCGAATGTGAATCTTTGAACTGGAATGAGAAGCTTTGAAATTTTTGATGAAATCTTGAAATTTTTAAATGAAAAATATCAGATGTGAAACAATAAAATTTTTGAATCAAAATCTTTTGAATCTTAGAAATGAATCCCTAAGTTTTTCAAAGAAATAATCTTTAACGTTTAGTGTGAATATTAGAATTTTAGAATGTAAGTCTTTAAAAGTTGAATGTACGCCTAGTAATTTTGATGCGAATTTGAGTTCTTGCGAATCTCTGAATTAAATGTTGGATGTAAATCTCTCAAATGCAAATCTGAGTTCTTGTGAATCTTAGTTATTGCAAATCTTTATGTCTTGTGAACCTAGAAATTCTTGTGAATTTGAGTTTTTATGAATCTAAAATTTTGATAATAAAATTCTTGTGAAACTAAATTCTTACGAATCTAAAATTTCTTATAGAATTGAAAATTCTATGTAATTTTTGCAAATCTTGAATCTTTACAAATCTTTATAATTGCTAAACTTTGAAATTCTTTGCAAATCTTAGAATCTTTGTGGATTTTTTATATTTGCGAATCTTTACAATTATGAATTTTTGAAATTCTTTATGAATCTTAGAACCTTTGCAAAACTTCTAATCTTTGTGAATCTTATAACCTTTGCAAATCTTAAAATCTTTTGCGAATCTTAAATCATGCGAATCTTTAAATCCTTGCAAATCTTTTAGTTTTTTGTGAAATTTTGAATTTAATTGCAAATCTTTGAATTTTTTTATTGAACCTTGAATGATTTGCAAGTCTTTAAATTCAAAATTGAAAATATTTCAATTTAATTGTGAACCTTTGAGATTCAAGTTGGGAATTCTTGAATTTCAATTGTGAATTTTGAATCTTTATTGTAGATGAAAATCTCTAAATTTTTTTCTATGTATCAAATCCAAACGTAATGGGTGATAATATAATTGCACAATTCCAGTTCATAAAAGATATGTAAAAAAAGGCAGTCGTAGACACCTAATTTAGTCCGAGTCAATTTATATTTTAAGAATAAGCTTTGAATTTTTTTTATTTATTTTTGGTAATTTGAGTGAGAGTATTGTATTTAGTTTGGAGTTATTATTATTAAAAAAAAAGGGGGAAAGAATTATTTTGTTGACACTTGAATAGGTTAATTCTAATTGGGTTTTTGAATTGAAAATGTTTTAATTGAAAAAGGACTATAAAAGGGAATTGATTTGAGAGATGGATATGTATTAAAAATCCAAGGTTGAAGTTGATTAGGAGATTCAAACTAAGAAAACTCCTTTTTCTATTGTAATTGGGATTAGATGCCTATAAAAAGGTGCCATTAGGATCAATTCAAGACAATCAAGAATCAATCAGAAATATTAACAGAGAAAGGGTAAAAATAAAGTAAAAAAATTGAGAGTTTTTTTATAGTTTTTTCTAGTGTTCTGGGTTTAGATAATTAGGATTTTCTTTTGAGAGTTTTATGTTAGAGAAAAGAGTTGAGAAGAAACATAATTATAAAGGCTCATGTGCTTTGGAATCAATCGCGACTCAATCTTTGGTATTTACTTTTTACTTATCTTTTTCTTAAGTTCTAGTTATCTTTGTATTTTACCATAATTGTCTATTTATTTATTTGTTTATTTGTTTATTTTATTTATTTGACTATTTATGCCTAACTTTTAGGAAAAATTCAAATGAATTTACAAAAAAATAAAATAAAATAAAACATTAATAAATTTTTTCAAGAATAATTAAAAATTATCTAATGATGAGAGTCCTAAGAAATCTCTAGATGAAAATTTTCTCTCAATTTGACCTAAATTGAGAAATAATTTAGATGAAATTTCAACAAAAATAATTGTATTTTTTAAAATAAAAAATATAAAATATAAAAATAAAACTTAAAATTTTGGGTGAAAATATTTGACAATTATCCAATAATGAAATCTTAAGAAAAATCACAAAGGGTTGAATTTTCATAAGATTTCTAGGTGAAAGGGTTTTTTCTAAATTCAACTCAAATGGTGGAAGAATTTAAACAAGACTTTAAAAAATAATTATCATATTATTTTCTTTCCAAGGATTAAGAAACTAACAAAAGTTTAGATTCTAAATTTAACCCAAATGGTAAAAAATTTAGAAATGAAATTAGTAAAAAAAATTTTCTAAATAGACCCAAATGGTGAAAAATTTAAAAATAGAATAAAAATAAATAATAAATTCCAAGGATAAATTCTTAGTAATCACAAATAGATGATTATATAAGATATTTTTAGGGAAGAAAATATTTCTAATTTTGGCCCAAATGGTGTAAGGTTTAGATATATTTTTCAATAAAACAAAAATTTAACAAAAAAAATAAATGGTTAAGTTTTTCCAACGATGGAACCTCTTCAAGAAAATAAATGGGATTCTTGAATACTATTGAGGTGAGGAAGTATTTTTAAGAATTCTACCAAATTGATGGAGAAATCTTAGAAGTCATTTTCAATATTTAAATGTTAAAATAAAGACCATTAAAACCAAGATAATTGTTAGGATAATTTAAAATTAAATGTTACCATTTTAGAATGGGCGTTATGGGGGTGCTATAACCTTCCCCGCACGTAATTGAACTCTTAGCCTAGTTTTATTCCAAATGTCAAAACTTATTCTTTAAGGACCCTTAGTCAAGCTTAAGAGCTCCTTAAAAGGATAGGTTCATTAGGTGGCCAATCACACCTTAATAAAAGATTGGCGGTGACTTTTTAGGTTGTGTCTGGCTATAGATTTATGAATATATATGTTATAATAGTTTGATGACTCCAATAAGGACATTAAAAGTTAGGCCATTAATTAATTTTGAATTATCCAAATTTTTTTGTTTGCTTGGTTTTAAATTATTGATAGATTTTGTTTGCATTTAATTTCATTTTTTTATTCTTTGACTTGGCTTGTGAAAATCACGAATAAAGATATATTTATATTTTTTCATACACACATTACATGCATGTGTATCACATGAGCTCTATACCTGAGCTCTATAAAGTACCTATGCTCTCATGAGATGATAATCTTCGTAATGGCTAGCGAAATACTCTCACTCAAATTGAATCTTTTCCATTTATAGTCTATGATGGGTGAGGATTGAAATGTCTTACTAGTTTGTGATGGACTATGATGTAAGAATAGTTTGGGAACCTTTAGATTTAATCCAAACCACATGTGGTAAAACATAAGAAGTCAACATTTATCCATCATTAGAATGTAACCCTAATTAAGACATATGAGTGGACCTTTTAAGCTTTATTCATATCTCCTTCATGACGAATATTATTTGATCCTTATGATTACTAACATTTGTATTCATCCATGTATCATAATGTGACACGTCAGTACATGCATTCATACATTGTTAATTCATTCATTCATTCATGCATATAGGATTTTTAAAAATAAATGTTAGATTAATAACATTAGCATACTAATCATGGTATACAAGGTTTAATGATAGCTCCACCGTCTAAGAATCTAGTTCAACCCATTCACTATTAGTGCAACATTAGAGTTAGAGCCAAAGCCAGATAAATGGAACAAGATCATGCCAATCATCTTGAAAAGATAGAAAAAACCCAAAAGAAAAAAAAGCTTGAAGGGGAGTTGAGTAAGATTTCGAAAGCCTTGAATAAATTGAATAAGGGAAAAAGTGTGGAAGAAGATTTTAACCTGTAAGACCATCTTTCATAAGATGTTGTTGATCCTCTTTATCCTCCTAATTATAGCCCATCTCAAGCCCAGTCCATACAGGGCATTCCTTCATAATAATTCACATACCCTGTAGTGTATACATACCCCGAAATGCCATCAACTTCAAATCCAAGGCATTACCAGAGTTATGTAAATATTGTCTTTATTGACGAGGTAGTAGAATCTATACCAATCCTTAACTTGGATGATCTGAAAAAGAAAAAGATGCTAAAGCCAAAGGTGGTAAAGACTTTAAAGGGCTCAAAAGCTTAACAGAAGATTAATATGCTTGAAGAAAGGTTATGACTAGTGTAGGGAATTGGTTTTTATGGTTCTGTGGATGTTGATGGATTCTATTTAGTCCTAAATATTGTTATTCCACCAAAAATCAAAGTACATTAGTTTAAAACTATGATGGTACAAAGTGTCCAATGACTTAATTACCATGATTGTCGAAAAATGGCTACCTATGCTAATAATGAAAAGTTGCTAATGCATCTATTTTAAGATAGCCTTACTGGTTCTACTGCTAGATGGTATGTCTAGTTGGATTGGACTTGTATTCACTCTTACGTGAGATGGGCCTTGGCTTCATCAGTAACTACTAACATATAATAGATCTAGCTCCTAATTGGCTTTTCTTGCATAATATGAAAAAAAAGCTAACTGAACCATTTAAGAAGTATGCCTAAAGGTGGAAGAACATAGCTATTTAAGTTCAACCACTTTTAATGGAGAAAGTGACTACAATGCTATTTAAAAATATTTCAAAATCTCCATGCTATGAAAATATGATTGTGAATGCAATGAAGAACTTCGCTGATATGGTGATTTCAAGAGAAATTATTGAAAATGCTATCAAGAGTGGTAAGCTTCAAGAAGGAGAAACCACCAAAAAAAGAAGGTTGCCTAAAAAGAAAGAAACTGTAGCCCAAGCTATAAATTTTGATGGGCAATAATTTAAAAGCTATGCTCTATATCCACCACCTGTTTGTCCTGCTTACTACCCCATAGTTAATGGTATTATGCAAGTCCCTTACCAACCTACTCCATAACCAGCTTACCCACTAACCTACCAACCAGCCTTTCAAATACCTATGTATGGGTTTAGGCCTAACAATCAAGCAAGTAATTTGAAGAGATCATGAATAACCAAAAAATGACCCACATTGATCTTTTTTCCATGACTACACTAAGATATTCCTAGAACTTGTCAAGAATGAATTGTTATCTCTAGTTATTCTAGAACCATTGAAGCCATCCTATCCCAAATGGTATGAAGCTATTGGCACGTGTGATTACCAAATGGGAACATGGGTCATTCTATTGAAACTTACCCTACTTTCAAGCATAAAGTGTAAAGTTTGATACGAAAAGACATGGTGAGCTTTGACAAATCTGTGGGGCCGGATGTCAATAAGAACCCTTCTCTTGATCACACAAGGGTATAATTTAAGAAGGACAAGGATGCTAAGGGTGGTTGGAAATTGATTGTCATTATAGGATTTATGATTCTTTTTATGTAAGAAGATTTCTTTTTTTATCATTTTAATATAAGACAAGTGATGCATTTCATTACATTTTCTCTCTCATCGAAGCCATTATACCATGCTTTATTATTTCCCATGTCTTTTTATTCCCATTCTCAAATTTCAAATGATAAATTTTTAAACAATAATAACAATAATTTCGGAAACCCATTCACATTGATAAAGTTCAATGTGTCGAGACTATTTAAGCTAAAAAAGCAATCGGCTAGTAGATATAAAATAGATATATCTTGAAGATATGCAACCTTTTGTAATGATCCATGAGTTTGTCCTTATTTAATAGATAATGTTCAAAGAAAGCATTCTCATTTAAGATGAAAAATGGTTGTCTCTCTTTTACCATCCATTGCTACCCTTTTTAGCCTATTATGATTTTTTTTCTAAAAATTTGCAACCAATGATCACTCTCCATACTGGGGGGCAAATTTTGGGAAAAAGCCTACTTGAAAAAGAAAAAAGGCAAAAAATCATAAAAAATATCAAAGATAGAGAGCAAAAAAAAAAAGAAAAAATGAATACCATAAATGATTTCGAGCAAAGTAATGAGAATTCTTTTGTGATGAATAAGATGAATGAAAAAAGAAAAAGTAGTGAAATAATGCAGAATGGTGCAAAGTGTCAAGTTGCATCATGATGAGAAAAGATCCTTTAGTTTGAACCCTTTAAACATATGTTTTGAATCTATTTTATCCATTTCTTTCATGACTCCTTACCATACCTACATTACAACCCTTAAAGTCCATTTTGATTAAATGTGAATGCTCAAATTGAATGATCATGTATTGAGTTAAGCATGCTCGTGATAGAGAAATGAAATTGTGATATGTTTATGTGTTTTAAAGATTAATGTGTAAGAGACATCAATAATGGATGAAGTAAAAAAAATGAAACAATGAAAAAACAAAAAATAAAAAAATAAAAAAATGAAAAAATAAAACAAAAGAGAAAAGAATAACTCAAATTGAAAACTCGAAAGGGTAATTTAAGTAAAAAAATGTCTGAGCTAAAATTGAATGGACAGTTCAACATATAAAAGATCAATGTCATTTGAAGATCGTCCAAAGCTGAGGTAAAGTTAGATGAGCTCAAAATGATTTTGAAAGATAATGGAATGAGTTTTTGGAAAAGAATTCTGGATTAATATTAAGAATTATCTAAATATTCATTGTTTGGATAGTGTTGTACCATTTAATACCATCCCCAGTGATATACCTTGAATTTGTTCCTTTGCCTATTTATTTTTTACTAGACTCGTTCTTGTGTTAATTATCTTTCTCCCAATTCACCTTATACTATCTTATTTTTGCATCCACAGAATAAATCAAGAAAATATATGATTGAATTATATTTATCAAGAATTGAAATGATAATGAATGAATGATCATATTTAGAAAAGATTCCTACATTCCTTTGAAAAGATATCTAGGGGGTAAAAAAAATGTAAGAAGCCTGAGAAAATGATTTGAAAAGACACATGGGATGACCAAGTGATGAATATGGTAATGGATTGGTCAACATAACCTATGAATTTAATTAAATGATGGAAATAATGTGGATCAATGGACAAAATTTATCCTGAAATTGCTAGTGCTGAGAAGCCTTTGAGTTATGATCAAATGATGGAAATAATAGGGATCAGTAGATGAAATTTGATCTAAAATGGTTGGTGCTGAGAATCTAAGAAAAGAAGATATGAAATGGTGGAGTTTTAAGAACCATATTACCATAATTAATTAGAATTTCATGACATTAATGTTAGTGACATCTGCATTACATGCATTATGTTTGCAACCTAGTTTGAACAATAAATGTATATAATTTGGTGAATATTTAAAATTTTGGTTTGGCCATGCATTTGCATTATATAGTGAACACTTGAATCATGACATGGCATCTACATTATTGTGAGAATCTAGACTATTGCATTTGTATCATTAAGAAAGCATTTGCATCATGATCATGACATTCATTACATACAAAATTTTGACTTTGATGAAAAGTTGAGAATCTTCATGACAAGAAATTTTGAACTTTTTAAGGAAAGCTTTTTAAAAGAAGGTTGGGAATCCTCAAATGGAAAAGTGTTTTATGATGAAAACATTTAGAATTCTAAAGTCATGGAGCCTTTTAAATGAGCATTTTTAATGATAAAAATGATGAGAATCTTTGAGTTTTAAATGAGAATCTTTAAGAAGTTTCAAATGAGAATATTTAAGAAGTTTTAAATGAGAATCTTTGAGTTTTAAATAAGAATCTTTAATAAGTTTTGAATAAGGATCTTTAAGAAGTTTTAAATGAGAATCATTAAGAAGTTTTAAATGACAATCTTTGAGTTTTAAATGAGCATCTTTGAAAGAGAATCTTTGTTTTTGAGTTTTAAATGAGAATCTTTAAATGAGAATCTTTGTCTTTGAGTTTTAAATAAGAATCTTGAGAATTTGTGTGAATCTCCAAAGTTTTTTTGAATCTGAATTAGATGTGAATCGCCAAATATTTTCGAATGAGAAGCTTTGAAATTTTAGATGTGAACCCCTAAATTTTTTTAATTATAACTTTTGAATTTAGATGTGAAACTTTAAAATTTATCGAATGTGAATCTTTGAACTCGAATGAAAAGCTTCAAAATTTTGGATGAAATCCTGAAATTTTTAAATGAGAAATATTGAATGTGGAACATTAAAATTTTTGAATCAGAATCTTTGAAATCTTGGAAGCGAATCCCTAAAGTTTTTCAAATAAAAATCTTTAACTTTTGGTATGAATCTTTAGAATTTTAGAATGTAAATCTTTAAAAGTTAGATGTGAGCCTGGTAATTTTAATGTGAATTTGAGTTCTTGCGAATCTCTCAAATGTGAATTTGACTTCTTGTGAATTTTTGTGTCTTGCGAACTTGGAAATTCTTTTGAATATGAGTTCTTACAAATCAAAAATTTTGAGAATTAAATTCTTGCAAAATTGAAATCTTACAGATTTAAATTTTTACAAATATAAAATTCTTGCAAATATTTAATTTTTACGAATTTGAAAGTTCTTGTAGAACTGACAAGTCTTTGTAATTCCTACAAATCTTAGATCTTTACAAATCTTTACAATTGCTAAACTTTGAAATTCTTTGTGAATCTTAGAATCTTTGTGGATTTTTTATCTTTGCAAATCTTTACAATTATGAATTTTTGAAATTCTTTGCGAATCTTAGAACCTTTGAAAAACTTATAATCTTTGTGAATCTTGGAACTTTTAACAATTCTTGGAATCTTTTACAAATCTTGAAATTTTTTGCAAACCTTTGAATTTTTTACGAATCTTAAATATTGCGAATCTTTAAATCCTTGTGAATCTTGGATTTTTTTACGAAATTTTAAATTTAATTGCAAATCTTTGAATTTTTGAAAAAACCTTGAATGTTTTGCAAGTCTTTAAATTCAAAATTGAGAAACTTTGAATTTAATTGCGAACCTTTAAGATTCAAGTTGGGAATCCTTGAATTTCAATTGCGAATTTTGAATCTTTATTGCGGATTCGAATCTCTAGATTTTTTCTTTGTATCAAATTTGGATGTAATGCATGTCTATATCTTTGCATAATTCTTATTTCACAAAAAATGAAAAAAGAGGCAACTATAGACACCCCATTTAGTTCAAGGTTAATTTATATTTTAAGATTAGGCTTTGAATTTTTTTTATTTATTTTTGGTAATTTGAGTGAGAGTATTGTATTTAGTTTAGAGTTATTATTATTAAAAAAAACAAAAAAAAAAGGAGTAAAAGTTGTTTTGTTGAAACTTGAAGAAAGTTTAGTTCTAATTGGGTTGTTGAATTGAAAGTGCATTAATTAAAAGAGGACTGTAGAAATGAATTAGTTTGAGAGATGGATTTAGATTAAAAATCCAAATTTGAAGTTGATTAAGAGATTCAAACCAAGAAATCCCCTTTTCCTATTGTAATTGGGATTAGAGGCCTATAAAAAGATCCCATTAGGATAAATTAGAGACAATCAAGAATCAATCAAAAAAATCAAAAAAGAAAGAGTAAAAATAAAGTAGAAAAATTGAGTGTTTTTTTTATAGTCTTTTATACTGTTTCGGTTTAAAGAATTAAGATTTTCTTTAGAGTTTTGTGTTAGGGAAAGGAGTCAATAAGAAATACAATTATAAAGGTCCACGTGCTTTAGAATCAATTGTGACTCAATCTTTGATATTTACTTTTTACTTGTCTTTTTCTTAAGTTTTAGTTATATTTGTATTTTATCATAATTGTCTATTTATTTATTTACTTGTTTTTTGTTTTATTTATTTACTTGACTATTTATGTCTAATTTTTGGGAAAAATTAGAAAGTATTTACAAAATAAAACATTAATAAATTTTTTTTAGAATAATTAACAATTATCCAAGGATAAGAATTTTACAAATTTCAAATTGTAAATTTTCTAAAAAATCTCTAGGTGAGAAATTTTCATAAATTTGACTCAAATAGTAGAATAATTTAGATGAAATTTCAATAAAAATATTTGTATTTTTTCAAATAAAAAAATTAAAAAGATAAAAATAAAACTTAAAAATTTGGGTAAAAATATTTGACAATTATCCAATAATGAAATCTTAAGAAAAATAAAAAATGGTTGAATTTTCATAAGATTTCTAGGTTAAGGTTTTTTTTTTTAAATTTAACACAAATGGTGAAAAATTTAGAAATGAAACTTGTAGGAAAAGTTTCTAAATAAATCCAAATGGTAAAAATTTTAAAAATAGAAATAAAAATATAAAATAAATTTTAAGGATGAAATTCTTAGTAATCACAAATGGATAATTATCTAAGATATTTCTAAGTGAGAAAATATTTTTAATTTTGGCCCAAATGTTAGAAGAATTAGATATATTTTTCAATAAAAGAAAATTTTAACAAAAATAAATAAATGATTAAGTTTTTCCAATGATGGAGCCTCTTTAAGAAAACAAATGAGATTCTTAAATACTCTTAAGGTGAGGAAATACTTTTAAGAATTCTACCAAATTGATGAAAAAATCTTAGAAGTCATTTTCAATATTTAAACATTAAAATAAAGACCATTAGAACCAAGATAATTGTTAGGATAATTTAAAATTAAATGGTACCATCTTAAAATAGGCGTTGTAGGGATGCTATAACCATCCCTACACGTAATCGAACTTTCGAACCTATTTCTATTTTGAATGTCATAACTTATTCCTTCAAGACCCTTAGTCAAGTTTAGGAGCTCCTTAAAAGGATAGATTCATTAGGTGGCCAATCAAATTTTAACAAAAGAATGGTGGTGACTCCTTAGGTTGTGTGTAGCTATAGATTTACAAATCTATATGTTATGACAATTTGGTGACTCCACTGAGGATACTGAGAGTTAGGCCATTAATTAATTTTGAATTATCCTAATTTTTTGATTTGCTTGGTCTTAAATTATTGATCGTTTTTGTTTGCATTTATTTTCATTCTTTTATTCTTTGAATTGGCTTGTAAAAATTACGAATAAAGATATATATATTCTTTTAGACACACATCACATGCATGTGCATCACATGAGCTCTATACCTATTCTCTGTCTTTCTTAAGAGGGAGTAAAGTATCTACGCTCTCATGAGATGATAATCTCTACAATAGCTAGCGAAATACTCTTACTCAAATTGAATATTTTTCTTTTGTAGCCTATAATGGACAAGGATTAGAGTGTTTTACTAGTCTGTGATAGACAATTATATGAGAAGAATGTGGGAACCTTTAAATTGAATCTAAACCACATGTAGTAAAAATAAGAAGTCAACATTAGGTTAGAGCCATATTTACCCATCATTAGAATGTAACCCTAATTATGACATATGGGTGGACTTTTTAAGCTTCTTTCATTTCACCTCCATGACAAATATTATTTGATTCTTATTGATTCACTAACATATGTATTCATCCATGCATCATAATGTGACACGTTAGTACATGCATTCATACATTGTTTATGCATTCATTCATTCATGCATATAAGATTCTTTAAAAAAAAGGTTAGATTAATAACATCAGCATACTAATCATTATATACAAGGTTCAAAGATAGCTGCACCATCTAAGAATCCAATTTAACCCATTCACCATTAGTACAACACTGAAGCCAGAGCCAGACAAATGGAATAGGATAATGTAATTGTCTTGAAAAGATAGAAAAAGCTCAAGAAAAGTTTGAAGAGGAGTTGAGTAAGATTCTAGAAGCCTTGAATAAATTGAACAAGGGAAAGAGTGTAGAAAAAGATGTCAACTCGCATGACCATCCTTCATAATATGTTGTTAATTCTCTTTATTCTTCTAGTTGTGGCCCATCTCAGGCCCAATCCACATAAGGCATTCCTCTACATCAATTCACATACTCTATAGGGTATACATACCCTGAAATGCCATCAACTTTAAATCCAGGGCATTACTAGAGTTATATAAATCTTTTTTTTTAGAAGGAAGTAAAATCAATACTAGTCTTCAACTTGAATGATTTGGAAGAGAAAGAGAAGCTAAGGCCAAAGGTGGTAAAGACTTTAAAAGATTTAAAAGCTAAACAGAAGATGAATATGCTTGAAGAAAGATTACGAGCAGTGGAAAAAAATGGTTTTTATGGTTCTGTGGATGCTGTTAGACTTTATTTAGTCCCAGATATTGTTATTCCACCAAAATTCAAAGTACCAAAGTTTAAAAAATATGATGGTACAAAGTGTCTAACGACCCATATTACCATGTACTGTCGAGAAATGACTATCTATGCTAATAATAAAAAGCTACTAATGTATGTATTTCAAGATAGCCTTACTAGTTCTGCTACTAGATGGTATGTCTAATTAGATAAGACCCGCATTTACTCCTATAATGAAATAGCCCACAACCACATCAGTTAGTACTGACATATAATAGATCTAGCTCCTAATCTTTTTTCCTTATAGAATATGGAAAAAAAAAAGATAATTGAATCATTTAAGAAATATGCCAAGAGGTGAAAAGACATAGCTACTCAAGTTCAGCCACATATGACTGAGAAAGAGACTACGATGCTATTTGTAAGTATTTTAAAATCTCTATACTATTAAAAGATGACAAGGAATGTAATGAAGAACTTTGCTAATATGGTGATTTTAAGAGAAATTATTAAAATTCTATCAAGAATGGCAAGCTTTAAGAGGGAAAAATCACCAAGAAAATAGGGCTACCTAAAAGGAAAAAAACCAAAAGCCAAGCTATGAATTTTGATGGGCAATAATTTAGAAGCTATGCTCCATATCCACCATCTATTCATCCTGCTTACTACCCCACAATTAATGGTATTGTGCAAGCCCCTTACCAGTCTGTTCCATAACTAGCTTACCCATCAACCTACCAACCAGCCTTCCAAAAACCTGCATATGGGTCTAGGCTTAACAACTAAGTGAGTGGTTTGAGGTGATCGTGGAATAATGAAGAAAGGACCCACATTGATCCTATTTCCATGACTTACATTGAGATATTCCCAGAACTGGTCAAGAATGACTTGGTATCTCTAGTTAAGCTAGAACTATTAAAGCCACCTTATTTCAAATGGTATGATGCTAATGCCATATGCGATTCACATAATGAAAACGTGGGTCATTCTATTGAAACTTGCCTTGTTTTCAAGCATAAAGTACAGAGTTTGATCTTAAAAAGCTTGGTGAGTTTCGACGAATCAAAGGGGCTAGATGTCAATAAAAACCTATCGACTAATCACACAGGGGTATAATTTTGGGAAGAACAAGGATGTTAAGGATGGTTGGAAGTTACTTGTCATTTTAGGATTTATGATTCCTTTTATGTAATAAGATTTCATTTTTTATCATTTTAATAGAAGACAAATCAATGCATTTCATTACATTTTCCTTTTCATCAAAGCCATTATTCTACACTTTGTTATTTCTCATGTCTCTTTATTTCCATTCTCAGGTTCCAAATGATGAATGTTTAAACAATGATAACAATAATTTTGAAAACTCATTCACATTGATAAAGTTCAATCTATGAAGACTATTTGAGTAAAAAAAGTAATTGGCTAGCAAATATGAAATAGATATATCTTGAAGATATATAGTCCTTTATAATGATCCATGAGTTTGTTTTTAATCAATAGATGATATTCAAAGAAAGAATTCACGTTTAGAAGAAAAATGACCATCTTTCTTTTACCATTCATAAAACTATCCATTGCTACCCCTTTTAGCCTATTATAAATTTTTTTCTGTAGAACCACAACCAAGGATCACCTTCATATAGAGGGATAAATTTTACAAAAAAAGAACTTACTTGAGAAAAAGAAAAAGGAAAAAGATCACTAAAATAAAGAAAGTAAAATGAATGCCATAAATGATTTGGGGCAAAGTAACGGGAATTCTTTTGTGATGAATAAGATGAACGAAAAAGGAAAAATGCAATGAAATGATGTGGAATGGGGCAAAGTGCTAAGTTGCATCATGATGAGAAATGATCTTTTGGTGTGAACCCTTTAAACATATTTTTCGAGCTTATTTTATCCATTTCTTTCATGACCCTTTACCATAGCCTACATTACAACCCTTAAATGTCCATTTTGATTAAATGTGAATCCTCAAATTGAATGATCATGTATTGAGCTAAGGCATGCTTATGATGAAGTAGTGAAATCATATTATATTTTTATGTTTTAAAGATTGATGTGTAGGAGATATTAATAATGGATTGATGTGTGAGAGATATCAATAATGGATGAAATAAAAAAATAAAAAAATGAAGAAAAAAATAAAAAATAAAAAAATAAAAAAATAAAAAAATAAAAAATGAAAAAAGTGAAAAAATGAAAAAAGAAAAATGAGAGAAAAGGAAGACTTAATATGAAAACCCGAAAGGGCTATTTGAGTAAAAAAATGTTTAAGTTGAGAGTTGGATGGACAATTCAACATATGAAAGATCAATGTCATTCGAAGATTCTCCAAAGTTAGGGCAAAGTTAGATAAGCTCAAAATGATTTTGAAAAACAGTAGAATAAGTTTTTGGAAAAAAATTATAGATTAATGTTAAAAATTGTTTGAATATTCATTGTTTGGACATTGTTATATCATTCAATACCATCCCTAGTGTTATATATTAAATTTGTTCCTTTGCCCATTTATTTTTTACCAAACTCGTTCTTATATTGATTACCTTTCTCCCAATTTATTTTATACTCTCTTGTTTTTGCATCCCCTAAATAAATCAAAAAAATATATGATTGCATTATAATTGTCAAGAATTGAAATGATAATGGATGAATGATAATATTTAAAAAGGATTCATGCATTCTTTTGAAAAGAAATCTAAGGGGCAAAAAAATGAAATGATGGAAAAAGCCTGAGAAGATGATTTGAAAAGACACATTGGATGACTAAGTGATGAATATGGTAATGGATTGGTTGATATAACCTGCAAGTTATGATCAAATGATGGAAATAATAAGGATCAGAGGATAAAATTTGTTTCAAAATGGTTAGTGTTGAAAAGCTAAGAAAGGAAGATATAAGATGGTGGAGCCTTGAGAATCATATTACCATAACTAATTAGAATTTCATGGCATTATTGTTAGTGACATATGCATTACATGCATTACATTTGCATTGTAGTTTGAACAATACATGTATATAATTTGGTGAATATTTAAAATTTTGGTTTGGCCATGCATTTGCATTATGTAGTGAACACTTGAATTGTGATATGACATTTGCAATATTATAAGAATCTAAACTATTGCATTTGTATCATTAAGAAAGCATTTGCATCCTAATCATGATATTCATTACATACAAAATTTTGATTTTGATGAAAAATTGAGAATTTTCATGAAAAGAAATTTTGAACTTTTTGAGGAAACTTTTTAAAATAAGGTTGGGAATCCTTGAACGGAAAAATGTTTTATGAGGAATACATTTAAAGTTCTAAAGCTGTGGAGCCTTTTAAAGGGGCATTTTTAATGTTAAAAATGATGAGAATCTTTAAGTTTTAAATGAGAATCTTTAAAAAGTTTTAATGAGAATCTTTAAAGAGTTTTAAATGAAAATCTTTGAGAAGTTTTAAATAAGAATCATTGAGTTTTAAATGAGAATCTTTAAGAATTTTTAAATAAGAATCTTTTAGGTTTAAATGAGAATCTTTGAGTTTTAAATGAGAATATTTGTCTTTGAGTTTTAAATGAGAATCCTAAGAATTTGTGTAATTCTCTAAAGTTTTTTTTAATTCGAATCATATGTGAATCACCAAAAGTTTTCGAATGAGAAGCTTTGAAATTTTGAATGTGAACCCTAATTTTTTGAATAAGAACCTTTGAATTTAGATGTGAAACTTTAAAATTTATCAAATGTGAATTTTCAAACTCGAATGAAAAGCTTTGAAATTTTGGATGAAATCCTGAAATTTTTAAATGAAAAAAATCATATGTGAAACACTAAAATTTTTTAATCAAAATCTTTGAAATCTTGGAAGTTAATTCCTAAATTTTTTCAAATAAAAATCTTTAACTTTTGGTGTGAATCTTTAGAATTTTAGAATGTAAATCTTTAAATGTTGGATGTGAGCCTAGTAATTTTGATGCAAATTTGAGTTCTTGCGAATTTTTGTCTTACAAACTTGGAAATTCTTTTGAATCTAAGTTCTTGCAAATCTAAAATTTTGAAAATCAAATTCTTGCAAAATTGAAATCTTACAAATTTAAATTCTTACAAATCTAAAATTCTTACGAATCTTTAATCCTTACGAATCTAAAAATTCTTACAGAACTGAAAATTTTTTGTAATTTTTGTGAATCATAGATCTTTATGAATTGATAAACTTTGAAATTCTTTATGAATCTTAGAATCTTTGTGAA
Organism: Durio zibethinus; assembly: GCF_047325235.1. NCBI lineage: Eukaryota > Viridiplantae > Streptophyta > Magnoliopsida > Malvales > Malvaceae > Durio > Durio zibethinus. The sequence goes on from NC_143185.1 coordinate 10,823,626, forward strand.
TTTTTTATCTTTGCGAATCTTTACAATTATGAATTTTTGAAATTCTTTGCGAATATTAAAACCTTTGTAAAACTTGTAATCTTTATGAATCTTGGAACCTTTGCAAATCATGGAATCTTTTACGAATCTTAAATCTTGCGAATCTTTAAATCCTTACGAATCTTATATTTTTTTGTGAAATTTTGAATTTAATTGTAAATCTTTGAATTTTTTAGAGAACCTTGAATGTTTTGCAAGTCTTTAAATTCAAAATTGAGAATCTTTGAATTTAATTGTGAACATTTGAGATTCCAATTGGAGTCCTTGAATTTCAATTGTGAGTTTTGAATATTTATTGTAGATGAGAATCTCTAGATTTTTTTCTTTGTATCAAATACGGACGTAATGTGTGTCTATATCTTTGCACAATTCTTGTTTCATAGAAAATGTTCAAAGAAGGGCAACTGTAGAGACCTCATATAGTTCGAGGTCAATTTATATTTTCAAATTAGGCTTTGAATTTTTTTTATTTAAGTAATTTGAGTGAGATTATTGTATTTAGTTTAGAGTTATTATTATTAAAAAAAATGGAGGGGGGGAAGGAATTGTTTTGTTGAAACTTGAAGAGAGTTTAATTCTAATTGGGTTGTTGAATTAAAAATTTTTTAATTGTAAAATGACTGTAAAAGGAAATTGGTTTGAGAGATGGATTTGGATTAAAAATTCTTGGTTGAAGTTGATTAGGAGTTCAAACTAAGAAAACTCATTTTCCTATTGTAATTGGGATTAGAGACCTATAAAAAGACCTAATTAAGATCAATTAGAGACAATCAAGAATCAATTAGAAAAATCAGGAGTGAAAGAGTAAAAATAAAGCAAAAAAATTGAGAATTTTTTTTTCTTTTATAATCTTTTCTAGTGTTTTGGGTTTAGATAATTAGGATTTTCTTTTGGGAGTTTTGTGTTAGGGAAAAGAGTTGAAAAGAAACACAATTACAAAGGCCACATGCTTTAGAATCAATCGTAATGTAATCTTTGGTATTATTTTTTACTTGTTTTTTCTTAAGTTCTAGTTATCTTTCTATTTTTTTCATAATTTTTTATTTATTTATTTGTTTATTTTTTTGTTTTATTTATTTGACTATTTACATCTAATTTTTAGTAAAAATTAGAAAGTATAAAACATAAATAATTTTTTTTAGAATAATTAACAATTATCCAAAGGTAGAAATCTTAGAAATTTCAAATGGTAAATTTCTTAAAAAATTTTAAGGTGAGAAATTTCTCTAAATTTAACTCAAATGGTGGAATAATTTAGACGAAATTTCAATAAAAAGAATTGTATTTTTTCCAAATAAAAAAATTAAAAATATAAAAATAAAACTTAAAAATTTGGGTGAAAATATTTGACAATTATCCCATAATGAAATCTTAAGAAAAATCACAAATAGTTGAATATTCATAAAATTTACAGGTGAAAGGATTTTTCTAAATTCAACCTAAATGGCGGAAGAATTTAAATGAAATTTCAAAAAATAATTGTCATATTACTTTCTTTCCAATGATTAAAAGATTAACAAGAGTTTAGGTTCTAAATTTAACCTAAATAGTCAAAAATTTAGAAATGAAATTTGTAGGAAATTTTTCTAAATGGACTGAAATGGTAAAAAAATTTAAAATAGAAATAAAAATAAAAAATAAATTCTGAGGTGAAATTCTTAATAATCACAAATGGATGATTATTTAAGATATTTCTAGGTGAGAAAATATTTCTAATTTTAGCTCAAATATGGTGGGAGGATTAGATATATTTTTCAGTAAAACAAAAATTTAACAAAAAAAATGATTAAGTTTTTCCGACGATAAAGTCTCTTCAAGAAAACAAATGAGATTTTTGAATACTCTTGAGATGAGGAAGTATTTTTAAAAATTTTATCAAATTGATGGAGAAATCTTAGAAGTCATTTTCAATATTTAAACATTAAAATAAAGACCATTAGAACCAAGATAATTGTTAGGATAATTTAAAATTAAATGGTACCATTTTAGGATGGGTGTTGTAGGAGTGCTATAATATTTCCCACACGTAATCAAACTCCCGAATCTAGTTCTATTTAAAAGGTTAGAACTTATTCTTTAGAGACCTTTAGTCAAGCTTAGGAGCTCCTTAAAATAGTAAATTCATTAGGTGACCAATCACATCTTAATAAAAGATTGGTAGTGACTCCTTAGGTTGTGTCCAGCTATATATTTACAGATCTATATGTTATGACAGTTACACTAGGCATTATTGATGTGTTATATTTGAGAATTAAAATTTTAAATTTTAGCTATGTATTCTTATAAATTGCATGATTAATTTCCAACACATTTTATATCTTGTATCCAACTCTTTAAACCAATTTCTTTGGTGAAAAAGAGAAGTACAACCTTGAAAATCAATCTCAATCTCGGTATATAATTGTATCAAGTAATTATTCCATTAATTGAATCACTGTGAGAATTAAGGGTGACATTCATGCTGCCTATAGGCTAAAATATCCTAAGCAGAATTAAGAGATTTGATATTAATATATTTTGTACCAAAATGTTCAAGCTAAGTTTTTTGGTAAAGAAAAAACTTGCAATCTTGAAAATTACTTTTGCCTTCAATACACAAAAGTATCAAGCAAAAACTCTATAAATCAAACATTAAATAATAAGGGCTGAAACCTATGCTGCTTATATAAGGCCCATTTCATAGCTAATTGATATAATTAGTAAAAAGGAATTGAATCTAAATTAAGTTTCCCCTTTGTTGTAAGATTTACCTCCAAATGCTTAATTCTAACCATGGTGGCAAATTCAGATTTAAAGTTACATCAAATGGATATAAAAACTGCTTTTCTAAGTGAAGATTGGAAGAAAAAATCTATGTGGAACAGCTTATAAGTTTCATTGAAGAAGGTCAAGGGCATAAGTGTGTAGATTTTTTATATCAATTCATGGTTTTAAGCAATATTCTAGTTGGTGGTGCTATAACAGTTTTAGGGGATGCTAGATGAATTTTAAAAAATCAAATCAAAACCGATGGAGTCACCATTAATATTTTTTCGTAGGTGTGATTGGCTATATGAAAAGCTTATATTTTTAACAAAATCATGAAGTTAAATTAAAACCTATTGAAAATATAATTTTTGGTCTATGAAAAATAAAGCCAAGTTTAGGAGTACAATTACTTGTGGAGAAGGATTAGCGCCCCCACACACCCATTTAAAAATAGTACCAACTAATTATGTGTTATTTTTTTATTTGATAAAAATGACCTTAATTTTATTATTAAAATAATTCTTTTAATTTTTTATTTTTTTCAAAAAATATTTCAAAAACCCTTTATTTAGGAATACAATGAAAATTTTTAGTTTTAAAAAATTTTTCTAAATTCTTCAACATATAGGCGGAATATCAAAACATAATTATCCACTTAGAATTCTCATAATAACCCTTAAAAGCCAACATAATATTCCTTTGTAAAAATAGTTATTGGAAATCCTCTAATATCTAGGCAAGATCTTAAAAATAATTTTTTGCTTAGAATATTAGCTTCTATTTCTAAAAATGTAGTTTTTCAAAATCACCATTTATTATTTTATATACTTTTTTTAAAATGATAAAATGCAAGCAATGTAACATGAGACAAATGAAAGATGCAAACATAAATTAAAAGATATAAGTGACCAGTTTAATTAATCTTATAAATATGTAATTTTATCTCTTTTTACAAAAATATTTAATGATAAAAGAAATTTTATTTATTATTTTTGGTGTTGGAAAAATCTTTTCAATTTCTTAATATTTAGGCAGAACTTGAGAAAATTAATCATTCACTTAAGAAATTCTCATAATTTATTTTTAGTACAATGGTAATGGTCTTCACTAGTAAAAAATATGATTCAAATTTCCTCCAATATCTAGGTAAGGTATTCAAAATCATATTTTCACATATAAATATTATTCTATTTTTATTTCTAAAAACCTTTTAAAAAAAAAAAAAGAAAAACACAAAATCATTTTTAAATCACAAAATTTTGATATTTCATTTTTTATTCAAATTTCATTTCATTTCATTAATCATTCACAAACAAATTAATCTTAAAAAAAATACACATATACATTCCATTTATTATTACAATTATTAGCAACATCAACTAGCATAAAAAAATATAATATGGGCATGATAAAATAAATAAACAAAAGAGAAAGCAAGTATATCCAAATAAAGTTCTTGGACTAGAACCCAAAATGGGATCCAAGAAAACTCCTAAAATAGTTGGGATACAAGTTGGGTTTGAAGTAGATTCGGAATGGGCTTAAGTTGTTATGGTGGGTTGGTCAGGTAGGGGTCCAACAGCAGATGGAGTTGGGTCTGGTGGAACTGGGCACGAATCGGGTCACAAATCTAGGTCAGGCTAGTAGATTTCACCAAGCTTTTTCCCAACTATAAAAGCTTATGTTTTTTTCTAATTCATTTCTTCCCTCGTTCTTTAAAAATTTCATCTTTTTCAAAAGTCTCCCCTTTTCTCTTCACCAACTTTAACCGGCCTTCAAACAAACCAGTTTTTGGTGACTGACAATCGACTGGATCGCTGCTTACCACTAACCATCACTGCTGGCTAGCGTATTTTGAGACCTAAATTTCCTCGGATACTCTATTTTTCATCCTTTTTCACAATCTCTAAATGATTTGTACGAAACTCAATGTTTTATCCAAGATGTGAGATCAATTGGCTAGCTCAACCTTAAAAATCACCATCTTCGACCACTATAAATGGCTCCAAATCTAGTATGTCGTTCTCCTCCTTATCCCCTTCCTTTCCATGGTTTCAGCTTTCCTAAATCCAATGCCATTACTATAAACCTTCATCGCCAGCACCCTCGTAAACCCGTCAGCCACCAATCTTTCCTATTTCCTTCTCCTTTTGATAGGCTCCAAAACCCAAGTCCTAAACCGAAAATTAACATACCTTGATCCAAATCTCTTTAAAATTTCTCCTCTCTTTTCTTGAAAATATCTAAAAAAAGTCCTAACTAAAGAACCTTTTTTTTTTTATTTTTACTATTTTTTTGTATTATGCTCTCCTGACTATTGTTTCCTCACCATGAGGAATATGGCTGTTATTTTTGTGTTTTGTTTTAATTTTTGAAAAGAAAGGCTAGATTATTTTTGGTTTGGGGTTGTTTGAGTAGTTATTTCAAGTCAGTGGGTTAGGAAATGAGTTTCGAGTCTAGGGGTTGAAGCAATCTCAGATGTATTTATGTGTTGGAGATGATAACAAAAGTTGGTGGTGGATGGTGGTTGGTCAAGTTGTGATGGTAGGCTTTAGGCCGATGTTGAAGGAACAGTTTACAGTGACAAGGTTAGGTGCTAGTTGGGAGGAGCTAACTGTTAATGATGGTGGTTTCTGGTGGGTGATTTTTGTGAATTGTTATCTGTTGGTGGTGTTGAGAAACGACAATGGTGGACTAGGGAGGCTAAAAGAGGTTGGTTGAGCTGTGACGGTGGTTCGGCTATGATGGGCCGAGAGAAAATCCCTTCATTTTTGTCTTTGTTCCCCTTTATGTTCCTCAAAATCTTCGTTCTTGTAGAATCACAAGTTAAATAAGACATGGGAATTGAATTTAGTTGCAGAAGTAATAGCAGTAGGTTGATGCATTTGGAATATAGGGTCTAGGGCTGTAAACGAGCCGAGCCGAGCCAAATAATGAGAAGCTCGAGCTCGAGTTCGACTCACAACTCGGGGCTCGATATTCGACTCGAGCTCGATCGAGTTTCATTTTTCAAGCTCGAACTCGATTCGTGATCGAATTCGAGCTATTCGAGCTCGCTCGATTAAGCTCGATTAATATATAATAAAAAGCTCGATTTTTATACTCGATTATTCGAGCTCGAGCTCAAGCTCGAGATCTTTTACAATTAATTTTTATCAAACCTAATAAATATTATATTTTTAAGATAACAACAACAACAATAACAACAACAACAATAATAATAATAATAACTTACACAACAATCAAATTTAAGCAAATAAAAGTCTCATTAAATGATTCAAATACAACACACAAATATAAGACATAATGAAACTTAGAAATTAAAATCCTAATTGAAAGATATTAAATATCCAAGCAAATAAGTTCACAAATAAGTTACAACAAACCAACAACAATACATATGCTGCCTTCACAATATTATGTCTTCAAATAAACATTGGGCTCATATTGCTTTTCAATAAACCTATACAAAAGAATAATTACAAAACAAAGAAATTATAATTAACAATAAGAATAACGATAAAAGTACCAATGTAAGAAAAAGATTGTAATATTATTACAATGATCAATAACTTTAAATTTTTAACATTAGCATCAACATGGATTTTATCTTGTCAGTTGTCTTATAATCAGAGCAAAAAAATATAAACAGTATCTTGTCAATTACCTTAACATGAGTTTCTATCATTAGTTAACCTATGGTTCGTAAATTATAATGCAAAAAGCTCAATCTAGACTAGCTACTACCTATTTTTCTTTAGTAATGTTGTGACAAATTAAAAGTATTTAATAATAATATTTCATACCTGTATAGAAGACATTAGATATCTTCACTTTAGGGGATTTTGAGTGCAATCTCAATTGATTTCTTCTCTTTCTACATAGATAAAGTAAATGAAAATAATAGTTAAAAATTAGATTAAAGCAATGATAGTCACCTAATAACAAAATAATAAAAAAAAAACTCACTTTGTTCTTTTTCTTCACTCCATGAAGATTTCGACACCAATCTCCTCCACAAAGTAATGCTTGCACTGTGTCAGGAGATAAAGAAGCATGATAAGTATCAATAACTCTACCTCCTGCACTAAAGGTAACTTCTGAAGCCACTGTAGTGATAGGAATAGCAAGTATATCCCGAGCCATCTTGGATAAAATACGATACTTCAAAGTGCTCGCTTTCTACCATTTCAAAGCATGAAACTTAGTGGAATCTCCTTCACAGATAAAACAGCCCTCAGCTAGGTAGACATCTAAATCAGATTGTTGTGGTTGAGCAGTTTCAACTGATTTTACATAATTTGTAAATTCAAACCAACCAGAAGAAGAAGCTTATATATTCATACCACTAATACCATTATCATGCACTTGAGTTTCAGCACTATGCTCATTGCCAAATTGATACTCACGAGCATATTCATCATAAATCTCATAAAGGGCATCTCGAACTTTAGCAATATTTTCTTTTGCTTCTCTATCAGGGTACATTCGAGGAAAGCAAAACTCAATCACCCTCATTTTGCACCTTGGATCCAAGATTGCTGCTATAGACATCAACAAATTACATTATCCCCAATACTTATCAAATTTACTCTTCATCTTACGAACCATTGCTTGAACAAATTCATTTTCATCATTTATCTTTTTATCCAACAACACTTTCACACGATAAACTTCATTCAGAAACAGGTTTGAAGTTGGATAATCACTTCCAGAGATGATTTTAGTGGCTGAATTAAAAACTTCTAAAATCTCACAAACTTTCTCCACCTTTTCCCAATTTTCATGACTTGGACAACATTCATAATGAGATTCTCGCTCTTTGAGTCTCGGAAACACTTCTTTGAATTTGATTGCAATCGACAACATCTCGAATGTCGAATTTCAACGTGTTTTACAATCGAGAATGAGTTTCCTATCAGGTAACTGTAACTGTTGTACTATGTCAGAAAATGAGTTAAGTCTTGCCTCATTTTGATTAATAAAATTGACACTTTCATGAACATCACCAATCACATTCTTAATCTCAGAAAGGCCATCTTGAACCATGAGATTTAAGATATGCGCACAGCACCGAACATGAAATAATTTTCCTCCACAAAGCAACATCCTATTTCTTGAAAAAGTGTCTTTAAGAATTCTAATCGCCACATCATTGCTTGAAGCATTGTCCACAGAAAGTGTAAACACCTTGTTTTCAATTCCCCATTCCTTTAGACACTTAAAAATACAATCAACAATCTCAACACCGCGACAAGGAGGAGGTATGTGAACAAAGCTAATAACACGCTTTTGCAATCTCCAATTAGAATCTACAAAGTGTGCTGTAAGAACCATGTACTCAATCTTTTGATTACTTGATTTTCACAAATCTGTTGTCAAACTAATCTTGCTGACAGTCTTCAACAATGCCTTTAATTTCTTCTTTTCTGCTTCATAAACTTGCATGCAATCTTTTTTAATAGTATTATGTGATACCTTTTCCAATTCAGGCATCCCACGTTTTTGCATCATGTTAAAACCTTCCTCTTCTATAATCGAAAAAGGATGCTCGTGCATAAGTATCCAATGTGCAGCTGCTTCTCTCATCTTTACCATATCAAACTTGCCATATGTGAGAGTAGGTAGTATCTGTATATCACCACATGTGTTTACTGGCTGAAAGTTGATCATTTGTTGTTGATTCTGAAAGATTTTTCTCTTAACACAAGTTATCAAATGCCTCTTAAATTGAGTTTGTACTTTTACTTGTATTTATTGCTAGCTTCTTCTTGCAATGGACACACTCTCTTTTTTTTGGAACCATCAGAAAGAGTGACTTCTTTGAATTCTAACCAAACAGCAAATGTCTTTTGCCTCTTTTTCTCACTACTTTCTTCACGCTCTTCAGGGTCAGCATTATCACATTCTCTATCATTGGCATCAATGACTGGTGTTTTATCTGTGTTACCATTAGTGGCATCTAAAGCTTCATTCATTGAATCATTACCATCATCTGACACAATTCGACTAGTAAAAGAATCTATTGTCGACTGAACTGATATAGAAGAGATATCCGGTGTGGTTGATGACATGTTTAGTTCCCTATAGCAAAAAAAAAAAGATAAATCAAAACAATAATATAATTTTAGGATCAAACAATAATGCAAACAAGTTGTTAGAAACATGTGCAGTAAATTTTATTGCCAGAAACATGCTAAACAAGTTGCGAGAACAAATTATTGGAAGAGTATAAAATTTTATTCTTTGGGAAAATATACTAATATTGTAGGAATTTTAATAAATTTAAGATTACCTACTTCGATAATAATTTCAATTTCTAAAATCAATTTCTTAAAATGAATGTTTCTTATTAATTTTTACAATTATACATGCCTATTTAGTATTTATATAACATTAACTCAATCTCATTAGAAATAAGTGTCAGGTTATATTCTAACAAATCTAATATGCATAAAGAAGAAAAGTATTCACATTAAACAGTCCCCAATAAATTAGTGATGAACCATATGGAAGCTCAAATTATGATTATGACTAAAAACAATAGAGCCAATGACTTTTTTTTTTTTGTTAAATAATATGAACCATCCAAAAGTTTTTCTACTGATAAAGCGTATTGTGCAAGTCTTGAAGTGGTCCAAATTCAATTACTTTCTTGCTAATAATATAGAGACTTTTGGTTTACAAAATTCAGTATTTAAATGCAAATTCACAAAGAACATACTGCTTTTCACAAGTTTGCAACAAAAATAAAAGTATAATATGATAGTGTTTGACAAACAAATCAGAATTGATAATATCAATACTAACAAATAGCCATAACACCTTGCCCCCTTTCATTGTTGTTTTCAATCTGCATCCCCACAATATTCATAAAGGTATTTAATTTAGACATTCATAAAGGTATTTAATTAAGGCAGTCTTATTTAAACCACCTTTTAGCATGAATTGAAAGCCTAACATAAAAACATTTAATAAAAAAATGGCACTCAAAAAGTATGTCATGGAGAAAAGGCTATGTTGAAGGATCGGGTTCTGTTCAAGCTACTGCAAACATCGAATGGGTGGAACGAGCTTACCTTTTAGAGAGAGGAGAAAGGGCTACGTTGAGGGATCAGGTTTTGTTCAAGCTACTACAAACGTTGAATGGGTGCTACTGCAAACGTTGAATGGGTGGAACGAGCAGGGCTTCATTGAGGGATCAGGTTCTGTTGAAGCTGCTGCAAACGTCGAATGGGTTCTGTTAAAGATCAGGTTCTGTTGAAGCTACTGCAAACGTCAAATGGGTTCTGTTCAAGATCAGGATCTGTTGAAGCTGTTGTAAACGTCAAATGGGTTCTGTTCAAGATCAGGATCTGTTGAAGCTGCTGTAAACGTCGAATGGGTTCTGTTGAAGCTGCTGCTACTGCAAACTTTGAATGGGTTCTGTTGAAGCTGCTGCAAATGACGAATGAGTTCTGTTCAAGATTAGGATCTGTTGAAGCTGCTGCAAACGTCGAATGGGTTCTGTTCAAGATCAAGTTCTGTTGAAGTTGCTGCAAATGTCGAACGCTGCTGCAAACGTCGAATGGGTTCTGTTCAAGATCAGGTTCTGTTGAAGCTGCTGCAAACGTTGAACGCTGCTGCAAACTTCGAATGGGTTCTGTTCAAGATCGGGTTCTGTTCAAGCTTTTTAGATAGAGAAAAAAAGGGCTTTCGAAAGGGTGGAATAAGCTTGGAAGACAATGGAGTGGGATTCGAGAAAAAAAGGCACCGCAAGTAGGGCTGTTGGTGAGTGAGAGAGACGGGGAGAAAGACTGAAAGAGAAGAGAGAAAGAAAGAAAGAAAATAAAATTTTAGGGTTTTTTAAGCTAAGGGTAAAAAAGTAATTTTATAAATAAAATAATAAAAATAAATATATAATAGAAAAGCTCGATTAGGCTTGCAAGCTACTCGAGCCGGATATAAAAATACTCGAATTCAGCTCGATCGATAAGTCGAGCTACTCGAGCTCGAGCTCGACTCGGTAATAATCGAATTGAATTCGAGTTTTCTTCGAATCGAACCCGAGTAGCTTGCGAGTACTAATGTATCATTTACATCCCTAATCGGATCCATAATGGATTGGTGCTAAGGGTCAAAGGGTAAATTAGGAAGGAAAAATCAGATAGATGAAAGTAGGCATGCCAGTTGGCGGAAATGACTTGGCATTTGGGAGGGGAAAGCTGGTGGTCATGTTTAACTTTCTAGTGATTTTTTAAAAATCATTTTTCATCACATTTATTAATCTAATTTAAAAAACTTTGAGGCTTAAAAATTAACATGATTTTATTGGACTTAGGCTTTAAAATTGAGTTTAGGCCTATAATTGGATTTTGAGACTTTATTGGGCTTTCAAGCCCAATTGACCCAAAATTAAATTGAATTGAACTTGGACTCATGTAAAATGGTAAAAAATGATTAATTTGAAACAAAATCAAATGAGCTTGATTCAATTAAAATGTTTAAATTGGTCCAAATTAAAATGTTAAAATCAACCTTAAAAATTGAATAAACTCAAATGATTTAAATAAAATTAAGTGTCTATAAGTGGTAATGGTTTCATCAAGTAATAATTTCATAAGATATTTTCATGATTGATGAAAACTACTATGTGCACGTAAAAAGATTCAAAGATAAGTTTATGATCTTATCGTTTCATGTAAATGGCATACTATTGTCTATAAATAATAAATAGTATATCACTATAGTGAAAATTTTGTTGTCCTTCGATTTTAAAATGAACAAATAATGCAAAGTAGTTTATATATTTGAAGTAAAAATTAAAATAGGTTGCTCCAAGTTGTTAGCTTTTTCTCAATAGTCATATATTAATTAAATTTTTAATCAATTCCATATGCAAGACTGCAAGTCAATTGAATCTTCTAACGCTAACGGAGAGGGTTTGAATCAAACATTGTGTCTTAAAGCTCCACATAAAATGGAACAAATGCGAAGAATTCCTTATTCAAATGCTATTAGAAGTCTTATATATATTATGATTTCTACATTGCCAAATATCTATTTTGCAATTATAATGGTAAGTAGGTATCAATCAAATCTAAGTCAATCCCACTGTAAAGTTGTCAAAAGGATATTAAAATATCTTAAAGGCATTATGGATTATTCATTATGATATCAAATTCATTATGCTATCAATGAAATGATTTGCATCTCATTGGCTCTTTTGGGTGCTTATTAGGGAAGAGATTTAGTTGTAAGAAAACATTCCTTTACTTACGTTTCTTACTAATTAATGGAACAACCTTATGGAGTCGAAACAAATTTTTATTAACTTGTCTACATTGGAAGCTAAATTTTTAACATTTTCGACAGTAGCACAAGAATTTTTTGGCTTAAGAGATTTTTGAGATATGGTATAGTGAGAGGCAAGGTTGTAAAAAAATAAATAAACATGCAGTACATACCATGCATAATATGATTGTAGATATGCATAATATAGTTGTAGATCTGTTCACAAAGGCCAAAACTATAGATATATATAATAACCATATTAAATCTTTAGGGTTGCATAGATTTTAATATGATTAAGAAGTTCTAGATCTGCAATTTGTAATTATTTTCCCTTGTATGTTTATTGTTGACTAACAATTATCTTCTATAATGGGCTACTAAATTTACTTCTTTGTTTCATTAAGCTTATACACATATATGTGAAGTACAGAATACAAAGGTATTTTAAATAGAAAATTGGCCTTCTCACACAATCAATTACATGTACGGTTTAGTGCCATGTAGAGATGAAATTAATTGGTTTTAAGCATTATATGCTATTGAAGTAAATTGCATAGTTCAAGCTTAAAATGAAATCACTTTGATAGTGAGACGGGATGAGATCATAAAATAATGAATTTTGTGAAAGTGAATAATCCTATAATTCACTTTATTTGTCTTTAATCTTTATATAACAAGTAGAAATCCTGTTATTGTATTTTAAAAAAAGTGGAATTGTGCATGGAATCAAGTTCGATATTGAATATATCTAAATTATCAATTGTACAGTATTGAAAGGTAACATAAGAATTTATCTTTAGTTCTTAGTTGCATTAGACCATGCAGTCAATAGGATCTTAGTCTAGTTCCCTTATAACTTTTAATTTTCTTAAAATTTCAATTCGACTTTAATTATTTTGGAATGTTACTAACGATAATGAATAATTTGATCTAATAATAGGACATATGGAGAACATTTGAATTTAAAACGAAAAGATTCTAGATGAAAAGAACATTTAAAATGTCACATTTAATTGTCTTAATTGGTTGATCAATAATGTTTTATATAGTTAAACACAATTGTTAATACTTAAGTTTTTATGTAATTGATATAAAGGAGATCATGAAGAACTTAAAATGCGACTAAATGAATCTAGAATGTTGCATACTTTTTCAATTTAAATATTTGATCTGCTATATCCATAACAGCCGTATTGCAAAAAACTCTTGAGATTATAATATGTTGGTTGCATGACCCTTTTTTTTTTTTTTTTTCTTTTGTATGAATTTAGCTGAGAAAAACATAATCCATGTACCAAAAGATATAGCTAAATGCAATTAACATATATATTTGAAGTTATTCCGCACGTTCTAAAAAGACAACTCCGATGATGGGAGGTTAAGCTGTTGGTTGGAGCTGAGAAAGACTTAAATGGATTTTGACCATAAGGGAAATTGCTCTCTACCATAACACAAATTAGAAGAAAAAAAATTAAGAAAGAAAGAGAAAAAGAATAAGAATGTAAAGAACGAAAGAAAAATATGCTAATTCTAAAATACAAGAGCAATGCTCTAAAAGGCAAAATTCTGTGCAACTTGAAGATTTATACTGTGATAAACTAAACATTTTCCGCATGTGTGATCTTGTTGCAGATTGGTGAATCAAGTCAAAGATCTTAACTTCCGCAATGGTCATTTTTAACATTTCCTTCGGCACAAAAAGACAGTAGATCATCAGATGACAAAAGTTACTTTCCACTTTTTCTGGTGTACATGTATTCATGTAAAAAGCTCAGTAATATCAATAATTTGGGCAAAATTTTCTGCAATATTAGGAAGTTTTTAAGCTTGCGAGTTGCAACCATATTTTTGGGTTCTCAATTTGGTTGATTTTCATATCACAGCTTTCATGTCAATGAAACTATTTTCTGAGATTCAAGAATTCGTGGATGTTGAGTAATATTTGTAGAGAGAATCAGCTGGAACGGTAGTTGCCATGGCACTACAGCTACACACCTGGCTTTTCTGAAACCCTAGACCGTAACATAAGCACACAGCTGGAGTTGTTGGTCGAGACAATTGATAGGAGACTTGTTGCTGCCGCTGCGACTCATTTAAGTTGGTAGAAGAAACTTGAGATTGGCATGGAAGCCCAATGGAGAGTTCAAGATTGAGTTGTGCGAAAACTTCTTCAGTAGTTACTCCACTGCTGCTGTTGGAATCTTCTGCTGAGTCTGCTCCAATCTTAATATTTGCAGGCACTTGCATCAACGGCACCGCTGAGTATTTCATGTCTAATTGAAACCTATTATTGTTATTGAAGCTGCAGCTACTGCTGGTGCTGCTGTTGTTGTTACTGTTACTCGTTTTGTTTGTGCTGATAGTAACTGTGCTAGAAACTGAATTGAGCGGACGATGGGTTTGAGGATCGATTCCTCGGCTATAAAGCTTTCTTTTGATACGAGTATTCCAGTAGTTCTTGATCTCATTATCAGTTCTTCCTGGCAATCTTGCAGCAATTAAAGACCACCTGAAAGAAAAAAAGTATAAATCTAAAAGACAAACCAGCTGAGATTGTAATGTTATTTGCTAGTATCATTAAGGACGAAGCAGTTGCTAAGTTCACCAAAATCCCTTTTTTTTTTTTTTTTTAAAGAAAGCTTGAGAATCAATTAACATGACAAAAGAACATACTTGTTTCCAAGTAAGCTATGAAGTTTAATAATGAGTTCATCTTCTTCCTCTGTGAAGTTTCCTCTCTTGAGATCGGGCCTTAGGTAGTTTATCCATCTAAGTCTACAACTCTTTCCACATCGAAGCAAACCTGGAAATACATATATATATATATATATATATATATCAACCATATCAAAAGGCTGTACAAATCAAATCCCAGATAATTTTCATAGCATAATAAAAGAAACTGACCAGCAGCTTTGGGGAGAGATCTCCAGCAGCCTTCACCATGAGCTTTGATGTAGTTGATGAGACGCTCATCTTCTTCTTTTGTCCATGAACCTTTGTTGGTATGCTCTTTCTCACAACAAGGAGATCTACCCATACGGGTTAGTTTCTAACTATCCGCAAAGCCGAAGCGAGAGAGATCAAAGCAGATGAGACAAAAACAAATTGGGGAACTTGTTCTAGTTGTAAATGAAAAGGGTCTTTTTGCTACAAAATCAAAATGAATAAAGAGAAACGAAGGAGCGATGGAATATAAACGAGGGGTTGTGAGGAGAGGGTGCAATTGACTCGGGGCCCTCTTTGTTTTCCTAGTTTTATATTGCACGGTGTTTGACCGAGTTGGTGAGAAAAGACGAGTGGTTACAATTAAGTTGGTGCCGGATTTGGTAGGTAGCTCTACTTTTCATATACTTACCCTTTATTTGCACCTTGCTCCTTGCTCTTTTCTTTTTCCCTCCTCTTTTTCACCTCATTTTTCGTTTCTGCACTGGATTTCTTGTATTTTTTTTTCCCATCATCTGTGGATGACAATTTTGTTGATAAGGGGCACACGATGAATTTTCCATCTAAAAAACCAACGAAACGCATTTAAAAATAACTAAAAAGCTTTTAGAATACTACGATTAGTTTGAATATCAACACTTATAATTTTTTCTCTATTTTCATATTAGGTTTTTTTTTTTTTTTCTGTAAAAAATTATTCATATGATTAGTTGTTAAACAAAGAAACTTCTAGAACATATGAGATTATTTATAGGGAAAATAATTACTAACCCTATTGTGTAACAAAAAATACCCCTTCAAATTTTGAGAAATACCCTCTATACCTTGAAAAAAAAAGATGCTACGTATTTCCCAAAAAAAAAAAATAGATGTTAAGATTTTATTAATCAGAATAATTTTTGTTTAAAAATTTATTTTTTCTTTTTTCTTTCCTTCCCCTATTTTTCCTCTTTGCACAATCTTTTGTTTCAATCTTTTTACCATCCAACCTTTTTTTTTGAATTTGATAGTCATTAAAATAATTTTTTAAACTAAAGACAATTTAATATATATTAAAGTTAAAATTTAGAATTAAATTCGATTTAATATATAATTGATATTTCAAATTAGCTTGATTGAAATTTAATTTTGTCATAATTAGAGATAACTTTGAAATTATTTTTAAATCTTGAAGACTAATTTAAACTAATTAAGGTGTAGTTTGACAAACTGAATGATTAAAAAGTTGAAACATTAAGTATTTAATTTTTAGTGTTAAATTTTATAAATATTGATTTTAAATTACAAAAATTATTTGATATTTTGCTGAAAATTAAGTTCCTAATATAAATATTATTTGATAACTGTCAATGTTGAATTTTAAAAATTATTTATTTTACTTTTTAACCTTTTTCATTATATTTTGTATTATTCTAAAAAAATTGAATTCTTAATTACATATTTTGATTTGAAAACAAATATGAAATTTGTCATTAAATAAATTATTTTGAGGCATCCCGAAATTATTACCATCTTGCTCTGAAAAATTATCTGGAATAACAACTAGAAAAATGTACGTGCATTGCTGCAAGTCAACTTTTTTTTTTTTGTTTTACCATCTTTGCTCATCGTATATATTTTTTAAAATTTATATAATTAAAAAATAAAAAAAGATGAAAGGTAAAGAAACAAATGAAAATGACACGTGAATATCTTAATTGACCTTTTTTTTCATAAAATTTATCAAATAAAAGTAAATATAAAAAAATGAAAAATGAAAAAATAAAAAAAAAAGAAAAAAAATGAAGAAAAGTGCTCAGAGAGGATGTCATATTGCACCTCATACTGATCTTGAAATATTAATTTTTTAAATTAGGGTAAAAAATTAACTTTATTAATATTATATTTTTATATGTTTAAAATTAAATAATAATAATAAAATATATAATTTTATATATACTTTAAAATGAGTCAAAATAAAGCATCCTAAATACTCTTCTAACTTGAGTTTATTTCTCTTTAGAAACTGGACCTGTCTCAAGTTAATCATAATTTAAAAAAATCATCTCTTATTAGATTGAGATAAATTAAAACTTGTCAAATACAAATTATTTTTTGTATCTCTATTAATTAACATATTTTGTGTTAAAATTTATTTAATTAAAAAAAATAAAGAACAGGAAGAAAAAAAAGCCAAATAGGATGCAACGTTGACACTTTCATTGAGTTTTTTTTCTCAAAATTACTTTAATAAAAAAGGGGAAAAGGAAAAACAAAAAAAAATACTTTTGAAAAAGAAAAAAAAACTCATTAAGGTACTATATGGATATCCTAATTGAGTGGAGACCCACGTGGATACTTACATATATTTTTTTTCACAAAATTTATCTAAATTTTAAAAGAAGAGTTAAAAAAAAAGATAAAAAAAAGTAACATCAAATCTTCAATGAATGTAAAATAAAAATAAAAATGAGTGAATTTTATATAATGAATGGATTGATTGATGTATTACATCCTGTATAAATATAATATTTTTGTTAATTAATATATTAAATAATATTTTAATTAATATAATACATATATTTAAATAAAAAATTAAAATATAATTTATTATATATAATCAAAACAAGACGAAATGTTATAACCTCACCTTTGACTTAATTTTGATTTAAAAAAAAAATCTTTAATTTGATCTCAAATAAAAAAATGCATTATCATATCCAAGCGAATCAAAAGCCATCAAATATGGGATGTTTTGTTATATATACCCTCATTGACATTTTTTAAAAAAAAAATTATTTACTAATGTTTTTTTATTGTAAATTATATTATTAAAATATAAAAAAAAACAAAAAGATATCAAAAGGGCAAAAAAAAAAACGATATTGAGTGCCACATGTAAACAGCTATTGGCTTTTTTTCAATAAAATAATAAAAAATTAAAAAACTAATTTCGATATACTTTTAGTATCGGATCTCATCAAAACAAATTTAAAATCTTAAAAAAAGTTGAAAAAAAAAGGTTGATATAAAGTGAGACCAACCTTTAAAATTAATTTTTTTATAAAAATATTTATTAAATATTACAAATTTTAAAATAAACCAAAAAATAAAAAATAAAATTACGACATGCATAAATTTCCATAATATACTATTAATCGTACATGACCTAAATCTATGTTAGGGATATCCATGCATACTGAAAATGGATGTGGTATGGTCCTCATTAAAATTGGAAAACGAGCTTTCCAAAAGTTTCATTGATGAAAGGTATTTCCAATTAGCTCTGTCAATATTGATAGAAGTCATTTCTACACACAAATATTTTCTCTCTGAAAAAAGGTAGGCTTAAGATTTAAAGGTAGTGGAAATTACTGAACTCATTTCATTTCTTGTATGAAAAATAGTAGCAATTAAAAATTCTCTCAAGAGAGTAGACATTGACACCTATGTGTTTGAGTGACAGCTGTTTGAATATTGATCAAGTTAAATGGACCTAAATTATTAGTAAATTTATATAAATATTATGTATTTTTAAATGTATTATATAAATAGATACATATACTTATGATAATTAATAAAAAAAAAATCCCCATTATTTTAGTAAAAGGGTTTTTCTCTTAAACTTTCTTTTGCCTAATTCTTTGATATCCACTTATAATCTTTAAATTTGGAATGTGAAAATTTATAGACAAATTTAGTAATTGTTTCACAAACTAAAAAGTTTAAAAATTTTATTTAAATATTATTTATCTTGATAAATCATATTAATATTGTCTTAACGATTTTGGGACCGCTCAATGTAAAGAGTTTTAATAATCGAGAAAAAATGGAAGGGAATTGCCACCAATCTTTTTTAAGATGTGATTGGTCACCTAAAAATTTATTTTTTTAATAAAACTATAAAAACGAGTTTAAAGTTTATCAAAAAGGTAATTTTGGTCTACGAAAATCATGTTAGGTTCGAAAGTCGGTTACATGTGAAAAAAGATTAGCACCCCCATAACGCCCATAAACTGATATCATTTAATTATGTGTTATTTTTTGTGTTGCATAAAATAGTTATGACTTAGAATTTAACACTAATTCTCTTCATTTTAAAAAATAAATTTTTGCTAAAAGTCTTTTTCTAAGAATATTTAGGAAATCTTTAAGTTAAAGAATTATCTCAAAATTCTCCAACATCTAGACAGAATTTAAAATAATCATTTTCACTTAAGATTTAACACAATATTCTTTAAAATAAAAAGTAACACTCTTTGTAGAAGATAATTGTTGGTGACTCTCCAATATCTAAGCAGAGTACCAAGAACTATTTCCTTCGAAACGTTATTTTTGTTTTAAAAATACATCCCTTTTTGTTTTGTGAAACATTTTATATGAGAAAGTAAATAATTGTATTATTAGGTAAAAAATAAAGATCAAAGATAAAGAAATACGAAATGAATGTCAACAATAATATAATGATGCATATATATGCCAATGGATGTTTTACAAGATGAAACGCAATTTTAAGGTTAGGTTTTTAAGTATAATGAGACTACCCCGACTCTTCAACATCTAGACAAAACTTAGGTGCGACTGTTTATATTTAAGATCTCAATTTACTATTATACTTTTTATTTATTAACCCCATTATTAATGTAAATTAATGGCTCATATGAAAAACTTAATAAAATAAAGTTTCTTAAATACCCCATCATCTAGGCGACATTCGGGAACAAATCATTTCATGTGAGATTTTCACACATATCCTTAAAGTTTCGAAATAAATTTAGGGTTTTAGGGGTTTTAGAGTTTGAATGATTTTTTTGGTGATGGTTCGAAGTTGTGTACCAAATTTTTGATTTTTGGATTTGAATTTTAAGGTTTTTAGATTTTAGGGTTTGGCATTTTGGAATTTAGGGTTTCAAGTTTAGGATTTGGATGTTTAGGGTTTCGATTTTAGGACTTGGAGGGTTTAGGATTTAGTTTTAGGGTTTAGAGGGTTTAGGGATTTGTTTTATGGTTTGGAAGGTTTACAGTTTTGATTTCAGGGTTTGAAGGGTTTTGGGTTTGAAAGATTTAGGGTTTGGAGAGTTTAGGATTTTGGTTTTAAGTTTTCAGTTTTAGCGTTTAGGTTTTTTAATTGAAGAAAACACAAACATCTCTAAAAATCTCCAACATTTAGGCAGACTTTCGGAGCAAGTTTGATTTTTATGATTTTAAAAAATTAATTAAAAAAATTTCATATATTTTCTTTTTATGAAAACTTATTATTATTATTATTATTATTATTATTATTATTATTATATTTTTAATTTTAATTTTTTTATTTATAATTCCCCAACATCTAGGCATAATTATATTTTAAAGTTCAAGATTTTTATTCCCTCCAACATCTAGGCAGCGAATATAAAAAAATATTATTTTATTCTTATTATCATTTTATTATTATTATTTTTTAAACATTTTAGTATTTTTTTAGTTATTATCCTACTTTATTTTCATTTTTATTATTATTAAAAACAATAAAATATTTATTCTAATAAATTTTAAAAATTTTATCATGCATAAATATTAATAATAAAACTCAAAATAACAAAAATAATAATATATAAAACAAAATTAAAAAAAATAAAAAAATAAAAAATACCTGAACCAGATCGATCAACGGTCTAATTAACACTGGTTTGATCGATTCAGCGGTTCAAATAGTTCAGTTAGCAGTTTGATTGAACCGGTTCAAAATGACTGAAGGATGGGTTGGTGGGTTGAATGCGCACATCCCAAGTCAGATTCGGGCTGATGCGCAGATCTTTCCCTACCCAAACGATATCATTTTGGGTCTTGGCTCTCTATATAAAGTTAAAAAAAAATTTTAGCTCATTCCATCCTTCCTTTAGAAAAAAAATTTCAGAGCTCCAAAGCTCTCCCACAGTCCAGCCTCTGGACCGTCGTCGGCCATCGTCTGGGTCACAACTGACGGTCATCACCGATGGTCGAAAAAACCAAAAAAATTTCAGAAGCTTCTTTCAATGCGATCTTTTCAAATCTAATCTCTTTTTCATCGAAAACAACCCTGATCGACGTAGATCGAGGCTCAAAGTTTCAGTATTCTTACTTTTTTTCTCTTTTTCTTTTTGTTTTTTAAAAACTAATACTAATGTATTTCTTTTGTTTTTACAGGAAGCTTGGCGTTAGGTTCCTTGTTGTAAGCGATGACTGTGTTTTTTCTTTTTTTGGTTTTTTTTTCTTTGTGTTCTGGTGGTTTTTTTTTATTGGTGCCTAGGTTAGAGGGTTTGGGGCATGCGTAAAGTTGAGTGGTTCTCAGCGTATGAGGATATGTTTTAGGCTAGGAATCGGCAAAGGTCTGTAAGGGGCATGGCTAGGTGTTGGTTCTGTCTGGTGTTATTGAAAGAGGGATGTGTTGAAAGGTTCTGAGTGTTGCAAGGTGAAGCTCTAGGGGGAAAAAGGATTGGAGTTCCTGAGCCTTCTGGCATAAAGAAAGGTGTGAGATTTTTTAAGTAGCTAGATGGGGTTTCTGGGCTTCTTCGAAGAGTTGGGTTTTAACATGTCAGAGGGTTGAGTTTCCAAAGCTTAAGGGTTTTTGGTGTATTCAAAGAGTTGGGTTTCTAGGTAACCGAAGCTTGAAAAGGGAATGGAGTGTTTGAGGGCAGTGACTTTAGTGGAGGGTTGAGGGGTTCTAGGTGTCTGAAAGTAATGTGTCTTGTGGGAGAGATCGGTGTTTGGTTCTTCTAATGAGCTTTTTTAAGAGCTTAAAAAAGGGAACATATGGTGTTTGGAGGGGTATCTGTAGGGAGTGGCTAGGGTAGGTTGTAGAAGGTGGTTCATCAGGCTAGGGTAGGCTGTAGGGTGGTGGCAGAAGGTTGTAGGGTAGGGATGGTTGGAGGTGGCTACAAGGTGGTTGGTGCCAGGCATCAGTCGCCTTGCTTTTTGTCACTTTTTTAAGTTTTAATTTTATATTTTTTTATATTTTTTCAATATTAAACTAATATTAATATTTTTTTTATAGAAACCGAAAACCTGATTTAAAAGCATCAATAGACCCAGATAAAATTCGATGTCTACAATTGTCCCTCTTTGCACATTACTGAGAATCAGGAATAGGGTAAAGACAAATACAACAATTTTATTCAGAAAGAAATTGAAGGTTTTTTTTTGTTTTATTTTTTGTGATTGAATCTCAAATCAAGAGATAAAGAAAACAACCAAGACGACATCGTGAGTCAAGAAATAAAGAATCGATTGAGACAACACCGTAAGTTGTGGAATAAAAAATCGATCAGGACAACACCGTAAGTCAAAAAATAAAGAATCGATCGAGACAACACTGCGAATTGAAATTATGCCCAAAGGTCTTGTAGATTATGCTCGGAGGTCTTAAAAATCATGTCCGAAGATCTTACAGAATCGACTAGGACAACATCATAAGTCAAAAAATAAAGAATCAATTGGGATAACATCGCGAATCGAAATTATGCTCAAAGGTCTTAAAGATTATGCCTCGGAGGTTTTAGAAATCATGTCCGGAGGTCTTACAGAATCGACTGGGATGACACCGTAAGTCAAAAAATAAAGAATCGATCGAGACAACACCACGAATCAAAATTATGCTCGGAGGTCTTAAAAATTATCCCGAACATTTTAGAAATCATGCTTGGAGGTCTTACAGAATCGATTGGGACGACACTGCAAGTCAAAAAATAAAGAACGATCAGGACAATACCGTGAATTAAAATTATGCCCAGTGGTCTTAAAGATTATGCCTAGAGGTCTTAGAAATCATGCCCAGAGGTCTTACAGAATTGACTGGGATGACATGCAAGTTAAAAAATAAGGAATAGATCGAGACAACACCGCGAATCAAAATTTTACCTCAAAATCTTAAAGATTATGTCCGGAGGTCTTAAAAATCATGCTCGGAGGTCTTTCAGAATCGACTAGGACAACACTATAAGTTAAAAAATAAGGACTCAATTAGGACAACATCATGAATCAAAATTATGCCTAGAGGTCTTAAAGATTATACTCGAAGGTCTTAAAAATCATACCTGGAGGTCTTAAAGATTATGCTTGGAGGTCTTAAAAATCATGCTCGGAGGTTTTACAAAATCGACCGGGACAACATTGTAAGTCAAAAAACAAAGAATCGATCGGAATAACATCGCGAATCAAAATTATGCTTAGAGGTCTTAAAGATTATGCCCGAAGGTCTTAGAAATCATGCCTGGAGGTCTTATAGAATCAACTAGGATGGCATCGCAAGTTAAAAAATAAAGAATCGATTGGGACAACATCACGAATCGAAATTATGTTTGGAAGTCTTAAAAATTATGGCTAGAGGTCTTAAAAATCATGCCCGTAGGTCTTATAGAATTAACCGAGACAACATCACAAGTCAAAAAATAAGGACTCGATCGAGAAAACACCGTGAATCAAAATTATGCTTGGAGGTTTTAAAGATTATGCCCAGAGGTCTTACAGAATTGATCGAGATAACACCGTAATCGATCAGGATAATACCGTGATTCAAAATTATGCCTGAAAGTCTTAAAGATTATGCCTGAAGGTCTTATAGAATTGACTGGGATGACACCGTAAGTTAAAAAATAAGGAATTGATTGGGACAACACCACGAATTGAAATTATGCCTGAAGGTCTTAAAGATTATGCCAAGAGGTATTAAAAATCATGCCCAGAAGTCTTACAGAATCAATCGAGACAACACCACAGGTCAAAAAATAAAAAATCGATCGAAATAACATCGTGAATCAAAATTATGCCCGGAGGTCTTAAAGATTATGTCTGGAGGTCTTAGAGATCATGCCCAGAGGTCTTACAAATCTCAAAATCTTTAAATGCTCCTCCTAATCAAAGGCAATGAAACCTTAAAAATTTAAAAATCTTTTGCTCGGAGGTCTTGAAAGTTTGCTTGAATGTATTAAAGATTATGCCCGGAGGTCTTACAAATCTCAAAATCTTTGAATACTCTTCTTAATCAAAGGCAATGAAACTTTAAAAATTTGAAAATCATTTTGAAAATGGCTTTCGCATGATCAAAGATTTTTGAGACTTTAAAGGTCTTGCTTGAAGAAGGTTCCTCTTAAACAAAGGCTTTGAAATCTTGATTGAAAATGGTTCCTCTTAAACAGAGACTTTGAAACTTTAAAATCTTGTTTTTATCTCTCTATTTATATATATATTTATATTTTGCTAATGTGCAATCATGATACAAATGTCCATTCTCATCAAATAATGCTAATGGAAATGTCGATGCAAATGTAAATGTTGATGCAAATGCAAGAATATGAATGCTTGATGCAAAGACAATTAACTTTTTCACAACGTAAATGACAATATTCTTTTCATATAAATGCCCTTACGAATACCTTTTCTTATGATGTAGATGCCATGATACAAATACAAATTTTTCTTATAGTCCGAATGCAAATGTTTTATACAAGTGCAAATGCGAATGTCTTTCTTGTGATGTAGATGCAAGCGATGCAAATGCAAAAACTCTTCTTACCCCCTCTCTTTTTTTTTTGAAAAAACTTTGTTCAAATTTTCAATGTTTCATTTTCACTAAAAATGATTTTAGTATTATGTACAAAATGCTTAACTAATCTTTAAACTTTTTTTAAAAAAAAAGATCACAAAATTGCTCCACATAAAGTATCTTTGCAATCAATAAGAAAATTTAAAACTCATGACTTTTGAATCTCTTAAAAATTAATGATTACTATTTGAAATACTTACGGATAGAGTTAATTGACAATTCAATTCTTTTCATTGGTAGGCATATCTCATGGAAAGCTCAATAAGGGTTGCAAGGATTTCTCTTGGGCTTACAAAAGAGATAATTTTTTTAAAATACTTTTTTTATTGAAAACGTGATACTTCAATATAAGTCAAAACTAGCCATTACTTTTCAAACAAGATTTGGGAAGAGGACAAGGTTGGTTTTTTTTTTTTGAAGTTTAAGGTCTTTAATGGGTATTGGTCTTTTAAAAGGCTTTGCATCGAGATTTTTTTATTTTAGATAGAACCTTGAAACTCTAAAATTCATTTTAGGGCCTTAAAAATGACTTTAGCTCTAAACTGTCCTATTAGAATTTTCACCTTAAAGCTATATTTTCTATCAATTAAGAATTCAACAAGTATATAATAATTTAAGGACATTGCTCTTCAATCCAAGTGTCCACATTTGATCAAAATGGACTTTTCAAGATGTGTAATGTAGGCCGAGGTTAGGTGTTTTGAAAAAATGGATAAATATGCTCAAAATATATTATTCAGGGTAATTAGGCCAATGATCCTGAGAAGCATTCTCTAACTTTCTTTCTTTGTTTTTTTTTGAAACATCTGACTTTAATTTTAGCAACTTTATTCACCCCCTTTTTTTACCTTGAATTATCATTTTCAAGGTACATATTTTTCCTTTTTTTAAGATTTTTTTGTTTTTTTTAATTCTAATTGAAGCTTCAGAGCCTTATCTCCAATGTTTCTTTGCTTTGCCTTAGAAATGCCTAACTTCATCTTTGGTTGTTCACTCTCCTGAATTCTTGAGATTTCAATTGAAGCCTTGTTCACTTTTTACCCCAGACTTTCACCTTCGAAGGGCATGTTAGACGCTTTCAATATCAAACACTTTCATTAAAGTTGGTCTCTTGAAGGTATCCCTATTTTGCCCCCAACATAGAAAACAATCCTTGATCGAGGTTTATTTTAGAATAAAAAAATTCAATAGGCTCAAATGGGTAGCAAGTGGATAATTTTTATATATGAGAAAGATGGCCATTCATCATTTCAAACATGATCACTTGATTAGAAGAGCAAATCATTGAAAATGTCTTTTTTTGTTTTTTTATTTTTTTCTTTTTATTTTATTTATTTTAATTTTTTAATTTTTTTTGTAATTTTTTTGACGATGCCCCATCTTGTTTTTCACTCAAGGTTCTAATGAAGATCAAGTCGTATAGGATCGATCGTACAATTCAAAAAGGCTCTTTGGGCACTAAATTTTTGGCATTTTTGGTGAAAGGAAGAGAAAAAGTATAAAGGTATGAAACAAATTATCTTAGGCAAAAAGAGAGTTTGTCTTTTTAATTAATATGCCTTAAGACATCAAACAAGGGTTACTTAAGACAGAAGGTTTAGGCATTTTTGTGTCTATGGTTATAGCAAAATTTTGACACACATTAAATTACCAATTCAAAATTTGAAAGCATATCTAATTTTTGAAATTTAAAACGAACTTTCGAAATTAACCTCTTTTGTTCTTTGCCCAAGAAAAGATTATCGACCTTTTAAAGTATGAATTCAAACTCATATTCCCTTAAGGGATTATGGTTGATGAGTCAAATCATTTAAGTGATTAGGACCATGAAGGTTTTCAAAAGGTGTAGAGGTATTCGATGAAATCTTTCCTAATACTAATCACCATTTCCTTCAAGAATTCTTTCATCTTTATTATAGAAAAAAACTTTTTTTTTATTTTTTTATCTTGTTTTTTCTTTTTTTATCTTGAAAGTTACTTATGTGGGACTTTTTATTCAAACAAATACATAAAGAGAAAATTTCATAAAAAAAAAGATCCAAAACATTCAATTCTTCCAAAATAAGTTAGATAACTCTTAGAGACATAATGCACATATCATACATACATAATAAAAAGATTCAAAAAAAAATTATCCTATCTTGATTTTCAAAACTTGAGACCTCCCTCTTCATCTCAACTCTTCATATTTGACAATTGGATAGAGTCAACTTCCATTGTTTTATCACATCTGGAGTCAGAATACCCTAATTGATAAGATCTTTAACCTTTTCTTTAGCTGTCTGCATTTTTTAGTTAAGTGATTGATTACCCCCATATGATAATCACATTTGCCATTGGAATCATAACTCCTTGTTAATAGATTTGGTGTCATTTTTAGAGGCATAGGAATGAGATACTGACCTTTTATTAGTAAAGGTAAAAGGTAAGAAATAGGGATGGACAATTTCTCTTGATCATTCTTTGGTCATTTTTTATTCTTTATTGGTCGGGTGGTGGGTTCAAATGTAGGAACAAGATTATGAATGGCCATTTGAGGGTAGGGATTTGTTAGAAAGCCTAAATGCTGACTTGGTTGGCAAGGATATAAGTTTCAAGATACACCACTTGTGATAAGGTGACGAGGCTAATGAGAAATATATGGATTGTACGGGATGAAGCTATTGGGTAGATGCCCTTCCATTATGACTGCTTTACTTTCTCTTTATTATTTTATGTTGTACTTTCTTTTTTAACATCTGTTGCATCTTTTAACTTAATCCTACCATTCTTGATTGTATTTTCTCTAATCTCACTAGAAATCACCATATCGAAAAAGTTTTAGAGACATTCTCAATCATTCTTTTATAATAGGGAGTGTTCAAGGAATTAACAAATAGAACTGCAATCTCTTTCTCTGATAAAGGTGGTTGTACTTGGGCTGCTATGTCTCTTCATCTGTGTGCATACTTTTTGAAAGTTTCAATTGACTTTTTCTTCACGTTCTGCAAGGATATCCTATCTGGTGCCATATCTTTAACATGCTTATATTGTGCTAGGAAAGCTTTAGCCAAATCATTCTAGAGCAAATCTTATTTTAATCCAATTAAGCATACCATTTTGCTGCAGACCCAGTAAAACTATCCTGAAAGTAATGGATCAATAACTTATCATTATGGGTGTGACATGTTATCTTTCGATAGTACATGGTGATGTGTATTAAAAGGCATCTCATTCCATCATACTTCTCAAATTTTAGAGGTTTAAATTTTGTTGAAATAATGAGATCAAGTACTAGAGCAGGCTTGTTAGCATCAACACTTCTATATATATCATGGCCTTCAACTGCCTTCAGTCTTTCTTTCAACAGGTCATATTTATTTTTCATCATTATATCTTTTGATGAATTTGACACCTTTTTCAATCTCTTCAATTCTTTAGGATCATCCACATTAGGCACAGTAGTGGAGTGGTAAAGAGTAAGCTTGAGATTGATATTTGTCTAAATTGATGGTAACTTGACAGAAAGGCTAGTACAAGGTTGATGATTTGCTTGAGCTACTTACAGTATATTAGGGTCTTAAACATATGTGAACCCAAATGGATACGATGGTGTCTCAACAGCTATTTCTTTCCTTGCCCTATGTGTTTCAATAATTCTTTTTTCTTTTGTCAACTCTGTTAACATCTGTTTTAATCCTACCAACTATCTGTCCTTGTTTTGTTGCATTCCCATAACTATTTTTTTAATCTCTTATTGGGTTTTTTTTACTCTATCCATCCGACTTGCATTTTTATTTTCCATGATTTTGGTATCGACTCGAGTGTTATAAGTGCACAGACTTAACGGATCTCATTTTTTAGGAT
Source organism: Durio zibethinus (assembly GCF_047325235.1). Classification (NCBI taxonomy): domain Eukaryota; kingdom Viridiplantae; phylum Streptophyta; class Magnoliopsida; order Malvales; family Malvaceae; genus Durio; species Durio zibethinus. The sequence goes on from NC_143185.1 coordinate 10,852,019, forward strand.
AGTTATCCTTGCACCTTTTATTAATTATCAAAAGTAAAAAATGCATGACATGAATTTTATTATAAAAAATCTTTTAACTTCGAAGGTTTAACAAAAGCATATTCATAATCATCATTCTTTGTCTTTAACTAGCATGAAAAATAATGAATTCAAATAGGTGATGCATGATGTGCAAGTCAAATTTTATTGTTGTTAAGGACAAGCTCAAATTCCCTCTTACAAACATTTCTTCCACCTCAAAAGTTTGGTGAAGACATACTCACAATCATCGCTTTTTCACAAGCTCCTTTAGACATACAATTATTAAAAATGGACATAGGCATCAATTCCTAGAAAATTTAGATAAAAAAAGTGTCCATTCATTCTCAAAAGTATCAAGTTTACACATTATGAGCCATTGTAGGGCTAGGGCCAAAAAGTGCTAGACCTACTTCACTCCCTCTTATCACACCTAAAAAACCTAAAAATAATTGACTGTGATTGCTGGAAAGGATAACCCTTTTCTATAAAAGCTTTTATTCATCATCTTGGCTAACCTTACTGTTGCCTACAACGCTACCTACTGTCTTGGCATAGATCAATGCAGGGTTCTTATGAACAACTAGCTTTATTTTGGTGTCAAAACTCAAATATCCGACTTTTATCAATCATTGCATCCTATGTTTCAAAGTCATGCAATCTTCCAAAGAATGGCCTATGACGCCAAAATGGTATTCACATCAGGCATTAGGGTCATACCATTTGAAAAAAGGTGGTTTATGGGGTTTAGCAGGGATAGGGGTTAATGAGGTAGTTTTCTATAAGCAATGGGTATAACTCTATGTAGGACATGAGTATTAGATTAATAAGGGTTTTTCCTTTAGTATTGTCAGAGTTTTTCTATTCTATGGTTGGTTTGTGTTGCTGAAAAGATGATGGTATAGTTGGTCTTGAAATGGATTGAGAAACTTCAGGTTAAAGATTGGCTTAAGAAAATGGTTATAAGATAGCATGCTGAACAAGTGATTATGAAATATGAAATGGTGGATGTGGATTCAGGTGTGAAATTCTCTGAGGTTGCATGAAATTTGGGGAACAAATCCTAGGTACTTAGAAAGGGGGTTGGAAGTAGTCATAAAGAAAGATTTGGGTGTGGGTTTGGAATCGAGATGGCTAGTGAAGATTGTTTGAAGTCGAATGACTCTTTCTTGAAAATCAAACTTTTGAGCTTAGTCATTGGTATGGCTAGTTCACCTATTCCTCTTTTGAGTTTGCCCAAACTTTGATCATTATTCAAATCACCAAATGCCTTAGTATGCTTTGAAAAAAATGCTAGAATTAATAGGAACTGATCGATCTTGACTTGATGAAAGTGACAACGATCCTTGAAGGGCAACAATCTCAACCTTACCACTACTTTAACCATTTTTATCAATTGAGCCATTTGTTGTCTCATTTTTCGAAGCTCAAGCCATAGTTTCTCTTGATTCAACTTTAAAGCACTAATCCTTGCTTTCAGTTGGTCTCCCATTTTTGCCACTCTAATTTCTACCAAGATAGACATTTTATTCCAGGACTTAAATAAAAAATCCTAGATTACTACCCTTATTGAATGAATGCCACAAAAGTAATTTCTAACTTACATGACACACAAAGTATGTTATGAATATATGAATATGATGACAAAAGAATGTCATAAAATGTATATATGCCTATGACAATGGATTTTTATATGTACAAGGACCCAAATGAAAATTTTTACCTACTATGAATGTATATGCAAGGAGTGTAATGTTATGTTGCACTGATGGTAGGACATGAAATGCAATGTATGTTCCATAATACCTTACTATTCATGAATCTATATGCATGAAATGCAATGACATACTTACATGAATGATGAGATGTATGCCTATGAATAATGCAACATACTTGTATGGAATGCATGAACCTATCAAGTGCACGTTATATTTTTACATGGAATGCAATGCTTGTGTTATGTCTACCTAATGAACTGACACTGCCTTTAAACATGTAATGAGATGGAATATGCGCACTACTTATTAAGATACATATGGTAAGCATGTATCATTTATCAACAAGTGTAAACATGGGATGCATGCACTATCCATTGATATGGATGGAAAGGAATGCGCATATTATCTTATTATGATGTGCATGTGATAGAATACATGTATTATTTATTATGATGTATGAAATGCACAAAATGAAACAAAATACAAAAAAAAAAATTTTTTTGAGAAGGAAAAACAAAATAAATAGGACTTGAAAATTAATTTTTATTTGGCCAATAAACAAAGAATTTAAAAAAATCTTTAATTTTTTGAAAACTGCTTGTTGGATTAATGCAAAAAAAAATTTTATTCTAAAATATTTAATGAAAATGTAAAATTTGGCCAATTACCAAATAAATTGACTACATGTTAGGAGAAAATTTATTCTTTTAAAGAAAATGTTTTTCCTTCATTTTCCATTTTTTTCAAATTTTAATACATTTTAAAGTTATTTCTATAAAAAGGTTATTATAATAAATTTTAATACCCTAGGCAAGCTTCCTATGGCTCACGATATGTTGGGTTAGGATTTATACATCTAAAGGTTCCCAGACTATTCCTCACATCATTGTTTGTTATACACTAGTAAGGCTTCCCAATCCTTACCCATTATAGGCTACTAACGAAAATGGTTCAATCTGAGTGGAAATGTTTCGCTAGCAAATGCGAAGGTTATCATCTCACAAGAGTATAACTACTTTACTTCCTCCTAAAAGGATGAAGCCTAGGTCTAGAGCTCATGTATATGAGTGAATATGCAAAGTGTGTGCAAAGTAATGTACTAATTAAAATAACATAAATAAATCATAAGCACAAAATCAAAATAAAGTAGTAACTAACATGCAATTTATTTTATTCATTAACTTCTACATTTTTGAAAAATAAAATAAAAGAAATTAAATTAAATATCAAATAAAACCAAATAAATTTAACCATTGTCAATAGCACATAATTAAAATTTTGGCCTGACTCTCGAACAGTCCCCAACGGAGTCGCCAAGCTATCGTAACGGTTTTGGGACTGCCAAATGTAAAGAGTTTTAATAATCGAGAAAAAATAGAAGGAAGTCACCACCAATCTTTTTTAAGGTGTGATTGGTCACCTAAAAGTTTATCTTTTTAATAAAACTATAAAAACGGGTTTAAAGTTTATCAAAAGGACAAATTTTGGTCTATGAAAACCAGGTTGGGTCTGAGAGTTGGCTACGCGTGAGGAACGATTAGCATCCCCACAACGCCCATAAATTGGTATCATTTAATTATGCGCTATTTTCGATGTTGGATAAAATAGTTTTGATTTGGAATTTAACACTAATTCTTTTCATTTAAAAAAATAAAATTTTGCTAAAACTCTTTGTCTAGGAATATTAAAGAAATCTTTAAGTTAAAGAATTATCTTAAAATTCTCCAACATCTAGGCATAATTTAAAATAATCATTTTCACTTAAGATTTAACACAATATTCCTTAAAATAAAAAATAACATTCTTTGTAGAAGATAATTATTGGTGACTCTCTAACATTTAGGCAGAGCACCAAGAACTATTTCCTTCGAAACATTATTTTTGTTTTAAAAATACATCCCTTTTTGTTTTGTGAAACATTTTATATGAGAAAGTAAATAATGGTATTATTAGGTAACAAATAAAGATCAAAGACAAAGAAATATGAAATGAGTGTCAACAATAATATAAGGATGCATATATATGCCAATAGATATTATGCAAGATGAAATGCAATTTTAAGGTTGGGCTCTTAAGTATAATGAGATTACCCTGACTCTCCAACATCTAGGTAGAGGTTAGGTATGACTGTTTATATATAATATCTCAATTTACTATTATACTTTTTATTTATTAACCCCATTATTAATGTAAATTAAGGATTTGTATGAAAAACTTAATGCAATAAAGTTTCCTAAATACCCCATCATCTAGGTGACATTCGGGAACAAATTATTTCATGTGAGATTTTCACACGTATTCTTAAAGTTTTGCAATAGATTTAGGGTTTTAGGGGTTTTGGAGTTTGAACAATTTTTTGGTGATGGTTCAGAGTTGTGTACCAAATTTTTGATTTTTGGATTTGAATTTTAAGGTTTTTGGATTTTAGGGTTTGGCATTTTGGATTCTAGGGTTTCAATTTTAGGATTTGGATGTTTAGGGTTTCGATTTTAGGACTTGGAGGGTTTAGGGTTTAGTTTTGTTGTTTAGAGGGTTTAGGGATTTGTTTTATGGTTTGGAGGGTTTAGAGTTTTGATTTCAGGGTTTGAAGGGTTTTGGGTTTGAAAGATTTAGGGTTTAGTTTTGGGGTTTGGAGAGTTTAGGATTTTGGTTTTAGGTTTTCGGTTTTAGGGTTTAGGTTTGTTAATTTAAGAAAACACGAACATCTCTAAAAATTCCCAACATCTAGTTGGACTTTCGGAGCAAGCTCGATTTTTATGATTTTAAAAAATTAATTAAAAAATTTTCATATATTTTCTTTTTATGAAAACTTATTATTATTATCAAATTATTATTATTATTATTATTTTATATTTTTTAATTTTAATTTTAATTTTTTTATTTATAATTCTCCAATATCTAGGCATAATTATTTTTAAAGTTCAAGCTTTTTATTCCCTCCAACATCTAGGCAGGGAATATAACAAAATATTATTTTATTCTTATTATCATTTTTTTTATTATTTTTTAAGCATTTAAGTATTTTTTTAGTTATTATCCTACTTTATTTTCATTATTATTATTATTAAAAACAATAAAATATTTATTCTAATAAATTTTAAAAATTTTATCATGCATAAATATTAATAATAAAGCTCAAAATAACAAAAATAATAATATATAAAATAAAATTAGAAAATTTTAAAAAAATATAAAAATATAAAATATAAAAAAATACCTAAACTAGACCGATCAATGATTCGGTCAATGCTAGTTCGATAAGTTCAGCGATTCAGACAGTTCGGTCGACGATTCAATTGACCCGATTTAAAGTGGCTGAAGGATGGGTTGGTGGGTTGGACGCACAGTTCTTGGGTCCGATCCGTGTTGACGCGCGGATCTTCACCTACCTAAACGATGTTGTTTTGGGTCTTGACTTTCTATATAAAGCCAAATTTTTTTTAGCTTATTCTATCCTTTTGAAAGAAAAATTTTAAAGCTCCAAAGAGAGTTCCAAAGCTCTCCCACCTTCCGGCCTCTGGACTGTCGCACCAGCCGCCGCTTTGGTCATCACCGACGGTTTTCGCTGGTGGCCAAAAAAACCAAAAAACTTCCATAAGCTCCTTTCAACATGATCTTTTCAGATCCAATCTCTTTTTCATCGAAAATAGCCCCAATCGATGTAGATCAGGGCTCAAAGTTTTGATTTTCTTGTTTTTTTTCTCTTTTTTTTAAAAAAAACTAATATTGATGTGTTTCCTTTGTTTTTGCAGAAAGCTTGGCACTGGGTTCTTCACCTATGGGAGAACTATGTTTTTTTTTTATGTTTTGATGGTTTTTTTTATCAGTGCCTAGGTTAGAGGGTTTGGGGCGTGCGTAAAGTTGAGTGGTTCTCAGCGTATAGGGGTATGTTTTAGGTTGGGAATCGACAAAGGTCTATAGGGGGCATGGCTAGGTGTTGTTTTTGTTTGGGGTTATTGAAAAGGGGATGTGTTGAAGGCTCTGAGTGTTGCAAAGTGAAGCTTTAGGGGGAAGAAGGATTGGTGCTTCAGAGCCCTCTGGCATAAAGAAATGTGTGAGTTTTTCTAAGTAGTTGGATGGGGTTTCTGGGCTTCTTCGAAGAGTTGGGTTTCAGCATGTCAGAGGGTTGAGTTTCCAAAACTCAGAGGTTTCTGGTGTGTTCGAAGAGTTGGGTTTCTGGGTAACCGAAGCTTGAAAATGGAAGGGAGTGTTTGAGGGCAATAACTCTGGTAGGGAGTTGAGGGGTTCTAGGTGTCTGAAGGTAATGTGTCTGGTGGGAGAGATTGGTGCTTAGTCCTTTTAAGGGGTTCTTTTAAGAGCTTCAAAAGAGGAACAAGTGGTGTTTGAAGGAGTGGCTGGGGTAGGTTGTAGAGGGTGGCTGGTTGGGCTAGGGTAGGCTGTAGGGTGATGGCAAAAGGCTATAGGGTAGGGATGGCTGGAGGTGGCTACAGGGTGGCTGGTGCCAGGCATCAGTCGCCCTACTTTCTGCCACTTTTTTATTTTTTATTTTTTTCCTTTTTTTTGTATTTTTTTCAATATTAAACTAATATTAATATTTTTTCTACAAAAACCAAAAACATGATTTAAAGCATTAATAGACCCAGGTAAAATTCGGTGTCTACAAATATTGAAATAGATAATCCTAAATTTACTAATATTCTTACACAAATGAAAGTAAGAACCCCATTACAAGCACTCTCAACCCATGATCTATATAGAACAGAACAAGGCATCAACCAACAAGCAGTTTCATAAACAACAAAAGTTTATCCAAAAGAAAAACTCCAAATAAAAGAAATGTGAACACAATATATTTATTTGTTTATTTATCAAGAAAGCTTAAGATGTACATTTAAAATCACCAATGCTATACCATGATTGTTCGGTTCACATCTTGACCATCATATTGGCGATTGATCCAATACTTAATCAATATAAGATAATTCAAATGATCATATCAACATCAATCAATTCTAAATGGTAAAATCGAGATACATATTTCATTTTGAACTTTTCACTTTCTTCTTACCCATTATCATCTACTTTTTTTTCTTTCTACTTTAACTTTGAAATGTGCTTCGTAATCCTACTTTCGATGCCCCTAATAGTTCTTTCTATTACAAGTCATTCCTACTTCCTAATCGAACCAACTTCCAACAAAGCATCCAATCACTAATATAGAATATCATCAACAACCAAAGATAAAGATAAAAGTAAAGCCCATTCAAAACCATAATAAATTCGCAACAAACAAATGAAGCCTTATCTAAACTGTAGACACCCAATTTAGTCTGAGATCAATTTATATTTTAAAATTAGACTTTGAATATCTTTATTTGTTTTTGATAATTTGAGTGAAAGTATTGTATTTAGTTTAGAGTTATTATTATTTAAAAACAAAAGCAAAAAAAAGAGGAAAGAATTGTTTTGCTGAAATTTGAAGAAAGTTTAATTCTAATTGGGTTATTGAATTTAAAATATTTTAAATAAAAAATGACTGTAAAAGGGAATTGGTTTGAGACATGAATTTGGATTAAAAATCTAAGGTTGAAGTTGATTAGGAGATTTAAACAAAAAAAAAAAACTCTTTTTCCTATTGTAATTGGGTTTAGAGACCTATAAAAAAAACCCCCATTAGGATCAATTAGAGACAATTAAGAATCAATCAAAAAAAAAATTAAGAGAGAAAAAGTCAGAAAAATAAGCAAAAAAAAAAAATTAAGAGTTTTTCTTTAATTTTTTATAGTGTTTTGAGTTTAGATAATTAGGATTTTCTTTTGGGAGTTCTGCGTTGGGGGAAGAAGTTGAAAAAAAAAAACACAAAAAGGAAGCATTCATAAAAAAGTTTTGGTAGCAAAAATTTCGAGGGTTTCACCCATAAGCTACTTTGTAGAGAAATAAGAAAGAAGACAATGGGGTAAAAAAGCAGGAAAAGTAAAAAGAGACTGAACTAGTTTGAAGATCAAATCCAATAAAAAGTCGAAATATAACTGGTTCCAACAACTAACAAATTAAAGTTGGCAAACATAATTACAAAGGCCCACGTGCTTTAGAATCAATTAAAGCTCAATCTTTAGCATTTACTTTTTATTTGTCTTTTTCTTAAGTTCTAGTTATCTTTGTCTTTTATCATAATTATCTACTTATTTATTTATTTGTTTGTTTATTTCATTTATTTTACTATTTATGTATTTATTTATTTGAAAATATTTTTAAAAAAAGAAAAAAAGAGGGAAAAATATTTTTTAAAAAAGAATCTTACCAACATATTGGATGGTTCAAATTTTTTAAATAAATGTTTAAATAAAAAGAATCTGACCAATATATTTGAAGATTCAAATTTTTAATAAATTGTTTTAATAAAACAAAAACACTTCTAACATATTGAAAGGTAATTTGATTTTAAAAATAATGTTTTACCAACATATTTAAGAACCTTATTAATTTTTTATAAAAAAATTTCAAGAGAAAAATAATTTTCAATAAAACCTTACCAATATATTGGAAGGTAATTTGGTTTTCAAAATAAGGTTTTACCAATATATTGAAAAATCTTATGATTTTTAAATATAAATTCTAATTTTTAACTTTCATAAAATCTTACCAACATATTGGAGAATAATTTCTAGTAAAAAAATCTTACCAACATATTGGAGGATATTTCTAAAAATATAAAGAGTTTTTTCATAAAATTAAATTTTGAATCTTCGATGATAAAAGTATTAAGAGTGTTACAAATAGCTATTAGATGAGAAATCATTTCTAAATTTTACCAACATATTGAAAATTTAGAAAAGATTTTCAATATCAAGATTCTCACAAAAATTTCAATTATCACAAACAAAAGTTTTTTACAAAAATTAAATAAATCTGACGATGAAGCCCTTTCAAAGCGTGGCAAATAATCTTTTTAAATATACCTAAGGTAATAAGATGTTCTTGAATTATTACGCACATATTTGAGTAAGGGATAATTTTTAATATTAAATTACTTGTAAGGTTTTTAGGCTTTTAGATAAGCTGAAATTAAGCTGGGGCAATCATTTGGGTGGGCGATGTAAGTGTGTTATAACCTTCTTTATATGTAACCGTCTTCCTAAACTTAGTTTTGGTTTCGTAGACATAAATTTATCTACTTAAGTCAAGCTTGGAGCATTTCTTTAAAATGAAACAAATTCAATTAAATAACTAATCATACCTAAATAAAAAAACTTGGTGATGACTTCTAAAATCAGGTTCAACTATAGGTTTAGGAATTTTTACGTTATAATACAAACACAAAAACCCATTCATGAAATATAATTTATAAATGAAAAAGGGAAAAAATGTATGGAACATAAAGATTGTGCTGTTTAATGTAAGCCCAAATCAACATACGAGATGGAGTTCGGGGAATTTGGAGGACTCGGACGAAAGCCTGCATCTTAGGTGACAAGCCGCGAGGCTTCATGAAGCCATGTGGCAGTCGGGGGTCCGCGGCAGGCTTTGAAGCTGTGGCTTGAGTCACGGTCCGACCCATGCGCATGTTTGTTGGAAAAAGAAGAAGAGGATTCGGCTAAGAATGACTTCGGTTTGGACGAGATAAAAGGGAATTTTACGTTATACCGCGATAGCGATGTCGATGTGGCATTTTATGGCGCGAACATGTTATGTGGTCACTGATATCATATTTGATGTGTCTTATTAGCATTTTATTTGATTGAATGATAAAAAGATATATTCTCAAATGCTAATGATTAATACTTAGATTTTATAGTATGATGAAAAAAAAAAAAAAAACTACTTAAAGTTAAGAGATAATCCATGTATATTACGAAAATAAATTCAAGATATTTCTAATATTTGTTCATAAATTGTAATTTGATTGAAAAATAATGTATAACAAAAGACGATAGAGATATAGAATCACCTTTTCATTTTAATTTTGTCTTTCTAACTTTTATGTAACTTTGGTTTATCATCAAATTACTTTTGTGATTTAAAAAGAGTTAAAAATAAAATTTTTTTTTATTATTATTGTGGTCGTTGTTGTTGTTAAGTTTAAATTTCTACAATTATAAATTAGTAATGAAATAATAATTCACATTAAAACTAATTGTTGAAGCTGATACCTAGTTTTAAAAATAATATTTTAATTAACTTAATAAAATATGATTTAAATGTAATTATAGAGTAAAGGATTTAATATTTTACTCTTTTTTCTTGTTAATTTTTCATTACGTTCTTTTTTCTTTTATATATACGTTAATGGTGAAATTTGGAATTTTGAAAATTGATATATATTCTTTCTAGGTTATGCATGCGCATGATCAAATAGTTGATAAAGTATGTAAAAATTTTGGGGATTTTAGGGGTTTTTGCTTAAGGTTTTTTTGGTACATGGTTTAAATTCTTTGGGTGTATATAAGATATAAAAGAAGAAAGAAAAAGAAGGGGGAAATATTAGCATTAGAGGGAAGTTGCTGCTGACTAAGCCATTTAAACACAGTCAAAATTTTATTGGGAGACTTTAGAAAAGACATCTAAAAAACTTCATGTAAATTCTATCCTTGAAAATATTGTGTACCTTTAAATTAGTAAATGATTTATAATTTATACAAATTTTAATTTTGCTCTTTTATAAGATTTAATGATTTTTTTTTATTTCAGTATTATAATTTTATATTAAAAATGTTAATATGAATATCAAATATTTATTGTATTTAATAATAAACTTAGATTCTATTTGATAAATTTAAAAATTAAGTGTTGAAAAATTAAATAATGAATTTGATAAGTATTGAGTTTGAATTATAAAAACTGTTTGATATTGTACTGAAAATTAAATACTGAATCTAAATCCATTGTTTGATAATTGTTAAATATTGAATTTTGAAAATTTATCATTTTTACTTTTATATTTTTATGGCAAATAATGAAGTAGTGTTTTTACAAGATAACAGGTCAAAAATAAAATAAAAGAAAGTTTTATTGCATATTTTCTGCATTAAGTAATAAGTAAGTCTTTATTTACATATTCAATACTTTTTGCTTGAAAAAGTTTTATTAAGTGGATTTTAAAATGCATTGAAAAAAATTCAATCATTGTTCTCTCTATCTCATTTTATTTGTCTATCTTTTTTTTTTTTTTTTTTTGGATATCCCAAAATTATATATATTTTTTAACATCTAAAACTATAATTGTTTATATTTTAAAATTATTTTGTATGATTCTTTTTACTTTTCGACATTAAAAGTCATGAAACTTTAATTTTATAAAAAAATTTAAATTTTAATATTAAATATATTCAAGTCAAAATATTTTTATTAAATTTCATGAAAATTAATATCCCCCAAACAACTTAAAATGAAATAAGTAATTTAAATTAAACTAATTGAGGAACGGGGCATGAACCTACATTTTAGAAGCATCAATCTAGCCCGATTTCGCTAAATCACGATATATACCTTAGCTACAACCCAAAGTGTTGAATTAGTAAAATTTTGAAGGATTGTTTAAAGATAACTTGATTTGAATAATTTTTTCAAACTTAATTTGATATAACTCGATTTCACTTTAATGTAAACAAACTGAAGTCAATCAGATAATCAAAACTAAAAATAGCCTAATTTTAAAATGATTAAAAAAAATATGTAAAGATCAAACTAGAGGGTAACCTAACTGAAATTCACTTTATTTGTCCATTTGGCACTACTATATCGAACCATAAAATGTGGACTAAAGTAGTGATTTTAGTGTAATCCAAGGACTGGGAGGAGATTTGAGAGAAAAGTTGGCGCTTTGAATAAAATGCAAATGTTTGGGCCATTACTACAAAAAGGATGTTGTCATAGTGCAAAAGGATACCGCACACTGGTAGACTTGCATCCTTTGTTTTTTTGGGAGAGCATTCTTTCCATACTTTTTGTTTTGTGTTTGTTTTTAGTATTTATAATGTTGAAAAGTTTTCTTTCTAGAAGACCATATCAACTTGTCCACTGACTTTTGTCTATTTGAGTGAGATACAGGTGACTCACTCTTTCTACCTACGGGATTGACATTATTATTCATGTCTCCTCTTCTATGTTGTTTGTCCAAATTTTATTAATAATTTCTAATTTTCTTTTTCTGAAAAAAAAAAAAAAAAAAAAAAAAAAACTAAAACCATTGTCCTCGTGACCTTCTACTTGTTTCCGTCACTATCATTGTTCAGGCGTCGCTTCTGTCCTACCCACTAGCCCTGTTAAATGAAAAATATGGTTAGTAACAACAATTATTGAAAATGGATTATTAAACAAATTATTCTTTTTAAAAAAAGGGAGTCATTTTCACAATTCAACCGACCTCCTCTCCCATCCCATCCAATATTCTACAAGTATGCCACTAAAGTCGACCATGTTCAATTTTATGCGGATGGTTGGTCATATGCACTTCTCCCTTTATTTTAAATCTAAGCTTCTAGAAAGATTTTTTAGTAAAAGAGTGAGACTGGAATATTTGGGTTAAGAAAAAAGCCGAGTTTGGAGAATCCTTTTTTGGTTGTTGACCCACTTGCAAGCTTCCAATACTTTTCCCCCACTCATGCTGATATTACCAAAAGTGGGTCATTCCATTTTTATCATTTATTTACTTTTATAATTAATCAACATTTACATTACTTTATAATAGAGTTAGAAATCCTTCTTCCAGTTTGAAAGATTCGTTAGAATTTGAACTCAATTCAATTAATTTAATTAAAAAACCATTAATTTGAATTTATTCAATTTAAATTAAAACAATGAGAATATCAAATGATTTAAACTTGAATGAATTAAAATATTGTTTCAAAATTAAATTATTTAATTTTATAATTTAATAATTTGAATTCAAATATAATATAAATGCTATATAAAAATAGGTATTTAGCGATGTTTATTTTCATTTTTAACCCTACAAGAAAATAAGTTTTTAACTACGTTTATTTTCACTTTTAGCGGTGTTTATAAATAACACTAATTAATTAGCATTGTTTACAAAAAATGTTGATAAGAGCACCTGGTTATATTTTCTTCTTGAAATTTAATGACGTTTTGAAACAAACATTGCTAACTTTAACGGCATTTCATATACAAATGCTGTTAAATTTAGCGGTATTTGTAGATAATTTAATGGTGTTTTGTAAACACCTTGATACATCTTCCATCGTCAAAAATTTTATAATTTAGCGATTTTTTTCAATAAATGCTACCAAGTTCTGGTAATTTAGTGGCATTTGTTTAGGTTAAATACCATTAAAAATTTCAAATTTAGTGACGTTTGTAAGATTAAACACTACTAACTAGAATTTAGTGTTGTTTATTACATCAAACACCACAAATGTTTTAATTTGATTTTTTATATAATTAAAAAATAATCTTTAAAATCATTATTTCTTTAAAAAATATTGAAACACATAAAACTTAATTCAATTTCATAAAATTAAAAAGTACATTAAAAAGTTAAATACAATAAAATTCAACTTGTTTTACAATTAATAAAGTAAGAAATTCAAAAAGTATGAAATTGATAACTGTCGAGAGTTGGAGCACAACAATTTGATGAAGGATTGTTTTCATCATGATCACTAGTGTGTTCAAGAACCTATGTGAATAAAGTAAAAAAAAAGTATTTACTACAATAATTAGCTATTTTGGATAAAAAAATATAAACACTTACTAAATTTAATACTTGAGTTAGTGGACCATCTAGATTCATTCCTAGAAATTGTTGTTGCACAAAATTCATAAGAATTGAATTGTTCATGTAGTTGCTAGTGTCTTGCATGCTTATATTCCATTCTAGCACACTTTTCTTCAATTCTTGCATGCTCCTTTTCTAGTCTAGCATGCTCTGTTTCTTTTTTTACTTCCATTTTCTCAATACATACTTGTATAGTTTGCAAACCCTCTCTTAATATAGAGATGTCTCGTGAAGAATAACTTGGTGAGAATGTAAATTGTTGAGAACTACGCCAATAGTAGCTAGATTGTGTTGAACCTAATCCAAGGTCGTGGACCTATTCATGTCTTTCTTTTCCAACAACTTCTATGGAAATCTAATCTTTAAGCTCTTGAATGTTGATAGAACTATCAAATAATGCTTCAATCTCAAAAGTCATTTTCTTTTTCGCTTTTCTCTTGTAAATTAATCAAATAAAGCTATCAAATTTAATAACTAATTCATAATATATTTATAATAGTAAATATATTTTTGTAAAAAAAAATCTAAGAAATTACCACAATTTGTTCCATTTCAACATTTAGATATGTTTTGCCTTTTTGTATGGATCATTCAAAAAAAATTTGCATGTCCAATTTTCTCACCACATTTAATTTCTTATATGCAAACATGTATGACATATAAGCCTAAAAACATATAAACTGCATTATTTTCATGCTTATCAAGTGTGGCAACCAAGCCCAAAGAATCAAACAAGTTCATTATCGTTTATTCAAGCTATCTAAGCCATTAAAATAGAAGTATAGCAATATATTTACATTTTTGCCCTTTTATAACACAAAAAGTGCTAAAAACACATAAGCTGTAACTTTTTTCATGCATATCAAAGTTGAAAGCCAAGCTTAAACATTTGGACAAGTTTAATATCATATATTCAAGCTATCTAAACTGTTAAAATAGAAATATAGCAACAAATTTACATTTTTGCTCTTTTACAGCATGAAAAGTGATAAAAACACATGAACTGTAACTTTTTCATGCATATCATGCATGGCAACCAAGTTCAAATATTTGGACAAGTTTAATATCTTGTATTTGAGCTATCTAAATTGTTATAATAGAAATACATTAGTAAATTTATATTTTTGCCCTTTTATGGCTTGAAAAGTGCTAAAAATGCATAAATGTAACTTTTTTCATGCATATCAAGTGTGGCAGCCAAGCTCAAACATTCATACAATTTTAATATCATGTATTCGAGCTATCTAAACTGTTAAAATAGAAGTATAGTAGCAAATTTATATTTTTGCCATTTTATAGCATGAAAAGTGCTAAAAATACATAAACCACAACTTTTTTCATACATATCAAGCGTGGAAGTCAAGTTCAAATATTTGGACAAGTTTAATATCATGTATTGAGCTATCTAAGCTGTTAAAATAGAAACTAGCAGCATATTTATGTTTTTGCCTTTTACGGCATAAAAAATGCTAAAAACACAAACCGTAACTTTTTTCATGCATATTAAGCATGGCAGTCAAGCTCAAACATTCAAATAAGTTTAATATCATGTATTCAAGCTATCTATACTATTAAAATAGAAATACTTATAGTATAAAATGTGTTAAAAACACATAAATCCTAACTTTTTTTCATGCATATCAAGCGTGGTAGCCAAACTCATTCGAACAAGTTTAATATCATGTATTCGAGCTATCTATACTATTAAATTAGAAATATAGAGGCATATTTACATTTTTATGCTTTTATGGCACAAAAAGTACTAAAAACACATGTTTGACCTATTTAAGTTGCTAAAACAAAAAAACACCAGTAGCTTAACTTACTTTTTTTCTTTTTTTATGTTTTTTAACAAAGCTTTTTAATCCACTCATGTGGCTATATTTCTGTTGCTTTTTGCTAACAATCCCAATCTTTTCATTTTTCTATTATACAAAGCAATTGCGCATAGAGCATAATTATAAATACTAGCAACTAAAAACATAAAACAAATCGAATATAACAAATAATGTTAAAAAATTCTAATTTAGTACTTTTTTTTCCTTGAAAACCAAAATGTAACGAGTGTTCATATTGCCACCTAATCACACCATAAGATAACTTTTCCATTGTCGTATCAACATTACTATTTCGATTGAAACACTTGTAGACATTTTATTTTGTCCGAAAATTTTTTTCGGAATTGAAAACAGGCTTCAATCGTACTTAAAAGATTTTTGGGATTTAATTCCAAAATCAATTCACATTAAAATTAAATTAAATCAAATCATAGATTTAAGGAGAATTGATTCAGCATGAATTTCTTTATAAATCTGTGACAAAAAAAACTGTAAAAGATTTTTTCCAGGTTTTTAATTTTTTTTTAAGAAAAAAAGAAATATCGAGGGATCTGACATTGGAACTAAATTAGCCATGCAAGTCTTGATATCACAATCTTAGGTTGCAATGATTTTACTCATATCAAAATCAGATCAAAGCATATGGACTTCTGTTGACACCAAGAGCATTGGCAGCTCTGCCACTTTTTACATCAATTACTTTCAATGTTGAGGAATCAAATAGAGGAAATGATAAACCAGAAGTTACAAAAACTAGATTGGGTTCATCTGCAGCATAGACAACTACTGTAGTTACAGCTTTACTTCATTACCTTGGTGTTGTAAACCTTTTTGCCTTGTCTAAAGATTCACATCAACAAAATAAGGATTCCAAAAATCTCGATGCGGTGCATATGATAGCTCAAAGTGCCTATTGTATTGCATAAGGAAAATTTGGTAGTGGCTTCGATGTTAGTTCTGCAATCTATGGGAGCTAGCATTATGTTTGTTTTTCACCAGAAGTGATTTCTGCTATTTAGAATCTGAAAACTTTTTTGGGTATAGGATGAACTTTATGGTTGAAGTTTGAAGTTTTTGCTTAAACCTAGCGACCCACGTGAAGATTCGCATTGCAAGCCTAACCCGATCGTAGGTTTTACTTTTTTCTTTCATCCTATTTTTTGTTTTGATTTTATTTTATTTTACTTTTTCTATTTTATTTTCATTTTATTTTTAGATTTTATTTTTACTTATTATTTTTATTTTCATCTTTAATTATTATTTTCTATTTTATTTTTAGATTTTATTTTTACTTATTATTATTATTTTACTCATTACTTTAAATTGAAAATTTTATTACTTATTTTTTAAAATACTTTTATGAATTTTATTTTATTTATTTAAAAATAATAACAAAAAACGTTTTAAAAATAAATTCATGAATCTTACCAAAATAGTGGAGGATTTGTCATGAATTTAAATTTTTATAGATTTTATCAAACTATCAGAGAATTTTATAAAAAATATTACTAATAAAATATTTTGTTTTGATCCTACCAAACTATTAGAGAATTTGTATCTTAAATTAAGTCTTATCAAACTATTGAAAGATTTAATAAATTTTCTAAAAAAAAAATTTACAAGAAAATCTCGCCAAACTATTGAGAGATCTGCATCAAAGTAAATCTTATCAAACTATTAGAAGACTTTACTAATTATTTTCTTAGGTAAATACATTAATAAATTCGATGACAAAGCCTCTTCAAGGTGGGACACTAGTTTCTATGAATATTTCTGAAGTGAGAGAATTATCTCAAATTGCTACCAAACCATTGAAGTGATTTTAGGATTAATTTTCAATATTAAATATTTTGGTAAATTATAAACATATTTAAGGCTTGGATAATTTGAAATCAAACTAGTACCATCATTTGGATGGATGCTATGGGGGTGCTATAACCTTTCTCACACATAACCGTACTAAGAATAAAAAATTTAGTTTCGTGGATCAGAATATATTATTTAAAGATATCTAAGTCAATCTTGAGACTTCTCTTTAAATAGGATAGATTCGATCAGGTGGCCAATCATACCTAAAAAAAATGATTGGTGGTGACTTCTTTAATCCATATTTAGTGATAGGTCCATAGATTTATACATTATGGCAACTCCACTAGGGAAATCAAGAATCAGGCTAATAAATGATTTTTTACTATCCAAGCCTTGCTTAATAAATTTGAGATTTTTTTCTCTCTTCCCTATTCTTTCTTTTCATTACTTATATTTTGTTTAGTTATTCATTTATATATATTTGTCATTCATTTGCATGTACATAATATAAGCTCTCTATTCGAGCTCTGCCCCTTAGGAAGGAGTAAAATACCTATGCCTTCGTGAGATTTCATCTCTCCCATCTAGGCTTACAAAATACTCCCACTCATATTGAACCCTTTCTGTTTATAGCCTATGATGGACAATAATCGAGGTGCCTTATTAGTCTGTGATGGATAATGATGTAACGAACAATTTGAAAACCTTTTAGAAATGGTCCAAACCACATGTAGTTAACTTTAAAAGCCTAACCATAGGTAGAGCCATGTCCTTCCACCCTTTATAGTTAATCCAAAATTTAGTGTCATATTGTTATTTTACTTGCTTTATAATGTTTGTTATGTATTTTCTATTGAGATGACTAACCGATTTTCTTGTACTTTTTTATTTCTTTTCTTCTTATGCATATCTATAAACATATATTTAGATTGCTTATTATTCATGCAGACTAAATTTCATAATCTTTTTTTTTTTGCATTCATTTCATGCATAATCTGATGATTCCATAAACATCATTCTAAATTTGCATCATAATTGTGGGAAATCAAGGTTCAATGATAGCTTAACACTAGTATTACACTAGGGCCCAAGCTAGAAGAATAGAACAAGATAATGCTAGCAATGTTGAGAAATTAGAAAAAGCCCGAAAAGAGATTAAATGAGAGCTATGCAAAATCCTTGAGGCATTGGGCAAGTTGAATAAAAGAAAGGCGATAAAAAAAGACATTTCACATGACATTGTTAATCTTCTATATCCTTCGAGTTATGGTCTATATCAAGCCTAATCCACTCGAAGCCTTCTATCATAATAGTTTGTATTTTCAACAGATAATATTTATTTAGAAATACCGCCTGCATCTAGCAAAGGGAATGTCCAAATATACAACAACCCTGCCCTTCCTAAAAAGGCAGTTGAACCCATTCAATTTCCTAATTTGGACATCCCAAAAGGGAAATTGAAAATGGTTGAAGCTTTGAAAGATTTAAAAGTTGATTACAAGATAAACATGCTTGATGAAAGATTGTAAGCTGTTGAAGGAATAAATTTTTATGGCTCCGTGAATGTCGCAAGCCTTTGTTTGGTCGCAGATATTGTGATTCCTTTAAAATTTAAAGTTTCAAAGTTTGAAAAGTATAATGGTACTAAGCATCCACTAACTCATGTCACCATGTATTGTTGAAATATGGTAGCTTACGCTAGTAATGAGAAGCTACTTATGCATGTATTTCAAGACAGTTTAACTAATTTTACTGTAAAGTGGTATGTTCAATTGGGCAGGATCCACATCCAATCAAAAAAGGATTTAACTTGTTCCTTAATCAACCAATACTGTTATATCATAGATATGGCTCCTAATTGTCTTTTTTTATAGAATATATAAAAAAAATGATAGAATCATTTAAAGAATATGCTCATAGGTGGTGAGATATAGCTGCTCAGATCCAGACACCCTTAATTGAAAAAGAAACGATGGTTTTGTTTGTAAGCACTTTGAAGTTACCCTATTATAAGAAGATAATAAGGAACACAACAAAGAATTTTGTTGATATGAATATCATAAGAGATTATTGAAAATGCCATTAAAAGTGGCAAACTTGAGTGGGGAAAGACTGACAATGCTAAAAAAGATGAGATGCCTAAGAAATAAAAAGATAAAGCCTAAGCAGTGAGTTTTAAAAAGCAACAATCTAGAAGTTATGCTCCATATCCATCATATGTTCATCATGCTTATTACTGGTAGCCAATAATGTTACACAAGTTTTTCACTAGCCTTATTTCCTAACTATAAACAACTTCACTCTAAGTCATTGTCAACCAACTTTTCAAGCACTTGCATATGGGTCTAATCCTATCACTACATTAGTTTTAAGGCCTAACAATCAAACGTGTGAGTTAGAAAGATCCAAGGGCAATTAAGAGAGAGCTCACATTGATCTTATCCTCATAACCTATACTAAGCTATTTTTAAAATTGGTTAAGAATGACCTAGTATCCCCAATCCTTTTGAAACCATTGAAGCCACCCTATACCAAATGGTACAATGTTAATGTCACATATGACTACCATAATCGGAATACGGGTCATTCCATAGAAACTTGCCTTATTTTCAAGCATAAGGTGAAAGTTTGGTTCGAGCAAACTTAATGAGCTTCAATGAATCAAAAGAGCTGAATATCCACAAGGGCCTTTTACCTAATCACCTCGAGGCATGATTTTGGAGAGGCTGATTGAAACTGATTATCATATTATGATTTCTTGAGAATATGGATATCTTTTATGTACTTGGATTTCATCTTAGTTTTCATCATTTTAATAAAAGTGATAGATTTGATGTATTTTCATAACATTCTTCTTTTGTGTGAATCATCATTTACTTTCTCATACCTTCTTTTCATATCCTTTCTTTGATTTCAAATAATGAATATTCAGATAGTCATGACAATAATACAGGATTTGATTTTGAAAATATTATTCATGATGATCTGATTGATAAGTTAAGATTGATGATTTATTAGGACTACTGAATAAAAAAAAGATAAATTTGGTGAAAAATTTTAAAAGTGATGTAACACATGATCATTGCAATTGTTCATTCATAAGTCTATTTTTAGTTAATAAATATTCTTCATTAAGAGTATTCATGTTCGAGATGAAAAATGGCTATCTTTCTTCTATCTTTTAAAAAAATAAAATAAAATTATCCTTTGCTACCCTGTTGAAGTCTTTTGAATTTTTGTTTTGAAAAACCTTAACCAAGGATCAACCCCAAACTGGGGGCAAAGTTTGAAAAGCTTGTTTATTCTTGGTGATTTCAAGGGCAAAGCCCTTTTGTGCTCAAATTTTTCTTAAAAAATGAAGAAAAAAAAAGAAAAAAAGAAAAAAGAGGAAAAAAAAAAGGAAAAGAAGGAAAATGAAGGAAAAATGGATGAGGCAAAATGTCAAGGTGCTCCACATGAAAAGAAATGGTGCCTATTTTATTAATTTCTTTAATAACCCCTTACCTTAGCCTACATTATGTTCCTTAAAAGTACATTTTGATCGAATGTGAATTCTTGAATTAGAGAATCATGAATTTGATTAAGGTAGATTTGCCATTAGATTGTTTGAGACTTTGATCAAAGTGTTATTGATGGATAAAGGAGAAAAAGAAATGAAAAGAAAAAAAAAAAGAAAGAGGTGTGCAAAAAAAAAACCAAAAAAAATGAAAAATGAAAAAAAACAAAACAAAGAAAAAGCAAAAAAAAAAAAAAAAAAAAGGGAGACTCAAATTGAAAACCCAAAAGGGCTGTTAAATAAAAATGAAAACCTAAAAAAAATAACTTCATGTGAAGATCCTAAGAATAAGGACAATGTTAGCTCAAAGATCGAGGATATTGATGGGATGTGCTTTTGAAAGAGAATTATGGGTTTGAGTTTAAAATTATCTAAACAGTCAGTATTCTAGATATTGTTATGTCATTTATATAGTTATAGCATTTTACTTTCATTTATCTTTGAGTCATACCTTTTTTTTCTTTCAATAATAAATGACCTATTTTTCTTATTCTTTACCAATTGTACATCCCCTGAATGAATCAAGGAAATGTATCACATTTATCATGAATTAGAATGATAGTAATGAATGACATTGTTTGTAAAAGATTTTTCCATTCTTTTGAAAGAATCCAAGATGAAAAAAGTGAAAGAAGCTTGAGAAAATGATTTTAAAAAGGGCAAACAAAGTAACCAGTGATGAATTCAATGATAGATTAGTTGGCATGATCTATGAGTTGTGACCAGATGAAGAGAATGACATGGATCAGTTGATAGAATTTGTTCTAAAATTGTTAATATTAAGAAGCTAAGAAAGAATGGTGGAGTCTTGAGAACCTTGTTACCACAATTAAAATTTCATGACATTGATTTGTAACATCTGCATTACATACATTTGTTTAAATCCTCAATAATTGCATTTGCATCCTAGGTAAGACATGCATCTGCATCATTGCATTATCACTTAGCACTCATTTTTTATCTCAACTCAGTCCATATCATCTTGTTGACTCGCGGTTTGATCTTGGCCATTCATTTTCCTACTCAACTCGATCTTGGTCATTTTGTCTTTTTAACTTATGGTTTGATTCCGGTCACTCATTTTTTATCTCAACTCAGTCTAGATTATTTTTTTAACTCACAGTTCAATCTCGGTAATTCATCTTCAACCTTGACTTAGTCTTGGTCGCTTTATCTTTCTGACTCTTTCAATTTTGTTATGAAACCTTTGCGAATCTAGAACCTTTATGAAATTTAGAATCTTGCGAATCTTTCATTCTTGTGACTCTGAAAAGTCCTTATAAACCTGAAACCTTTGTGAATGTAGAACCTTTATGAAACTTGAAATCTTGTGAATCTTTCATTCTTATGAATTTGAAAGTTCTTGTGAACCTAAAACTTTTGCAAATCTAGAACCTTTGTGAAACTTGAAACCTTGTTATTCTAGAACCTTTTGAGAAACTTGAAATCTTACAAATCTTCCATTCTTACGAATCTGAAAGTCCTTGTAAACCTAAAACCTTTATGAATTTAGAACCTCTATGAAACTTGAAATCTTGTTAAATTTTCATTCTTATGAATTTGAAAATCTTTGTGAATTTTTTATGAAATTTACAGTATTAGGATCTTTCAACTTTTGTTATGGAACCTTGCATATCTTTGAATTTTCAAAATGTGAATCTTTGGATTTCAAGCTAAAATTTTCAATTTTATTTTTTTGACCTATAATTTAATCTCTGTCACTCTTTCAATTTCGTCTCAATCTAGATTTTTTTTTTTACTTACGGTTTAGTCCCGATCGTTTGATCTTGACTTAGTCCAAATCATTTTTTTTGACCAACAGTTTAAACCTGATCATTTGACCTTGGCTCAATCCAAATCATCTTTCTAACTCACGGTTCTATCTCAGTCACTCATTTTGATCTTGGCTTTGTCCATATCATCTTTTTTACTATGGTTTGACCATGATCACCTATCTTCAACCTCAATTTTTTTGACTTGCAGCTCAATCCCACTCAATCGATCTTGGCTCAGTCTAGATCATTTTTTTGGACTTGTAGTTCAATTTTGGTAATCTATTTTGATCTCAACTCAATCTAGATCATTTTATTTTTTTGACTTACTGTTCAATCTTGGTTACCTGTTTTGATATCTACTTAGGCCAAATCATTTTGTTTCTTATGTCACAACTCAATCTCGATCATTTTCCTATTTTGGCATACTTTGATCACTTTTTAAATCTCATCTTTCAAACCCGAACAAAATAAATGTCTTTTGTCTTTGCATAATTTCTATTCTATAGAAAATGACAAAGATGGGCAACTCTAGACACCCCATTTTGTTTGAAAATTTTTTTCAGAATTCAAAATAGGCTTCAACCGTACTTGAGAGATTTTTAGGATTTAATTTCAAAATCAATTCACATTAAAATGATGTTGGGAGATTTTTGGGATTTAACTCCAGATCAATTCACATTAAAATTAAATCAAATAAAATCATAGATTTAAGGATAATTGATTTAGCATGAATTTTTTTATAAATTTGTGATTAAAAAAAAGGCTGTAAATTTTTTTTTAGGTTTCTGAAACTATTTTTTTAGAAAAGAAAAAAAGAAAATTCGAGGGATCTAACATTGGAACTAAATTAGTCATGCAAGTCTTAATATCACAATCTTAGGTTACAATGACTTTTACTCATATCGGAATCAGATCGAAGCACATGGACTTCTATTGACACCGAAAGCATTGGTAGCTTTACCACCATTTACATCAATTACTTTCAATGTTGAGGAATCAAATGTAGGAAATGATAAACTAGAAGTTATGAAAACAGGATTGGGTTCATCTGCGACAAAGACAACTGCTATAGTTGCAACTTTACTTCATTACCTTCATGTTGTAAACCTTTCCGCCTTGTTTAAAGATTCACACTAACAAAATAAGGGTTCCACGGATCTCAATATGGTGCATATGATAGTTCAAAGTGCCCATTGTATTGCATAAGGAAAAGTTGGCAGCAGCTTTAATGTTAGTTTTATAATCTATAGGAGTCAGCGTTATGTTTTTTTTTTTTCACTAGAAGTGCTTTCTACTGCTTAGAATTTGAAAACTTTTTTAGGTTTAGGATGAACTTTACGGTTGAAGTTTGAATTTTTTGCTTGAACCCGATGACTTGCATGAAGATCCATGCTACAAGCCTGACCCGATCGCAGGTTTTCTTTTTTTCTTTTATCCTATTTTCTGTTTTGATTTTATTTTATTATACTTTTTCTATTTTTTTCATTTTATTTTTAGATTTTATTTTTACTTATTATTATTATTATTTTCATCTTTAATTATTATTTTACTCATTATTTTAAATTGAAAATTTTATTAGTTATTTTTTAAAATACCTTTATGAAGTTTATTTTATTTATTAAAAAATAATAACAAAAAACAGTTTCTAAAATAAATTCATGAATCTTACTAAACTATTAGAGGATTTTTCATGAATTTAAATTTTTATGGATTTTACCAAACCATTGGAGAATCTTATAAATCAATTTTATAAAAAAAATTACTAATAAAATATTTTGTTTTGATCCTATCAAACTATTGGAGGATTTTCATCTTAAATTAAATCTTACCAAACTATTGGATGATTTAATACATTTTCTAAAAATAAATTTACAAGAAAATCTCACTAAACTATTGGGAGATCTACATCAAAGTAAATCCTATCAAACTATTGGAGGACTTTACTAATTATTTTCTTGGGTAAATACATTAATAACTCCGATGATGAAGCTTATTCAGGGTGAGATATTAGTCTCCATGAATACTTTTGATGTGAGAGAATTGTCTTAAATTGCTATGAAACTATTAGAGTAATTTTCGGATTAATTTTTAATATTAAATATTTTGACAAATTATAAATATATTTAAGGCTTGGATAATTTGAAATCAAACTGGTATTATTATTTGGATTGGCGCTGTGGTGCTATAACCTTCATCACACATAATCGTACTTTGAACTGAAAATCTAGGTTTATAGATCAGAATTTACTATTTAAAGATACATAAGTCAACTTGGGACTCATCTTTAAATAAGACAGATTCAATCAGGTAGCCAATCACATCTAAACTAAAAAAATAGGTAGCGACTCCTTTAATCCATGTCTAGTAGTATGTCCATGGCTCTATACATTATGATAATATTCTTTTTTTCAAATTATGCTTGTAATCTTTCCATTTCTTTCCTAATGAGTGAGTTAAGCACAAATGAAGTAGGTATTTCAAGTAAAAATCTTGACTGTAATAATACAAAAAAAAAAGTTACAGTCAATCTACCTAGTGTTAAATAATTAATACTTTAATTTAATTAATTATTCTAATACATAAATAATGGTTAAAGCCTGAATCTTTACTTCTGGTGGAACTTAATGCCACGTTTCATAATGAATAGGAAATTTCATTCCATTATGGGCAATCATTCCTAGAAACCTAGTCAATAGTTGACATTTTACATTAATTGGTTGCCTATCAAAATTTGTAGACATTATAATATGCTTATCTCGAGGTAGTGTCCATAATTCCTTCAATGTTGTTTGGCCTTTTGTCCTATGTTGACTATTGTTGTCAATTGCAAAAAAAATAAAAGTCAATTAGTAAAGTACCAAAACTTTAATGATTATATCGAAATCTAAATATGTGGTTTATGATACATGTATTCAAATTAGAAGTAGAATTAATTGGCTGGATATTATCTAAATCTTGACCCTCGTATTGCTAGACCAAATATTAGTGGATGGATTAGAAGTGACTGAATTTGAAATCCAATATAAATTAAATGTTTCAAACAACTTCACGCATTTGCTAATTGGTATTAGCACACCTCAAATATGGACATAATATCATATTATCTTCACTTGCATTCTTAAATGCAAAATTAAGAAAATTTTCCACTTTCTTTTAATACTCTTGACTTAATCTCGACTTTTGCATCCAACTCCTATCCATTTAGTACTTGTCATATTATCAAACCAAAATTATATAATTAATTATATGAAACGAACTCTAACATACGTAATTAGACTATTGATATTATAATCATTTATAACTAACATATGTAAAATTGTTTCATATTTTAATTAAAAAAAATAGTAATTTGTCATTTTAAGATCGTTCTTATCCTCATCACAATGTCTCCTATGTTTTAAATTAATTTGTTCAAGTTTAATCCAACTTTTCCAAAATTTAGATGTTCAAAACATATTTTCTTTAGCTTATGAACTTAAAATCTAGATTTTCTAAACTTCATTGGTAATTTTTATAACTATACTATCTAATGTTCACAGTACTTCAAAATTTTAAAAAGCACAAAACAAATTTAAAGTATCTTAATTCTTATTACACATGAATAGAACTTAATTATTTCTTTAGCAATAGATTGTATGCTATTAAGTCCATCTCTAAAGCATGTTTAAATAATATTTACAAATCTACATGCAAGTCATAAAGCTTGCCAAGTAATATTTTTTCTCTAGTGAAGTTTTGCTACTATACATCACAAGTTAACCCTAATCTTAGACTAAAAACTAACCAAAAAAAAGAAAATATAGTTAGCATTGTTAAAAATTAAAATTACAAAAAATGAGAAAAAATTTTAAATTAAAAATAAAAATAAACATCTTTTCCTATTTTCCTTAAACCAGTGTTATAGATGGAAAGAAAAGGGAGACAAAGGAAGTTAATGGGAAAGGTCTTGATTAGCTGAAGAAGTACAAGGAAACGAAAAATCAATTTTGAGTTGAAGGTTATCTGATAATTGGGTCTCAGCTTGAAGGTTTCACATTGTTACAAAATCAATCTCGAATTTAAGGGTTTTAATCAAAAATGGAAAAAGAAAAGGAAATGGAACAGAAAAGAAAAGAAAAAGAAGAGGAAAATGGAAATCGATTGGTTGAAAAATGAAAAAGAAAGGAATTGGGAAAATTTTATTCTATGTATAATCGATTGGGTTACACGATACAAACTCAATTTAGGAAAAATTTAACGAAGTTTCTTACAAAAAAAAATGCCATTAATTTCTTAAACATAGTGAAGGTTATAAGTGTAAACGCCACGAAACAATAACAAAACGTTGTGTCTTAAGTTGGGGAGAAAATTCAAAAAAATCTATTTTCAAATATAATAAAATTTCAAAACATTTTACGATGTTTTGTATGACAAACGGTGCTTAATTATTTATGTTTGTGGTGTTTCATAGAATAAATGTCACTATTTAAATATTTAGAGGTGTTTAAACTAATAACAATGCTAAGTTTATAAAAACATGAAACTTATAGGTGTTTGTTAGTAAAATGTCACTAAAAGAGTGCCACCAAATGCTTTTTTTCCTATAGTGAAACATAATTGTCTTAACTTGAATAAAAAGATCAATTTAGAAAAGATCCAAAATGATTCAATCTAAAGTAACCTAATTAACTTAAACCTAAAATGTTCTACCAATTACCACCCTATAAAACCTATTTCTTATTTTCCCTTTATGAACTCTTTAATTGCTTTAAATTAGGTTTTTATCCAAAAATATTGGATGAATTATAAATAAGGTTAGTGGATTCGAAATTAATTATTTTTGCTTTCATATCAAATTGTATTTATTAAAAAAAAATTTTGAAATTCTTAAAAAGGTAATCAAAGTAACACTTTTGCTTTTTATCATTTGAGGTTGAATTTTCAACTTCAACTAACTTTTACCATAAAAAAAAAAAAAGACAGAGGCTAGTAGTGATCAGATGGCTATTTTAACCATGACACAGCTTTACTTTTAGCACCATTAACTTAAAACTAAAAAAGCTTGCTAAAACATTAGATTTAGAATTAATTACCATTTGTTATCATGTCAAAATGTATTTATTAAAAAAGAAATAAAGTTTCTAAAATTATTAAGAAAAAAATTGAAGTGCCACTTTTGCTCATGAGGTTTAATTTTCAACTTAAGCTAATATTTACCTAAAAAAATAAGAAGTTACAACTAATCAATGGTGTTTTTTTTTTTTTTTTTTCGTTCTACAGAAGGGTATAGCCTTTAAGGGGAAAGGGGAGGTCCTGATGTTCTCAATGTCCTCATAGAGCCTCTTTCACCACTAAGCCAAGAGACGGAGGATGATCAAATCGCTATTTTAACCATGGCCAAACCAAACTTTAGCACCATATTTGCCTAGAATTACAAAAGCTTGCTAAAACATCATATTTGACCTTAACATGGTCGAATTTGGCCATAATTTTAAATTATATCCAAGCACCCATGTTTAGAAACCGATGAGAATGCCCACGGCCTTGTTGTATAGGTAATCCAATGTTGTTTTTGTTCTTATCAGGTTGGATATACTCTAGGTTCGGTTGTTACCGGCACAAATTATGTCATTAGTCTGTATACTCATTTGAAATTTGAGATTTAAGCTCTATAATGTAATTCATATAAGTTAATAACTTTGTTAAATTTTTTCTATTACAAATATTGATGTGATTATTGATTTGTTGATGTGGTAGTTCACTTTACTAACATAGTGGTTTAATTGGCTATTAAAAAAAATATATACTGTTGTGGATATTTTGAAATACCATGTGACATACTAAAAAATCCACGTCAAATTTTTTCTAGCAAATATAATTTTTAAAATTTATTAATTAAAAAATAATTATTTAAAAAAATGACCAAAAAAATTTCCTAATAAAAAAAATCCTAATCTGCTTGTCTTTTAAAAAAAATTCAATAATCAATAGTCAGTAATCATACAATCCAAATTTTAGGGACCAATAGTCGCATCGGTCACTATCGACCATAGCATCGAAATGCTACCAAAATCTACTCAGAAGTTCACTCAATCTTTTTTAAAAATCTGTTGGACCAGATTTCACCAAATTTTTTTTATATTAAAAACCAAAATAACTCAAATCCTAATAATCTAGATCTACTGTCGCTGCCTTTTCCAATGGCCGCCAAACTTTTTTCGAACCTTCTCCTAACCCTTTCCTAAGTTTTCGCTATCGAAATTTGAAAAATACTTCATAAAATTCCAATCCTAGCCTTCCCCAAAATATACCTCAAGCTTCTTCCTATGACTACTTTGCAATCAACGAGTTTGATGTTTCTACCACCTTCTTTGCCATTTTCAATGCTCAAAGAGTGCATTCGCATGTTCTGGTGATGCTAGAAATCAAAGCAATTTATTATTTTTTTGTCTTTTATTTTTGAAGATTTGCAATTAAGAAAGTTTTTCTTGGCATGTAATAATGTAAAATTAAAGAACATTTCCTCTTGGAGACATGGAAATTTGAACAAGTTTGGTTTTTCCATAAACTCTTATTTGGTCACTATTTACAACCTAGTGATTATCCATCTTCTCCATTTAATGCTTGGAATAAACAAAAGGTTTTTGATGAGAATGATGAAAAAATGGAAAAATTGCTCTATGAGACTTGATGCACACAGATCCATTAAGTTCGTTGATATCAAATCTAGCTTTCATCCCAAAAGGTCTTACACTGTCGATTCTCACGTTGATCAGAAAGAAACTCGATCCAATGTCCATGAATAATCCAGATCCAAATAGGGATAAGAAGTTGAAAAAGAAAATTAGGGATTTTTCGATAGCAGTAGTTTGTTTTTTTTTTTCAACCAATTAAAATTTTTAAATAATATGTTTTAAAAAATAAATTTCTTAGAAAAAAATGCTTACATGTATTTTTCAAAATACCACATGGTTTATCAATAAGTTCACAGTATCAGGTGCTTTTTTAATAATCAATCAAAATGTTAGCTTCTTTAATAACGAATCAAAATGTTAAGTCATCAACTCAAAGGCTAAGTTAGCATTTTTAATAGAAAAAAATTTAACAAAATTAGTTATTAGATTAAGATCATCAAATTAGTTTAGTATAAGAACTAAATACTAAATTTTAAATTTCATATAAATACAAAGATAAATGGCATATATTGACCTTTTTCATTTTTATTTTCCACTGAAGGATAGCTAAAAACTTGAAGATGAAAAATCAACTTAAAATTAAAGACAAAAATGACCAAAAAAAAATTAAAAATTTTATATCCTTTACTTCTTTCAAAATTTATTTATTTTTAATAAATATATTTGAAATAAAAACCAAAAATAATAATTCTTGATCTATTTCCTGATTTTTTTATTTATAATTCTTTCAAAATTGAGTCTGTCAAATACCCATAAATATTGAAATATCCTTAGTAGAATACCACAGCACATCAGATTAGGCACATTAAAAAGTAGGTTAAGAGCTAATTGTTAAGTTCTTGAGAGTCGTTTGTCTTATTCTTCATAATGCTGTGGGATTTTAAGTGCATTAAATTTTCACCAAGGCTAAAGTTCCCTTACCAACACATGGCACAAAACTGCCTTCTCTCATACCACACACCTAGCTTCATGTCTTGTGGACTTAAGTTGTATAGCTCTATATCAAACCTTAACCAGTCAAAAATACCCTCAGGCTTGTTTTAATCTGTTGGATTGGATTTATTTTCAATGTCCATTTTCTCAAACCAGGACACAACAAATCCAGATAAATTTTAGTCATGGACTTTTATTGGATTACACTTTAACTTGGGCTTTAAAGCTAAATTAATTTGTTGGTTCATTCTGTAGGTTATATAAGTGACAGAGTCTATAATTTTATTAGTGAGATTAATATAATATTATTGAGATAAAGAAATAATCAATAAATTTGGATTAAAAAAATTTAACCACTTAAATCTAATTAAATCTAACCTAATATAGATTATTAATGTTAATTGGGATACAAAAGTAATTAATTATTAATTTTGTAATCAATTAAAAAGAAAAAATCGCATTGAGTCCAACTTGAAATTGGCCCAACATCATTGGGTTAGCAAGGATTTGTATGTAAGAGAGAGTCCATATTTGTATACACTAAACCCAACTTAGTCCTAATTTTGAATTGCTATTAAAATTCAAACTAAACAACAACAATAAAGTGGTTTTTTAGTTAAAAACATGGTGTGCAAACCTAGTTTGTTAATCTTATTCTCATACTGATCATGTCAAATATGATATATTTTAGATTAATTTTTTTTATTGAATTTGATATCTAGTAACATCAATTATTTTTGTTAATTTTGGTAAATTAACCATTTGATCGATATGTGGCTATGAAACATATTTTGCAATTTTATGATTTATCTTTTTTTCTTTTTACTATTTTTAACTTAATAAATATTAAAATACAAAATAAAACCAATAAAAATTGAAACTTAAGCTGCATATTTTTATGTTTAGAGTAATTCTTTTTTTATATCTTTTTAAAACTAAAAGTTATATTTATTTCAATCTCTTTTTAATAGGCAATTGTGCTCCTTTCTAAGGTTTAAGAATCCTAAAACCAAAATTAATATTTTTTTATCTTTTTGTTTTTATTTTAATATATTTTACATAAAAATATCTACTTAAATATCACATGATCAGATTAAGTATTTAAAAATATCATGATAAATTGATAATATTATTTTTTTGTACTTTTAAACTTATTTATTTACTATTTGAAGGTATTACAAATTTATTTTGCATATTATTAGTACTATTATCATGTAAAAATCCACATATATATATTTATAAATATATTTATACTCAATTGAAAAACTCAAAATAATATATTGAAATAATTGTAATTATATATAGTACTTTTTTAAATTGAAATATTATTCGATACGATATTAACAATCTTATTATAAACTTAAACAAAAAAGCCTTTCAAAGGCGTTTTTGCGAAGTAAAAGTACATTTAAAAAATCACTATTTTATTGCATATTTTTAATATTTTATTATTTTATACATATCTTTTTAGACATTTCAACTACTAACAATATTTTTTCACAGTAATGTCAAATACTTAAAATTTCTATCCACACTTTTAAATCGTTTTTCTAAACTAAAACTTTTTTTAAGGTAACATCAATACTAAACTAACCTTTAAAAAGCCTAAAGAGTTCAATCTGACCAAAACTCTAGCACTTTACTACTTGTTAGAGAAAATCTAACATATGAAGATAATTAATTATATGTCTAGTGCTTGAGAAATTTTAGCATTGACAGAGAAACTCAAGCCTAACATCAAGGAATTAAGAATGGAACAATTTGTATCACTATGGAGTGTTATTAAAGCAAATTTAGTGGAGAAGTTTCAACTTTTTTTTTAAAGCAATTACTAGTATTGAGGCTAGGAGAACTTCAGCCTAAAGTAAAAGAAACTTATAGTTTTAGAAGCACTATGTTTTTAACATATGAAACGTAGTTGATCATAAAAAATAATAAGAAAATAAATTATATATTTTCAATATCAACATTTCATAGTATGAAAACATAATAATTGATAAAACATAACTTTTTTTTATATAAAACTGTAGTTGTTGTTGGTAGTGTCAGTATAATATAATATTTATTTTACTTTTAACTACATTTTGTATGTAAAAAACATAATAATTGATAAAACTAAATTCCGGTTTATATTTATGTATATCAATGATTACATTTTTTATTATGAAAACTTAGTCATTGATAAATCATAGTAATTGATCATTGAAACTAATAACATTTTTAAAATAAAAAAATGTAGTTTTTGTTGAAACATGAAAAAAAATATTTTTTAAAATTCAACAAAGACAACATTTCTAAAATAAAAAACACAATCTTTGTTGAAAACATGAAAAAAAATATATTTTTTGAAATTTAACAAAGACAACATTTATAAGATAGAAAACGTAGCATTGATTGAAAAAAAATGATAATTCTAGGATAAAAATGTAATTTTTATTAAAAACATAAAAAAATATATTTTTTAAAATTCAATAAAGACGATGTTTCTAAGATAGAAAATATAGTCTTTGTTGAAAACATGAAAAAATAATTTTTCAGAATTCAAAAAAATGATGTTTTCAAAATAGAAAACATAATTTTTGTTGAAAATAAGAAAAAAAAATATTTTTAGAATTCAATAAAGACAACGTTTTTAAGATAAAAAATGTAGTGTTTGTTGAAAATATGAAAAAAATAAAACGTAAAATATCTTTATTTAATAATATTACATATAAATTCTAAAATACATTTACCTGATATTATTACATGTGTTTTCTCTGCGTAGGGATAATAACGTGTTATTCATATATCAGTGTTATGAATGTCACGTGTTATTAAGGATAATATAGTAAAATACTTTATTAGGTAATTTTACATTCCCCCGAACCAAATACAAAAACCTTACATCCCTAAGTCAACAAAAACTTAGAAATCACACATTCCCTTTCAATATCACTTTTTCCCTAAATCACTTCCTTTTTAAAATTTAAGAATCTGCAAACCAAACACGCCCTTAGGGGAAGGGGAAGGTCTTGATTCGAAATCAAAATCTTGACGTTCTCATAAAGACTCCTTAGCTAGTAAACCAAAAGGCAAATGACAACATTTAATTCACTTAACAATCTAACAAACATTTAATTTAAATAACAATTTAATTGTAATTACTATACCCATTAACTTTTAATTCATCTAATGATCAACATTACCAATGAAGTCTTGGCTTAATGCTAAGGAGGATATAAGGTTCAAGTCTCAATATGTGTAGTTTTGGTTCAGTTTTATGTTAAACTTATCTAGTTATGTTTTAATTTGTTAGATTATATTTGTAATTATAACTTCTCTTATATTTGTAATTTCCAAACAAACATCCAACATTTTATACCAAATATTGAAAAATATCAACTTAACAAAAATAAAACTTAAGTACTAATATGATAAAAATCTAACCTTCTACCTTATTATTCAAACAAATATTAATATCTATAACTTACTATAAAAGTTGTCCCAATTATGTATTGAAAGGACAGGTTAGCAATGTAAAAAAAAAAATTAAAGGGTAATTTTTGCAAAAACTTATATAAATGATAATTTATTTGAAAAATTGAAGAAAGCTTCTCCAAAAGCTTGAAGCAAGAAGCTTTTCCAAAAGCCTGAAGCAAGAAGTTTCATGCTTAAATATTGAGAAAAACTTATGAAGGGTTTGGGAAAAACAAAAAAAAAAAAAAAAGAGAAAAGAATGAAGTAGAGTGATGTAAGATGGAGATGAAGAATAATAGTAGGTTCCAACACCAACTTCAAGATTGCCCACCCAAGTTAGTTTTTCTTCTTTTCTTCTTTTATTTAATTTTGTTCATTTTTTTTAGTTTTTCTTCTTTTCTTCTTTATTTAATTTTGTTCATTCTTTTTTCTAGATGGTTTGTTCTATGTTCATGGCTTCCTTTTGTTGTTTTGACGTTGTTGTTTTTGCGTATGTATATTATTCGATTAATTGTTTCTATTCGTCATGCATTATTTTATTTGTGTGTGTTCATGGAGTTTGTTCTTTTAATGTAGAGTTGGGGTTTTCTAGGTATTAGTTTTGTGTTAGGATTATTTTTTATGCATGGTGTTGTTTATGTTAAATTGTGTGTGTGTGTGTGTGTGTTTTTTTTTTTTTATTATTTAGATTACAAATCATGGGTTTTGAATTGATGGAAGATAATAGTTTTATGTTTGATTGTTTTTATTTATGCATGTTGTGAAAAGAAAAAAAAAAGTAACAAGCAAGAAAAGGAAGCAAAAAAGAAAATTGTGGCAAGCAAAGAAAATTTTATCAAGAAAAAATGGTGTATGATTTGATGATTTTGCCAAAGTTTCTCAGCTTTTGCATTCTACTTGCCTTATGCTCTTTTTTTTTATTATTATTTTTGTATTTTTTATTATTGCCAAGTTTATATGATTTTTTTATTTAATTTTGAAAAGATGTGTTATAGATGAAGAAAGCCAGAATTGTTATAGTAGAGGTTTTTTTAAAGTAAAAGTAATGACAAAACCAAAGCAGTATGCAATAGGAACCTAACAATGATATTTTGTGATTTTTGTATAAAAGAAAAAGATCACAATTGCAAGAGATAAACTTATTTTAAAAAGGAAGGGTGGTCAAGGTTGGTTGCAAATTTTAACAAAAAAAAAACTAGCAAAGAATATAAAAAGTCACAACTAAAAAATAAGTGGGATTTATTGAGAAAAGAATAAAAGCTATATAGTTGGTTCAAAGGGAATGATACCTATTTGGGGTGGGATCTAAGAAAAAACAATATTGATACTTTAGTGGAATCATATGAAAAGAAGCTAAAAGTACATGATTGATACTCATAACAAAAAGTTTATTGATTCTTTTCTAATTTCTCAATGTATAGGGTTAATAATGCTCATTGTTAAATGTGTAGCTCATGCCTAATGCTAAAAAGTTCAAAAATTGTGGTATTATTCAAAATTTGAAACAAATTGGATTGGATGTTTATTAGTTTTCAACTTCAACTTAGTCATTCAATAATTTGTCTTCATTTTTCTTCAGAAAGTATTATATTCTAAATAATTATTAACTCATTATACGGTTAAATGTTCTATGGTTTAGGATCTTATGTAGTTATTTAACTTTTTAGGGAGTTAAATGTTCCATGGCTTAGGATCTCATTTAATTGTTTATTTTTTAATGTGCATTACACTTTTGCCATTATAGGGTCTGATGGTGCTTTTAACTTTTGGGGACAAGAACAACAAACAGAGACTAAAAGTATCTTAGAATCCTTTATCAATTTAAAAAATAATGGTGTGTATCAACTAAATGTAGTAGGCTAAAGTTAGTGAGGATTAAATAGAGTAATTTGCATCAAATGTATTTGCTCATATTTTGCCTATGGTTTAAGAGTTCTTATTGATTTATGGATTACCAGTCTTGTTTAATAGACATTTGTTTAGATGCTAGAGGAAATTTCACCTATATAGATGAATGTTTCTTTAAGAATAAAAGATGACCCAGAAATAGATAAGGCAATTGGATGGGTGTTAGAAATGTGAGAAACTTTTTATTAATTTTGTCTTTATTTTATTCTTTTGCCTGATATGGCCTTTCACATGGGTGATCATTTGGTTGAACTTAGGTATGCATATGCGATATGGCATTAGCACTGCATGACATGCGCCATACATTTTGTAAAGACTTCATGCTCTTGGTTCTAACAATGCATTATGGGTCTCATTTTTTCCTTTAATGAAGGGAAGCATATGTTGTGGCATCAACACTGTATGGTGTGCACCATATACAGTAAAGACTTTATGCTTCAAGTTCTAACAATACATTATGGTATATTGGTTCCCTTTTTCTCTTAATGCCCTTTAACCACCAGTTGAAATTTAACTTTAATATTTGTTTATTATTAGCCACCGTGGGATTTGGAAGTAAAGAAGAAGTTTATAATCCATTCTACTTCTGGATGTGACTACAACTTAAAGGTACAAGAATCCCTCTTTCTAATTTGCTGTATTTAAAAACTAATGTGTAAGCTGTGACTTTTTACCTCTTTAAGATGAATTTTGCCTTTTTTTCTTTTTCAAAAATGAAAAATCTATTTCTTGGCTTTATAAAATTATGAGAGGAATGAACTTTTTTTAGACATTACTTTATTATTTAGATAAAGTTGCACCGTAATTAACATGGGTGGTTTTTTTTTTCTTTCTTTTAGATTGCTTCTTAATTTATTGGTTGGCAATGTCTCTAACTTTGTGAATAGTCAATTGACATTATTTTCACTTTTACCTATTGGTTTGGCAAAACACATAAACCAAAATAGTTTCACACATATCAAACGTGGCAACCAAGGTCAACCATTTGAACAAGTTTAGAATTATATATTGGAGCTATCTAAACTATTAAAATAAAAATATAGCAGCAAATTTAAATTTTTTTACCCTTTGACGGCACAAAAAGTCCTAAAAACTCATAAGTCATAATATTTTCACACATATCAAGTGGTAGCCAAGTTCAACCATTTGGACAAGTTTAATATCATGTATTAGAGTTATCTAAAATATTCAAACAAAAATATAGCAGCAAATTTACATTTTTTACCTTTAACGACATAAAAGTCCTAAAAACACATAAACCGTAACATTTTCACACATATCAAGCGTGATAGCCAAGTTCAACTATTCAGACAATTTTAATATCATATATTTAACCTATATCAACTGTGAAAATATAAATGTAGCAACAAATTTATATTTTTGCCCTTTATGGCACAAAAAGTCTTTAAAATAGATAAATCATAACATTTTCACACATATCAAGTGTGGTAGCCAATTCAACCATTCGGACAAGTTTAATATCATGCATTTCAATTATCTAAGCTATTAAAACTAAAAGATAGTAGCAAATTTACATTTTTACACTTTTACATCACAAAAGTGGTAAAAACACATAAATCGCAACTTTTTTTCATGCTCAACTTACTTTTTCTTTTTGTTTTCTTGTAAAACTTTTTGATCCATTCATGTGGCTATATATTTCTATTACTTTTTACCAGCAATCCTAATCTTTTTTTTTTTTTTCTGTTATACATAATAATTGCGTATAGAGCTGAAATACAATATTAGCAACTAAAAACATAAAACACCTTTAGGATTAAAAATAATGTTAAAAAATTCTAAATTAGTACTTATTCTTTCCTTGAATACCAAAATCTAACTAAGTATTTATATTGCTACTTAATCACACCAAGGGGTAGCTATTTCATTGTCGTATATACATTATTATTTCGATTGAAATATTTTTTTTTCAAATTATGCTTATAGTTTTTTCATTTTTTCTCCAATAACTTTAACACAAAAGGAAGTGAGTATTTCAAGTAAAAATCTTGACTATAAAAATATAAAAAGAAATGTTACAATCGATCTACCAACTTTAAAATAATTAATACTTTAATTTAATTAATTATACTAATACCTCAATAAAGTGTAAAGCTTCAGTCTTTACTTTTAGTGGAACTTTATGCCATGTTTCATAATGAATAGGTAATTTCATTCCATTACGGGTAATAATTCCTAGAAACCCAATCAATAGTTGACATTTTTCACCAATTGGTTGTCTATTAAAGTTTGTAGATACTACAATACGCTTGTCTGAAGGTAGTAACCATAATTCCTTCGAAGTTGTTCAACCTCTTGTCCCATTACAAGAAAATGGATACTTAATAGCCCTATTTTGCAATGACTAAAAATATCATTGGAAATATTGGTATATTTATAACGACTTTTTATAATCATTGCTTAATTGAATTTTTTAATATTTTATACAATAATAAATTTTTTTGTTGTGAATTCCTATTCTATTCATAACGACAACAAAAATTTTTTGCGAAAACTTATTTTATTTGCAACAATTTTTCAACATCGTTAAGTTATTTTTAATATTTAATACAAAGACAAAAAAAGTTATTACATAAAATTTTATCATATTTGTAACGATAAAATATTATTGTTAAGAAAACTCTTTTTGTTTGCAACAATATTTCAATGTTGTTGTTTAAATTATTTTTTAATATTTTATACAACAATAAAAAAAGTTGTTACGAAAATTTTTATCATATTTGTAATAGTAAAAAATTATTGTAGCAA
Organism: Durio zibethinus; assembly: GCF_047325235.1. Taxonomy (NCBI): domain Eukaryota; kingdom Viridiplantae; phylum Streptophyta; class Magnoliopsida; order Malvales; family Malvaceae; genus Durio; species Durio zibethinus. Next base: position 10,890,171 of record NC_143185.1, read on the forward strand.
AACTCATTTTATTTGCAATGATTTTTCAGTGTCTTTGTTTAATTTACTTTTTTTTATATATATATTTTATACAATGACAATAAAATTGTTACATAAATTTTTATCATATTGTAGGGATAAAAAAATTATTGTTGTAAATACTTGATTTATTTGCAATTAGTTTTCGATGTCATTGCTTAATTTATTTTTTTAATATTTTATACAACAACAAAAAATTGTTATGAAAATTTTTATTATATTTCTAATGATAAAAATTATTGTTGCAAAAACTTGTTTTATTGCAACGATTTTTCAATATTGTTGCTTACTTTTTTTTAATATTTTATACAACGATAAAAATTTGCAACCATTTTTTAATGTTGTTGTTTAATTTATTTTTTTTAATACTTTATACAATGACAAAAAGTTGTTATGGAAATTTTAATCTTATTTATAATGATAAAAAGTTATTATTTCAAAATGGTATAACATTATGTAACAACTTTTCAGAATTGTTGCTTAATTGAATTTTTTAAATATTTTATATAATGATAATTTTTATCGTTGCTAATTTCTATTATATTCATAACAACAAAAAATTTTGTTACAATATTTAGTTATATTTCCAACAACTTTGTGATGTCGTTACTTAAAAAAATATATCTAATATGTTATACAATAACAAAAAATTTGATTGCAACTATTTAATCATATTTATAATGAAAAAAATAATTATTATATAATGAAAGAAAAAATTATTTTATATAATATAATATTTTATATAACATAAATTAATGTTGATAGGAAAATTTTGCTCTCATTTTGCTAGGAAAACCTCTTTTTCACTTTTTATGTTATACAAAATATAAAATTTGCATTTATTATAATGTATTCACTTTCCAAATTTTATTTATTTATATTTGTAATATATTTATGCTACATTTATTTATAATGATATATTTATTTATAATATATTTATTTTTTAAAATTTTAAAATTTGGACCATAATTCACTTAATACACTTTTAATCTTAACTAAAAATATGTTTTTTATTATATTTAAAAATTTACTTTTAAAGCACTACATATATAATTCTATATTACTATATCTGAACTATTTGTATCCTAATCAATTGCCGATTTTCTTTCCAACAAATTGTGGAAAAATCTCCAATGAAGAAAAATGTATACATGAAATTGATTTTAAGAGAATGAAAATTTCAATCTCTTAAGATCAAATACTTGATTGACTTTTATTTAGAGATTAATTGAATTCAATAAATTACAATTTGAGTTTTTCTTCAAATTTGATGATAAGTGTATAAGTATTTCTAATATATAATTAACTTATTTTATTATATTAAAATATATAAAATCTAAATAAAAACTTAAATATATAAATTATGAGTTGTTCATAAATTTAAAAACTTATATTATCATTTTAAAAAAACTTATATTATATATAAATTTATTGATATATAAATATATTCCTGTACCTCGCATGGGTTTAAAACTATTTATTCAATAATATTAGTAACCTTTCTATTAGAATCTTGAATTTTTTACTTTTAATAATTTTAATTTACAAAACAAAAAGTATAAATTAGTAGAATTTTAACACAACATCATTGCATGCCTTCATTCCTGTAGTGGTTTTAATTTGATGCATTCAACAATATTTTTATGTATATTAAACATGCACCACATACTATAAGGCCTTTATATGTTATTGTATCTCATGGCTAATAAGTGATTAGTCAAACATTGGTAAAGTTGTGCTTTATTTCTAATATATTGGCATTTACTTCTCCTCTTTCTTTAATTTTTGGCAATCAATTTAATGCTCTCTCCTTTTCTAACCCCAAAAACATCACTACTCCCATCTCTCATCTTTATCTTTTTCTCTAAAAAGCCAAATCACTTTTGCCTCCATTCTCGATCTGTACATTAATATTGTTCATGTTTTTTTATGTTTCTTTAGTATTATTTTTTTTTGGTTCGAAAGGCATAACCTTATAATGGAAAAAAAGAGAGGAGATCCTAGCTTAAAACTAGGACCTCTATATCCTCATAAAACTTTCTTAGCTACTAGACCAAGAAGCGAAGGACTATATTCCTCTGTCTTTCAAATCTCTCATCTGTTCTTTTTTTTTTTGTTTATTATTAGAAGCTAATACCCACTCCAAAAGAACAAGGTTTAGCTCTCTAGCAGTCACCTGCTTTGCTCTTTGTAGCTAATCGGCAAAGCTTCAACGATTGCCGTGAGGTACTCATTTCTTTAATTTTTTTTCTCTCATTTTTCATATGGATTTTTCTTGTTATCTTTTCTCTAATTTGTTTTTGGGTTCTCTCTTTGTGTTGTAATATAAGAAGAACAAGAGGATTTTCAAGGGAAAAAAATGAGGAAAGAAGAAGGCATGAGTGTTTTCTATTATTGATTTAAGCATAAATCTCATTTTAGGTATTTTGTAGATGGATTTGTTTGTTTGATGTTGATGTCTTTTGTTTGGCTTTTTTAGAGCTAGTCCATTTACCAAAAAGGATTGGTATGATATCAAGGTGGTAATCATGATAAAGTTATGATTAATATGGAAAGGGTTACAACTAATAAAGGCAAGTTGACCAAAATAAAGCTGCATGAAATTATGTTTTAAGGCCACAAAATCTACATGGTACCAAAAGTTTAGGCATTGACATGATTTTGGGATCATGGATTTAGCATGGAGCTGAAAGTTTAGACAAGAATCAATAGGAAACAGTTGCATAGATATATCAAGCAATGGATAAGGCAAGGGTAGGAAATTAAAATAAAAATTTGATGTAACAATAATAATCATTGATACAATTAATAAAATTGATTGTGTTAAAAATTTTGCAATGATAAAATTTGGTGTTGAAATAAAAAAATCATTATGAAAATAAATTTAGCAACAATAATAGTATATATATAAAAGAATTTTCAATGATTAGAATCGTTGTTAAAATTGTTTATCGAAACGACAAAAATCATGATACTAAAAGTAATTGGCAACTATATAAGATTATATTACAAAATATTATAAGGCAACCAAAATAATATTGTTACGTAAAAAGTTTTTGTAACCAAAATATGAGGTTGCTAAAAGAAAGTTAAAATAACGACATTTAATCATTATGAAATATGATGTGAAAGTAAAATAATATTGTTACGTAAGAGTTTTTGTAACCAAAATTTGTAGTTGTTGAGAAAAGTTAAAACAACGACGTGTAATCATTACAAAATATTTTATGTAACCAAAATAATAATCCTAAAATGAAGTTTATACAATGCTATTTGTCGTTGCAAAATAATTTTTTAACAACCACTTTTGTTTGTTATGTAAAAAATTTGGTAACTAAAAAAATATTGTTATGAAAATTTTTTTGTAATTAGAATAATAATGTTGTATAAATTTTTTTGTAACAACAATTTATTGTTACTTTAAAAAAGATTTTACATGATTTTTATTGTTGGGAATATATGATTTATATGGCAACAACTAAAAATCATTGCAATATCTATTTTTATCAACGACACTATAAATTGTCGCTTTAACACATAAACAACGGGACTAATAGCAATGACCCCGCAATGACAAAAAAGGTTTCAAAACAATTTTAACAATGATAAATAGATATTTAACATCGATTTTGATCATTGCTAAATATCAATTTTCTTGTAAAGCCCTATATTGACCATCATTATCAATTGCAAAAAAAAAAAAAATAATAATAATAAGTCATTTAGTAAATTACCATAATCGAAATCTAAATATAAGGTTTACAATACTTGTATTCAAATTAGAAGCGACATTAGTGTAAACAAATACTACTAAATTGGGAAAAATTTAGCGATGTTTGTGTAAACAAATGCTACTAAATGTTGCTTAATAACGGCATTTGTTACAATAAACACCACTAAATAATAATAAAATATTGTGTTCCATGTTTTCATAAATTATATTTTTAATTTAATAAATTTTGAGAATTAATTTGAAGCGTTTTAATCTATAAATGCCCTAACTTCTAACGATTAGTTGTGTTTTATGTTATAAACATTGTTATATAAATATTTAGTGGCATTTACAATAAAAGCACCATTATCTTTATAAAAATACAGAACCAAAAAACATTTATCAATGAAACATCTCCAAAAAACTATTACCAAATACCTATTTTCTTATATTGTCTTATTGATCTCATTGATTCCTAAAAAGAGATGATATTATTTAACCTAATATTTTCGCAATTGTATGTCTTAGTTCCTTTATATTTTAAATGGAAAACTATCTTAAACTTACACAATTTTTGAACTAAAGATCCAACAAAATACATTATCTTATTTTTATAAGACAAGTTTATTTATCAAACCAAGTAATCCATTATAAAAACTGTGGCCCTAAACAAAGCATCCAAAGCAATGAAGCAATATAAAAATACTTCATACTTCAAATTTTTATTAGGCATTATTTGATTGGGTCCTAGGCAATATTAAAATACAATGTAATACACTTGTAAGTCAGAAAGCATATGCATCATAAAATAAAAAAATAAAAAAGATAGAGTGAAAAACAGGTTCACAAACTAGGCATTAATTCATCATATTTATTTTGTTGTATTCATAAGAAAAACAAAAAAGGATCCTTAAATATGTAATCACATATTTTAAGAGATCAACATTGGTTTGATATCATCTTGAGAAATTTTTTTCTAGCTAATGACTTGCAATAGATACATGTTCTTCGATGCAAGTTGTTACTTCTTTGTTAAAAGGTTGGTTTGTTTACCAAATACTTTATTGTACAAAGGAAAGTTAATATCAAGTTCTTTCCCTTTGCCCTTTTTTTTGGTGAGCTTTGCATTAAAGTTTGGTCATGTCCTCTTTTCTTAAAATTTCCATTCCCCATTATATAAAGCAATTCACAATTAAAAAAACATATTACTAGTAAACAATTGTATTTATTACTAAACATGACTAAAACATTACTACATATAACATTTAAATCACATAACCTTTGGAAGCAACAACTTGTTCTTTTTAGACTAATGTCGTTACTTGAATTTTCAAGTATAGTATTAGATTGTTGGTTAGGAATGTGTGCAACTTGAAACTCCTCCAATATGGCCAGTATCTTGCTGTGTCTAACTTGAACTTATCAAAAACTTATATGATAAAATTTTAATTATTTTGTACCTGCAAAATAATTAATAACAATAATCAAAGTAAATATTGCAAAAAATATCAAGGATTATTTAAAACTGAATTTAAATTGAATTTGATTCTTTTAGAGCTTAAAAATTAAAAACATAAAAAACAAAGAATAACACAAGTTAAAAAATGACGCCCGCTGAGCCTTAAAAAGTTAATTGACCATTAATCCTAAATATCCAAACTCAACACACCAAAGTTCAATATTGTATGTAAAACATATTATCAACACCTATATATTAAAGTTGTCTCCAGAGGGGGAGACAACAATATATTCAATTAAAGGACAACTCATAATTAAGCTGTCCAATTATCTACCAAGTGTTTTTTTTTTTTTTCTCGCTTTGGATGAAGAAAGAAAGGAAAAAGAAAGAAAAAAAAAAAAAGAAAAAATGAAAGAAGGTAACGGAATAAGGGAGAGGGTTGCCTTGGCTAACAACAAAATGAGCAATGGAAATAGAAATAGAAATAAATATAATGAATAATGAAATTCATTATATGAAAATTTATCAAAAATAAAATTTCAGAAAAATATAAGTGATTTTTTTAAATTTTTACTAACTTTGATTATGTAAGTAAATAAAACAATGATTTCATTGAAGACTAATGAATCAATAAGAAACAATAATATAATTAATGTGAATAAAAATAAAAATATTCAATTATTATTTATTATTCTATAAAAATATTGTGAACATGATTTTAAATCCTATGTAGTTTATCACAATTACATTTAAGACATTTAATTTTAAATTTCAATTTTATTTCATTATTAAAACTATCATCACCGATAAATTATCATTATTAATTAAATATAATTATATTGATATTCGTTTACATTAACTTAGCAAAATAATTTTAATTTTTAAAAATTATTTTTGATAAATATTCTGCTCTTCATTGTTGAATATTTAAACCCATAGCATTATCATTCTTTCAAAATAAAAGCAATTATATATAAAGATCACGTCTTTATAATGCCTCACAACAAAACTATGGGCAATTAGGTAGAGTATGATTGAAAAAGATCAACTAAAGTAACATTAATGATTGTACACGAAAAAGAAATCCTACATTTGTTCATTCAATCCCAAATATCCAACAAAGTTAATCTTTATTAATGTACAATAACAAAATCAAATTGAAAATGAAATAGAAAGATAAATTTAATTCTCTAGGTTACTTATTAACAAAAAGGTGAAGAGCATGTAGATTTAAACTTAGATTAGATCATAAGACAAATCATTTAGTCAATTACCACTAAATGTCTACTTATTGCATTTTTTTTTCCTATTTGATTGGTCGATAGCTTCTTAATGATAATTTCTACAACCATCATGCTAGAGGCATTTGGTGGTCTAAAGGGAACGGTGGTATTTTTTTTCTATGAAGCCTTCAGCAGACAATTAGGGGTATTTCTATCATTTGTGTAGACCTGACATGTCAAGCCGGTCTGACATGCTTAGTGCCACATCAGCTCGGCACTATCGTTATTATCCCCTAAAGGTCCCCCACAACTTACTTATAAATATGAAAGTCTAAGTACCATTAAGGCAAGTCCATTCAACTCCCTTTCTCTCATTCCTACTTCCTTTTCAAATATAATCTTTTTTACTTGTACGTTGGAGTGCAAATGCAAGGAACACACCTTACCTTTGTCTCTAACCGCCCTTCTCTTTTGCTTTTCCAAGAACGTCTCGAGGTCCAAGCTTAATACAAATATTTGGTGCATCAGGTAGGGGGCCTTTTCTTTCATTAGCCAAGCATAAAGTAATGCTGCCAAGGAAAAGAACCTTAAAGAAAGGAAAGATAGCTATCTCGGTTGGAACAGAAACCCATCATAGCTAGCATTCTTTTCAACCAGCCCAACCATAGGTGGGCTCAACTATGGAACAATTCCAAGCCTTGATCGAATAGATACAAGTTTTCAAACAAATGTTACAAACCATAACCCCATCATAAGTTTCAAAAATGCCTAACTTAATCACCCTTGAACAAGGATCTGCTGTCAGACAACCAAGCTATGAAAAAGTAAAAGCCTCCTTAGCCTTTAAAGAAGAGGAGTACACAACCCTAACCCATCATTACCCTAGCCACAATTCAGCATGGGCTATAACTAAAAAATCCAAACAAAGAAACCCTGAACCCTAATTGAACATAGATTTAGAAGCTCAAATGCAGGCAATGAAAAAAGAGCTACAAATTAAAGCAGTGGCTTTTAAGGATAAGCTCACATTCTTGGAGACTTGGCCCTTCACTAAAGAAATCAACAAAGCCATGCCTCTCAAAGGGTTCAAAATACCAACCTTGAAAACCTATGATGGTATTTCTAACCCTTCAATCTTTTGAAACTTTATAAAACTAACATGATAATGCAGGGGGCAAATGAGGCTTTAATGTGCAAAGGCCTAGCTACTACACTTTAAGACACTGCTTAATCCTAGTTCAGTAGTATAGAGTCGAGGTCAATCATGACATTCAAAGAGCTTAGCCATTTTCTCCTATCCAAGTTTGTAAGTAGTCAAAGAGTGAAAAAGATAACTCTAAGTTTGATGTCAATCCACTAAGGACGGATTAAAACTTTGAAAAGTTATGTCATGTGTTTTAACGCAAAAGCTCTACAAGTTAAAGACTTGGAATAGATGGCGAATGTAGTTGTCCTGACAAGTGGACTCCATGTCAAAAAGTACCACTTAAAGTTAACTTTGTTGCTTGAACAACATAAAACTTTGGTTGATGTCCTATTAATAGCTAAGAAATACATAAATACTGAAGCTACAATGAAAACTAATTGAGATGAGAGAGGCTCATCCCCCTTCTTTGACGGTCGAGGTAAGAGAGGCTTATCCCCCCTCTTTAATTATAAAAAAGGTAAAGATTTCAACAATCTTCTCCTAAAAAAGAGACGACACAAGGCTAGAAGCCTCAGTAGAGAAAAAAATTAGACTGCACTGAATACCTCCCAAAAGAGGATTCTGATGCAAATTGAAAGAAATCTTGATGGCTGAAGCCACTGAGACAGAACACGAGAAGGGATTCGACCAAAAGATGTGCTTTTCATAGAGATATAGTTATAACACTGAAGATTGTGTTGACCTAAAAAATGAGATTGAAACTCTGATAAGGAAAGGTCAGCTGAAGAGATTTATGGGATAGAAAAAACAAGACCAACCTAGAACAGACTACAAGCAAGACTAAAGAAGGCTCATCTAGGGCAGAGAAGAAATAGCAAAACATGGAAGAAAGGAAGCCTAAGGAGATGAATTGATTTAAGAAGAGGTCTGAGCTGATAATAATAGGTCAATTGCTAGGGTGATTAATGTGATCACTTGCGGTAACTCCACTTTCACCAAGAGAAAGTTTAAACCAGGCATGGTTATAGTTGTAAGCATATCGGTAAAAAAAAAAAAAAAGATTGGAGAGATAAGCTAGTCTTATTTAGCTTAAAAGATTTTAAAAGAATCCAACACCCACATAGTGATGCTACAGTAATCACGGCCTTAGTGTATAACTATGTAGTCAAAATAATCCTATTTGATAATGGGAGTTCAATTGACGTCATGTACTATGACTGCATGAAGAAAATGAAAATTAGTGAAGATTAGTTGAAGTCGATTACCATGACACTTATGGGGTTTAACCATCAAATTTCCAATCTCCTTAGAGACTAAACCAAAACTGTTACCTTGATTATAAAATTCATAATGGTAGATGACCCATCAGCTTATAACATGATATTGAGCTAACCTAGCCAGTTTGTTATGCGACTTATAAACTCAATTCCCTATTTAAAAGTGAAATTTCCAACACCTAATAGGGTTGGAAAGGTCTAAAGAGACTAGTCTACGGCACGATAATGTTATGTTACAATAATGAAAGGTAGGACTGGGAAACAAACAGGCAATTTGATAGAAACTAAGGTCAAAAGCAAAGAAGGACAACCACCAAAAATTGACAAGAAGTAGAAAGTCATTAACAAAAACATAGAACGTAAGATCAAGCTGACAAAAGCATGTTCTTAAGCCGCTCCAAGCTTTTAAGCTCTAACAAAAAAAGTTTATTTTATTTTTAAAATTTTTTGAGATAACTCCAAATATGTCCAAGCTTTTAAGTCGGCGTGAACAACCACATGTCATTTGGACTAAGTTAAAATGCTAACCAAAATATAGTATGAAATTCAAAATCCATACAAATTTCACTACATACATATTCAGCAAGTTACCCATAGTATATTAATCATCAAGTTGAGATCTATTTTTGCAAAAAATGATCCTGACCTAATTGAATAAAAAGAGATAATTGATCAAAGATCGAACTTAGATGAAAATTGACCTAAACAGATAGAGGACCTCATAACAATTATATTCTGGGACAACATCCTTGGAAAACATATGTAGATCGAAGCTAAACTTCAATATAAAGATTAGTTGATTTTACTCCTAAAAAATAATGCCAACCTATTCACTTAGACACCATTCGATATGTCCAAGATTGATGTTAAGGTGATCGTTCATAGACTGCACACTAATCCCAACGTAAAGTCAATTTAGCAAAAAAAGAGAATCTTTGCTCCAGAAAGACAAAAGGTTATCGAAGAGGTGGTCGACAAATTATTACAAGTAAGCTTCATTAAGGAGTTCTATTACCCTGAATGGCTAGCTAATGTGGTCATGGTCAAAAAGCATAGCATAAAATAGATGATGTGCATTAACTTTACTAACATGAACAAAGCTTGCTTGAAAGACAACTTTCCTTTCCCTAGTATATATTGATTGGTGGACGATAATGCCGAACATGGCTTTCTTAATTTTATCAATGCCTATTATAGTTACAACCAAATCAAAATGCTAGAGGATGATGAGTAAGAGACAGCCATTGTCACCTCAACTAAGAAATTTAGATCGTATTTTCCAGCCCATAAAATTATATACTAATTGACCAACTATTGATATAGGTCTTACTGAAGTTTAAAATGTCAAAAATGCTAATTAAATGGGTGGTAGAGTTCAGTGAGTTCAACCTACACATATTACCTAGGTCAGCCTTAAAATCATAAATATTGATAAACTTTGTCGTAAAACTTACCTCGATACACCCTGAGAGACAATTTGAAGAAAATGAGAAAACTTTGGATAAAGATGATTGGAAATTCTATGTTGATGAATTGACCATGAGCCATAGTAGAGGAATCGACCTTATTCTGATAAGTTCAGAAGGGTTACAGTACCTATACACCTTAAAGTTCAAGTTTAGGGCATCCAAAAATGAGGCAAAATATGAGGTATTAATAACTGGTTTAAAGTTGGTAACCGAGTTAAATGTTCAACATATAATCGTGTATAGTGACTCCCAATTGGTGGTCAGTCAAATAAATGAAGAGTTTAGAGCTCGAAAAGATAGGATTCAAAAGTATCTCGATAAAGTGTTGACCTTGGTGGTTGGCTTTAAAAAAGTTGATATGAAAAAGATATTGATGTCAGAGAATTCACTAACAGATTTCTTGTCTAAATTGGCTTTAAAAATAACAATGGAAAACTTAGTGTAGACACCCAATTTGGTCTAGGCTCGAATCAATTGGGCCTGGTCCAAATGGGTAGGCCCACTTCATTTTGTATTTTTGTATTTCTTATATTTTTATATTTTTTATTTTATTTTACTTTATTTTGTATTTTATGTATTTATTATTTATTTATTTATTATTACTATTTATTAATATATATTTATTTTATTTTATTTTTATTATTTTATTATCTATCTGTTGATATATATATGTATTATTATTTATCTATTTATATATTATTATTTATCTATTTATATATATTATTATTATTATTTATCTATTAATTAATATATTATCTTTATTATTATCTTTTTTATTTTATTATTTATTTTATTTTTTCTTTTCTTCTTTCCTTTACCCGATTGGAGCTGGATTAGGATAGAAATTTGAGTTATACCGTGAATGTGGGATTCAATTAGAATTCAGATTGGATTCAAAGATTGAATCCCAACAAAAAAGGGAATAGGGATTGATTAGAAACTCTTCTGATCAATCCCTATAAATAGATCGACGGATTAAAGGATTGGAACACACAGAAAAAAAGAGATACTGGCTGAGAGAGAAAAGACAGACACAGAGAAGATTTAAAAGCTGAAAAAGGGTTTTGGTGCGTGAGAACAGCTATAAAAATCGGTGGGGAATTTTTGGAGAACTTTTTATGATTTTTTTTTGAAAGTTTTTGGAAAATTTTTAGATTTCGGTTGAATTTTTTAGCGAAGGTTTAATTTTCTGGCGACTTTTTCGACCAAGTTTGAACTTTTCGACCAGCTGCCCAATTTTCGACAAGGATTTCCAAAAATCGATCAACTTTTCGATGAACTTCCAACGAAAAGCCCAGATTTCGATAAAAATTTCCAGAATCTGACGAGATTCAACCAGAGTTCTTTGGGTTTTAGAGAGAAGGGAGAGAAGAGGAAAGGAAGAGAGAGAGACGGAATGAGGGTTCTATTGAAAAAACAAAGGAATTAGCCTTTTATACCCAGTGAAAATGATGTCGTTTTGGCATTACTATGCCCAAAGGATTCGCGCATTTTAGAATCGGGCGACCCGATCCGAGCGCCAACCCACTTTTGACCTGCGTGCGACCCGTGTTTTCGAGCCCTTTTCTCGAGCCGAGCTGACTCCCCGATCTGCGTCCCTGATCCGTCCATTCTTCCTCAAGCTTAGCCAAGCCAAGCCCTCAAGCCGAGCTGTTCCCAGGTTTTTTTTTTCATTATTATTTTTTTTATTATTATTAGATTATTATTATTATTATTATTATTATTTATTTTTTCATTTTTTTTTCATTTTTTTCATTTTATTTTATTTTCTTTAGATAAAATTAAAAATATATATATATTTTTGAGAAAAAGTTGAAAGTATCAATTTTCCTTAAAAATAAGCTTTTAAAAAAATATTTTTGAGGAAAAGTTGAAAGTATTAATTTTCCTTGAAAATAAACTTTCTAAAAAATATTTTTGAGGAAAAGTTGAAAGTATCAATTTTCCTTGGAAATAAATTTTTCAAAAAAATATTTTTGAGGAAAAGTTGAAAGTATCAATTTTCTTTGAATATAAGCTTTCTAAAAAATATTTTTGGAGAAAAGTTGAAAGTATCAATTTTTCTTAAAAATAAGTTTTCAAATATGGATTTTTGAGAAAAAGTTGAAAGTATCAATTTTCCTTAGAAACAAGTTTTCAAAAGTGAATTTTTGAGGAAAAGTTGAAAGTATTAATTTTCCCTGCACAAAAGCAATTTTTTTTTGTTTCTCTTCTTTTTCCTTTTTATTTTTTAAAAATTTTTTTAATGTTAAATAATCCAACGATGGAGCCTCTGCAGGTGAAATAGTAGTTTTCTTGCATACTCTTGAGGTGAGAGAATTTTCTCAATTTTTTGCTAAAAGTATTAGAGTCAATTGAGGATAATTTTCAACAATTATTTACTTGGTAAATTTTTAAGGCTTATTAGATAACACAAAATTAAGTTGGTACCATCTTTCGATGGACGTTGTGAGGGTGCTATAACCTTCCTCACACGTAATCGAACTCTCAAACCCTATTCTGGTTAGTAGACCTGAACCTATTCTTTTATCGACCCTTAAACTTAGGTGTTCTTTAAAAGGATAGATTCTTTAGGTGACCAATCGCACATAGATAAAAAAGATTGGTGGCGACTCCTTAAGCCAATGTCTAGCGATAGATCCCCGGATCTAGACGTTATGACAGCTTGGCGACTCCACTGGGGACCTCTGAGAGTCAGGCCAGCAAATAAATTTGTGTTATCCAAAAGCCTAATAAAATTGAACCTTTTTGTATATATTTTATTTATTCATTCATGTTTATTTACTTTATTAATTATGTTATTCATATGCATGTGCATAACATGAGCTCTAAACCTGAGCTCCGTCCCTTTAGGAGGGAGTAAAGTACCTATTGTTTTCATGAGGTCTAATGCCTCCGCAGTGGCTAGCGAAATACTCTCACTCAAATTGAACATTTTCTGCTTGTAGCCTGTAATGGGTGAGGATTAGGGTGCTTTACTAGTCTGTGATGGATAATGATGTAAGGAGCAATTTGGAAACCTTTAGACTTTAACCTTAAACCACATATAGTGAACCTTAAGAGTGCCTAACCTATAGATAGAGCCATCACTCTTCCCTTTTTAGAATTGACCAAAAGCACAGGATTCATTCCTCTTATTCTGTGTGATGTTTTAATTTACTTAGTTATTTATTTATTTCTTTTTCTAGGCATACTAACCTTTTCTCTCATTCTTTTGCATTGGTTCATGCTCATACCATAAAGTTGCATAAAAAATTGCTGGAAAGATGGTCTTCAACAAAAATTTTTCATGGACTCCACAGAACGACTAGTTTGTTCTTCATCCGTATTAGCACCTTGTGAGACACCCAACAAACTAAGAATCTAGTCAAAAAAATTCAATTGAAAATGAAAGACTGTTTACCAATCAGATATGATTCTACTTTGTCCCAAGAAACATCTATCCTCTTCAAACAAAATAATTTAGAGGATTTGGTTGACATATGAAAGAAGATGAGTCCATCAAGACAAGAGCAATTTTGCCAGAGACACGGTCATATAGCACACCTTTTAGCAGTAATTGTTGATGATCAACTAATCAGAGCTATAGCACAATTTTGGGATCCTGCATACAAATGTTTCATCTTTAATGAAGCTGATATGACTCCAACCATCGAAGAATATTCGATTTTATTAGGTTTGCACCTCAAGGCTCCTGATAAGATATATGTCAAAAAACACAAGTCAGGATTTCGTAAGGGTCTGGCTCAACTCATGGGAATAGACAAGGAAGTTGTGGATTCTCATACAAAGAAGAAACAAGAACATGTTTGCTTACCTTGAAAGCTCTTTCATGAGTTTCTAGTGCAACATGTTAATAAAGAAAGGGGGTTAGATATATTTTCCTTAGCCATATACGGAATGGTGATCTTCTCAAAGGTTTTGGGTTATATTGAGATAGCAATGGTTGACTTCTTCGAGAGTGTGATCAATAGCTGTAATCCTTCAACGGTAATATTAGCAGAGACTATCAGATCTTTGAATTATTGTCATCGAAATGGAAGGTGCTTTATAGGTTGCATATAGTTATTGTACTTATGGATGAAAAGCCATTTCGAATGGGGAAAAAGTGCTTTCTCAAAGCTTTATATCCGTAATCGATAGGGGTAAGTAAATGGTCAATTCGGTCGGTTCGATTTGAAAAAATCAATAACCGACTTAACCGACTTTCATTTAACAAATAATCGAACCGATCAAATATTATTAAATAACCGACCATAATCGAACCGACCAAAATCGGTTCGGTTTAGTCGGTTCGATTAAATAGCCAATTTTTTTTATCATTTTTCTTCATATTATGAATAATTATTTAACCATAAATTCAATTCAATAAAATTCAAACTCTAGTATCATTCAAACTAAATTACTAAAGAATTTAATAATTTCAACAATATTTTACCAAAAATAAAAAAATAAAAATATTTATCTCAAGTTTTTTATTTTTAATTATTAAAAAGTCGGTTAATTCAATCAGTACGGTTATCAAATTTAAAAACTGAAAACCGATCGAATTAACCAATTTAACCGATTTAAAAAATTGATTATAATTAAAATCAAATAAACCGAACCGATTCAACCGAATTCACTCGATTTTGGTCGGTCTAGTCGATTCATACCGACTTTTGCTCACCCCTAGAAATCGAGCTTTGATCAAGGAATTCTATGAAAGTGGATGGTCAGAACGAAAGTCTAAAAAGGAATGGATAACTTTCTTACAAAAGTTGACTAGTGCCGATGTAAGATGGTTGGCCCCATGGATGAATCGTGAACCTATGTTGTACCAATGTGGGGATAATACAATGGTCCCCCTTTTGGGTTTATGGGGAGTGACAAATTATGCACCACTCCTAGTGAGAAGGTAGTTTGGGGCAGAACAGTTCATTCCTATGACTTATGGGCTTCATCAGTTAGATTTGTCTTACAGTGAGCCTAAAGCATTTCAGAGGATGAATGAGATGATTAAAGCATGGAAAAATCCTCGAAGACTGAGTCCTGGACTGTTTACTGATAAAGTCACTCTAGGGTACTTGGTTTGGAGAGCAAAACGAAGACAAGAAATGATATTCACTTATGAAAGCTCTCAACCACCAACATAAGAAAAACTTGAAGAGACACCACCAAAATTAGAGCTTGCAACAAAAGAATTTGAGTTTGAAAATGGTAAGTTGAAGCAAAAAATCCAGAAGCTTCAAGAAGAAAAAGACCAGTGGAAAGAAAAAGCTGAAAGTAATGAAGCCAGAGTTCACAAGATTGCTAGAGAACGTGATATAGCTGTTGAAGACTTGGCAGAGCTACACCAAAAACATAAAAGATTATGTGTGAGAGAAAGGGCCAAAGAGATAACCATTGTTGAGCTGACTGAGGAGAATGCAAGATTGAAGCAAGAGTATGCTAAATTAGAAAAAGAAAGTACCTAAGTACAGACAGAGAATAACATGCTAAACAGTTATCTAAGTAGGCTAAGGCAAAAGTTGAATGAACAAGAAGACCACATTGCTGCATTGGTTAGGGAGCATAGAGAATTATCATACCAAGTCTAGTGTGGTAAAAGAGAAAACTTAGGAAGACAGAAATACATTGAGCACCTAACGACCAAAATTTATAAAGGGGTATGTAAGGTAAGAGAGATGGTGGAAGAGGCAGAGGTATTGAAACAAGTGGTGACCCCATTAAGAAAACATGGACAGCGTCTGTTGAACTTCATTGAGGAAGCCAAGGCCCAGTATGAACAGATCAAGCAATTTTATGATTATAGTTCTAGGATGATAAACTCAATGTAAATAAAAGTTTTTTGAAATAAATGAAATCTTTTAGTTGAATACCGTTTTTAAGGTAAATGTTCTTTGCATACATGTATTTTTCATTCATTACATTCTCATTCATTACACTTAATAAAGTAACCATATGATAGTCGTGCAAATTTACTAATTCTAAGATATGGTACTCAAGGTTCAAGAATAGCTCCATTTAGCGAGAACTCTGTCCATCGATACAACACAAGATTCAGAGCCAGAAAAATGGGGCAAAAAAATTCTCACAAATTTGAAAAGCTAAGAAAAGCACAGGAGAAGATTGAAAATAAGCTAAGCAAGATTTTTGATGCTATCAATAAGCCGAATAAGGGAAAATAAGTTGAAGAAAATACAAGCCAACAAGTTCCCTCATTACAAGAAGTGGCTGACCCTTTGTACCCTCCAGGTTTTGGTCCACCTCAAGCCCAGTCTGCACCAGAGGTTCCACCACAACACTTCACATATCCTACATATCCTGGAATGCCATCAGCTTCCAACCCAGGGCATTATCATAGTTATGTAAATCTTATATTTACTGAAAAGGCAGTAGAATCGATTCTTGATTTAGATGATTTGAAAGAAAAGGAGAAAGAAAAGATAAGAGTGGAAACTCAGGAAAACTCCAAAATTATTATGCTAGAACAAAGGTTATGGACTGTGGAAGGAATTGGTTTCTATGGTTCAGTTGATGCTGCTGGGCTTTACTTAATCCCTGATATGGTCATTCCTTATAAGTTTAAAGTACCAGAATTTAAAAAATATGATGGCACCAAGTGCCCAAAAACTCATATCACCATGTATTGCCGGAAGATGGCAGCCTATGCTCATGATGAAAAACTCTTGATGCATGTTTTTCAAGATAGCCTTACAGGCTCTACTGTCAGGTGGTATGTTCAGCTAGACAGAACCCGCATTCACTCTTGGAGTGATATGGCTCATGACTTCATTAGTCACTATTGAAATATTATCGATTTGGCTCCTGATCTTTGTCTTTACAGAACCTGAAGAAAAAGGCAAATGAGTTTTTTAAAGAATACGCCCAGAGATGAAGGGATATAGCTTTTTAGGTACAACCTCCTTTGACTGAGAAAGAGACTATAGTGATATTTGTTAGCACTTTAAAACCTCCCTATTATGAAAAAATGATAAGGAATGCAACAAAAAAATTTACTGATATGGTAATTTCAGAAGAAATTATCAAGAGTGCCATCAAGAATGGCAAGCTAGAAGAAAGTGAAGCATCTAGCAAGAGAGTCCCAAAGAAGAAAGAGACTGAAGCTCAGGCTGTGAGCTTTGATAGATAGCAATTTGGGGGTTATCAACCCTACTCACCATAAGGATACTTTCCATATTACCCTACTGTAAATAACACTTCCCCTTACCCATACCAACCATTTGTACAGTCACCTTATCCCCAAACATATCAACCTCCTCTCAGGCCTCAAAACATCGGATATAGTCCTAACACTCAGCCTACCCCAAGACCTCAAACTCATCCAGCTAACCTAATGGATGGTTCACGAAAGCAACGAACTACTCGCGAAAAACTTGTATTTAACCCAATCCCGATGACTTATACAAAACTATATAGAGAGCTTTACAACAGTCATTTGATTGCTCCTAGTAAGTTAGAACCCCTCAAGCCACCTTACCTTAAATGGTACGATCCCACAGCCTATTGTAATTACCATTATGGGATTGCTGGTCACTTCACCGAAAATTGCACTACCCTGAAACATAAAGTGCAACGATTAATCAATGATGAAATGATTAGCTTTGATACAAGAGGGGTGACTGCACCAAGTGTTAGTGGTAATCCCTTGCCTAATCATAATGTGAATGCCCTAAGTGAAGAATAGGAGCTCCATTTGAAGAAAGAAGTGGCAGAGATTAAAACGTCTTTTAGTTAGTTGTTTGATATCTTGTGGGAAGCTGACATGATACAACTAGTAAGTCCATATGTTATTATGAAGTATTTATAGTCGGTACTAGTTGTAAATATCATAGTGGAGCCATAGGCCACTCCATTGAAACTTGTGAACAGTTTCACCAAGAGGTACAAAAACTCTTGGATTCATACCAGATAGAGGTCTATGAAAGAAGAAAAGACTTAAAAAGTATTGAGGTGTCCATGACTGATAAGCCTATAAAGCTATTTCTAAAGCTAGTGATAATTCATTGTGGGAACAAGCCAAAGTTAATCATAGACAAACTCATTCCCAGGCCGGTAACTTTTAAAGTTCTGACTCTTTTCCCATACAAGGATGATAAAGTTGTACCTTAGAGATATGACTGTAATACAGTAGTTCAGGGGTAAGAAGGGGCTGTCTCCAAAGCTGACTCTTCCAATATAACTGAGGTAAGAGGTATTACTCGAAGTGAAAGGTTCTACACTCTAGAAATATTAGAGAAGGCAGGAAGAGAGAAGGTTAAGGAAAGAGAATGATGAAATAACCCTAAAGTAGAACCTGAGGAAGATCGTCGAAAGCCGGTATAAAAAAAAAGGTTTGTAAATTCTTGAAGCTGATAAAATATAATGAGTATTTAGTTGTTGAATAGTTGAATAAAATGCCAGCTCGAATCTTATTACTATCACTATTACTAAACTCAGAGCCACACCAAAATGCCCTACTGAAAGTGTTGAATCAAGCATACATGGCACATAATGTATCTGTTGAATATGTGAATCACTTGGTTGGAAATCTAGTCATGTCAAATCATATTTCGTTCAATGATGATGAGATTCCCTTAGAAGGAAAAAGAAATGTCAAGGCTTTACATATCACGGTTAAGTGCAAGAGCCACATCATAGCCAAAGTCTTTATCAATAATGGCTCTGCTATCAATGTCATGCCTATGTCAACCTTGGCGAGGCTACCCATTAACTACTCTCATATGAAGGACAGTTAGATGATTGTGAGAGCTTTTGATGAGACCAAAAGAGAAGTCTTGGGGGATATTGAGATGCCCTTACAAATTGGGCCATGCACTTTTAATGTGAAGTTTTAAGTGATGGATATCTTTCCATCTTACAGCTGTCTATTGGAAAGGCCATGGATTCATATGGCAGGAGTTGTGCCCTCTACCTTGCACTAAAAGATCAAGTTTAATGTAGAAGGTCAACTAGTAGTGGTAGTTAGGGAGAAAGACATGCTAGTGACCCAACCATTGAATACTCCGTATGTAGAGGCTACCGAAGAAACATTAGAATGCCCATACTGATCTTTTGAGCTAGTTAATTCTATAGGTGAAGGACTTAAAAATCAACATTTTTCAAGGATAGTGATGAGCCAAGTCATCAATAAAGACTAGTATTTAGGATCAGGGCTAGGCAAGAACTTATAAAGAATAAAAGAACCCGCGACGGTGATAGACAATAGTGAAAGATTAGGCCTTGGCTATAAGGTAATAAAATGGGAGATCAAGAGAAGGCCAGCAGAAAAAACAACAAGACTAATGGTCATCCCATACCTGTATGAGACTTTCAGACATGAAGGATTCATGTACCCAGATACAAAAAAAAAACATGGAAAAGGCTTTTACCTAGTTAACCATTAATGCTATTGAAGATGAAGTGGGGCTTAATCAAGAGGGGTGGATTCACTTTGTCTGCCAAATTATGAGCTGAATAATTAGAGTGCCATCGAGATGCCTGTGACTTTTGAAACTAATACAATGTAATTGTAACATCCCAATAGCTATTGTCCAAGGCATTATGGTGATTTTTCTTGTTTGGGCCATTTATCTTTTATTATTTTTAATAAAAATTAGGAAGGATGCATTTTCATTCATTTTTTCTTATGTCTTCATTATTTTCATCTTTTCAAACACATCTTGCCAACATATCCCATTTCATCCAATTTTAGGTCTTTAAATGAACATGAAGATAATTATGATAACAATCAAGAGGTTAGTTTTGAGAATTCAATTAACACTGATGAACTTGACAATGAAGAGAATTCTGAAGAATATGTTATGACTCTAAACCTAATGAGATTGATTGAACAAGAAAATAAGCCAATTGAGCCTCATCAGAAGATAGTTGACTTAGTGAATTTAAGAGATGAAGAGAATAAGAAAGATGTCAAAATTGGCACTTCACTTTCATCAAGAGATAGATAACGATTGGCAGACCTATTTCAAGAATTCGTAGATGTATTTGCTTAGTCTTACCTGGATATGCCAGAGCTGAGCACAAAGATAGTGGAGCACAGATTGCCCTTAAAGCTAGAATGTAAGTCAGTTCAACAGAAACTGAGTCGAATGAAGCCTGAAATACTACTAAAGATAAAAAAAAAATGAAGAAACAATTTGATGCAGGTTTTCTACAAGTGGCTAAGTATCCAGAGTGGGTAGTCAATATAGTACCAGTTCTTAAAAAAGATAGAAAGGTACGAATGTGTGTAGACTATCGTGATTTGAATAAGGCTAGTCCAAAGGATAACTTTTCTTTACCTCATATCGACACACTAGTAGATAACACGGCTAGGCATTCAATTTTCTCCTTTATGGATAGTTTCTCAGGGTATAATCAGATAAAAATAGCTATAGATGATATGGAAAAGACCACTTTCGTGACTATGTGAGGAACCTTCTATTACAAGGTTATGCCTTTCGGATTAAAGAATGCTAGGGTAACATATCAAAGGGCCATGGTAACACTCTTTCATGATATGATGCATAAAGAGATCGAGGTGTATGTAGACAATATGATTGCAAAATCTTATGAGGATGAGGATCATGTCACCAGCCTCAGAAAGTTATTTGAGAGGTTGAAAAGATTCTAGCTCAAGTTAGACCCAACCAAGTGCACCTTTGGGGTAAAGTTAGAGAAGTTACTGGGCTTTATGGTCAGTGAAAGAGGAATTGAAGTCGATCCAGATAAGATACGGGCCATTCAGAATTTGTTACCCTCGAGTTCACCGAAGAAAGTTTGAGGTTTTCTATGAAGATTGAATTATATTTCTCGATTTATCTCTTAGCTTACCTACAAATGTGATCCCATATTTAAACTTCTTCGTAAGAATAATCCTGGAAAATAAGATGAAAATGTCGAGAGACTTTCGATAAAATTAAGCAATACTTGTCAAACCCTCCAGTGTTGGTGCCACCTGTTCCAGAGAAACCTTTAATTCTATACTTAACAGTATGTGAAAATTCAATGGGATGTGTGTTGGGACAACAAGACGAGTCTAGCCGAAAGAAGAGAGCTATTTACTAACTGAGTAAAAAGTTCACAGAGTACGAATCCAATATTTCTCATTGGAGAAAATGTGTTGTGCATTAACGTAGACTGCCAAAAGACTCAGATAGTATATGCTCTATCATACCACATGGCTCATAGTAAAACTAGATCCAATTAAATATATCTTTAAAAAACCTTCTTTGTTTGGAAGAATTGCTAGATGGCAAGTAATGCTCTCGGAGTATGATATTATATATGTGAACTAAAAGGTAATAAAATGGGGCGTTATAGTGGAGTTTCTTGTAGATCGTGCTACTGAAGAGTATGAACCAATGAAGTTGGAATTCCCTGATGAAGACCTAATGACTCTTTCCCAATTGGAAAAAGGGAAGCATGGAGAAAAATGTTAGAGAATGTACTTTGATGGAGCTGCCAATGCCTTGGGACATGAAATTGGGGCAATTTTGATTTTTTCAAAAGAGTAATACTACCATGTAACAGTAAGGCTAAATTTTAATTGCACAAATAACATTACTGAATATGAGGCATGTGTCATGGGCTTACAAACTGCTATAGATAGAAGAGTGAAAGCATTAAAAGTGTTCAGATATTCAGCTTTAGTTATATATTAATTGAAAGGGGAATGGGAGACGAGAGATTCAAAACTCATTCTATATCATAAGTATATTCTAGAGTTGATAAAATAATTTAAAGATGTCCAGTTTGATCATTTACCTCGAGAAGAGAATCTGATTGTTGATGCATTAGCTACTCTAGCTATAATGATTCGAATTAATGACAATACTGACATTTAACCCATCAAGCTAGATGTTAAGGATATGCCAGCTTATTGTTCCAATGTAGAAGAGGAGGAAGATAGGAAGCTCTGGTATTATGATATCCTACAGTATATTAAGGATCAGCAGTACCTAGTTCAAGCAACAAAAAATAATAAAATGATCATCCAAAGATTGGCTATGAGCTTTTTCCTAGATGGGGATGTTTTGTACAAAAAAAATCGGGATCAAATATTACTAAGGTGTGTAAGTAAGGATGAAGCAAGAAAAATCATTAAGGAGGTGTATGATGGAATATGTGGGGCGCATACTAGTAGACATATGATGGCGAGATAGATCAAGAGAGTAGGATATTACTGGTTGATGATGGAGAATGATTACATTGACTATGCTCATAAATGTCATAAATGCCAGATATATGCTGATAAGATCTATGCTCCACCGTCTACTTTACATGTTATGGTACCACCTTGGCCATTCTCAAGGTAGGACATGGATGTCATTGGTCCTATCACCCCAAAGGCTTTTAATGGGCATAGATTTTATTTTTATGATGATAGATTACTTCACAAAATAGGTAGAGGCAGCATCATATATAAGTGTAACATGATCTGTAGTTTGCAAGTTCATAAAGAGAGAGATCATCTGTAGATATGGATTTTTGGAAAGAATTATTTCAAACAATACCAAGAATCTAAATAGTAAGATGATGCAAGAAATATGTGCTCAATATAAGATCAAGCATCATAACTCAGCACTATACCATCCGAAAATGAATGGGGCAGTTGAGGCAGCCAACAAGAGCATAAAAAGGATTCTGAAAAAGATGATCGAGACTTATAAAGATTGGCATGAGAAGTTATCATTTGCACTGCATGCATATCGAACATCAGTACGCACATCTACTGGGGCAACCTTATTTTCTTTGGTATATGGGATGAAAGCTGTACTACCAGTAAAAGTAGAGATCCCGTCCTTGAGAGTTCTAAAAGAGGTTAAGTTGGAAGAAGCTAAATGGATTCGAGAACGCTACAAACAGTTAAATTTCATAAAAGAAAAGAGATTGACTGCACTGTGCCATGATCAGCTATATCAAAAAAGAATGATGAGGGCTCATGATAAAAAGATTAGACCCCATTGCTTTTGAGAAGGAGAGTTAGTCTTGAAGAGAATCCTTTCAATCCAACACGATAGTAGAGAAAAATGGACTTTGAATTGGAAAGGGTCGTATATGGTGAAACGGACTTTTTCGGGTGGAGCATTGATACTGACTGAGATTGATGGAAATGATTTACCCCATCCTATAAATTCTGATGCTATGAAGAAATACTATGCTTGAAAAAAAAGAAAAAAAAAAAGTGAATGAAAAAGAAGGACTTAAGGCGAAAACCCTAAAAGAGCGGTTTGAGTCATAAGGGGTTTATCTAAGTTGAAAACCTAAGAAGGCAGCTTAGATAAAAAGAATGCAACATTAAATTTGAAAATTCGTTGGCATAGAGACTAGCAAATTCGAAGGAGCTCCAAGTTGTTAAAATGCATCAGATGGTTGGGTTTCAAAAAAAACCTTGAGATGTGTTATCATGCTTGTCTGATTGTTCATTTTTGGGCTTTGTCTCCCATACTTATCCTTATAATTCTTTCTTGGCCAAAGTTTGCCAACATTTTGGTAATAAAAGACATTTTATTTCACTCTTTGCGTCCCTTTTCTAGTGACTGTTTCTCAACCATTCTTTTTCTTTTCCTCTTAATACTCTACAATGGAAAAAATGTGCAAATGCATTCTTACTTTTTGAGTTTGAAATAATGATTGATAAATGAATAATGGCATGAAGGATTTTTACATTACATTGAAAAAGTCAAGAGTGATAAAGGCAGAATCGAGATGTTCAGTTCCTGATAAGGACATTGAATTTGGAAAGAGATTTCTTATAGGGAGAATGTGAGTGGAAGAGATGATTGAGAGCTACATTGGCTCAATCCTAGAAGAACAGTGTAATTGGGTCTTTGAAGAATCAAGGGTTCGATGCCCAAAAAAAGAGCTTGAAAAACTTGAGTACCACAATTGAATAGGAGTTAATTAGCAAACATTTGCATAACATGCATTGAATCTCATATGTATTGCATAGCATATACTACATAAATTCAAGAAACAGGGGTATTCCAAAATCTCACATAGAGAAGACAGATGTAAAGACATTTTTAAATTTGAAAAAAAGCTTATCAGGTAAGTTCCTAATCCTTGAAATAGGATGTCTCTTGGTATTAGGGTTGATTTATAAGACCTTTGGGCATAATCTCCTGAAATTCCTTCAAACACTATTTTCAACTCCTGTGGGCATGATTGTCAACGAGCAATTTATTTTCCAAAGTTGTGATGCCTCTTATTAGAGGAGCCATTTATTTTTCAAAGTCATTAAGCATCTGCTTAGAGGAACCTTTATTTATTTTTCCAAAGTCGTGAGACTCTGCTTAGAGGAGCTTTTGTTTATTTTTTCAAAGTTGTTGAGCCTCTATTTAGAGGAGCTTTATTTATTTTTCAAAGTTATTGGGCCTCTGATTAGAGAAGCCATTTATTTTTCAAAGTTGTTGAGCCTCTGATTAGAGAAGCCGTTTATTTTTCAAAGTCGTTGAGCCTCTAATTAGAGGAGCTTTATTCGTTGAGCCTCTGATTAGAGGAGCATTGTTTATGTTTTTCAAAGTCATTGAACCTCTGCTTAGAGGAGTTTTGATCAAATCTTTAATACAAAAAAATAAAAAAAAAGGTCGAGTTGTGTCTTGAATGGGTGTCTACGTCTTTGCGTAATTTTTTGTTTCACAAAAAATGTGCAAAGAGGGGCAGCTGTAGACACCAATTTGGTCCAGGCCCGGATCAATTGGGCTTGGTCCAAATGGGTAGGCCCACTTCATTTTGTATTTTTGTATGTCTTATATTTTTATATTTTTTATTTTATTTTACTTTATTTTGTATTTTATGTATTTATTATTTATTTATTTATTATTACTATTTATTAATATATATTTATTTTATTTTATTTTTATTATTTTTATTATTTATTTGTTGATATATATGTATTATTATTTATCTATTTATATATTATTATTATTATTATTATTTATCTATTTTTACATATTATTATTTATCTATTATTATTATTATTATTTATCTATTAATTAATAAATTATCCTTATTATTATCTTTTTTATTTTATTATTTTATTATTTATTTTATTTTTTCTTTTCTTCTTTCCTTTACTCGATTGGAGTTGGATTAGGATAGAAATTTGAGTTCTACCATGAATGTGGGATTCAATCAGAATCCAGATTGGATTTAAAGATTGAATCTTAATCCAAAAAAGAATAGAAATTGATCAGAAACTTTTTTAATCAATCTTTATAAATAGATCCACGGATCAAAGGACTGGAACACAAAATAAAAAGAGATAATGGCTGAGAGAGAAAAGGTAGACACAGAGAAGATTTAAAAGCTGAAAAAAGATTTTGGTGCGTGAGAACAGCTCTAGGAATCGGTGGAGAATTTTTGGAGAATTTTTTGTGATTTGTTTCTGGAAATTTTTGGAAAATTTCCAGATTTCGGTTGAATTTTTCGACGAAGGTTAAATTTTTCGACGAAGGTTGAGTTTTTCGGTGACTTTTTCGACCAAGTTTGAACTTTTCAACCGGCTTCCCAGTTTTCGGCAAGGATTTCCAAAAACCGATCAACTTTTTGGTGAACTTTTGGCAAAAAACTTAGATTCTGACGAAAATTTTCAGAATCCGACGAGATTCAATTGGACTTCTTCGAGTTTTAGAAAGAATGAAAAAAAGAGGAAGGGAAGAGAGAGAGAGGGAAGGAGGGTTCTGCTAAAAAAATAGAAGAATTAACCTTTTATACCCAGTGAAAATGACGTCGTTTTGGCATTACTGTGCCTAAAGAATCTGTGCATTTTGGAATCAGGCAACTCGACCCAAGCGCCAACCCGTTTTCGACCCGCGTGCGACCCTTGTCTCTGAGCCATTTTCTCGAGCAGAGCCGACACCCTGAGTCCCGTCTTCGAGTCATCCATTCTTCCTCAAGCCGAGCCGAACCGAGCCCTCAAGCCGAGCCGTTCCCAGATTTTTTTTTATTTTTTTTTATTATTATTATATTAGATTATTATTATTATTATTATTATTTATTTTTTCATTTTTATTTTATTTTATTTTTTTACTTTAGATAAAATTCAAAAAATATATATATTTTTGAGGAAAAGTTGAAAGTATCAATTTTTCTTGAAAATAAACTTTCTAAAAAATATTTTTGAGGAAAAGTTGAAAGTATCAATTTTTCTTGGAAATAAATTTTCCAAAAAAATATTTTTGAAGAAAAGTTGAAAGTATCAATTTTCCTTGAAAATAAGCTTTCCAAAAAATATTTTTGGGGAAAAGTTGAAAGTATCAATTTTTCTCAAAAATAAGCTTTCAAAAATGGATTTTTGAGAAAAGGTTGAAAGTATCAATTTTCCTTAGAAACAAGTTTTCAAAAGTGAATTTTTGAGGAAAAGTTGAAAGTATCAATTTTCCTCGAAATTAAAAGTTTCAAAATATATATTTTTGGGGAAAAGTTAAAAATATCAATTTTTCCTACACAAAAGTAAATTTTTTTTTCCTTTTTATTTTTTTTGAATTTTTTTAATGTTAAATAATTCGACGATGGAGCCTCTGCAAGTAAAGCAGTAGTTTTCTTGCATACTCTTGAGGTGAGAGAATTTTCTTAATTTTTTGCTAAAAGTATTAAAGTCAATTGAGGATAATTTCCAATAATTAATTACTTGGTAAATTTTTAAGGCTTATTGGATAACACAAAATTAAGTTGGTACCATCTTTCGATGGGCGTTGTGAGGATACTATAACCTTCCTCACACGTAACCGAACTCTCGAACCCTGTTCTGGTTAGTAGACCTGAACCTATTCTTTTAGGGACTCTTAAACTTAGGTGTTCCTTAAAAGAATAGATTCCTTAGGTGGTCAATCGCATCGAGATAAAAAAGATTGATGGCGACTCCTTAAGCCAATGTCTAACGATAGATCCCCGGATCTAGACGTTATGACACTTAGATCAAGTTCTAGTAAAAGAGCTAACATATAAATCACTAAGGATAAGCTTATAAGATATATCATAGAAAAAGAAACCTGGATGACGCCAATCAAGGCATACTTGTCCACAGAAGCACTACCCAAGGAAAGAATTTGAGTTAAGGCATTGATGAGACAGGCCCCTTGATACACAATGAGTAAAGGAAAATTATATAAAAGATCTTTTAACCTATCATACTTAAGATGTGTTAATGAAAAAGAGGCAGATTACGTCCTACAAGAAATCCATGAACGAATATGTGAAAGTCACCTCGAACCTCAACTGTTGGCCTACTAAATGCTTAGCCAAGGCTATTATTAGCCTACCATTAAAAAGGATGCAATCGAACTAGTAAAGAGATACAACAAGTGTCAGAGATTTGCTTACGTGCAACATTTTCCCTTGATCAAGCTCACTCCTATTATCAGTTCATGGCCATTCATGCATTGGGAAATGGATGTCCTTGGACCATTCAACTTGACTTCGGGTTATAAGAGATTTGTCTTAGTAGTAATAGATTACTTCAAAAAATGGCTTAAACCTAAGGCCTTGGCTACCACCATAGAGGCCAAAGTCAAGAAATTTGCATGGAAAAACATAGTTTGTAGATTCGGTTTACCTCAATCTATAATAATGGACAATGGCAAACAATTTGAAAGCCAAAGGTTTAAGGAATGGTGTTCAAACCTTCACATCCACGTTCACGTCAGTTGCCCACCCTCAATCCAATGGGTAAGCCAAAGCTTTGAATAAGATAATATTAGAAGCTTTAAAGAAGAGACTCAATGCAACAAAAGAGAAATAGGCCAACGAGCTACTATGAGTGCTATAGGCCCTGAGAATGACTATAAAGGTACCCGCTGGTGAAACCCCATTCAATTTGGCATTTGGAACAAATGTTGTGGTACCTATTAAGATTGACCTTCCAAGCTTAAGAGTTGAATTAGGATAAAAAAAAAATAAAGTAAGTTTTTACGGTCGACTTCAACCTTATTGAAGAATAGAGGAACATAGCTTTAACATGGATAACAACTTATCAATAAAAAGTGATCAATTATTACAATAAAAGGGTTCAATGTAAGCATATTAGGAAAAGCAATCTAGTACTTAAAAAGGTAAAAGCTTCAAGAATGGATGATCGAGGTGGAAAATTAACCCTGACCTAGAAAGGACCATATGTTGTTAAAGAGATTGTCATCTATGACATGACCTACAAACTACAAGACTTGAATGGTGATGTTGTCCCAATGACATGGAACGCAAACAATTTAAAGGTCTATTATCAGTAGCTCGATCTAAATCAAGCTCACACTTGTATTTTGTACTCAAATACAGAAGTTAAATTATGTTTAAGGAGCATACATCTACTGATTTAACAAAATTTAACCTAGAACTTTTATGGATTCTCAAATTAATTTAATCTAAAAGATTAATTAAATCCTTAATTCAATTAATCAAGCTAAAATTTCTTTGATTAACTATGCTAAAACTTATGTGAATAAAGGAAAATTATGATAATAAAGCTAAACTAAGCTGAAGTTTAGACTAATCTAAACAAGAAGTTGTATTGATTAACTGTTGTCAACAAATGATATCAAATAGATCATCCCTACTTGAGGTCATTACAAAAAAATTGACCTCATACATTAACAAAAAATTTACAAAATTCAAAAACAAAAAGTTAAAAGAATCATTCATCAATAACATTAGTAGTAATAGCAGTGGGAGCAACATCCTCATCAGTAAGAGCAGTAACGATGACCTCGCCCTCTCTGACCTTTTCCACCTCATGCTCAGGCCTCAGAGCTACCTCAAGCTCAGCTTCCAAGGTCTTATCCTTATCCTTCTCTTCTTTTTCCTTATCCTCCTTGGGCTACTTTGGACAAGGCATTGATCTAATATTATTGATATCAATATCAGAGAGGTAGAGGTTGAAGACGAAGAATTTAAATTGTACCTCATTTTTGGCTAATAAAAGGTACTAAGCATGTTTTTTTTAGAGAACTTTATCTTTATCTAAAAGCACTCATTGGAAGCTTTAAACTCCTCTATGGCTTTCTTTTTTAATTATTCCTCCCCTTTCTCGCTAGCCTCTAACATAAACCTCACATTGGCTATCTCAACTTAAGTGTTATTAAGCTTGAGCTTGGCTTATTCTCTTATTGAGTCAGCTGAGGCATTTTCAATTAGGATAGCATCCAACTTAGCTATTAGCTCGTCAATTCTTTTTCTCTGCTTAGCTTTTTTCTCATGGGATGCACAAGGCTAGATCAGACGTTGCCTAATATGTTAAAGCTTTTCTTGTGCTTCTCAGCCAAGGTAACCATGTCATTCTCGACCTTAAGCAAGTGGGCCATTGCAAGGTAAGCATGGTGGAGGGCTTCACTAATGTTCTTTAGGGGTTGAGGGGGAAATTTTTGTTGGATTCCATAGAATGATCTCAAACTTAGCAAAATGAAGAATACTGATAAAATTGAGCTAAAATCAGTTAGTGCTTACTAAAAAAAAAGATCGCGACTAGTGATTTGGTCATCAACAGAAGTGTACTCAAAGCTAGTGGATATCTTTTCTAAGCTAGGCTTTAATATCGTAGCCTCAAGGTTCTCGAGGGTGGAAGATGAGGGCTTTACCCATGACTTTTTAGCATGAGGTGTTGGTGCCAATGTCAAAGACAAATCCTAGCTAGCCCTAGCTTTTGTTTTTTAGCCTATAGGAAAGTGATGCAATGAGGTATTGACGACCTTGTCTCCCCCACAAAATGGGACCTTGAGCTAATTCTTTTTGGCCTTTTTGGGCCTAAATGTATGCTGGTATAGTCTAAATCAAAATCATCATTGCTAGCTATCTCTGTAAAATAAGCTAATAGGTAGATAAAAATCAGGTTAAAGTAAAATCTTACGAGATTGGCTTAAACTTACCCCAATACTTTATCTTGCTTATTACTTCTTGAGAGGTAAGCTTGTGGGCATCAATGATGTCTTCTCCTTAAAGGTATATTTCAAAATTTTATCTCGATCTGATAGATCCAAGACAGAGAGGGCCATTGATGCATCCATGAAAGCATTGGGCATACGTTATATTTTCCAAGCCTTAACCTCAAAAGCAACCTCGACCCTGGGTTTACCATATTTATTTATTTTTTTGCTTCTTAAGGTAAATGAAGAGCAATTTTTAATTTTTTATTGAGCTCCAATAGTCGAAAAGTAATTTTTCATTAGGCTGAGTTGTTATACAGTACTATCATCTAGTATCGTTGGGGTGCTTTTTAAGAGAAAAAAAACTCTCTAAATAGAAGGAAAGAAGAAAGAATGTTTAAATATTGACAAAGAATGATAAATGTAACTATGTACCATATAGAGTTAGGAGTGAGCTGAGTGATAGTTAAATTATAAGAATTAAAAATTGAAACAAACAAAGGATAAAGTGGAAACCTTAGATTGACCACAAAGGAATCCCAATACACATAGAGTCAATGTGACTTTAGTCTATTAGTGACCCAATCTGAGAAGTTCAACATTATTATACTATACCCTTTTCTAGAAACATGAAAAGTCATAGCCAAAACACAGACATGATGAGTTGAACACATGTTAAGATAGGCTTTAAGATTTGTCATACCCTTTAGTTTGCTTATCACATCTTTGGGGATCATACCAAGGTTACAGGGAGTATATATGAGGACTTCAGCTAGTTTGTCTTGTACCATAATATTTTTTCTCCATTGTCACTTTTCTCAATATAGGTATTCCCTTTCTTTTATTCCTCCTCAAAACACTTATTGTCAGAATCTTTACCATTGGAAAACTCTGACTCTTGAGTAGGAGCAAGATTCTAAAATGAAATAGTGGCAGAGAATAACTCAATTCTAAAAGAAGAAAGACAAGGTGGAAACCCCTCAAGAAAGGAAGAGATCTCAATAAAAATTGACTAAAAATGAATAAAAATGACAATAGGAGCATCAATAAGTGGAGAAAAAAATTAACGAGATTGAACCGTAGAAGGGGAAACAATCAAGAATGAAGGAAGGTCAACCATAAAAGATGGATCAACTTGAGAGATAGGGTGAAATGGTGGATTTTGTAGGTTAAAGTCAATTTGAGCAAACAACTCTTCTATACTTAAGACCCATTCTCCTCTGGCCAGAGCATTTTTTCATTTCGTTGTCTTTCTTTGGACATTGGATTAAGCTAGTAGGCCATCCTCTCATAATTACGATTCTTGATAATTGGTGAAATTAGATAGTCATCTTACTACTCATACAAATCTCCCCTAGGTTCTACTCGATAACTTCTGGCCTTCTCAAAACTCATACTAGAAGACATGGTTAAGAATACCTATAAAAAAATGTGTGAAAAAACTTTAAAAGTTTGAAAGCTTTTAAGATCGAAATGTTCAAGTTGGATTGAGAGCAAAAAAAGCAAAAAGATGAAAAATTGAAGCCCCAACAGCCCTTTATATAAATGGGCCAAAAATTAGATAAACGACACAAGCTACACCACATGTTAGAGCAAAGGTGGGAAAATGTCTTTTCGTGTTCTCTTTTTAAATTTTCTCACTTATACTACCTATTTTCTCATTTAATGTTATCAAATCGACCTAATTGGACAAACTTTAGGTTAGATCAATTAAATTGGATGGCTCTTTAGGGTAAACTAAGAGCCCAATTCACTATCAGAGTCTAAAATAGAGGCTCAAATCCAAGTTTTTGAAATAAAATAGAAGTTTCATGATGACCAAATGAACTCTAGCACTAACCTCAAATCATTCCAAATAATTATCACTTTGGTAACCTTAAAGCCAGCTATACACTCAACCCAAGACACACGTGTAAGATCAGACAACCACAAGGTCAAACCATGGCTCAAGGCTAGTTATCCCTTAAGATCGACCTCCCTTTATAATGTCAGCTCTGAAGAATTGAACTTTCGAGTCATTTCTTTTTGCCAACCTACCCTGCACTGGGGTTGTTAATCATACATTCAGTAATTTGATACTTAAATTGCTTGGTGGGAGGATAAAATGTTAGGGGCATTTGATGGTCAAAAGGATATAGTTATCTTTTTCTCTCTATAAAGCCTTTAGTAAACAATCAGGGGTATTTCTATCATTTATGTCGAACAAACATGTTAGGTCAATTGACATCTCAGAGCCACATTAGCTCGATACTATCTTTATTATCCATTGATAGTCTCTTACAGCTTACCTATAAATATAAAAGTCTAAGCATCATTAAGGCAAGTCCATTCAACTTTCTTTCTCTCATTCTTATTTTCTTTTCGAACTGAATCTTTTTTACTTACGTGTCAAAATGCAAATGTAGAGAACACACTATTTTTGCCTCTAACTGCCCTTCTCTTCTGCCTTTTCAAGAATGCCTTGAGGTCAGAGCTTGGCACAAACACATCACTTTGTCCTTTTAGGAATTTATCAAGGGATTCTTCTTTAATGTTGGATGAGTTCCTCTTTGACTTAATTGGTATAATCACATTTGGTTGTAGAAGCTACTGGCAAGTTTCTTTTAAAGCTTCTTTAGTGTATTCAGTCTGACCCTAAACTATGATAGATTTCAGCATCCCATACTTGCTTTTTCCATTAAACCTGCTAGTCTCAACATCCTCATCATAGTATTTGGCTTTTATTACATAAAACTCTATTATAAATGGTTTGTTGTTTTTCCACTACTATCTGTATCTTATCCCTATTCTAGAAACTGATAAAACATTGAAGATGGAATGCACTAGTTCAAGTGTATTCATTCTCTACCTAACAAGGCATTTTAGGTAGAAGAAGAATCTACTAAAGGAAGCTAACAATGAAGTTTTTTGTTCTCAATAGTGAGCTTAATGGGTAAAACACACTTGTATTGTTCATTATTCCTGTGAAATCACTTAGAGTAACATTAGCATAAATTAAATCATCAGCTGAATCTTTCTTAACTTTTTAAGGACTACATAAGGTAGAATGTTGATGAGTCTACTAGAACTCTATTGACACCAACACTATCCATGTCATACAACTGTACAAAGGCTTGATGTGATGAGTAACCTTCTATTCAAGCTTGTCAAGAATAATCTTTTCTACCTCTCTCTTTAGTAAATATTCATATTCTTCCTTGCTAGAAATCTTGATACCATCTTCCATTGGTAGTTTAGAATGTGATGCATCCCACGTTGGATAAAAAGATTTAATTATTGATGAATAAAATTAATTTTTGTATTAATTTTATTCATATTTTAAATAATTATGTTTGAACATAAATAGTTATAATATAACAAATGGTTATAACTATTTGAATATAAATAAATTATTATTCATAAAGTTTATAATTATACAAAAGTTCATAATCATTTGAATAAAAGTTTATGTCTATTCATTAATTACAAATAGATATTTCAATATAACTATTTTCACTACTTCTAATTGGAGAGTTTGAAGCTTTATTGTATCCTAAAGATATAATTGCCTTTAAGAAAGTGTTTTTCACACCTCAAAGTCAAAAATTTTTTTATTATTTCTTTTCTCTTATTTATTTTTTCTAACTATTTAAAGGTAATTATGAGAAATTAATATTTCGTATAAGAAAGATATAAAGAAAATAAATTGGCAAAGTTGGCAAAATTGGCTTTTGAAACAAGTATGAAAAGTTTCAATTATCCAAATAGTTTCTTGGTGAAATACGATACAAGATAAGTTTCTTATTATTATCTTTCCAGTTTTTATATTGTACTAAAAGAGTTGATTAATAATTCACAAGAAAGCTTGAGTCTTATTGAATTTTGCTTTCTTTATTAACTATTTTTTAATCTTTTAATTCTAAATTAAATTATTTAATTTATGATTCATGATTTTATGGTATGTTATTTGTGAATTTTCTTGTTCATGGCATTGAATGGTCATAAGCATAAAATGGACATTGAGTACTTGCTAGCTTTGGTTATAAACCTTTTATAGCTTTGTTATAGTTTTTTAAGACCATGGTTATCAAACCAAAATGATAAAATTTTCAAGAATTATTTTAAGGCATAAAAGAAATTGTGAATTTATAAATCTTTAAAAAAGAAAGCAATTCTATATGTTTTTATCTTTAAATCATATTTTTGATCCATATTCCAGGATTGCATTTTATTGATAAGAGAATATTATTTTATTTATATAATATTATTTCGACAAGAAATAAACATATTATCTAAAATAACTTCAATTCAATTGGATAAGTTATATAATTCTTTGTAACTAGTTAAAATGCTTTCTAATTGTTGGGTGAAAAAATTTTATATATTTTATAATTTGGGCACAAAATTTATAGTATTGTGTGGTTATACATGAAATTTTGACTATTTCTAATGATATGAACCGTTGTGGATATGGCTTTAGTGTTCATGATCAAACAATTTTTAAGTATCCAAAAGTTTGAATGAAACTCTTAAAAAGAGACTATAGAAAGTATGAATTTACTAGTTTTAAGGGTGATTATATTTGGTATCATACTTATTGATGCATACTCTCATATTAAGTTGAAATAAAAGTTTTGGAACTTTTATGAAAAGGAAATATTAAGATATAAAATATTTACTAGTTATCTTTCACTAAGGGTGGATTTGAAGGCCTTATATTTAAATAAAAACAACCACCAAATAGTGAAAAGATAAATAAAATGGCAACTTGATTACTTATATATGATATCTTGATAACTAAATGGGATATTCTTTAATAAAAGAATGCATATTTGCACATGGTAGTGATGATAAAAATCAAAAGAAATAAAAAAATTGCCATCATAGTGTTGTAAGATTTTAATATAACTTTATGAGCAAATTATATAGCTAACAAGTTTAGTACACTTATTAAAGTAAAACCATAAAAAAAAATCTTTACATATCTTAAAATGACTAAAATGGTTTGGTTTATTCATTAATTTTATGTACTAGAAGTATAATTGTATTAAAGATGTATAAAAGTATGGAAATAGAATTGTTGAAATTTATGAGTATAGAGTTATGGCGACAACCAATACCAACTATTTCTTAAAATCATAAGAATAAGACAATAATGTCTAGAGCATATAAATGATATGCAAAATGAAAAGTTTGAATGTATTAGCCTGAAGTGATTATATTAAAGATTCAATATCAAGTAGAGGTAATTGCTATAAAAGAAAATTGAATTCCAAGATATTTTGTTAGCAATATTATAAGTAAAATGAACGTAACACACCTTATTATTAGACACCAATAATGGGAACCCAACTTTGAATTAGTAATCTCTAATTACAAAGTTTAATGGGTAAAAATAAGTTATTTTTGTGTCTATTATGCATTAGTAAAATCCATTCAAATTTTAGAAACTAGTGTGATCCATTGCATGGGAAAGATGAATTTTTATACTCTCAATGGAGTTTATTATTTAAATATCTAAAGCAATGGAGACATAATGAAAACTTTACCTATATAAACCTAGAAGTGGTACCGCTTCAACAAGAAGAATTAGGGTCTTTCTTGTAAATGTTTATGAATGGGATAAGCACATGGTCATATAGTGCTAAAGTGATTATAAACCTTTGACGGAAGAATAAATAAGTGTTATGTGTGTTATATCTTCAATTCTAATACAAGGAGTTAAGGTTTAATCTGTGGATACCATCAATTTCATTAGAATTCTAAGATATATATGCTAATTGAATGTTTAAATCAAGAGATACTTTCTTGTATTTATAATTTTTATTTATGTGGAAGGTTAAAGATTAAGCATCAAATTCCAAACTAGTTGGGGATTGTTGGTAATTTAGAATGTAGTGCATCCTATATTGGATAAAAAGATTTAATTTTCATTAATAAATTAATTTTTGTATTAGTTTTATTCATATTTTAAATAATTATGTTTGAATAGAAACAATTATCATATGACAAATAGTCATAACTATTTAAACATAAATAAATTATTATTCATAAAGGTCATGATTATATAAAATGTTATAACCATTTCAATAGAAGTTTATGTTTATTTATTTATTATAAATAGATTTTTCAGTATAATCATTTTCACTACTTTTGATTAGAGAATTTGAAGCTTTATTGTATCCTAGAGGCATAATTGCCTTTAAGAAATTATTCTTTACACCTCAAAATCAAATTTTTTTTTATTATTTCTCTTCTCTTATTTATTTTTTCTAACATCTTCCACATCCATTGTTGTGATGGGAATAACCATTTTTTTGGCTTGAAATATCAATGGCAAGGTGATCATAGAATAATTAAGGTTGATTGGAAACTACCCAAACTAG
This sequence comes from Durio zibethinus, assembly GCF_047325235.1. Taxonomy (NCBI): domain Eukaryota; kingdom Viridiplantae; phylum Streptophyta; class Magnoliopsida; order Malvales; family Malvaceae; genus Durio; species Durio zibethinus. The sequence continues at coordinate 10,926,682 of NC_143185.1, forward strand.
ATAAATTGATTAAAAAACATATAACTTATTACCATTTAGCATCTCATCACTTTGGTCCTTTATCACTGGCTAGGCTGACACTTCATTTTACCTTTTGAGCCCACTAGCAATTTTGCCACTTCCTCTTCCTTCAAAGTTGGCACTTACACAAGCCTCGATTGTTGTCTGAACTTCCTTTGGCTAGTGTTCTGCCCTCTTAACCATATCCTTATTCTTTAGCAGTCTATGATTCAAGGTTTAAAGATTCTCATACTTGGGAAACTTCTTACATTTTACATTTTTTACCATTTCCCATTTGATGGATGGTGGTTTGTTTGATGGTATTACCATATGAGGCGTTCTATCTTTTGGAGGGCATGTAAACGATGTCAATGATATTCTAGTAATATTCCAATAATATTTTAGATTGATTTGATATTAATTTAGAGAATATTAGTTATTGATTTAGTTTATTATAGGAATTGATTTAGTCATTATTTCTATTCATTGTATTTTTTATTTTGTAACATTTTATCTTTGTATAAATAGGCTTCAAGCCTGATTGTAATAGACAAGTCATTACAATAAAGTTTTCATCATTTTTTCCCTTTTTATGGTATTAGAGCTATTTCATGGTTCATTTTAAAGGTGAATCACCTTGGAATAACGAATATTTTCTTATTCTCATTCTTAGTTTATTCTCCTTTCTAAACTTCAATTTTTACTTTCGTACTTTAATTTTATGGGTTTTTTTTCCCATCTTCAAGATTCATCTTTTATATCAATACTCATAACTTTCTAAATCTCCATTTTTTTTAAGAGCTTAATGGCAAGTATTCAACAAGAAAATGTATAACAAATTTTCATTATCCTCGAGGGAAATAACTATAATAAGTGGGCTACGACTATACATAGTTATCTAAAGGAAATGAAATTATGGCTTGTTGTTACAGAAGAATGCAAAGCACTAGAAAGAAAAGAAGAAGAATCTGGTGATAAATTTTTGGATCAACTAGAATAATGGGAAAGTGAGAATCATCAAATTATGACATGGTTCACCAAAACTACTGTTTCTTCTATCATTGTACATTCTGGATAATTTGAACTTGCTAAAGATGCTTGAGATTTTCTTGCTACACGATATAGCTCTACTACCCTTACTTATCAATATCATATTTTGACCACTTTATCTCACTTTCGTCAAGAACCAGGTTAGTTGATTGATGATTTTCATTCTAAAATGCAACATTTATGGGACATGCTTGAAAATTCTGAGCCAAAATTTAAAGATGAAAGTGATGCTAATAATTTTATTACTTATCGAAATCAAATTCATCTTATTCAATTTCTAATGGCATTTTGAGATGAATTTGAGAATACCAAATCTTCACTTTTGCATTGTCATCCATTACCAACTATGGATAATGCTCTTATAAAATTGATATATGAGGAAACTCGATGAGGTATGAGTAAGACTTATGGTGTTGATACTATTGTTGCTATTGCTTCTAAAAAAAGTACTAGCTCTACTTTTCATAAGTCTTGTTCATGATGTGGAAGGACTAATTATCTTGTTAAGAAATGTAGAGCTAAATATCATTATAATAGTAGTCTAATTCATGATCCTCACACTAACAAGACTGTTGCGGTAACAACCATTGAACTAAACACTTTTAGTCTTTTTCTAAGGCCATTACAATCTCCACCACTAATTTTCAAACTTGGTTCAAGCAAGTATTATCTCAATCTCATGTTCCTACCATGTTTGCTGTCACATCAGGTAATGTTTGATTGTTTGATACTAACTATAGAAATTATATGACTGCTGACCCTTCTTTGCTCAAAAGTAAGATACTTGTACTTAATGGTCCAATCATTAAAATAACAAATGCATCTGTCTTAAAAGCTAGCCATATTAGTAATATTGAAACCTTAAAACTATGTATATCTGACACTTACCTTATTCTTAATCGTGCCTTAAATTTACTTTTTGTTGGCCAACTTTGTGACCTTGGTCTTGATTTGTATTTTTCACAATGATATGACTATATTGTGTAGGATCCTCAAATAAGTCAGAAAGTGGAAATAGGATGTAAAGTTGGAACACTGTTTGAGCTTGTAACTTGGAAAGTTCCATAACATTTACGTTCTACTACTACAACCAACTATTCAGTTGCTTTAGATTTATGGCATTTTAGGCTAAAACATGCATCTATTTCTTGAATAAAGTTACTTGCTTCCACTAGTGTCTTAGGTAATGTTTCTCATGATATTTTTCATTGTTTGTCTTGTCAACTTAGAAAGCAAAGTGCTTTACCTTTTAATAAAAATGATTCTATCTCTTTTGCTCCTTTTGATTTAGTTCATTCTAATATCTGGTGTCTAGCTCCCATGCCAACTTTAGGAGGTTCACGTTACTTTGTCATATTTAATGATGATTTCTCTTGTTATACTTGGATATATTTATTCAAACAAAGAACTAAACTTTTATCCATTTTTCATGAATTTAATAACATGATATAAACTCAATTTTCAAAAAAAAAAAATTTTTTAGGTTTGACAATGCTGCTAAATATACAAAAATTAAGTTTTGTAACTTGTTAAAAGATGATGAGACTCTTTCTCATAGGTCTTGCCCATTTACTTCACAATAAAATGGGCAAACATAAAGAAAACATCATCATATTCTTGACACAATTCATGCCTTTTTTATTTATTTTTTCCTTGCTAAACATTTTTAGGGTGAAGATGCTTTCACTGTTGTTTACACTATTAATCGTGTTCTCACACTAGTATTAGGCACACGATCTCCCTATGAGTGTCTCTACAATAAGGTACCTAATTGTCATTCTCTCAAAGTTTTTAGATGTGCTTGCTTTTTTCTACTTCCTACTCATGAAAGGACTATACTTGAACTTAGAGCTAGATTGTGTTGTTTTTGGGGTTATGGTATAAAACACAAAGGGTATAGGAATTATGATCCAGTGTCTAAATGTCTTCACATCTCAAGACATGTAGTTTTTTAAGAATATAAAAAGTTCACTAATGTGTCCTTATTATATTCAACATGTTCTTCTCCATATATTTTTACATATTCATCTTTTAATTTTTCTTCAAATAAAGAGACTATTATAAGTACTTCTGACTTAAACAATGATTCATTTTTTTCCACTCTTACTATGTTTGATCTAACTGAGGCTCCAATTGATACAGTTGTCCCTTCCCCATACATATAGCCTCTATTTCATCGTTTCACCCGAGTAAAGGAACCCAACACTCAACTTTATGATTTTCACTATTATTATGCTTTAGCCACGTTACATAAACCTCACAATTTTCGTGAAGCTATCTCTAATCTTATGTGGTAGCAAGTAATGGCAGAGAAGCTTCAAGCTTTTATGAAAAATCATACTTGGGATATTGTTGAATGACCTACTAATAAGTAAGTGATTGATTGTATGTGAGTCTACAAGATCAAGATTAGATCTAATGGGTCAGTGGAATGTTACAAAGCTCGTCTCATTGCTCAAGGATTTACACAAGAATATGGCATTGACTATGAAGAGACTTTTACCTCAATTGCATGTCTCACGTCTGTTCATTCACTATTAGTTGTTGCTGTAGGTAGAAAGTGGCCAACCTTTCAAATGGATGTTAAAAATGTCTTCTTGAATGGTGATCTTGCTGAGGAAGTCTATATGAAGCCACTTCTTAGTTTATTTGTACCTTCTAACATGGTCTGTCATCTTCGACATGCTCTATATGGTCTTAAGCAAGCCCCTAGAGGTTGGTTCTCGAGGTTTAGTACCACTATTGCACAACTTGGTTTTATATCTACTAATCATGATTCTGCCCTTTTTACTCGAACTATTAAAAATGGTACTATTTTTTTCTTACTTTTTGTGGATGACATGATCATTACGAGTAATGATGCAAATGGTATTCAAAATCTGAAGACTTTTCTTCATTCTAAGTTTGAAATGAAAGATCTTGGTCCTTTGAGTTATTTTTTAGGCCTTTAAATCACCAGTGATTCTACTGGCTTACATTTGTCTCAAACAAAGTATGCTTCTGATCTTATTGCTTGAACAGGTTTAATTGGTAGCAAGATTACATCATCACCACTTGAACAAATTTTGAAACTTTCTCGTTTTGATGGTGCACCACTTTAAGACCTTTCTTTGTATCAAACTTTGGTGGGTAGTCTCATATACTTGACAGTTACTCGTTCAAACATTACCTATGTTGTTCATCTGGTTAGTTAATTTTTGTCTACTCTTTAATCTACTCATTTTGCTATAGTCCTTCGAATACTACGATATGTCAAAGGTACTATGTTCCATGGTTTGCATTTTCTCTCTAGTTCCTCCTTGTACTTGCATTGTTATTATGATGTTGATTGGGCATGACATCCTGCTGATCATCGTCCTACCATAGGCTACTATTTCTTTCTTGGTTTTTCTCTTATTTCTTGGTGAAATTAAAAACAAACTATGGTGTCCCACTCTAGCACTAAAGCTGAGTATCAAGCTCTTGTAGATGCCACATTAGAACTTCAATGGTTATGATGGCTATTGCAGGATATAGGTGTTTCACATCAATATAGTACTCATATATTATGTGATAATCAAAGTGCCATTCAGATAGCTCACAATGATGTTTTTCATGAACGTACTAAACATATTGAAATTGATTGTCACTTCATTTGTCACCATCTGCTTACTCAAACTCTTTGACTTGTTCCTATTACCAGTGTTGATTAAAAAGCAGATATCTTCACCAAATCACATCCACCTAGTCAATTTATTGTCCAAGTTTCCAAACTCAAGTTGGCCTTTACACTACCATCTTGAGTTTGCGGTGAGGTGTTAATAATATTCTAGTAATATTCTAGATTGATTTTATATTAATTTAAAGAATATTAGATATTGATTTAGTTTATTATAGGAATTAATTTAGTCATTATTTTTTTAATTGTATTTTTTATTTTGTAATATTTTGTATAAATAGGGTTTAAGCCTCATTGTAATAAACAAGTCTTTATAATAAAGTTTTCATCATTTCCTTCTTTTTCAAACGTAATAGGTAAAAAATTTTGTTCCATACACTCTTTCTTATAGTCCCAAGCCTGTTTTTCGATCAGTCTGCCCTTCTTCTATTCAATTGACAGTCTGAAGTCTCCATCTATAGGTAGTTTCCTTGCCACTCCAATCTGTCTAGACTATAGAAGCAATGAAGATAGGACTATTACATTCATGTCTACTGCAGCTGCAGGAAAATTATTGGTGTCTATTGACTGAATCTAGAAACTTCAGCACACCATTGTCTATCTTGTATTGCAAAACAATTTTAAACACAATGCGAATGTTATTATCATGTCTCCAAGAATCATGAAACCTACAATACTCTTTCCTTCTCAGCTCTTTTGACGTTGCCAACTTGTGTCCAGGTGAGAGCTTGACGTCATCAAGTGATCAAACATCTGTGTCGTCTAGGAGACATCAAAGGTGTACTGTCTCCCATTTTCATGTGAGTATCTTCATACCGAATGGTCTACCTAGTGTGTATGTTTAACCAGATTCGAATCGAGACAGTTATTTATTTATTTTATTATTTAGGGATTTAAATGGCAGATAGGTTGCCAAATAGCGGCAGCGGTAATAACACCCACCGAAACCGTTATTCACCCTATAGCGGTGTGAAAAGCGATTCACACACCCATAACGGTCCTTCAAGATCACGAATAACAGCAAAATGGACCGCTACTGCCTCTATCGAGTTCTGTTGCCTGTGTTATATGAAATTTTTTCCTCTTTATCAAATTAAAAGGCCAACCTATACCGAAACAAAGAAAAAAAAAAACCTCAAATTGCAACAATCAAACAGCAATAGCTTTATGCTTCAACTTACAAGTAAAAGAAATAATTAATTTAAGAAAATAATAAGATATTCATTTAAAAATATCTTTTTTTCCACAATTTTGAATGCTCTTTTGAAGATTTCATAACCCCTGTCAACTACAACAGTTGTATACTAACTCTTGCTCTTCTCCAATCTTAGAAAGAGATGAGACGAAATTTAAGGGTAAAATTAAAGCAGAAGATATGGGTGTTTCATGGGGGTCATTTGCTGTGTTGGGTTGGTAAGAGCGATTTCTTAGTCACGTGGTGATAAGGGTGTTTAAAACTAATAAAATTAGTTTTTTATTTTATTGTTTAGATAATTTTAAATATAATAAAATTAGTTTTTTATTTTATTGTTTAGATAAAAATTTGAGATGAAAAATTTTGGTGAAAAAAAAAATTTGAGATTTTTTTTATTTAGATTTAAATTAAGAGAACATGAAAGATGATAAATGGTATATTTATAATTAACTGTTTTATACGTAGAATAAGTATTATTAAAAACAATTAATTTTGTAATAAAATTTTGCTATAATGAATGTTATTTTTAGTTACATTTTTTGTTTAATTAAAGTTAGGTTGTTAACTTTAATTTAATTTGTTAGTTGATAAAATAAAATTTTCATCCATTATATTTTTTAATTAAATTAGTTTATGAGTCTCATGTACTTGAAAAAAAAAGATTATGATATTTTTTTAATTCTATGTAATTATATTAGTCACATTTGCCATGAATATATTATTTAACAGCTTTTTCATGCACATATTGATTATTGAGCTATCATATTAGTAAATGTTAACAATTGATTTATTATATAAAAAATTTAATTAAAATATCTCAAAATTTTTTAAATAAAATAAAATATGAGTATTAGTAGTTACTATTATTATTTATTTTATTTGTGATAATTTTCATAAAATTAAAAAAAATTACGATTATGATAAACATAATTGCTATTATTTTATTCATTAGATTTGTTATAATAACATAGGCGGCGCGAATAAAAAATATAACGGCAATCCTAATTTAAATCTGTGTCTACCACGTCAATTATTCTGGGTCTTGGTAATGATGAATCTAATTTTTAGATTTCTTCCTTCATCAAACTTTCATATCATGCTACCTTTGTAGATAGCTCACAGAAGTGTTTGAACTCCATACCTTCAAACTTCTTCTAGAGCTCAATGTCTAAACTATTTTGAGACAACCTGGCAAGCTCCTGTTCAAGTAAAGCTACGCTGTATCTATGCCCAGCCTTTTTGAAATGCCTAAAATAGGCAACCTAGACAAATATGCTATAGATACCTATGGGTCTAGCCAATAAAAATGTGTGTGAAATTATAGCTCCATATCCTGTCCAAGCGTAGACAAATTTGTAGGCGTTGATGTACCAAGTGAAGGCGGTACCTATTAAAGAATTGGGTACTTTTGGTGGAACATAATTTGTCATTAAAAATATAGAATTTAATCATTATAATTTATAATAATTAATTTTAAAATCGTTATTTATCATCATAAATAATTTTATTATTATTTTATTTGTAATAATTTTTATTGAGTTGACATAATAAATCGTTTTTATTGTGACAATTTTTTACAATAAATATATTATTTACATCATTAAAATAAATTATCATAATAACTCATTTTATTTTGATAATTTTTCATACTCTAAAATATTTAAATAGCGATAAAAAAGTTATAATCATAATATAGTTTTCTTGTGATGACAATATGACTCTAAAAGTATTGTAATAGTTATAAAAAATTATTATTATTTATTTTTTATTAATGACAAATTTTTTCTCACTAGCATTCACTGAAATATGTCGCATAAATGATGTCATAAAATATTAAAATTATTTCTTACAATAATTCTTGTTACTAATAAATTAGTTATTGTAATAATTAAATTTGTTAATTTATAAAAAGATATCATTAGTGATTATAAAAAAAAAATTGTCACAAAAAAAAATGTGCACTTATAATTACAAAATAGTCACTAATATGATTCTAGTGACATAAAAATGTAGTCACCTCATCTATTTTTATAAATAAAAAGAAAATAATAACAATAATTATTAATAAAATGACAAAATATATAACATTTTTTTTAATTTTCAAAATCCATTCAGAAAAATTATATTTAAAATATAATTACCAATTAAAACGATACTAATATCTTTTTACCGAAAAACTAAATAATTACTAAAATAGAGCTTTTTGTCCATTAATAAGATAATGTCTAAGTGGAAATCCAAGCTAGAAGTCTCTAAATGATCTAATAAGGTTCACTTTTTGTTACTTTCCCACAAAACAAATAAAAATAAGAAAAAAAAGTGTCAATGTTTAGTAAAAAAATCATCTTATATAATTGTTGTTATAATACTAATAAGTGATATTAGTTATTTAACTATTGTACTTATATCATTACTTCAAGAATTTGAGTTAGATGCATTTGATATCAAATTAGAAATTTACCCTTCACCAGCTAAATGTGTAAATATATCTATCACTTGTTTTTAATTTCATACTTTGTTTCTTAGTAGTCTTACCTTGAGTCAAAAGTTCTTTATGTTGAGCTTTCATATCACTTTAAAGTTGGATGTTGGCCTCCTTTTGCTTTTTTATAATTTCAGTAAGTCTTTTAACCTCTTTCTTTACATATGTCTTTGCAACCTCAATTTATACAATAATACTATTTTTTTCTTGAAAGTTAGATGTGATTCTATTAGCCTTGAATTGATCCTTATTTTGAAATGACAAAACATTAGGCTAAATAAGCTTGATCAAGATTTTGAAAAAGATTTATTTAGTACATATTCTTAAGTTTTATATTTTGGTACTAAATAAATAATATGATTTTCAAAGCTTAAACAAACCTTTATTTGTTTTCATATTTTTCAAACCAAATCTACCTTTAAAGATTATTTATTTGAGCTTAAATGAAAGTCCAATTGTTGTTTTTAAAGTGAACTTATTCATTTTGGACTTAATACAATTTTGACAATATTGGTTTTGAGAAATAGATTAACTTAAGAAGGCTATTTTACATGAATAAAGTTTTTCAACATTAAATTTATTTCATTTTTTTGTATTAATTCACAAAGTTTTAATATTTGAATTTTATATGGTTGGAAAGCTCTTTGAGTCTACTTTCTAATGGATTAAACAAAATCAAAATTCAAATTTTCTAAGAAAAGATTTTGAATTTTTACTAGATACTCTGCAGTTGTCAGAAAAACTACATACTAGGTAATTTTGAAAATTCACTATAATTCGTACTCAATGAATTAGATTATGAATTTTATATGGATAGAAAGCCCTTTAAGTCTAGTTTCTAAATCTTTAAACAGTTTGTGATTTGGATTTGTATAAATCACAATATGATCAAATTAGTAAGTAGAATGTAAAAAATAAGATAATCACCTAGCCATTGACAGGATCGATCCCTTCATGGAAGGGATCGATCGGGTCATGTTTTTTAAGCATGAAATGGCATAAAACTTGAACCAATCAATCCCTTCAAGGAAGGGATAAATTAGGTATGGGCAGAATCATACCAATGGATATTTTCTTCTCCCAAGCATCTCTAACAGCTACTCCTTCAATTTCTCTATAAATTGGATACTCCAACAGACCAAGAACATTGATGAATCTAAAGAACAAGAGTCAACAAGCCATATTTTCATTCTCTCAAATGATCAGGAGTTTTTAGAGCTTCAAAGTCTATATCTTTGTATTTATTGTATCCAAATTATATTTGTTGTTCATTCATCATTTTCTTGTACTTAAACTTAGCAAACACTTAGCCTTAAAGAGGTTGTTTTATTGTTTGCAAAATTACCTTTGATATACAAGGATGGAAGAGAATAAGAGGTGAGGTATCATCTTGAGATTTTTGTAGTGAGATTGGATAAAATACTACAAAGGGTAGAGGTTTCTATCTTAAGCCTTAGAAAGAACAAGATAGTTTGTATGTTCAATTCAAGAATATTGGATTGAAGCCTTGGTGTGGACAACCAAGAAGAGAGGATGTAAGTGCCTTATGGAGAAAGATCGAACCTCTATAAATTATTATATTTGATTTTTCTATCCTTATCTTCTTACAATTTATTGTTGTTTATATTTGATTTTAGGTTCATTAATTGTTATTATTTGCATTATATTTTCATCAAAAGTGCTTATTATTTTAATTTCCATTCAACTATATTGAAATTATTATTTGAAAATAATTTAGAAAAATTCAATTCACCCCCCTCTTGGATCACCATTTCACTTAAAAAGCTAACAATTGGTATCAGAGCTTTGGTCTCTTTTTGTTAGTTTAACCACCTTGAGTAAAGATCCTATGGCTCAATTTTGGTTTTAAAATGGTAAGGAAGACCTCAAAGCTCCTATGTTTGATAAATATGAATTTTATGAATGAAGAAAAATGATGATGATGTTCATAATGGTCTAAGATTTTAGAGTATGAAATGTGATGGAAAAAAGGCTTAATATACCTTCCAAAGATGCAAAATATATAAAACAAATAATAGATGATGCAAAGCCCAAGTGCATTCTCTATGGAGATTTAGATGATTACAACTTCAACTTGGTCTCAAAATGCTCAACCTTAAGTGAGATATGGAGAAAGTTGGATGAGCTACATGAAAGATAAATTTTCAACCAACATCCATCATGACTCATGGCTATTAAGAAACTAAAGGTAACCTCTAACTCTTGTGATTCAAACTCTTATACTTTTGATGAGTTACAAGGTGCTTACAATGATTTAGTAATTGAGTTTGAAAATATGCATTTGAAACATAAGAAAATGATTTCAAAATTGAAAGCTGAAAATGATCTTTTGATAAATGCAAAAAATATTTTAGAAAAAGAAAATGAAAAGTTGAAAATAGATTTAAAAACCTCTCAAAGTAGAAATAAATTTTTAGATAAAGAAAATTTTGATTTGAAAAAGAAATTTAATGAATTGATGAATGAAAAACAAAAGTTTTTAAATAGTTCATTAAGTATTAAAATGATTAAATGTAATTTTTATAATTTTCATGGTCATACTATACATACTTGTCCTATTAGAAGAAAAGTCCAATTTAGAATTAGGCAAGTATGGGTTTCAAAAGGAACAAGAGACTTGGTGACTAACTTTCAGGGACTCAAAGCAATTTGGGTACCAAAAATCAAATGAGATTGTCTCTTGTAGGTGTGCTAGAGAAAGGAGCTATAATGTGAGATTGAATATTGAATACTCTAGTTACACAATGGAGATGGGTAACCTCTAAACTTTTATTTGAAAATGATTTGAATTTGGTTACCTATTCTTGATGAAATTTGAATGCTTGATTGATTATGCAAAATTTGGTTGACATTGATAACAAGACATATACTGCATAATCTTAAAAAAAAAAAAAAAAGAGCTTGAATTGAATATGCATTTATTTTGCTCTTAAGTATGTTTGGGTTGCTTGTTGAAATTAGTTGTGATATAAAACTTTTTTAAATAGTTTGAAGAACTTAAATGTGTGTTTAAACATATTTGCCTACCTTAATAGCCTTTTTCAAGGAAATATAAGGATTAAGAGTTAACTTTTTGATTTCCTTATGACTACTTGAACAACTTTGTTTTGTCATTTGAAATTTGTTGAAATGGTTCAAGTTGGTTAAAAATGAGCTTGACTAGTTTTGAGATTTATTAAGGTATTTTTCAAGCAAAAATGAGTTTTAAAGTGCAAAAATCAAAATCCTAAACCTATTAAGCTTTGAATGATTTATCCTATGGTATTTTGCATAAATATACTTGTATGAATGATTTTAGCATGATGGAAATGATTTTTGTGACTTTTATGCATAATGATTTGTAATTGTTGAACATGCTTATATGACCATGTTGATTAAAATTACTAAATTTGTTCTCAATGCTTAGATAGTGTGAAATTTTTTTTGTTATATTTTAAATTGTCATAACTCTTGGTTTGTGAATTGATGAAATCTATATTTTTGGTCAAGGTATGTGCTCATATGATGATTGATTCAACTTGACCTTAATACTTGTGACTTGAAAAAGCTTAAATTGTTTATTTCTTAATTTGTGAAATGCCTTTGTGATGTGCTTGCTTTTGTGCTTAAATATAAATATTAATGTTTGATTGTTCATCTTTTGATTTTTTTTTTTAGTCTTGAAATATGCTTTAATTCTTTATCCTTATTAATTCAAGATTTATTTCTTCTCTTGTGTTGATGAATTGATGAACATTATGTGCTTAAATGGAATATATTGATTCTAGGATCATCTCTAGTCTTGGTTAAGATATATACTTGTATGATCATTAATTCAATTTGACCTTAATGTTTGTAGTTTAAAATGCTTGAATTGTTTATCTTTTGATTGTGAAAGATATTTTGTGAAATATGCTTATTTTTGCGCTTAAATATTTTATTAATTTTGTGAAATATTTTGGATCTTGTGCTCAATTGATATATCTCTTGATTTGTGATTTTGAATATGATGAACAACTAGCTTGTAAATGATGTGTTATTGGTTCATCTATTGTTCTTGTCAAGTGTGTTTATATATGATAAATGTGGTTTTTCTTGACTTGACATAGTTGCAACATGACTTAAGTAAATGAATTTTTTATTATGCTTATTTTTAGCTTAAGTCATTGTTGATTATGGCCTATAATTTGTGTAAACATATTTATGCTTTTGTGCTAAAATTTTCTTGAATTTTTTTTTTTTTATAAATATGTCATCCTTGAGTTTTTAGTTTTCATATGGCCTAAAATTTATTTTGGCATATTCCTTAGTGATTTATTGAATATATAAAAATCTTGAATATGTCTATTTTGTGTTCATGAATGCTCTAAAAATTTTGATTTTTGCACATTACATGAGAACTTTTGCTTTAGTGCCATTCTTATGCTATTTGATGTTTAAATTGATATATGGCCTCTAGCTTAAGTATATATCTCTCTTGCAATTGGCAACTTGTGCTTAATGAATAAATTTTTTTTTGCCCATAATGACTTAGAATATGGAATTGTTTTCTAACAATTAGTATAGTTTTTATCAATTGATTTTCTTGGTGCTTCTAATGAAAATCTTTTGTCAAGAAATTTTTTTAGGTCTATGCTAAGAAAACTTGAAATGAGCATGAATGAACCTACATTTTTGGAATTTCAAGTGAAACAAGCAAAGCAAGTCATCTTCATCAATCAAGCCCAAGTGCATCAAAGACTTAGCTCAAATGATGTGGAATGGATGATTCAAAGCCTCACTCAACTACAATGAGCATAACAACATAGCTTGACAAGGATGGAGGTAATTGTATTGAATCTATGCTATGTGCCTATGATTTATAATGTTTAATGCATGATTTGATAAATGCTTGCTTTTATAGATGCAAAAATGAGATATTGTGTTTGAATTTGTGAACACTTTGCACAAATTAATCACCAAGCTACTTGATAAAATTTTTCTTAATATTTTTTAAAGCTTGGATTAATTAATTCACCTTCATTAATATTCATGCCTAGTTTTTGATTGCTTTGATTAATAGCTTTTATTGCATGAATACTTTTTTGCATCTTTGGACATGGATATGAGTTGAATATATTGATTTTTTTTTATCTTTCAATTACCTTGACTCATGGATTATGAACTTACATTTTTAAAATTTTATATACATGTTCATTGATTGAGATCATTGAGATAGCATGTACCACATTACGTCTAAATGTTCGTATCTTTATTAGTATATTGCTAAATGTGATTTGAAATGCTTTTGCATATGCTTGTATAGTTTTGATTGAATAATATGTTTGAATTGTATTTATGTACGTGCATATGTTTGGATTAAGAATATTGCTTTGCATTGAAATAATTTGGATTATAATTGAATAATTATGCTTTCATTATTTCTTTGTTGTAGTATATGTGCTCATCATGTTTGGAAAATCATGCTTATATAATCTTTGTTATGACATGATGATAATTGAACCTCATTGCGCATGAGTACTCGTGATTTATTATATACGTATGAGCTTTTGGTCTTGTTTGGATAGGACAACTTATGAAAAATTACTATTATCATTTATGCATGTATTGAATGAATCTTTCATATGCTTGAAGTATGTGTGCTTTATAAAAGGTGTTGAATAAAATTGGTAACAATTGGTATCAAAATTACTAAAAACTTTTTAAACTTTCATATATGCTTATTTATGTGTGTATCCTTTATATAGTTTGTACCTCTCATGCAAAATTATGTGTACCTTATATTGATTAATCTTATTTTAAAAATAAGGAGAAATTTTATACTACAATTTTGTTTTATTTGTTTTGTGATAACAATTAGCATGTTTTATCATAACATATCTTTAACAATTGATATCCATAAAAATTGATATGAGCTTGTACGCATGTGCTTGAATTCACGCTTAATTGCTATTGATGTTTTAGGTTCTAAGCACATCTTACGATAACATGATTTATGAATAGGTTGCATACTTTTATTATTCTTTTGCTCATAAATTTCATATGATTAGATTGAATGAATGATTTTGTGCTAAAATGCTAAAATTGGATACACTTATGCTTTTGTGCTTGAATACATGTATGTGAACTTCATTGTGCATATTACACTTGATTACTTGCATTCAAAATACTCTTGATATTATTGGTATCAAGCATTTTGTCCCATGCCTTGAATTGATCTCTCTTTCTTTTGAAATGACAAAAAAGGGGAGAGAGTTTAGAGATATTTCTTCTTGTATGCTTATTACAATTAATATAAGAGTTTAAACATTTAGTATAAAAAGCATAAACAAAAGGGAAGAGATATGTTTCATGAATATATTTGTTAATGATGCCTCTTTGTGTTTATTTGCTTATTAATATGCTCATACATTTTTGTTATGACAAAAAAGAAGAGAAATATCATATGGACAAATTTGCTTGTGCTTGACATGCATATGTTTGATTATGCTTATTTGATATATATGCTTTAATATATGTTTGGTGAGTTGTGTTGTATTAGGATGCATAAATTAAATGGGAGTTTTGTCATGCCTTGTTTAAGGGGGAGTTTTCCAAAATGTCTCTCAAAATCTTAAATGTTTCAAAGAAAATTTTTCATTAAGCAAATTTATCTTTAAGTTTTGTCATATCAAAAAGGGGGAGATTGTTAGCCTTGAATTGGTCCTTATTTTGAAATGACAAAACGTTAGGCTAAATAAGCTTGATCAAGATTTTGAAAAAGATTTATTTAGTACATGTTCTTAAGTTTTATATTTTGGTACTAAATAAATAATATGATTTTCAAAGCTTAAACAAACCTTTCTTTGTTTTCATATTTCTCAAACCAAATCTACCTTTAAAGATTATTTATTTGAGCTTAAATGAAAGTCTAATTGTTGCTTTTAAAGTGAACTTATTCATTTTGGACTTAATACAATTTTGACAATATTGGTTTTGAGAAATAGATTAACTTAAGAAAGCTATTTTACAAGAACAAAGTTTTCCAACATTGAACTTATTTTATTTTTCTATATTAATTCACAAAGTTTTAATAATTGAATTTTATATGGTTGAAAAGCTCTTTGAGTCTACTTTCTAATGGATCAAACAAAATCAAAATCCAAATTTTTTAAGAAAAGATTTTAAATTTTTACTAAACATTCTGCAATTGTCAGAAAAAATAGGGGTAACTTTGAAAATTTACTATAATTCGTACTTAATGAATTAGATGATGAATTTTATATGGATAGAAATTCCTTTAAGTCTAGTTTCTAAATCTTCAAACGGTTTGTGATTTGCATTGTATAACTCAAGATATGATCAAATTAGTGAGTAGAGTTCAAAATAAGAGACAGCCACCCAGCCATTGACAAGATTGATCCCTTAATGGAAGGGATCGATCGAGTCGTGTTTTTTAGGCATAAAATGGCATAAAACTTGAACCAATCGATCCCCTTAAGAAAGGGATCCATCGGGTCTGGGCAGAATCACACCAACGGCTATTCTCTTCTCCCAAGCATCCCTAACAGCTACTCCTTCAATTTCTCTATAAATTGGGTACTCTAACACACCAAGACTGATGAATCAAAAGAGCAAGAGCCAACAAGTTATATTTTCATTCTCTCAAATAATCAAGAGTTTTTAAAGCTTCAAAGTCTATATCTTTGTATTTATTGTATCCAAATTATATTTTTTGTTCATTCATTATTTTCTTGTACTTAAACTTAGCAAACACTTAGCCTTAGAGAGGTTGTTCTATTGTTTGCAAAATTACTTTTAATACACAAGGGTGGAAGAGAACAAGAGGTGAGGTATCATATTGAGAGCTTTGTAGTGAGATTGGTTAAAATACTACAAATGGTAGAGGTTTCTACCTTAAGCCTTAGAAAGAAAAAGATATGTTGTATTTTAAATTCAAGAATAATGGATTGAAGCCTTGGTGTGGACAACTAAGAAGAGAAGATGTAGGTGCCTTGTGGAAAAGGCCAAACCTCTATAAATAATTGTATTTGATTTCTCTATCCTTATCTCATTACAATTTATTGTTGTTTATATTTGATTTTAGGTTCATTAATTGTTATTGTTTGCATTATATTTTCATCAAAAGTGTTTATTCTTTTAATTTCCATTCAACTATATTGAAATTATTGTTTGGGAAGAATTTGGAGAAATCCAATTCACCCTCCTTCTTGGATGACCATCTCACCTAAAAAGCTAACAATTCCTCCAACACCTACAGCATAAAAATAATTTGACTTTGTTCCCAAAATAAGAGCAAAATGCTCTACTAGTGCTATAGGTGCAAAATGCTCCACAGTTGCTCTAGTTTTTTTTTTCTTTTGGATAAATATAAATAGCGAAACAAGGAGATTTAATTAACCAATTAAAAACACATATTTAACAAATGAAGCAAGGAAATTTAATTATTTATCAAAACACAAATATTTACCTAATTAAACATGGAAGCTGTTTTAGTTCTTGAAATAAGTATTTAACAAAGAGTTGTTAGTAGTGCTATACATAATATAAAATAAGAATATGGCACTCGATAGGTAAAAATTTTCTTTCTTTTAAAACACAAAAATTCATAAATTATTGTAACAATTAACAAATCATCAATCCTCAAAATATCAATATAAGATATAAATTAATATATTTTAATTAAATTAAATATTAAAAACAAAATGTTAACTAAAAAAAAATATTTACCTTCAAAGAAAATGGTGGAGAAAAGAAGTCATTGATAAGATCAAAAGTAGCAAAGAAGTTTGTCTTTTACTAAGCTTTGCTAGGGTTTTTGTTTTATTATATATAATACTCTTCTTCAATTCTTCTTTTTATTTGTAGTGTCCATAAGTAAAATGTTTAATTAGCACCTAAAATTGCTGCTCAATTGAAAATTTTATTTTAATTTGTATCTTTTTTTAATTGTGTGCCGCCCAATTTATGTAACATTTTATGTTTTACTTTTCTTCAAACTAAAAAACAACTTTATTAATTAAATTATAGGCCTAATTTTGCTAGTCCATCCCATTTTTAAAAGAAGTTGCTCAGGCCCGCTTGAGTCCATTTGTATTTCAATTTAAAAAATAAAAATAAATTTTATAATAAATATTAATAATTAAAAATAAATAATCCAAAAAATAAAATTTAAAAAATGATTTTATTAATTTAATTTGATGATTGGATGTAATTGGTATTTATATATAATATTAATGTAAACACATATATTATTTAATTACATATTTATTTTTATGTAATATAATTATAGATATAAAAAATACATAAAAGTTATTCGGGCCGAACCTAGTCCAGGCCTTAAATGTTATGACCAAAATCCAACACATTTTTTAAACAAGCCTAAAATTCAAGTTCAGGCTCATTTAATAGGCCTAAAATTTATATTTAAGCCCTAAATTTTGAATGGACTTTTGAACTTGAACGAATAGCCCAAATCTTGGACATGTATACTTATCATTAATTACTTTTTTTACTTAGTTTTTTATAACTCCTATGTACTAATCTCATCTTATGTATTGCTCTTTCTAATCTTTTCTATCTTATATAAATATATAAAATTCGAAACCTCTAATAAGAAAAGAAATAATCTGATATGAATCGTCTACATTTTCGACATGTGGACAATCTAAAAATTGACATGTGGTTAGAATTAATTATGCATTTAAAATTTAAAATTTAGAATTTCATGGTAAAATAAATTTAATTTAAAATATCTTATTTCCATTATTATAAAACACATTCAATGATTTTTAAATGACTAATTGACTAAAGTAAACTAAGAACCAAATCAATAGTAATAGTATTTTAAACTAAAAGTAAGTTATGCTAAACAATTAGAATAATCAAGTATAATGTGTATTTAATGAGCTGGGGAGAAATGAAAAAAGAGATTTTGAAATTAATTTAATAATGATAATAAAATTAATTTGATTTAACATACTAAAATTAATTTTAATTGATTTGATCTTTTTTTTAATTATTTTAAAATTAATATATTATATACATATTTCCTATATAAATATATAAAAACCAAAACCTCTAATTAAAAGGAAATAATCTAATGTAGATAGTCTACAATTTCAATATGTGGATACTCTAAAAAATTGATATGTTTAGAATTAATTATGCATTTCAAATTTAAAATTTAGAATTTAATGGTAATTTAAATTTAATTTAAAATATCTTATTTCCATTATTATAAAACATATTCAATGATTCTTATTACATTTATTTTAAATGACTAATTGACTATAGTAAACTAAGAACCAAACAATAGTAATAGTATTTTAAATTAAAAGTAATTTATGCTAGACAATTAGAATAGTCAAGTATAATATGTATTCAATGTGTTAGGGAGAAATGAAAAACTAGATTTTGAAATTAATTTAATAATGTTAATAAAATGAATTTCATTTGACATACTAAAATTAATTTTAATCAATTTGATCATCTATTAATTATTTTAAAATTAGTATTATATATATAGCTTAAAAGGTGAAGCCAATAGATCATATTTTTTAAAAAATTGGAAAATATATGTTTTAATAAATATAATTCAAGAGATAAATATTTATAATTGAACAAATAGACATAAAATTATTTTATTTATTAATAATGAAAATCAAAGTTTTAATATTTTTCATATGAATTTAATGAGAGTGATTTAAGATAAATAATAAAATAAATAAATATAGTCATTTTAGTTTTTTGAATATTTTTAAATTAAAATATATCAAATAAAATAAAATACATTTATTAGAGGAAATATGATATTTTTTAAGACTGTCCACATGTCAATAATATAAAACCATTCACATTGGACTTTTTTTTTTTTTGTCAAAGACTTTATCTTTTATATGTTTAAATAAAATAATAAAATAAATTTAAATTGAAATTATTATTGGAAAATTAAATTTCAATTTTATATATTGCCTTTCTAATATTACAATGCAACATTAAATGGAGGACTTTCTACCACGTCAGAAAAGAATTTCAATTACTTCTAATTAATTAATCCATATAAAGAAATATTTGAAAAAATTATTACCTGTCAATTATTTTATTTTCAAACAAAAGCTTATAATATTTGGAAACTATATAATCATTTAAACAATTAATATATTTTTACAAAAATAATTTATTAATTTTTTTTTTATTTAGATAAATTTCACCCACCTTTAAATTAGTACAATCTAATATTAATTTGATTTTTATATTATACAGTCTTTATATTTATAATTTAACATCAAATATAATCTAAAAATTACTAACAACAACGTAGATTATTGGTAGAATGCTGAACTTTTAGTTTCAATAATTAGGCTTCTAATTCTAAGCACATCAAATAATAAAAAAATCTATTAAAATTCATGTACATAGAAATAGGAAAAAGTAATCAATAAACAAGTATGAGCATTCTAATAAAATTTTTAAATTGATTATTTGACATATATAAATATGTTGATTGCAATCAAATTATTGGGTTTTTAATAAATAAACATTACATCTAAAATTAATTTTAATATAAATTTTTTAATTTCTCTTGTTTGATAAATTTGTAAAAAATTAAAAAAAATTTACTTTAAAATAAGTGATTGTTCAATCAAAACCACTATTGTTACCCTTACAAAAGGTAAATTTAAGAAAGTGAATTTAGATTTTATTGGTTATATAAATTATAAGAATAAAAGGTACATAGTATGTGCAAATTAATAAAATTCAACACGATTATTGATTTTAATTTGAAAAATATAAAAAGATGAATTTCAAATTCATAAAGATGTATAAAATTTTAAACTCACTACTAAATAGACATCCAACACATCTTTAAATTTGAAAAATAATTATAAAATAATGTTTATAGTTACATGTGCTTTATCATACATTATATATTAATTTTAAAATCCAAATATGTTTTCTTAAATTTAAGTTACTAAACACAATCTATAAGTTGTTGAAAAAAATAAAAATAAAACAAAATATGCTCTTCAATTTTAAGTTCAATTATATAAGAAGATTTTTTTTATACTTTGATTTCAAATTGAAATAACTACAACATCTAAATTTAGAATTTAAAAGAAAGATAATACTTTTGAATATTTAATTAATTAAAATAATTTTATAAAAATTAAAAACCCCATGCAATGCGTGGGTAAAAAAACTAGCGTATATTAAAATTTCATACTTCCCTACATCTTATGGTATCTTATATCTTATAAATCGAAGAAAATGAGGATGTGAAAGTTAAATTTTATAATAAAGTGAAATCTTTTATAAATGTGTGAATTTTAAAAACATTTAAAATGAAATTGGCATATAGCTACCATCTAAATTGTGTAATTTAGAGATTCTTGATTTAATTTACAATAACCTCAATGATCCTAAAATTGACTTTACAATTGTTATTGCAATAAAAACTAAATTTATTGATATATAAATTGTTATTGTAATAAAAAAATAATTTTTTTAAATTTGTCAATATAAATAGTGACAAATTAATTTTTAGTTACAATAATTTTCTGGATAGTGACAATTTTAATTGTCACATTGATAAATTTGTTATTGTGACAATATATAGTCATCATTGATATTTTATATTTAATTGAGACAAAAGTTTTGAAACAAAAAGTAAAATATAATATGACAAACAATTTTTGTCATCATAACAATGTTCAATAACAGTGACCAATTTATATTTCATCACTAGAATATTTTTCCCACCAAAAATCATTTGTTGCCAATTTGTGTATTTTATTAACGGCGTTTCTATAATGATAAACAATTTTGAGTCACAAGAACATAT
The DNA here is from genome assembly GCF_047325235.1 of Durio zibethinus. Classification (NCBI taxonomy): domain Eukaryota; kingdom Viridiplantae; phylum Streptophyta; class Magnoliopsida; order Malvales; family Malvaceae; genus Durio; species Durio zibethinus. The sequence continues at coordinate 10,947,911 of NC_143185.1, forward strand.
TTATAGTGATGATTTAATTGTGAAGAAGTTTAGACCATCACTATTACTAATATAATAGTGACCAAATAACAATATATCACAACTACTTATTGCAATAGTGTCATAGGAAAATTTTGTCTCAATAAACCTAATATTTGTGACAAAATTATTCATGATTACAAAAATAAAAAAATACTAAAAGTCTTAATTTTTGTAGTGACAGTCTTTGTTTAAGATAATTATTGGTAGAAGCCTCCCCACATTGGAAGGTAAAATTGTCAATATGTTCCATGGTAGATTGGTACATTCTGTAAAGAATAAAGTAAAATCAGGAACCTTAAACTCCTTGGGATATAGACGAACCCTGTTTATCCAATCAAGATAGGGTTTTTGGTAGATTAGGTGGCCAATCCTACAAAGGCCATACCTATATACTTCGTGTATAATGTCGATGACCTGGTTTTTGTCTATCAAAGCAATGCAGTTGGTAGTAACTTGATTGAAAGGCGTTTTTAAAACATCAATTAGATGATTTATAACTTTTGAAGGATTATTGAGTCAAAATGAGTCCTTTTAAAGTTGCAAACAAATTGCTTAAATCATTAGAAGTAGTATTTGAAAATGCTAAGAGAATGAAGTTAAGATCAAACCAGATAACTCTAACTAAACCATAATTAAACAAGGTTGAGTAAGAAAAATCTTATTGATTGAAGCCTTGAAAACAAGGAAATCGTGTGGACTGATGGTCATATACCTAGAAGCTATTGTTAATTGATCAAGTACTCAAAAAGCTTACAATAACCACAAATCAAACTAGTTTTATTGCTAAAAATAGGCATAGCCATAGGAAAAAGCTTATGGAAGCTCAAAAATACACAAAGCTTATGGAGAATATTAGAAAAATAAGACATTAGAATTGCTGGAGCTGAAACAAGAATATTGTGGAGTTGATGATTTGTGTCTGCGTTCTTGGTCATATGGTGGCTGCACCTATTTATAACGGTTTCCCAATAGATGTTTCCTTTGGTTTAACAACTAATAGCTTTAATTTTGACCAAAGCAATAGCCAACCAAAAAGTTGGCGTTTGTCTACAATAAGGTCATAAATTATTAACCTTATAACAAGTTCATGAGATATCATGACATCTCATGAGACATCGAAAAACAATAAAATTTTTTAAAAATATATAAAAAATGGTAAAATAAGTTAACAGCTAAACATTAAAATATATATAATTTTACTTATTTTATTAATCTAACAAAAAATATTGTATTTTTTTTTACCAACTTAATTATATACATTACAATAATATATGTTTACACTTATTCTTATATTTCATTACATTTTGTAATTATTATAAATCTTTCTTAAAATGTTACGATACTTTTAACACATTTTGCATCAAATAATATGAATTTTACGATTATTCTCACTTGTTTACATTAACATATTTTCATTGATTAATTTTTTTTAATTTTGAATATCAATTATTTATGTTTCCAACTTAATTATTTACATTACTATGATTCCAACTTGATTATTTACATTATAATAAATATATTTTTATGCTTGTTAATACCTTCCATTACATTCATAATTATCTTTGCTCTTTCTTAGGATGTTATAATATTTTTAACCTATTTTAGGATAAATAATATGAATTTTACAATTATTATTACCTATTTACATTAACAGTTTTATATTTTGAAATGTTTTATTTTCAAAATATCAATCCTTTTACATTCGACTTAATAATTTATATTACAATAATATCTTTTTATGTTTGCTCTTATCATCCATTAGAATTATCTTTACTATTGCTTAAGATGTTACAATACTTCTAATCTATTTTATAATAAATTATACAAATTTTGCAACTATTGTCACATGCCTATGTTAATAATTTTTTTTTGAAATTTTTTATTTTAAAATATCAATTTTTACGTTGTCAACTTAATTATTTACGTTATAATAATATCATTTTATATTTTTTTTTACTGTCCATTACATTTAGAATTATTATCTTTATTCTTTCTTATGGTGTTACAATAATTCCAATCCATTTTATACCAAATGATACAAATCTTATGTTTATTCTCACTTGTTTAAGTTAACAAATTTTCTTTAATTAACATTTTTAATTTTAAAATATAAATTATTTTATGTTTCTAATTTAATTATTTTCCTTACAATAATTTTTTTACGCTTGTTCTTACCTTCTATAATTTTTATAACTATCTTAATTCTTTCTTAAAGTGTTCCGACACTTCTAATCTAATTTACGTTAAATGATACAAATTTTACGATTATTCTCACTTGTTTAGGTTAACAATTTTTTATTAAGAATTATTTTTATTTTTAAAATGTCAATTCTTTTTCTTTGTTAAATTATTTACATTACAATAATATTTTTTATGCTTGTTATTATCTTCATTAAATTTATAATTATCTTTAATTTTTCTTAGGTTGTTGTGATACTTTTAATAGATTGTATGATAAATTATACAAAATTTCCAATTATTCTCACTTATTTACGTTAACCATTTTTTTATTTTAAAATATCAATTGTTTTACGTTATCAACTTAATTACTTACTTTATAATAATATCTTGTTATGTTTGTTCTTCCCATCCATTATGTTTAGAATTATCTTTATTCTTCTATTATATTACAACACTTATAACTTATTTTTCATCAAATGATATAAATTTTACGATTCTTATTACCTATTTACACTAATAATTTTTTATATATAATTTTTTATTTTAAAATATCAATTCTTTTACGTTGTCAACTTAATTATTTGCATTAAAATAATATATTTTACACTTATTCTTACCTTATATTATGTTTAAAATTATCATACCTCTTTCTTAGGATATTACAACACTTTTAATCCATTTTAGGCAAAATAATATTAATTTTACAATTATCGTCGCTAGTTTGTGTTAACAAATTTTTATTTAGAAATTTTCTATTTCAAAATATCAATTTTTTTACTTTGCAGTTTGATTGTTTATGTTATAATAATACATTTCTAATTTTGTTCTCACTTTCCATTTTGTTTACAACTATCTTTACTCTTTCTTAGAATGTTATATATTTCTAATCAATTTTACACTAAATGATATAAATTTACAATTATTCTTACCTATTTACATTAACAATTTTTCTTCAATTAATTTTTTATTTTAAAATAATAAATCTTTTATGTTAACAATTTAATTATTTATGTTATAATAATATCTTTCTTTGTGTGTTCTTACTTTGCATTATGTTTGGAATTATATTTACTATTTAGTAAGATCTTGCAACATTTTTAGCTCATTTTATGCCTAATGATATGAATTTTACGATTTTTCTCACTAGTTTATATTAAATTTTATTTAGAATTTTTTTTTCATTTTAAAATATTAAATCTTTTACATTGTCAAATTAATTATTCATGCTACAATAATATCATTTTATGCTTGTTCTTACATTTTATTATGTTTCGATTTTTCTTCACCCTTTCTTAGGGTGTTACGAAACTTTTAATACATTTATGAAAAATGATACAAATTTTACGATTAATCTCACCTATTTACATTAACAATTTTTCTTTGAATTTTTTTATTTGAATGTATCAAAATTTTTACATTTTTAATTTAAATATTTACATAAATATAATATATTTTTACACTTGCTCTTATTTTTCATTAATTTTAAAATTATCATAACTCTTTCTTATATAGTGTGTTAAGACACTTTTAACGCATTTTGTGTAAAATCATATAAATGTTACGATTATTCTCACCTGTTTACGTTAACAAATTTTCTTTGATGATTTTTTTTATTTGTAGATATCAATTCTTTTACTTTTTTAACTTAATTATTTACGTTATATTAATATCTTTTTACATTTGTTCTTATCTTTCATTACGTTTAAAATTATTATAACTTTTTCTTAAAGTGTTACATTACTTCTGATCCATTTTACACCAAATTATATATGATTATTCTCAGCTATTTACATTAACAAAATTTCTTTCATTAATTTTTTATTTTAAAATATCAATTCTTTATGTTTCTAACTTAATTATTTATGTTATAACAATATCTTTTGACACTTATTGTTGCCTTATATTATGTTACAAATTATCTTTACTCTTTCTTAGAGTGTCAGACACTTTTAATTCACTTTACGTCAAATGATATGAACCTTGCTATTATTATCACTTATTTACATTAACAATTTTTTATTTAGAATTTTTATTTATTTTAAAATATAAATTTGTTTACATTGCCAACTTAATTATTTACGTTACAATTATATCTTTTCACCGTTATTCTTACATTCCAATACATTAAGAACTATCATAACTATTTCTTAGAGTGTTAAGACATTTTAAACCCATTTAACGTCAAATAATTTGAATTTTATTATTATTTCATATATTTATGTTAACAATTTTTTATTAATTTATATTTGAAAATGTTTTTTACACTTGTTCTTGCATTTCTTTACATTTGTAATTTTTATAATGCTTTTTTAGGGTGTTACAAACTTCTCATCCTATTTTATTTCAAATGATACAAAATTTACAGTTTGCTTACATTCATAATTTCTTATCTAGAATTTTTTATTTTAAAATATCAAGTTTTTTTACGTTACGTACTAACTTAATTATTTTATGTTACAATAATATATTTTTACGTTTATTCTTATATTTTATTATGTTTAAAATTATTATAACTATTTCTTAACTTATAATTCATTTTATACCAAATGATATGAATTTTATGATTGTTCTCACTTGTTTATGTTAAAATTTTTATTAAATTAAACAATTCAAGAAAAAAAAAAATTTTTGGAAGCTAATGGCAGGATATAGAAAGGTTTGGACAGTCTTTGTCAATAATATCCTATCAAGAATTAACTAGAGATGGCTATGGAGTATTTTTCAACATCAAGGGTCTATGGTCGACGTGTTTATCCCTCTAAAGAGAAGTTGGAAGGGGATAAATTTTGGCCTTGTACATTTTGCAGATAAATACGAAGAAATGAGAGCGATCAATAAACTTGATAGGACTTGGTTGCTAGATTGTTATATTGGAATGAATATGGCAAGGTTTAATGACAGGACAAAGTATTGGAGAAAGGTTGGAAGAAATGGAAATCATGGGATACTGTGTTAGACTTCTAAATCATCAAATACAGTGGTGGCAGATAGCATCCAAGCCTATGAGGCAAACGGGATAAACAATAACAAGTCGGATGAGAGAGGCACCGTGAAGGGAGGTCCAAAGACATACCTACAGGCGTTAGTGAACAACAATACTACTTTGCAAGAATCACCTAGGGACAGAAAGAGAGGTATGGCACATGATGGAAAAGCTAATGGTGGTTGTCAAAGAAATCTTAGATCATGCAACGGTAGTGTGGAGGATGAGGTGATTCAGAGGTTGGAAAACTGCTTGGTCGGAACGACGAGGGAATATTATGAAACATATAGGTTGATGGAGAATTTTAGGATGAATGAGGTGCTTGAGATTTCAGTAAAGAGGATATCGGGTAGGCAATTTCTTATTGAATTTGAGGAACTGGAAACAAAGGCCACCCTGAAAAGTTTGGGTTGGTCGTAAGAATGGTTCGAGGAGATTGAGGAATGGTCAAACAAGATACAATTGAAATAAAGAGTTACATGGGTTACTTGTTTTGGTATCCCTTTACATGTATAGAAATGTGATACATTTAAGAATATTAATTACAAATATCTGGGGAGAGTTAGTAAGTCTGGATGATAAAACTCTTAAGTTTCAAGATTTTAGTTGGGGGATATGATGATAATGATGGATCAATTAGAGTTGATAGATGAAACTATAGTTGTTTATTGCAACGGTAAGCCCTTCTCAGTTAGGGTAACTGAAGTTGGCGAGGATTTTGTTTACTTGTTTCATTGTTGCTGCAAGAAGTTTGATGATAATAAGAGTGTTAATGAAGATATTAACATTGTGGGTGTGGATCTTGTGACAGTTCTAGAGATTGTGTTCATTTGGAAGATGAACAATCTCTAAGTGCCGTGGATGGTTTGGTTAGGGATGATGGCACTAATGATACAACTGGAAGAGTGGATGTTGAGTCCAAGGAAGCATGTATGGGCCTAGAGAACAGAGTTGATGTGTTTGTGGTGGGGAATGTAGAAAAGACTGGAGAAAAAGTTAAATCTCTCGGTGAGGACAGTCTGGAGGAGTTGGAATCTGTAAAATCATTGAAAGAGATGAATGGTGAGGACTTGGAAATTGTAAGAGACAAAATGGAGCTGCCCATTCCTTATGTTGGGATAAGGGAGGAAGAAGCAGCCTAGAGAGATGAAGGCAATGACTATTTGGGGCTTGATCAAAATACGAAGTAGGGCCAAATCGAAACTGATTGTCTTGGTGATGGGCCCGATGAAGAGGGTAATAAATGAAGGTATGAGTAATGTAATTGGCCATGGTGGATTAGAGGTAGATTGCAACACCAATTTAGGACATCGTCTAATATCAAGAAAAAAGGAAAGAAGAGTAAGGAGTTTAGAGGATATTCGGTAGCAGCTTATAGAAAAGATACCTATCCGTAGGCACAAACGGGGGTGAAAAAAGTAAAAGGAGTCTGAGACCCGGCATGAAAAAGAACAATGACGATGTGATCATGAATGCCTCTTTGTCAGATGGAGATTTTCGTAACAGAAGAAGAGCGTTGTCCAGGAAGGAAGCGAAACAAACATAGGAAATTGGAAAGAAATTAGGCATGTATGCTAGTTGTGATGATGATGAAGTGATTCAAAAGCTGATGGATTTGGAATCCATGAAGAGCTTATCGGTCTAAGTTGTCTGGCATTTTGTTCTGGTTGAGGTGTTTTTCAGATGTATATAGAAGTAATTTGGGTGTAGAAAACGATTTTTGTTAAGAGTGCAAAACAAGAATCCTTTCGTGGAATATTAGGGAATTGGGTATTTTAGCAAAGTGTGAAGGGCTGAAGAAAATTGTAATTAATCAAAAGGTGGACGTAAGGCTAATTTCATGGGACAAATTTGGGGGATGTTTTAATGGGTGGGTTCTAAAAATATGGCCTGAATGGAATTTTGATGGGTGCTTCTCTGCTGCTTCAAGGAGTTTAGGTGGTATGCTCATGGTATGGGATTATAGTGGCTTTAGGAAGAGTGGGGTTTACATAAGTAGAAATTGGGTGTATGTTAGGGGAGTAAGGGTTTGATATAATTTTGAATGTGTTGGTTGTAATATGCATGCTCAACGTGAGGTTGAGGCGAAATACAAGTTTATGGGATGCGGTTTTGGTATGAACTCTGGTGGGGAGAAATATCCTTTAAAGATATGATTCACGGACTATTTTATTGGCTTTGAATTAAGTTTGCAAAGATGGTCGACTATTATTGGAATGGTAATTTTAAGCATATGGAGTTGCAGTACTTCTTCAGAAGATCATTATTTGGTTGGCAGATGTATATGCTCAAAGACTTGTATCTTGCTGTGAAAAGGTGGAATGTAGATCATAGAGGTTATGGAAATATTTTTAGTAATCAAGAGATTGACTGGTTAAGTGAGTGAAGTTAAAATGATCAATGTTATCTAGGAAATGACACGCTGGAAAAAAAAAAGGAGATTCATGTTGGTTGGCTGGTGGTGATGATTTGTACTATACTGAGGCTCTTAATTGTTGTAGAGTTTTTTCAACAATTTGTGATGAATATTATGGAAAATTTTGCTTGCTTGTAACATTATGGCGAGTGATGTGCTGAAAAAGAAAGGAGATTCATAAAGAGACGTTGGTTGGCTGGTATAGACACCAATTTTATTCAAATTTATTCAAGTGTATTTAATTTTTACGTTTAATTTAAATTTTTTTATTTAGGAATAGCTTAAGCATTTTAATTAAAATTTACTAATTAAGTTCATTTCGGTTATGTTTGGATAAACATTAGTAAAAGAAAAGAAAAAAAAGTAAAATAAGGAAAGGTTCTTTAAAAAAAAAAAACATAATATATGTACCTTTTGTTTAAATAATTAAAATTAATAAATAAATAAATAAATGAATCATAACAATCATTGTTTCGTTAAATAATAAAAAGAGAGGGAAATGATTCATTATTATTATTTGTAATTATAACCTTTGATAATTTTTATTTTTACTATAAAATTTACATATTTATATTAATGTATTCCATGTTTTCAATTTTCTTTTATTTCTTTATAAAAATAGTTATCATTGAAATTTATGAAATTCATAAAAATAAGAGAAAAAATTTGAAAACAATAAATTTATTGGTAAATGATGTTTTGTATTCTCAATTTAATTTTGAATTTTAAAATTATACACTTTTAATTTAAAAAATTAATAAAGATATAATAATCATTTTATATTTTAAAAATTTTAATTTTTTCCTTTTCTTTCTTTTCTTTTTCTCAATTTGAGGTAATTTAAAAATGAAAAAAAAATTGAAGAAAACCAAAGAAAGCTAAGCATACATTTTTTTCTTTCATTTTTATTTGTCATATACAAACAAAGAAAAGATTTCTCTTTTCCTTTTATTTTCTTTTCATTCCTTTCTTTTCACTCCCTTTATTTCAATCCAAACATAGTTAAGCTTGGATTTGGATAAATTACTTCTTAACATTTTGCTTGAGTCAAGGCCCATTCTAAGTCAATTTTGGGTTGGTCTTATATAGGTTTGAAAGGAAATTGCGGTCCAATTTTAAGTAAGGCCCAAATTCAATCTTGATTAATTAAAAATTACAATAAAAAATCCAAAAATAAAGACAAAAAATAGACGGACTGAAGTGGACAGCGATATAGAAGCTCCTCTATCCACTCCAAGCCACAAGCAGTCAAAGGTTCTTAATTTTCTTCAGATACAACAGTTTTATGGTTGTAGTTCTACCAAAACATTAAATTCCTATGTCTTATATGGTTCGGCAATAACCCAAAAATTCATACATATAGGGAGAGTACACGGTAAAAAAATTTTTAGAGCTTCAATCGGCCAAACAAGAACAAAAAAGGATCGTTCAAAAAGACTTTCCAAAATCATCTTTCAACCACCCTCAAACCAACCCACGCCACCATCAACCACCACCATTCATCCAATTTCGCATAGCCATCTTCCAAACCACCACCAAAAAATGAATTTCATAGAACAACAAAAACTTCACCAGCCGAGCCTTCCCTCTGATCGAGCCATTACCCATTCAGCCTTCTCTTTTCAATAGTTATCATCGTTCAATCCAACCAGTAGCCACAACCACACCTCCACCTATACACCCACAGATAGAATTTTAAACCCAGTCCCTTATCAAACAGCTCCCATATGGCCAACCTCCACAGTCAGCCATTGCATCATCAAGAACACCCCCAACCTCACTGCCTCTAACCCCTGACATAAAATCCCGCCCTACTTGAACTCATGACCCATTAGTTAAAAAACCAAAAACAATATTCCCTTACATCGCCCCATTGTCAAAAAAAAAAAAAGAACTCATCCTCGAAGGGAACCACAATCAACACAAATCAAGAAAACAACAGCCATAATAACATAAAAAAAAAATCCAATGGCAGAAGTGGGGTTTAGTTTCGGGTCTAAAGTGGTTTTATTTTTTAGGACACCTTTTGGGGCACAGGTAAGGAAAGAGAGGGAAAAAGAGAAACAGTGGCACAGGAAGGGGGCTGGTTCGGTGGCACTGTTTGGTGAAGGAAAAGAAAGAAGAAAAGGGAAGAACGGGAAGAGTAGAAAAAGCAGAAAAGAAATAAACGGTAGCAGCTGTGTTGGCGGCGTCATGTAGAGGTGCGGCAGTCAAGGCTCGTCAGACTTTGGAGAAATGAAAAGGCTACTGGGCTTTTAAATAGGGAGAGAGTTTCATTTTTGTTTTTTTTTTTTTTTTTTTTGAGGAAAGTTAAAATGATTTGAGAAAAAAAAAGCTTTTATATATAAAAAATGAATCGACCAAAATCCTAACGCAATGACTTAACTCATATTTGCACAAGGCCTAACCAAACCTAGTTTTGGCTCATTTCAGATCTTGAACAATTGTGGGCTTCTCTCTTTATTGGGTCAAACCCAATATTTTGATAAAATTTTTTTGTTATTTGGTTTGTTTATTTGTTTGCTTTCTCCTAATTGCATGGACATTTATATTAGATCTTAAATGAGTGTATATTTTAAGATAACTAGTGTCAAATGATATATATATAAGAAATATGGTAACAAAATTCAAATATTTCAATAATTTTAAAAGTTATAAATGTATTTATTTGTATCATATGAGAACCCTTGCATCATCTGTATTCATAAAAAAGAAAAAAAGAATTTCTAACAATGAAACTCTAGGAAATTCAATTAGCGATTTTTGAGGATTCTTTAGGTAAGAAAAATTTTTAAAAATTATTAACGTATTAAAATATTTAGAATCTCTTTCCAATACAAAGATTTTTATTTTTTTCTTTAATTTGAATAATTAAAAAATTAAAAATAAAATAAATAAAATCTAAAATATCTATAAATAATATATATTTTTAGGAAATAAATTTATTTATGGATAATTTTATCATGGTATAACTTTTAGGGTGGAATAATAATAATTTCAAAAAATAAAATAAATGAATTTTTGAGGATGAGATTCTAAAAAAGTTTGAATAGTATTTTTTAAGAATATCTAAATGAGAGAATTTTTCTAAAACGCTGCTAAAGTATTAGGGTATTTAGAATCATTTTTAATAAATATTTTCTTTTATTTCTTATTAAATAAAAATAAACTTTTTTCAAAAGAAAATATTACTTGGATTAAATTATGAATATTACATTATTATACACATTTTAAATATTAATTTTGAATATAAATATAAACCGCCAAGGATGGGACTTTTGAGAAATCTAAGTAGTGATTCTTAAAAATTCTTAGGTGAGAAAATTCCTTTTAATATTGTCAAAATATTGAAATATTTTTGGAAAATTTTTAATACACAATGTTCTTATTTATCTTTCAAGCAAATGATTAAAAAAAAAAAGACAAAAACAAAAAGATGCTTGGGTTGCAATAAATCAAGGATATCATTTTTAAATATCAAACTTAAGATCTTTTTGTTAAAATTAAATAATAGCACATGATTAATTGATACCATTTTTAAAATGAGCATCATAGGGGTGTTAATTCTTCCCTACACATAACCATGCTCTTAAATCTGACTTTGATTTTTGTAGACTAAAAATTAACTTTTTAATAAGTTTTAATTAATTTTAAATTTTTATTAAAATGATAAACTCTTTAGGTGGCAAATTACATCTAACAAAAAAGATTGGTGATGACTCTTTTTTTTTTTTTAGATTTTCAAAATTTTCATCGAATGGTCCCTAAAATCATTATGGCAGCTTGACGACTTCACTAAGGACGTAATTTTTTTATAGTCAAGCCAAAATTAATTATGTGTTATCCTTAATTTTGATTTAATAGTCTTAACTGGTGTTTAATTTTAATTTTCTTGATTTTAATTTTTTAAAATAACAATAATAATAAAAAGCAAAAAACTCACTTACATCTAGTTTTAATAATGTCATCCCTTCATTATTTGCTTATTTATTTTATGCCTTGTATATATTATCTTTAAATTGTGAAATAGTTAGGATAGGAATTATGATAGTCTATTCTCTCATTCACACACAACGCATTCATATCATGCATGAGTTTTATACCTAGTCTCTATTTTTTTAAGAGGGAATAAAGTACCTATACTCTTATTAGGTGATAACCTCCGTAATGGCAAGTGAAATGCTCCTACTCAGATTGCACCCTTTTTGTTTATAGCCTATCATAGGTGAAGATCAGAGTGCTTTACTAGTTTATAATAGATAATGATGTGAGGAACAATTTGAGAACTGTTAGATGTATAAATCCCAACCCTGTATATAGTGAGCCTTAGGAGACCAATCTTAGGTAAAGCTATGCGATATCTTATCTCTAAAAATTATCCAAATTAGGACACGTGAGAAACACTAGGACACGTCTGTATTTTAAGGGTAATAATAACATAAAGGAAATTAAAATTAAAAAAAAAAAAAGAGAAAGAGAAATGCCTCCTATAAATTTTATTTTGACATATTGTTTGATTTGTCTGGTATTTGTTTTAGAATTGCATCTTGAAAAAAAAATGTGTTTGTTCATATTGTTCAACAAAAATGAAAAACAACAAACAAACAAAAAAAGAACAAAAATTTTCAAATAAAGGAAAACAAACAAAATGAGTTTTTCTTAATTTTTTTGTTAGCCTAATAAAAGAATAGAAATGGAAAAAAAGAAAAAACTCTTTGAATCCTAGTCATTCTATGTGATTTTTAATAAAAAAATGTGTGTTCTTGATTTTTTTTCCTTTTCTTGAAAATGGAAAAGAGAGTTTTAAGTTTCAATGTTGTTTCATCCTTTGTATTTCATTTAATCTTTTTACATACAATTTTATCATGTTTTAAAGTTGAAAATAATAAGATATTACATGCATTCTATCTTATGCACCTTTTAATAAATATTACATACATTCTACCTTATGCACATCTTAATGGTAATGTTAATTTTTTTGGGTTCACATAATATGTACATTGCATTTCATGCATATAATATGTCAATACATTTCATATTAAATATGTTGCATTAATCAAAGGCATGTCGTTAGTCATATAGTATCTATAAAAGGTATATTATACAAATTGCATTTCATGTGAACACATTTCACCACCATTGTAATATGATGTTCCATCCCATACATACACATTTACATAAGTGGTATGATTTTTGTTACTTAGGCATTACATGTATGTAAATATTCATCTTACAATCCTCCATGTGCTTTAATAGCATTTTGCACCACTCATGTATTCATGATCATATAAAGCCTATTCATCATCATTAAAAGTAGAATAGATCTTGCTTTTTTTGAAGAATCAGGGATTAATAGTATTGGTTTTTTGCTAAATCTCCTGAGACTAGTTTTGTTCATAACATAAAAGATTGTAGGGCTAGAATAGAAAGGATTGAACATGCTCAAGAAAAGATAAGGTATAGGTTTGTGGAAATACGACAAGATTTTGAAAAAAAGTTAATGGAGTTGAAGCAAATATTGTCAAAGCTTTCGAAAGGAAAGGGAGTTGTTGAAACATCTAGGATAAGAGAAGAAGTTGCTGTTAAAAACTATTGTACCCATTCGGGATTGCACATCCTTATCCTCAGAATCCCTATACTACACAAGCATCACTAGTAAACCACTAGCCTTACACTTATACTATTACTTATACTAGACCTTCACTAGTTCAGATAAATGTTAATCTTGAGCCTACGTCCTATGATCCCATTAAGATACTCAACCTAGATGATCCCAAAGATCGAGAGGGGTACTACAACTAATTGAGAACACTAACATGAAAACAAGTACAATTTGCTGAAAGAGAGACTTAAGGCTATATAAAAAAGTAATGTCTTTGAGAATATTGATACCAATGAGTTTAGCCTAGCTAGTTTCTGACTTGGTTATCCCTACAAAGTTTGAGGTTTTTGACTTCGAGAAGGGTAACGGAATAAAATGCCCTATTACACATATTAAGATGTTCAACAGAAAAATGATCGACCATACCCATAATGATAAACTCCTAATACGCTACTTTTAGGATAGTCTAATTGGATCTGTAATGATATGGTATGCGTAGTTGGATTAAAGCAAAGTCCATTCTTGGAAAGATATTGCTCGTGCTTTCATTGCACAAATACAAACATGTAGTGGATATGATGCCAAATAGATTATCTCATCAGAATATGGAAAAAAAGTCTAATGAGACCTTCAAAGAGTATGCCTAAAGATGGAGGCATCTTGTGGCCAAGTACAACCACTACTAATTGAAAAGGAAACAACTATCTTGTTTATCAATACCTTTCAAGCCCCATACTTTGATAAGCTTATTGGTCATGTCACGAAAAACGTCTCTAATGTAATGTTTATTGGAGAGATAATAAAAAATGTTTTCAAGAATGGTAAGCTTGAGGGATGGGAAATTACTGATACAAAAAAGAATGTTGAAAATGCAGCTCAGATTGTAAACCACGAAGGGTAACAATTTGGAAACTCCACTTTGCCCTATCATTACCCAATGTATTAAGCCCATTATCCCTTCAACTAACCCCAACAATAAATTTTCAGCCAATGGCTATTCCCAAACACGTATTTATATGGTAGCCCAACCACTACATCCACTATCAAACCAATTGCAAAGCCTGGCCAAAAAACCAACGGTCCAAACGGATCAAGAAATAAGCAAATGAGAAGTTAGATTCTACTAATTCTCATAACTTATACTAAATTGCTACTCCAACTAATCAAAAGAAACTTTTGAAACCTGTGAAAGTGGAACCTCTGAAGCATCCTTACTTGAGATGGTATGATGCCTATATGTGATGCAATTACCATAGTGGTAATCAAGGACATTTAACAGAGGAATGCCCTAAACTAAAACACAATGTCAAAGATCTTATCAAAGCTAGATTGTTAGATTTTAGGGACAAAGAAAAAGTCAGATAAATAATTTGTATAAATTAATAAAGTTTTATAAGATCCAAAAACTCATGAGGCTATCTAGAAATTTAAAGAAATGATTGGCTTTAGGTTAAAAAAGGGTGACATGTAGTCTTGATTTGAAAATGTGAACTTTGGTTTGGTTTAGATATTTTAAATGGATAAACTTTTTCATGCCATACCACTTCATAGATTTGTGATTTGAAATTTTTCCTTGCACTTAAGTAACTTTTATGATTGTTTATTCAACAAAAAAAAAGTTTTAATTGAGAAATAAAGCCCCATATGATTAATTTCCAAAGTCATAAAAAAAGTACCTTGAAAAAAAAAATAAAAAAAAGAAAAAAGTTGTTCTTTTGTAAGAAAAGTTAAAAAGAGTCTTAAAAGGGTTGGTGATCTCTATTGAAAATAAACTTACCAAATGCCTTCATATCATTATCAAATCACTCAAATGATTCCATTCAGTAACCATAACCCCTGAGAAACATGAACTGTAATTCATGAACCTTGCCTTTGCATGATAATAATATGATATAGAAAAGGTGATGATATTTTTCTATGCAATGAACAATGAGATAACCAATTTCAAAAACAAAAAATTAGAATTCCAAGAAAATCAAGCAAATATGGCATTTTTCTTAAAATTTGGATGTGATAATTTGTTAAGTCAAGGTAATGATGCACTTTAAAAAATCCCCCAATATCAGAGCTACCCAAATCTTGTAAAATGATCCCACACACACAAACCTTTCAGTCATCTACCCTAAAAAAATTATCCTTATCTAATATCTTAGGGCACGTTGACCAAAAAAATACCTTATTGCCTTTAAGATAACATGAATTGTGATCAACTTGCCCTTTGTTACGAAGTGACATGAATCATATGACACCCTAATCAAGTTTATTCCATATGACCTTTTTTTTTCCTCACAATTAACCTTCATTAAGGGTGGCTAGTCAAAATATAGCATTTTTGTCAAATTGTGGTGGGGGCATGCAAAGAAAAAAGAAAAAAAAAGAAGAAAAAGATGAAATGAAATGAAAATAAATGAAAATTTTTTTAATTATGACATCATGCACTAGAGGTTTTAAATGAATCCAAAAATAAAAAAAATCTCAATAAATTTATGAAAAAACTAAGGAGACAAAACCAAAGAGTTCAAAGAAAGTTTGAAAGATTAGGAAAATCCCAAATAAAAAACTTTCTTTTAAAAAAAAAATTTTTTTTTCTCCAAATCTTTTTTTGAAAAGAATTGTTTTTCAAATTTGGCTAACTATGCTTGAGATGATAAATGACTATATTTCACCATCCCTTCACAAATATAGAAATTTATCCATTGCTACCCCATTTGCCTAATAAAATTCTTTCAAAGTAAACCTTGACCAAGGATCACTCTCCATATTGAGGGTTAAAAAAGAATGTATTTAGGGGTTAAGTATGGTCTAAGAAGTAACCCCATATGTTGAGAGCAAATGCCCCAATAAATGATTCCCAAAATTTTGAATCCATTTAAAGAAAAGAAAAAGAAAAGGGAAAGAATAAGAAAAAATAAAGAAAATGAACAAATAAGAAAATGAAAAAGAAGAACAAAAGAGAAGAAAGGAAAGAAAAAATGAATAATTGAGTGGAAGGCATGAAAAAATGAAAAGACAAATACTCTAAAGGAAATCTTTCAAATGAAAAAATGATCCTTAGTTTAAATCACCAATAAATACTTATTTTGGGCATATCTATCCCTTTTGAAAACCTCAAACTTTGGACTACATTACGTCTTTAAAAAAGTCCATATTGGATCAAGTAAGGATGCTTAAAATTAAAAAACTTCTCTTTGAGAAATGTTTATAAAACTTGTGAACCCTTCTTGTCTTTCTTTATTCTAACTACCTGATTGAACCATTAACCCGTTTTGGGTGAAACTTGGATTATTAAGTGCATGATGAAACAATTAAGAAAAAAACATAAAGGCAGAATTGACATAACGTATAAGTCTGTGGATTTATCGTTAGACATTTACTTAAGGAGTTGCCATCAATCTTTTCTAGTTAGGTGTGATTGGCCACCCAACTAAATCTATCCCTTTTTAAAAAGAAATCTTAAGTTTGACTTAGGTATCCTTAAAAGGCAGATTCAATGTCTACAAAATTGAAACTAGGTCTGGGAGTACGATTACATGTAAGGAAAGTTATAGCACCTTCACAACGCCCATCAAATGATGGTACCAGCTTGATTTTGTGTTATCCATTGAGCCTTAAAAATCTTATCAAATAATTAATTATTAAAAATTATTCTTAATTGACACCAATATTTTAGGTAAAAAATTAAGAAAATTCCTTCACCTCAAAAGTATACAAAAAAACTATTGTTTTTCTTATAGGGGCTCTATTGTCGGATTATTTTTAAAAATTTCAAAAAAAAAATTAATACTTCAACTTTTTTTGGAGATTTCTTTTTCTATTTTATTTTGAAAAAATTAATGCCTTTATTTAAGAAAAAATTAATACTTTCAACTTTTTCCCCAAATGTATTTTTTGAAATTGGGAAGATTTTTATTGAAGAAAAATTGATACTTTCTACTTTTCTTTAAAATGTTTCTTTTGAAATATATTTAAAAAACAAAATTTTTTTGTGTATTCTAAGGAAAATTGATACTTTCAATTTTTCCTTAAACATTTTTTGAAATATTTTTTTTATTTTTAAGAAAATTTGATACTTTCAACTTTTTCGTAAAACCTTTTTTATCATTATTTTATTATTTAAAAAAAAATTAGTATTTACAACTTTTTCTTAAAACCTTTTTTTTTTATTTTTTCCTAAAAAATTCACTAAAAAAATGAATAAATAACTAATAAGAAAAATAACTAAAAAGAAAAAAAAAATACCAAAAAAAATCACGGCTCGATTTTCCCTTGAAAAATGGCTTAAAGGATGGCTCACAGTTGGCTGTTGGAAAATGGGTCAAAAAAGGGGCTATGATTAGGTCGAATTATTGGTGGAGCAGCACGTGGGTTGTCAGAAGGTCTGTTAAAAAAATGACACCGTTTTAGATCATTATAAAAGGTCCAAATCAAGTTATTCTCTCATTTTCTCCCCTACTTTCTCTTTTAATGTGAAATTTGCTCTGTCTTCTATCTTAAACAACAACCAAAAGCTTAAGTGTCTTTCCTAGACTCTAACATAATCCTATTGTCGTCCGCTACTGACCTCTGTCGATGGCTGTTCATTAGCCACCCTCTGATCATTAGTTTGCTTTAAAACTTGTTGCGAGACTCTTCTCAATCTCGTTGTCTCAGATCTAAGATGGATTCCTTAAAATCTTGTTTGCTTCGCATGAATCTGCCCTATAAGGTAGTAGATCTGAACTCAAAAATCTCAT
This sequence comes from Durio zibethinus, assembly GCF_047325235.1. NCBI lineage: Eukaryota > Viridiplantae > Streptophyta > Magnoliopsida > Malvales > Malvaceae > Durio > Durio zibethinus. The sequence continues at coordinate 10,965,847 of NC_143185.1, forward strand.
TCTTTGCTGAATCAGTCACCACTATCCTAAGGTATATTATTTCCCTTGTTTTTGGTTCTTTTTTCACTTGATTTAGAGAGCCAAAACCTTATGGATAAAAACACAAATGAAACCTAAAAAAAATTTGCTTCTTTGTTTTTTACTTTGCTTTCTTGTTTTTTTTTTTTACTTTGTTGGCATTCCTTACTACCGTGAGTGACTTTTTGGCAGGTGGTGGGTGATGAAGCTAAGTTCCTTTTAGGTTCCTTACATCCTTGTCCATCACAGACTAGTGAGGCACTCCGATCCTTGCCCATTACAATCTACAAGTGGAAAGGGTGCAATTTGAGTGGAAGTATTTTGCTAGTCACTGCGGAGGCATTAAAACTTCAAGAAAGCATAGGTACTTTACTCCTTCCTAGAGGGAAAGAGCTTAGGTATAGAGCTCATGTTATGCTATGAAAACAAAAATCTTTTAAAAAATAAATTTTATTAGGCTTTTGGATAATACAAATTAATTTGCTGGCCTGACTCTTGGTATGTCTCTAGCCAAACTATCATAATGTATAAGTCTGTGGACCTATCATTAGACATTGAATTAAGTAGTCACCACCAATATTTTTTATTGAGGTGTGATTGGCCACCCAACTCAATTTGTCCCATTTTAAAAAGAAATCTTAAGTTTGACTTAGGTATCTTTAAAAGATAGATTCAATGTTTATGAAATCAGAACTAGTTTTGGGAGTATGATTACATATGAGGGAGGTTATAGTACCCTCACAATACCTATCAAATGATGGTACCAGCTTGATTTCGTGTTATCCATTAAGCCTTAAAATCTTACTGGATAATTAATTATAAAAAATTATTTTTAATTAACTCTAATACTTTTTGTAGAAAATTAAAAAAAAAAATTAACCTCAAGAGTATACAAGAAAGCTATTATTTCTCTTGCAAGGGCTCCGTCGATAGATTATTTTAAAAAATTCTAAGAAAAAAAATTAATACTTCAACTTTTTTTAGAGATTTCTTTCCTTATTTTATTTTGAAAAAATTAATGCCTTTATTTAAGGAAAATTGATACTTTTAACTTTTTTCTCAAATGCATTTTTTCAAATTGGGAAGATTTTTATTTAAGAAAAATTGATACTTTCAACTTTTTCTTAAAATGTTTATTTTGAAATTTGTCTTTTTTAATTTTTTTTGTGTATTCTAAGGTAAATTGATACTTTCAACTTTTCCTCAAAAAGAACATTTTTTAAAATTTTTATTTTTAAGAAAAATTGATACTTTCATTTTTTCCTTAAAATCCTCTTTTTTATCATTATTTTATTATTTAAGAAAAATTGATATTTTCATCTTTTTCTTAAAACCCTTTTTAAAATTTTTTCCTAAAAAATTCGCTCAAAAATGAATAAATAACTAAGAAGCAAAATAACTAAAAGAAGAAAAAAATATAAAAAAATCATAGCTAAGCTTAGCAGCTTGGAAAAAATAGCTGCAAGCTCGCTTAGAGGCTCGGTGGCTCGGTTTTCCCCTAATAAATGGCTTAAAGGATAGCTCACAGCTAACTGCTAGAAAATGGGCCAAAAAAAGGGCTACGATTAGGTCGAATTATTGGTGGAACAGCACATGGGTTGTTAGAAGGTTTATTCCAAAAATGGCACCATTTTAGATCATTATAAAAGGCGAAAATCATATTATTCTCTCATTTTTCTCCCTTACTTTCTCTCTTTAATGTGAAATTTTCTTTGTCCTCTATCTTAAACAATAGCCAAAACCTTGAGTGTCTTTCCTAGACTCTGACACAATCTCACTACCATCCACTGCTGACCTCTACCGATAGCCACTCATCAGCCACCATTTGATCACTGCTTTGTTTTGAAACTTGTTGCAAGACTCTTCTCAATCTTGTTATCTCAGATTTAGGTATGAACTTTTCAAAATCTTGCTTGCTTCACGTGAATCTACCCTGGAAGGTAGCAAATCTAAACTTAAAAATCTCCTTCCTTGCTACATTGGTCATCACCACCTTAAGGTATATTCTTTCCCTTGTTTTTGGCTCTTTCCTTACCCGATTTGGAGACCCAAAACCTTTTAGATAAAGACATAATTAAACCAAAAAAAATTTGCTTTTTTGTTTCTAATTTTGCTTTGTTTTTTTTTTTTTTACTTTGTTGGCATTCCTTACTAGCGGTGAGCAGCCTTTTGGCAGGAGGTGAGTGATGAAGCTGAGTTCCTTTTGGGTTTCTAGGTTACAAGGCTATTATTGTTGGGCTTGTGAATTTTCTAATTATTGGTTGGAATTGAATTTGGGACTATTGGTGTGACTTAGCGGGATTGTTGTTTCTACGTTAATGGTGAATTATGGGTGGTTATTGATTTTGTCTAAGGGTTATGGTTTCTTGGGTACTGTGTATAGTGTCTATATTGATCATTGGGGAAGGTATGTTTCTAGAAATAATGGTTTCAATTGGGGCATAGGTTCATGTAGTAGAATTGGTTTTGAGCTTTTGGGTGGTTGCTGATGATATGGACAATAGTGAGGAATTGGCAGTGAAAAAGTTGATTGGAAATGTTCTGGGGTGGATTAGACAATGGTTGAAGGTGAGCTGGGTGATGATAATATTATTTTTTAAATTGTGGCTTTGGATTACATTGCTGAAGGTTGATTGTGAAAGTTTCTTTATTTTTTGCCCCCCCTTACTTGTGTAATTATTGTTGCTTAAATAAGGACTCAACCCCCATAAGATACAAGATCAAAATGCTATCCGATTGAATGAGATTTTCATCCCTTATCTCCCTTAGTTTCAATTTTAAACTCAACAAGTTTATCTTCCAATTTCTATTCAAAGTCAAAGATCTATCTCTAGAAATATAGTAAAACGGACAATTACAAAATAATAATGGGCTTATTTTGGGTTTAAAGTCCAAAGTCAACTCAAAACTTAAATCCAAAACTAAATGGGCTAACTCAAAACTCGAGAATAGTCTAAATAATCTCAAATAAAATAAGGTATCTATAGTTGCCCCTCTTTACACAATTCCTGTGATGTAAACACCCAAAATGTGCGAGTTTGACTTCACAACAATTATGAAACTTTGAAACTTCAGAGGTTCATGATTTGAGGCATTCAAAAATTTCATAATCAAAAATTCACAATACAAGTTAAAAATCAAAGATGCATAATTTGAGTTCCAAAAAAATCAAAAATTTGAAATTCAAAGGTTCGCAATTCAACAATTTGCAAGGTTCAAAGATTCGCAAGAATTTCAAATTCGTAAGAACACAGATCCTCAAGATTAAGGATTTGCAAGATTTTCATATTCGCAAGAATTGGAGATTCATAAGATTTTTAGATTTGCAAGAATTAGAGATTCACAAAAATTTTAGAATCACAAAAATTAGAGATTCGCAAGATTTTCAAATTCGTAAGATTGGAGATTTGCAGTTTTAAAAATTCACTAGAATTAAGATTTGCAAGAACTCGAAGATTTGCAAGATTTTTTAGTTCACAAGAACTGAAAATTCACAAAATTCAAAATTTTGCATTTGAAAAACTTCTAGAGATTTACAACTAAAATTTCAAAGATTTTTGTTCAAAAAACTTTAGTGTTTTACATCCAATATTTCAAAGGTTCTTATTCAAAAACTTTAGGGATTCACATCAAAAAAATTTTAAGATTCTCATTTAAAACTCAAAGATTCTTATTTGAAAATTATTAGAGATTATGCTTGGAGGTCTTACAAATCATCCTCAACATTGAAAATTTTCCTTCAAAAGGTTTCACAACTTTAAAATTAGAATGTTTTCCTTGAAAAAAATCTCATCATGAAAAATTTTTTTTATTCAAGGATTTGTCACAAGCCTTATATTTTTATAAAATTTTATTTGTCACAAGATTCCAACTAAAGTGATTTTCTAAACTAGTATTCTACTTTTTTTTATTATTCATGTCAAGACCAAAAGGGAAACATAAAATCCAATAGCTTTATCCCCTGGTCCTTACATTTTGGGCTTTCAAAATTCATCTTTATATCGTATTCTTTTTATATATATATATTTTTTCTTTTCATCCTAAAATCATGCAACCCGTAGCCCCCATCCATTTTCAACAAAGCTTAGTTTTCTTTTTTATAGCTTGCTTCCCAACTTTAGTGTTTCTTCTACCCATTGCCTTATTTTATTTTTGAACTAAATTAAAACATGAAAGTGTGGCACACATATACCTCACATGCGACATGTGTAAGGTGGAAGTTTTATGTGTCCATGATATGAACCAAAACCAAAGTTACCAATCTTTTTTGAACTCCACAGTGAAAATGGCAAACCCAAGTCATGAATACTACCCATACAATGTTCAACTGCTTTTGAAAACTATGAACCATTCCCTTCTTTGGTGCCTTAAAAAAATGTTCTTTCATTTTTCCTTTTCCTTAAAAAATCTTTTTTTTTTTAAAAAAAAGAATGGTTGCTATTGCTTTGAGGATTCTATTATGGCAAATTAAAGAGAAAAAAAATAGCCTCTCTTAGGTTCTTTTAGCTTAAATGAAAGTCATTAATGTTTAAAAAGAATGCATTAAACCTTTTTATACAAAAATCCTAAAATAACTAACCAAACATCCCTACAATTTACACAAATGAAATAAGATGAATATTACATGAACTTAAAAGGTAGGGAGATGGATAAAGGAGCTACCTTTCCTCTGAAATCTTCTAATGATAACAACCTCCTTCCAAGCTCCCTTTCTTTTCTTTAAAGCCTTTTCTCTTTTTTTTTTCTTTCTCTTTTTTTTTTTAGCTCCTCTAGCCTCTTTCAAATTTAGGCTGAACCCTCTTCTCTTCCTTTGTAAAGAAGAAGACATTTCAAAAAAATCTTTTTTTTTTGGTGAATATAAGCCCCTTGGATCAAATCTCATTAAAGGGCCAAAGTTTCTCCTTTTTTCTTTTCAAGGAACAAACTTTAGCCATTGGATTAAGAATCAATAAAAGATCCATGGGTCCACATTATTTACTATAAAGATTGGATTTTTATAGCCCTTAAACCATATCAAAAGACCATTTTACCCTTAGTATAAAGTTTTCAATTTTTAGACCATTTCCTTAGAAACATTGTTCCCATGCCCATTTTTTTTTTATTTTAAAACACCTAAAATAATGAAATATTATAAAATTGATATCTAAAAAGTTTCATGAAAATTAGAGCTCGGAAAGGCTAAATTAAAAAAATACCTTTTAGGAGTATTTTGGTAATTTCACATCTCTTGGAGTATTACTCTGATTTCAAATGCATCAAAAGTCATGAAATATTATAAAATTAAGATTTGAAAAGTTTCATGAAAACTTGAATAAGGGAATGTCAAATTGGCAATTTCTCACCTCTTAGAGTAATGAAAATTTGAGCTTAAAAAAGTCAAATTACAAAAATACTCTTAAAGGGTATTTTGGTAATTTTACTTTCCCAAGTGCAATAAAAATTTTTAATGTTTTAAAAAATCACCAATTTTAACTTTTAACTCACATTGATCCAATTAGGTTGTGAATTTCAAGAATTAACCAAGGTTCTATCTATTTTGATCAAGTTTTGTGCACTTTTGACTTTGTTTGACTAATTTTTGCTTTATTGACCAAGTTTGATCGAATTTGACCCGAGTTGACTTTGGGTCCCTAATTAGGCTAACTTGTGGGCTTTTTATAAGTTATAAATGGTCCTCCTAAATGGTTTACATAATGATCCTATATTAATCATTCCAACCCATATTCGTAAATGAGCCCAAGTCAATCATTTTAAAAATGTTTCAAACAAAATTTAGTATCTATAATTGGAAATAGATATGAAAAGGGGAAGCGTGTTGAACATGTAAAAAAATCAAGAAAGCTATCAAAAAATAAGGAAAGCAAAAATTAGTAAAAAGATCACAAGATAGATAGGTGAAAGAATAAAGAAAAGAACACAAGGAAATGGAAGAGAAGACTCTTTTGAGAGGAAGGTCGAAAGCTACTTTGATAAACAAAGAGAAATTAGCATAAATGAAATCTGAAAAAAAAAAAAAAAGGAATCTTGGTACATACATCTTTATATAGACATTTGCAACATGTAAAAGAAATGTACTTCCTTCATCATAGTAAGGATCTTTACATGTGCATCCTCATATTGGCATTTACATCATAAAAAGGGAGTTTACACATGAATCTTTGCAAGTTATCTGCATTATTAGGATAGTCATTTGCATAATCGCATGGAACATTTGCATTACGAAAATAAAATTTACATCTATATCAAGAAAAAGACATTTTTCCATATTCATATAGAGCATATACATCGAGAAAACATGTACTTGCATCTTTACATGAAGTAAAAATTTACATTTGCATGGTCATTTTAATATCCTTCTACATCATGGTTATTTTTACCAAATTTTGGTAATAAAATGCAAAAAAAAAAGAAATTTCTCATTTGAGAAATTTAAAAAATAATGTAGGGCACTTCTAGAAGGAAAAGTAAAAATTTTGAAATGAAAATTTTTCAAACTGTAAAGGAGACGGTGAATAAAAGAAAAAGTAAAAAAATTTTCAAGATCTTTGAGTAAAATCTTAAATTTTTAAAAAATTTCCAAGACACCATGTAAAACCCTAGATTTTTTACTAAATTCCAAGACTTCCAAGTAAAACCTTAGATTTATAATGACTTCCAAGACCTCTGGGCAAATATTAAAATGATTCATAAGTCTTCTAACTCAAGCAAAAAATCCACAATCATCAAATGAAGCACTACCAAGTGAGATCGAGACCAGCACCTTGTAAAGAGTTCCAAACCCGCATTGCCTTAAATATCCCACAAATAAAGGTAGGGGCTTTAAAGCTTAACTAATAAGCATGAAACTTAACTTTGAGAAAGAAATGTGGTACACTAGCTACAATCCTTCTAATGTGCTAACGCCTATAGTAAGGGGCCATTTTTTTGCTAGTTAATGCTTTAGTTTGAGGTGCTATCATACTAATAATATAAGGCTTTTTTAGCTTGATCGAAATGGATTCTATAATTGAATATCAAAAGTGCTACTTAGTAATAAAAACTTGAAGAGATAGACAAAGAGGAGACTTTATCATACTTGGTAATTCCTAGAATGAGAAGTAGTCCTGGCCTTTTGTTTTTGGTAGGTATAGTTCTAACCTTTGTTACCCCTCAATAGAGTGAGTCTACTTAGCGAACTCATAGGATGCAAAGATCAATTTATCTATATGAATCTTGAAAGTGGATGGTTGATCACCGCTAAGTCCTTTTGATAGAATATTTTAAATTTTTAAAGTTTCAAGGCCTCTAATGAGAGGAGCATTCATAGGTGTCGAGATGGATTAGAGATTTGTAAGACCTCCAGGTGTAGTCTCTAAGTCCTCTGGGCAAGATTCGTAAGTTTTTTTAGCTAAATATATTTTCAGTGTTAAGATTTGTAAGATCTTCAAGTGTAAACTTTAAGTCTTTTAGGCAAAATTCATAAGTCTTTTGAGTAGAATCTATTTTTAATGTTGAGATTTGTAAGACCTCTGGGCATAATCTTTAAATCTTTTGGGTATGATTCTATTTTTAGTGTTGAGATTTATAAGACCTCTGGGTGTAATCTTTAAATCTTTTAGGTATGATTCGTAAGTCTTTTGAGCTAAATGTATTTAGGTGTTGAGACTTATAATAATCTTTAAATCCTCTGGGCAAAATTTGTAAGTTTTTCGAGCTAAATTTATTTTTAATGTCATGATTTGTAACTCCTTCAGGCATAATATTTTAAATTTCAAAGTTAAGATTTTAAAATTTTCAAAAGCTTTGACGACCCAAAAAAAAAACAAAAAAAGCAAAAAAAAAACCTAAAAATTCTAAAAAAGGAATGAATACCCCAATTCAAGAGATAAGAAAAGAATAGTCTACCAAAGGAAAATATAGAGGGAAAGAGTTTAAAGAGACAAAAAAGAAATTAAAGAGAAAAAAAAAAAGAAAAAAGACAAAAAAATATAGCATGGGAAAAAAAAGAGAAAATAGCATGATCTGCAAAAAGGGAGAGCTTGCTAAAGAAATGAATGAAAAAAATGAGATATGATAAAAAGTTGAGTTTTTTATAGAAAAAGTAAATATAAAAAAATATTGAAAACATGGTGAGATTTTGAGCCCAATTTAGCTGGTACCAAAATGAGATCATTAAACCCAATAAACTTGGCACCAATTAAGAAAAAGGTTTCACTCAATGGTGATATCCAAGTATTAAAATCTAAATTTCATTTATTCGATGGTGATATCTGAGTATTCATATATAAATATCATTAAATTTTTCTGTTGGTGGAAACTTTTGTTTAAACCTACTCGGTGGTAATATCCGAGCTTTTTCAAAATCACTTGGTGGTGATATCCGAGTATTCAAATAGACATTTGCATTCACTTGGTGGTGATCCGAGTATCCCAGTCTTCATTTGCATTCATTTAGTGGTGATATCTGAGTATCCATATCTAAATTTGCATCTCTTCAGTGGTGAAATCCATCATTGCATTCACTCGATGGTGATATCCAAGTATGTATATCTAAATTTGCATTTTTTCGATAGTGATATCTGAGTATCCATATCTGAATTTGCATCTCTTCAGTGGTGAAATCCAAAGTCATTGCATTCACTCAATGGTGATATCCAAGTATCCATATCTAAATTTGCATCTCTTCGGTGGTGATATCTAAAGATACTTGCATTCACTTGGTGTTGATATTTGAGTATTCATGTCTGAATCTACACCTCTTCGATGGTGATATCTGAAGACATTTGTAGTCTATTCAGGGGTGATATCTAGAGATATTTACATTCATTCGGTGGTCATATATAAGTTTCTAAGTTTCGTTTTGCATCTTTTCTCAATGGTGTATCCGAGTTTTCTTCAGTGGTGATAGCTGAAGTTATCACATTTTTCAATGGTAGTTCCAAGTTTTCATTTGAATTTATTTTTAAAAGTTGTTAACCCTTTGCTTAAAAAAACTTTCAATTTTATTTTTTAAAGTCATCACGCCTTTGCTTAAAGAGTTTTCAAATTTATTTTCAAAAGTTGTGGAGCCTTTGCTTAAAAGAGTTTCAAATTTATTTTCAAAAGTTGTTTAGTCTTTACTTAAAAAAGTTTTCAAATTTATTTTCAAAGTTGTGGAATCTTTGCTTAATGAAGCTTTCAAACTTATTTTTTAAAGTTATTGAGCATTTTGCTTAAAAGAGTTTCAAATTTATTTTCAAAAGTCGTTCAGTCTTTACTTAAAGGAGTTTTCAAATTTATTTTCAAAAGTCGTCAAGCCTTTACTTAAAAGGGCTTTTACATTTATTTTCAAAAATTGTAAAGCTTTTTAAATTTATTCCCAAAATTTGCAAAAAAAAACAAAAACAAAAATAAGAAACCAAAAAACAAAAAAAAAAAACTTTTGAAAAATCTTTAAGTTGTTTTCGGACAAAATTATTGTCATGTTTTTGCCCTATTCTTGATTCTCAGTAATGAACAAAACGGTGTAACTTTAGGCACCTAATTTTGTTGGGATCGATTCGAATGTATTGAATTTTTACGTTTAATTTAAACATTTCAATTTAGGACCAACTTAAGCATTTTGATTGGAATTTACTAATTGAACTCATTTAAGCTTAGATTTGGATATATCATTTTTTATCATTTTGCTTGAGTCAAGGCCCACTCTAAGTCAATTCTGGGCTAGTCTTATATAGGTTTGGGAGGAAATTAAGGCCTAATATTCAATCTTGATTAATTAAAAATTACAAAAAAATCCCAAAAATAAGACAAAAGATAGGCAAATTGAAGTGGTAGGTGGTACAAGAGCTCCTTTGTCCACTTCATACCACAAATAGCCAAAATTCTCAATTTGCTTCAGATACAATAGTTTTGTTGCTACAATTCTACAAAACATTGAATTCCAATGTCCTATTTGGTTCAGGAATAACCTAAAAGTTCATAGTTATAGGGGAGAATACATAGCAAAAAATTTTTTAGAGCTCTAGTCAGCCAAACAAGAACATTAAAGGTATAAAGCAAAAAAATTCCTTCAAAAACAAATTTTCAAAATCAGCTTTTAACCACCCTCAAACCAACCCATGCCACCATCAACCACCACCATTCATCCAATTTCCTATAGCCATCTTCCAAACCACCACCAAAAAAAGAATTTCACAGAACAACAAAAACTTCACCAACTAAGCCTCCCTTCTGATCAAGCCACTACCATTCGACCTCTTCCTTTCAACAACCATCATCGTTCAATCCAACCAATAGCCACAACCACACTTCTACCTATACACCCACAATCCAAATCTAAAACCTAGTCCATCATTAGACAGCTTCCGCTTGGCCAACCTCTATGGTTGACCATTGCATCATCAAGACCACCCCCAATCTCAATGCCACTAACCCCAATGGCAAAATCCCATCGTTACTTAAACCCGTGAGCCATTAGCTACACACCTAAAAACCATGTTTTCCTACATCACCCAATTGTCAACAAAAAAAAAAAAAACAAACTCATCCCCAAAGGAACCACAATCAACACAAGCCAAAAAAGCAACAACCACAATAACATAAAAAAATCCAATGGTAGAAGTAGGGTTTAGTTTCAAGTCTCAAGTGGTTTTATTTTTTAGGACACCCACTACAAGAAAATCGAAGATTAGTGGTAGTTTTGTAGCGGCGTTTCACTTAAAAATGCCGCTAGCTTTTGTATTTTTATAAAACTTAAGGCATTTTTTTTATCAAAATGCCACTAAAGATTCAAATAAACTCATTTGTACTTATAAACACAGCTAAAGACAAAAATTAACAGTGTTTATCGACTAAAATGTCATGAATAATCCTTGCATAAAAAATTTATAGAGGATTATTGAAGGCATTTTTAGTAGAAAACGCCTTGAAAAATCCCCTCATAAAAAATGGATAGGGGATTATTGAAGGCATTTTTGGTAGACAATGCCTTGAATACTCCTTTCATAAAAAATGGAAGTGATTATTGAAGGCATTTTCTACCAAAAACAGCTTCAATAATTCCCTTAAAAAATTGGAGGGATTATTAAAGGCGTTTTTGTTCAAAAATGCCTTCAATAATCTCTTCGTCAAATTTTAAAGGGATTTTTGAAGGGGTATTTAGCCTAAAATAATACCGTTCAATAATCACCTCTTAAACTAATAATTGGAGTAGCTCAGTCAATTAGAGCATATGGTTGTTAATCATAAGGTTTTAGGTTTGATCCTTCCCTTTAGCATTTTTTAGGTTATTCAAGTGATTATTTTGAGGGGATTATTGAAGGCATTTTTTATCAAAAACGCCTTGAAAACCTCCCATTCAATTAATCTCCCAAAACAATTGGATGGGAAGTCAATTGTACATTTATGCCCAGAAAACATTTGGCTTATATATGTGATACTACGAATTATATTTTGAAATTTACATTACGAACATTGTAGTATTTCAATAAATTGATCACACATCCGAATTTAAAACTAATAACATTGCCATATAAATATACTTTTTTTCAAATAATCATACTTAATATATGTGTATTCATATAAGCTACCAATTTATATAAATTAAATATAAGCCAATAATATTAAACCAATAACCCAGTCTAGAAACTTAAATTATCCATTCAACATGGCATGTTAAAAACATTATAACAAATGAAATGCATATATTTACACCCAACCAACAATCTCCAACCTCAAGGTTTAGCAAATGATAATACATACTCATACCACTCTTTACAGACTTGATCAAGTTCATCTATTGTGAAGCTTCTTTTACTCTCCCACTAAAAAAAATCAAAAGTAAATGTTAATAAATGAGAACATAATTTAGCTTTTTTTTGGAAGATATAATGATTTTATGAAATTAATACTAACCTTGAATGGTGTGGTCATAAAATCATATAATACTATCTCCCTTATAAAATGAAAGATATAATATCCACAATCAATATATCCTGGTTGACAAGGTACCTAAAAAATAAATTTAATGGGTTTAGGAAATATGTATCCAAACAAACTCAGTAAAAAATAATAAATTTTACATTTGCTGGGAATGACACCTATTTTATCTTTGCTTTCTTATCAATTGCAGACATTACCCTAAATTGAAAAGAAAAAAATTACTTAATACAAAAATAAAAATAATTGTGAAGAAACAAAAGATAATATAATAACATGTAATATCTCTTTATAAAATTTTTAATATCGGGGTTAGGCATCGTCGTTGGTTGAGCGAAATTAAATAAAAATGGTATCAAGGAATTGGTATCAATCATAATAAGCTACTAATGTCGACCGTAAAATAATAAGAATGATATACTCAGATTAGGCATCATCTCAAATTCGGATAAGATTGGAATAATTATTTATATGAATATAACTTACCAGCATTATGCTGGAGCAAATAATAATCAGCCCATTTTTTCATGCATTGAATGACATGATAAGCACAAAAAACGACTATGCCACTTTGCTCACTAATGTAATTCGGGTCAGCGAATCTAAATCTATAGGTCATTTGTCTCACCTTGATCTCTCTGTATAGGAAGCTGCATGATAACAATCAATAATACTAGTTAGTAATACACCGTAATATAGATTAATACATATTGACTTTGCGTATGTAAATTTATAAGCTAACCTCATATAAGCAACAATATCAACAGCTGATATTTCATCCAAGTTACAAAATTCCTTAACCTTATCCCCATTAATGTAAAAAAAGTGATGGTTAATCAAATAACCCATCCTCGGACTCAATGGTAATGCAATTTTCTCTGGATAAATGATCAAGTGAATAATTAGATAACTCATCAATGTAGCCTAAGCAAAGGTCATACTTTGAGTCCCAACATCCTGACACAATAAATAATGATATATAAGTATTAAAACCAAATCAATAAAAATAATAAACAAATAAATATTAAGTAAATAAACAAAATCATACTTCATAGTTGGTACTGAAGGTTAGGTTTCTTGCCTAACTTGCAACTACAACTTGACCTAGATGGATGATGTTATTCGACTGGCCTACAAGCATGCTAGGTTGCATTGCTGCCAACATCACCTCCAAAGCTGCAAGCTGTTGCTGTTGCTCATTCAGGCATTACTCTTGGTCATCAAGTCTTTGCTGTTATTGCTCAATGATTGCTTCATATTGTGCATTTGTCATTTGAGGGGTTTTAGGTTGATTACTAAAAAACTTTGATGGCAACACAAATTTACCAACCCCATGAACTCGACCATGTCTTTCTTTCGCTCCTAATGCTAATGACAAGGGATCTTCACCATAGTGGATTGCCAATTCACCAAATTTAAATTTAGTAGCATGATCATCCTGAAAAAAAATAATAAGATGTGTCGTAACAACAAATCTATACAAATATAGAGTCATGCATATAAGCATAAAGCCAATCATACTTGATATAATGAGCAGTTATACATACAATCTTTTTAATCATTTCTTCTGTTGCTTTATCTACAAATGATCCATCCTTTCACAAATGTCTTTATTTCCATACATCCCTTCTGAAATCTTCAATGCCAAAGCTAGCTGATTCCTAATAAATTGCCACAATATAAGAATTAGAATCTATTACATGAATGTTCACAAATATTCATTTATAAGTATAAAACAAGTGTATGAATACTTACAAGCTCATACTTGACATTTACGTAACTCTTTCTTGATGTCCAATGGTGATATTCTTGTTTAGCCTAAATTTCTGTTGTTGTTCTTTGATTTTCTAGAAAAGAAAAACATTACATAAATCACATATTAAGATATCAAATATATTACACAAAATCTTATAAATAATTTTTTGTAATAGGTATGCATATCGAGAAATCTTCTGATAGTTAATCTTGAGCAAAAATTATCCAATTATCATAACTTATAACATCTACATATGATGAAGGTGGAACAGCCAACACAACACCCTATCAATGAATGGTAAAATATATTGGTTGTCAATCTACTTTTAAAGTCTCTGAATGCTTTCCCATGTGATTGCAACACAACCTTTTTACACTCAATTAAGACGTCAAACCGTTCCTAAAAAATTGTACACAATTAATATGAACAAATTGAATTTCAATTAAATGATCATTTAACAAATTTTATGAAACAGTTGAATAAACATATCATAATCGACTCCCATATATGATCTATTTAGATCATCAGGAACTCATTGCCAATTATGGTATATAATTGAAATGCTACAACAAACGACTGTTCCAATATGAGTAGCCAACTTGGCAACTCCATCAAACACAAGCTACCAACTTTGATTGAAGTTGACATGAATTTTCATGTCAATCACTTGAATTTGTTTATTTTATCCCCTTGCTTTTCTTTTTTAGCCCACAAGTGTGTCTTTTTCATGTTCAGTAGTAGAAGAAGTATGTTGTTTGGATTCCAAAATACCTATGATTTTGATCATAATTATACTAAATACACCAAATTATCTCTCTAAATTTCACACAGTACGTAATAAAATACAACCAATATCATACTACAGTTACTACACCAATATACACAAATCATTGTCAAACCCATAATATTTTACGTGTACAAGTCATAATGTTATTCCCACCTTAAATAAGAGTTCCATGCAAAACAAATGATGAGTAAAAAAATACACACAATTTCCACAATACCATTCAACAAACCACAATATTTAAACCAAACTACACAGAAACACCATACATGCAATGAAAGGTGCTTAGATGACTAAGGTGACGGTGGAATGAATCAAAAAATATATATAGTATGGAACAAAAAAAAATACCTATATCGAAGAATATCAATAATACAAAAAACAAATAAAAGCAACGACATACCAGTAAACAGAGAGCTGTGTGACACAGAGTTGCTGAAGGTTATCAATGATAAGAGAGATACTCAAACTAAAAGGCAAACTAAATGGGTTTAAGGGTTTTGGTTTAGGGTGCAATGCAGCTTTTAATCGTTCACTGTAATAGCAGTTTAGGCTTCCAAAGTTTAAGACAGGAATGAATATAAAAAATGATCAGTAAAGGCATTTTACCAAAAAAATGTCTTTAATAATCCCTTAAGATTTTGACGATGAGACTATTAAAGGCATTTTTTACTAAAAATGCATTCAATAATCCCCTTTAATTTTTTAAAATAAATTATTGAAGGTGTTTTTATAGAAAACGCCTTCAATAATCTTCTCCATTTTTATCAGGGGATTATTCAATGTATTTTCTGAAAAAAACACCTTCAATAATCCCCTCTAATTTTTTAAAAAAATTATTGAAGGTATTTTTTTTGTAGAAAACACCTTCAATAATCCTTTCTTTTTTTTAATAAGGGATTATTCAAGGCATTTTCTACCAAAAACGCTTTCAATAATCCTTTGCAATTTTTTAGAGAAGATTATTCAAGGTATTTTCTGTAAAAAAAATACCTTCAAACCGTGATTTTTTTATTTGGGATTAGTCAAGGCGTTTTTACCTAGAAATGCCTTGAATATTCTTACAAAAAATTGAAGCCATTTTTTTTGGTAAAATGCCTTCACTAATCATTTTTTATATTATTTCCCCTATCTTGACTAAAAAGGCCTTGAATAATCCCCTAATAAAAATGGTCTAAAAAAAAAAAGGATTATTAAAAGCGTTTTCTACAAAAAAACGCGTTCAATAATTTTTTAAAAAAAATTAGATGGGATTATTGAAGGCATTTCCTCGTCAAAATTTAAGAAATGCCTTTTTTTTTCATAAAATACCTTGAATAATCCCCTTATAAAAATAGAGATCATTATTGAAGGTGTTTTTTATAAAAAAAACTACCTTCAATAATTTTCGTTAAAATTTAGAGGAGATTATTGAATGCGTTTTTAGTCAAAAACATCTTCAATAATCTCCTTGTTAAAATTTAAGGGGATTATTGAAGGCTTGTTTTCAGAAAACACCTTCAATAATCTCCTGATAAAAATAGAGATCATTTTAGTCAAACACTCCTTTAATAATCTCTTCATCAAAATTTAAATGGATTATTAAAGGCATTTTCTACCTAAAACACCTTCAATAATCCCCCAAAAAATTGAAGAGAATTACTGAAGGTGTTTTTCGTCAGAAACACCTTGAATAACCCCATTCAATAATCCTTCTAAAAAATGGGAAGGGATTATTGAAGGCATTTGTTGGCCAAAAATGCTTTCAATAATACCCTCAAAGAAATTGGAATCAAACACCCCTTAAATAATTTTACAAATTTTAATAATGGTAAATTGTAATTTTTTAAAACTCTCTCCAACTTAAAACATTAAAAGTTAGTGGCATTTGTTTGTTGAAAATGCCTCTATTTGTCAGATTTATGGGCGTTTGTCTTACAAACTCCATTAAAATTATCCCTAAACTTAGCGTATCGAATCCTCGACTTCAAGCTTCAGCTTCATTAATCTATTATTCTCTTTCTAGACTAACTATAATTTATTTTCCCTTTCATTTAGCTTTTACTATTAGAGCTTTGACTTTTGGAACCCTATTTTTACTATTCCTTCGTTATTTACTTTATCTTTTACTTCATTTTACTATTTCTTTAGCTTTTGCAATTTTTTTATAATTTTTGGTTTAAAATTTTTCTCCAAAACCCATCTTCCTCACATACCCATTTGGAACTCATTATCCCCTTCCCTTTCCTTTTATTTTTCTTCTTTTTTGGGTTTCCTCCTAACCAGATTTACCTTATTTCAACCCCAAATACAAATAGTCTAGCCTAATGTCTAGGTTAGCAACAAATTTATAAATGCTTTATATCAAGTAGCTAAGAAAATACTTGACAACAAAGAGTTAGAATTTTATAAACGGGATGGTGACCTTTCCCATCTGTTATAATTTGTCAAGGATAAGCTGAATAAAGTTGTTGAGGTAACTTCTGTAAGTATCATGAGGAGATCCTTTGATTGATATTGTCATAGTGTGCATAACTACATTGTTATTTTGGTCTTCCATAAGTACTGGTCTTATTATTATTTTTTATTTAATACATAGTATAATTAAGTATTTGACATGTTTATTTTCATATAATTTATTTATATAATTTTGGTCTAATGTATAGCAAGTACCAAATGGATAAAAATTGGATAAAAAAGTCAAGATTAAGTCAAGAGTACCAAAATGGAGTGAAAACTTTTTTTAGTTTTCCATTTAAGAATATAAGTGAACATAATATAATATTATGCCCATGTTTGAAGTGTGCAAATATCGAATGGTAAATGCGTGAAGTTATTTTGGAACATTTAATTTGTATTGGAATTATCCCAAGATATGTTAATTGGTATTTTCGTGAAGAGTTTGTACCGTCAAAGTCTTTGACTAGAGTTCATTCAACTTTATGGCTCTCCAACACCAACATGATCCTATTAGATAAGATGACATTGAAAGCATGTTGCAAGATGCTTTTAACATTCATAACCAATATTTTCATAATCTGTCTCTCTAAAAGTATGGATTTAATGAGTCAAACATTGAAATGAATGAATTTGGTGAACATGAGATATGTGTAGGTGACCAACAACCTAATGGAGAAGCATCAAAGTTTTATAGGTTGTTTGAGGATATGGATGAAAAACTTTATGAGGAATCTAAGCATTCAAGGCTACCTTTCTATGTGTGTCTTTTTCACTTGAAATGCTTATGTGGATGGATGAAAAACTCTTTGACTTTATTATTGGAGTTTATGAAAGAAATGTTTTCTTTTGCAAAAATCCATGAATCTTGTAAGGATTTTAAAAAAATGATCAAGGATTTGGGTCTTAGATATAAGAAAATTCATATTTGTCCCAATGATTTCATGTTGAATTGGAGTGATAAAAAAAATCAAGAATCTTGGAATTTGTGTGGTAATTCTCATTGGATGAAAAAAATCTTGATAAAAAGTTGAATGAGGATGACGATGATGTCAATGTAAAAAAAAGCCTGTAAATGTTTTACAGTATTTTGTATTAATACCAAGACTTCAATAACTCTTTATGTTTTTCAAAATTACAGATTCAATGAGGTGGCATTATGACAAGCGGATGGATGATAGATCATTAAGGCATCTAGTAGATTTCTTAGCATGAAAATCATTCTATTCTAGGTTTTTGGACTTTGCTTTTGATCCTTGAAATGTTATGCTTGAACTAGCATCTGATGGATTCAACCCATTCAAAATGATGAATACTTCTTATAGTACTTAGCCAGTTATATTGATTTCAACAATTTGCTATCATAGATTGCCATAAAGCAACAATCATTAGTCTTGTATATGATAATTCTTGAGAAAAAAGGTCCAAGTAATGATATAACATCTACTTACAACCTCTTATTAAAGAGTTAAAGTAATTATAAGAAAGAGTTGAGACCTACGATGCATCAAAAAAATTTTTTAATATGCGTGCTGTTTTATTATGGACTATCAATGATTTTTTTACTTATGTGAATTTATCTAGTTGGAGCATAAAAGGTCATTATGCTTGTCCATGTTGTGTTATATAGACATGTTCGAAGTGGTTACATAATGGTAAAAAGTTCAGTTATATGGCATATCATCGATGGTTAGATGATAATCATCGATTTAGATTCCAAAAATATCTCTTTGATAGAATAGAAGAGTTGAAAAGATGGCCTTTACCAATTAATGGGTCTAATATCTTGTCAAAGTTAAAAGATATTAATTTCACTTATGAAAAAATGACTTAATCAAGGAAAAGAGTAAGGGAGATCTTTAAAGGTGTTTGGCCTCCTATTACTCAAGTTGATGATACTAATACTCAAGTTGGTGATCTTGATGTTCAAAGTGATAAGGAGAAAGATGAAGAAGATGACCTCAATAAGTCTAAGTTATGGAAAAAAAAGAAGTATCTTTTTTAAGTTGCCTTATTAGGAATATAATTTATTACGTCATAACCTTAATGTGATGCACATAGAGAAAAATGTTTACAAAAATTTTATTAAGACAATTCTCAATGTGAATAAAAGATTAAAAGATGACTTTAAGAGTGGCTTAACCTACTTGATATGGTAATTCGCCCTAACCTTCATCTGAAGTTGCATCCTAATAGAAAATATCGATTGCTTCCTATGTGTTTTGGGATTTCTAAAGCTGAGAAAGATGTGTTTTGCAAGGTTTTGAAAAATATGAAAGTTTCAAATGGCTATACGTCAAATATATCAAGATGTGTGAATCTGAAAAAGTGAAAACTTTCTTCATTTAAGTCACATGATTATCACATTATGATGCAAGACTTACTTCCCCTTGTTTTATGTTCATCTATGTCAAAGCAAGTCACTTCAGTGGTAATTGAATTGAGTAATATATTTAAAGCTCTTTATGGGAAAGTTCTGAATATGGAAAAGCTTGACAAACTTCAAGATCGAGCTGCGATTAATTTATGCCATTTAGAGAAGATTTTGCCTCCAAACTTCTTCACTATTATGATGCATTTGGTTATCCATCTTTCATATAAAGCAAAAGTCAGTGGATCAATTTATTATCAATGGATGTATCTTATCAAAAGGTATTATTTGCTAATAGCTTGATTAGGTTGTTAGTGTTGATCATATCACTCTAGTTAAAAAGATATATGACAAATATTTTATGCCTTAAGATTTTAGGGAGATTAAAGTCTTATTGTCACAACAAACGCTATCTGGAAGGTTTTATTGCTAAAAGACATTTAGTGGAAGAGTGTATGACATTTTATTCTAATTATTTGGAAGATGTTGAAACAAGATTTAATAAACCATCGAGAAATGTTAGTATACAGCATATTGCCTATAGTTATCTTTTGAAAGTTTTGGACAACCAATAGGTCAAGCTGAAGTGGTAGAGTTAGATGATAAATCTTTGGCACAAGCACATCGATATGTTCTTTTTCATCATAACTCAATTGAATCATTTCGCACGTAAGTTTTCTTACAAGGAAATAATTCATTCCATTAAGCATAATTTATTGTATTTTTCTTATTGTTAGTACTTTACCATGATGCTTTGTAGTGAGTATAGAAAAAATTTGAGAGCTCATGCACATTATCGATGATAAACCCTTGAGAGCTTGATAAGTTATTCACAAAAAATTTTCATGAATGATTAGGAGCAACTGTAAGCAATGCCATACTTTTCATTAAGAGAAATCTACATATAGTGCTTAAGGTATAAATAAAATTAATAACATATATATATATATTTATTCCACCTTTATAGTTTGGAGTGGAAGGCTTGTTAGTGAAGAGGTGAATTATCTTTCACAAAGGCTGAACAGGATTGTGAAGCGATACAAAGGTTTCATCATCAATGGATTTAGATTTGACATTAAATCCTGTGAAAAATTTAAAAGTACACAAAATTCAGGAGTTATTGTTACTTCATCAACTACTTGCTATTCTAATGCTAAGGATATAAATCATTTAGAGGGAAATGTTGACTATTATGGCATGATTAATGACATCATTGAGTTAGATTATTATTGCAAGTGGAAAGTTATCTTATTTCAGTGTGATTGGGCCATGTGAATAGTATGAGAGGTATTAAGAAAGATCGGTTTGGATATATAATTGTGAATTTTTATGAATTAATTCACACCGGACAACAACTCATTAATGAACCTTATGTTTTTTCCTCTCAACTCAAACAAGTTTTTTATTTTGAAGACCCCATAGAATTGGGTTGATTTGTTGTTCTTCGAAACACAGCTAGAGACTTATTTCATATGGGATCAGATACCAGAATGATGTTGAACATGGAAATGAATGTTTTCTTTTTGCTGAACAAAACTTGGATGAAAATATCTCTAGTACCTCTGCTCAGTGGGTCCGCAAAGATGTCAATGAAGACATTTATGAACCATGATGGATCATCCATATTTTGTAATTCGAGTGCTTAAAACATAATGTAATAAATGCTTGCATGTAATTTAAGTCACATTCACTTTTTTATATTTATTGTATTGTAAACCATACATTATCTTTTAATTTAATTAAATCGATATGTTCTTTATATATCGTTGGTTATGATTTCTTAACTTCTCAATGTCTTTATATATGTTCTTTACATATGTTTTTTATATATTCATTTTTATGATGCAACTAAGCTACAATGCGAAGGAGTAGATTGAAAGGAATACATATCATAGATATTAGTTCAGAATCAACTGCAACACCAGTTGACCTTGCCTATGGACTGAATCTTTTGAAGGGGAATGTATGTACTGTCAGTTCTAACTCAATCACTTTTAACCCTTCAACTGATATTGGATCTGGTAATACAGGATATCTAGGTTTATATAGTATCCCGTCAATTGATTTGGTTTTAATTTGAATGTAGGTACCATAAACCCCATATTTAGATTTTGATTATAATGATTAAAGTATTGGTAATTTACAAATTGATTTTTTATTTTTTGCCGTTGAAAACAATGGTCAACGGAGGATCAGAGGCTGGATAACTTTGAAAGAATTGTTTGCACTACCTCTGAACGAGCGTATTATAGTGTCTACAAACTCTAATAGGCAACCAATTGGAAAATAGTCTCAATTGTTGGCTAGATTTTTAGGCATGATTGCCTATAATGGAATGAAATTGCCTATTCATTATGAAATGTGGCATAAAGTTCCACCAAAAGTTAAGGCTGATGCTTTAAACTTTATTGAGGTATTGGTATAATTAATTACATATAAAAAAATTAATTATTTTAAATTTGGTTTATTGATTAAAACTTTT
Source organism: Durio zibethinus (assembly GCF_047325235.1). Classification (NCBI taxonomy): domain Eukaryota; kingdom Viridiplantae; phylum Streptophyta; class Magnoliopsida; order Malvales; family Malvaceae; genus Durio; species Durio zibethinus. Next base: position 10,987,592 of record NC_143185.1, read on the forward strand.
TTTTTATTATTACAGTCAAGATTTGTACTTGAAATACCAACTTCATTTGTGCTTAAGTCATTGAGAAAGAAATGGAAAGACTATAAGCATAATTTGAAGAAAAACTATTTCGATTGAAATACTACTGTAGAGGCCACAAAAGAAAATCTACCTCAAAATGTGATTAGGTGGCAATGTAAACAATTAGTTAGATTTTGGTTCTCAAAAAAGGAGAGGTACTAATTTATAACTTTTAATAATAAAGATGTTTTATGATTTAAGTTGGTAATATTTGTATTTCTACCATATACATAATTATTTTTTATGATAGGAAAGAGAACAAATTGGGATTGGTAGCAAAAAGCAACAAAAATATAGTCAAACAAGTAGATCAAAAAATTTTGTAAGAAAGCAAAAAGAAATAGTAAGTTTATGATATTAAACTTATCCAAATTATTGAACTTGGTTTTCATTGTTGATATATGTGTCGTAATTTGCAATTTATGTTTGTTTACAACTTTTTATGCTGTTACAAGGTAAAAATGCAAATTTACAATTATTGTTCTATTTTAATAGTTTTGATAGTTTCAATACATGATATTAAATTTATCCAAATTATTAAACTTAATTTTCACAATTGATGTGTGAAAAAGTTATTATTTACATCTATTTAGGACTTTTTGTGCCGTTAATAGGTAAAAACACAACTTTGCTATTATTGTTCTATTTTAACAGTTTGGATAGCTCCAATACATGATATTAAACTTGTCCAAATGATTGAACTTGGTTTCCACAGTTGATATGTTTGAAAAAGTTATTGTTTACATCTGTTTAAGATTTTTTGTGCTGTTAAGAGGCAAACATGCAAATTTGTTGTTATTATTCTATTTTAACAGTTTGCATAGCTTCAATACATGATATTAAACTTGTTGGAATAATTGAACTTGGTTTCCACAATTGATATGTGTGAAAAAAGCTAACATTTACATCTGTTTAGGACTTTTTATGCCGTTAAAAGGCAAAATGCAAATTTGATATTATTGTTCTATTTTAATGGTTTGGATAGCTTCAATTCATGATATTAAACTTATCCAAATGATTGAACTTGGTTTTTATGGTTGATATGTGTGAAAAATTTTTTGTTTGTCTATTTAAGACTATTTTTACCATTAAAAAACAAAAATACAAATTTGCTATTATTATTTTATTTTAACAGTTTAAATCACTTCAATACATGATATTAAACTTGATAGTTTTATTTGATTAATTTATAGGAGAAAGTGAAAGAGAAAATGGCTGCTGAGATTGAAGTATCATCTAATGGTTCTGTTAACATGCAAGAATTAAAATTTTGGATTTTCATAGAAGTTGCTAGAGAAGAAAGACATGAATGGGTCTCAGGCCTTGGATTAGGTCCAACATCATCTAGCTACTATAGACGTATCTTTTAATAATTTATATTATTAATAAGTCAGTCTTCACAAGACATTTTCATATTGAAAGAGGAGTTCAAACTATACAACAACGTTTCTAGCAAATAGAAGCAAAAAGAGAATACGAGCATGGTAAAATTGAAGAAGAACGTGCTAGAATGAACTAAAAGCATGCAAGCTTTCAATAGTTGCATGATTCATTCGATACTGTTTATGAATTTTGTGCAATAACAATTTCCAAGAACTAATCTAGGTGATCCACTAACTCAGGTATTATATTTAATGACTATTTATATTTTTTTAGTATAAAAAATAGCTTATTATTAAGTGTTAAAACTTATCTGATATTATTCAATAGGTTCTTAAGCACACTAGTGACTAAGGTGAAAATAATCCTTCATCAAATGACAGTGTTTCAAATCTATGCAGTCATAGTTTCATACATTTTAAATTTTCTGGTAAATGTACTAAAATAATTTGAATGTTATTGCATGTATTATTAAACTTTGTGTTAGATGCATATTGAACAAATTATGTATTTATAATATCTAGTTTATGAATTTAAGTTTGTTTTTATTTCTTTTAACATTTTTATTTAATGATAATAATAAACATTAAAAGAAATTTTTAAAAAAAATGTAAAGTTCTTAATTTCGCGGCATTTGTGTTCAAAAACACCACTAAATGCTAAATTTTGTGATGTTTGCACCATAAAACACAGCTAAATTAGCGACGTTTTCTATACAAATGCCGCTAAATAGAGCAGCATTTTATGATACAAATGCCACTAAATTGGTGGCGTTTTCCTTATACAAACACCACTAAATTACCAACGATTGTGTTTATAAATGTCACTAAATTAGCAACATTTCTTATAAAGCACTGCCATTTTCCCCAATGCGACTATAGCCAATACTATTAGTGTTGTGTTTGGTGAACACCATGCTAAACATTAAAAAAATTGCCACTAAAGACCTAACCCTTGTAGTGGCCTTTTAGGGCTTAAGTAAAGAAAAAAAAGGGAAGAAGAGAGACAACAATAAAAGAAATAGGCCGGTTCGATAACACTGTTTCATGAAGGAAAAGATGAAAAGAAAAAAAGAGGAGAGAAGAAGAAAAAATAAAAAATAAAGAAAGGGAAACAATTGTGTTGGCGGGGCATGCAGATGCAATATGGTAGAAACTCACCAGACTTTGGAGAAATGAAAGGGCTGCTAGGCTTTTAAGTTAGGAAAGAGCTTTCATTTTTTTAAGGGAAAGTTGAAATAATTTGAGAAAAAAATAGCTTTTTTATATAAAAAAAATTCAAAAATAAAAGGAAGGCAATTTTGAATCAACCTAAACCCGAACCCAATGACCTGACCATTTTGCATGGGGCTAACCAAAAACAACTTTAGATCTAGCTTTAACAATTGTGGGCTCTTCTTTTTATTAGGTCAAACCCAATAGTTTTGTAAATTTTTTTGTTATTTCATTTGTTTGTTTGTTTATTTTCCCCTAATTGCATGCACATTTATATTAGATCTTAAATAAGTATATATTCTAAGCTAATTAGTGTCAAATGATATAAAAAAAAAAAAAGAAATATCATTCCAAAATTCAGATATTTAGATAATTTTAAAAGTTGTAAATGTATTTATTTGTATCATATGAGAACCCTTGCATCATGTGCATTCATAAAACGAAAAAAAATGAATTTCCGATGATAGGACTCCAAAAAATCTAAGTAGTGATTCCTAATAATTCCTTGATAAGAAAAAACTTTTAAAAATTGTTAGAGTATCAAAATATTTAGAAACTCTTTTCAATTCAAAGATTTTCATTTTTTTTTTAATTTGAATAATTAAAAAATTAAAAAAGAGAAATAAAATATAAAATATCTAAAAATAAATAAATTTTTGGAAATAAATTTATTTATGGATAATTGTATCAAGGTATAACTTTTAGGGTGGAAAAATAATAATTTTTTAGAAAAATGAAAAAAAAATGAATTTCTACGGATGAGATCCTAAAGAAGTTTGAGTAATAATTATTTAAGAATCTCTAGGTGAGAGAATCTTTCTAAAACACTGCCAAAGTATTGGAGCATTTAGAATAATTTTCAATAAATGTTTTTGTTTACTTCTTATTTAATAAAAAAAAAAGAAATAAACTGTCATGAAAAGAAAATATTACTTGGATTAGAGTATGACTATTATGTTACTATATATACGTTTTATATATTGATTTTGAGTATAAATATGAACTGTCAAGAATAGGACTCTTGAGAAGTCTGAATAGTGATTCTTAAAAAATCACTAGGTGAAAAAATCTCTCTTAATATTGCCAAAATATTGGAATATTTTTAAAAATTTTTCAATACACAAGGTTCTTATTTATCTTTCAAGCAAATGATTAAAAAAAAAAGGACAAAAACAAGAAGATGCTTTGGTTGCAATAAATCAAGGAAATAATTTTTTAATATCAAACTTAAGTCATTTTTGTCAAAAATTAAAAGATAACATATGATTAATTGATACCATTTTTAAAACAAAAACTGTGGAGGTGCTAATCATTTTTTACATGTAATCACACTCTACAACCCTAATTTGATTTTAGTAGACCAAAAATTAAAATTGTATTAGTTTTAATTAATTTAAAAATTTTATTAAAAAAAATAAACTTTTTACATGGCCAATCACACTTAACGAAAAATAATTGGTAACAACTCCCTTTGTTTTTAAATTTTTAAAATTTTTATCAAGCGATTTCCAAAACTATTATGACAGCTAGTGGTGATGATTGTATTTTTCTTACGCTCTTTATTGTTTTGGTGTTTTTTCAATAATGAGTTGTTATCAGTCTAGATGCGGGCCCTATATTGGATTAAATCTAGTAAAGAAGACATTACTATTTCAACGGCAGCATGATGAAATGATCTAAGAACGTGCACTCTATTAGCGGATAGATACAATGTGAGAGCCTCAATGCAATGGTCTCCACCTCCTAATGGTTTCTTAAAGTTCAATATCGATGGATCGACCAATTTAAGGAAAACTAGAGCTTGCTGGATGTGGTGGTATTTTGCAAAATGATAAGGGGAATGTGATAACAATGTTCTCAGGGCCTATAGGAATCCAAGATTCTAATGTGGCAGAGTAGTTGGCTATTAAAGTTGCACTAGAGGTGGCGAGAAATATTGACTGGAGATGGTACTTGGGGGCTAATCATTGAATTAGACTTATTGTAGCTGTATATTGGTTTGAAAAGGTAAACTCAAGATCTTGGAAGTTATAGGATATACTTTTAGTAATTGACATATGAAGTGAAAATGAAAAACGCACTTGGAGAAACTAATGGATGGCGAATGCGGTGGCTAAAGAAAAGGTAAATAAAACTAAGATGTTTGTTACCTTGTGGTAATGGATAAGGAGTTGTGGTCAATGAGGTCTTATGGGTTTGGGGTTGGATTATTCATAAACTGTGAGCTAAGGTATATTATATTTATGTTCCTAGGTGAGCTTCAAATATGCATAATGTATCATAAACCTTATCTTTTTAATAAAATCCAATTGATTTAGCAAAAAGAAAATTTTATTAAGTTTTGTTTTAAAAGATCAATTTTTTGATGTTGTTAACTTAATTTTCATATTATAATATTATTTTTATGCTTATCTTTATCTTTTATTACAATTAGAATTATCATATTTTTTTAAGTGTTACGACACTTTTAATACATTTTATGTCAAATAACATGAATTTTACAATTATTTTTACCTATTGGCATTAGCAATTTTTATTTGACTAAGTTTTTTTTTTCTAGTTTAAAATACTAATTCTTTCAACATTTTAACTTAATTATTTATGTTACAATAATTTTTTATGTTTATTCTTATATTTCATTATGTTTAGAATATTCTTTATTTTTCCTTAGTGCTTACAATATTTCTAATATATTTCATGCAACATTATGTGAATTTATGAAATTCTCACATGTTTTACATTAATAATTTTTATTTTAAATAATCAATTCTTTTATGTGCCCAACTTAATTATTTACATAAAAACAATATTTTTTTACGATTGTTTTTACCTTCATTATGTTTGGAATTATCTTCACTCTTTCTTAAGGTGTTATGATACTTTTAATTCATTTTACACTAGTTGATACAAACTTTACGAAGCTATTTACGTTAACAATTTTTTATTTAGAATTTTTATTTATTTTAAAATATAAATTTCTTCTACATTGTCAACTTAATTATATAAGTTATAATAATATTCTTTTATGCTTATTCTTACCTTCCAATATAAAAAAAAATTATCATAACTTTTTTTAGGGTTGTACAATACATCAAACCTATTTAACTCCAAGTAGTATGAATTTTACAATTTTTTTCACTTGTTTACATTAACATTTTTTGATTAATTTTTTATGATGCTAACTTAAGTATGTACATTACAATAAAAATTGTTTATGCTTGTTCTTGCCTTTCTTTATATTTGAAAAACTTTTTTAGGGTGTGACAACATTTCTAACCTTATTTTATTGCAAATGACTCAAATTTATAATTATTCTTATATTTTTACGTTCATAATTTTTTATTTTAAAATATGAATTTTTACATTACCGACTTAACTATTTTATATTACAACAATATCATTTTATGCTTGTTCTTATCTTTCATTATGCTCAAATATCATAACTATTTTTTAGGTTGTTACAAAACTTTTAATACATTTTATATCAAATTATACAAATTTTATGATTATTCTCAACTATTTAGATTAAAATTTTTTTATTAAACGTTTTTTAAAAGATCAATTCTTTGACGTTGCCAATTTAATTATTTACATTATAATAATATTTTTATGCTTGTTTTTGCCTTCTATTATATTTAGAATTATCATAATTTTTTCGTTAGGTGTTGTGAAAATTTTAACCAATTTTATGCTAAATGATATGAATTTTACTATTATTTTCTCCTATTCACATTAGCAATTTTTCTTTGATTAAGTTTTTTCTAATTTAAAATATCAATTCTTTTATATTTTTAATTTAATTATATACATTATAATAATATTTTTTTACACTTATTCTAACATTCCATTAATTTAAAATTATTTTTACTTTTTCTTAGGGTATTTCAATATTTTTAATGTATTTTATGTCGAATGATGTTAATTTACAATATTTTCACCTTTTCACATTAATAATTTTTTATTTTAAAATATAATTCTTTTTACATGTCTAACGTAATTACTTACATAACAATAATATTTAATTTAAGTAAATTATAAAAAAAAATATCTTGTTATTTTTTGCCTATTAAAAATGTCTTCTAATATTTAAAAGGTGACAATCATTTATGATTTATTTATTATATTTTTTCCCAAAACCTTTATTTTTTTCTCTTTTTTTAGATCTTTTCTTTTTCTTTTTCTTTTTCATTCCTCCTTAATACTCTTCTTTTTTCTCTTTGTAAAATCAGAAAAATTGAAAATCAATTTTATTTTTAGACTACCAAACTTGCAATTCAAATTGTAATAACTTTCAAATAAAAATAATCAACTTATAGAAAAAATTCCTAAAGCCTCTACGCTTTCTTATTCTTACAATTCTAGAACTTTCCTCTACTTTGATTATTCCTACAAATAATTTCACCCATGGCCATGGCTAAGGCAAGAATAACTTGCTTTTGTTTGTCATCTAAACATCCTTCTTCTTTGTCTTTCTTCATTGTAAAAGCTAATTTCTCTTCACTTGTAACATTTTGGTCCTCATCACACATCAACCTAAACTCCTACATTTTCTTTTCATTTGTTCTACTTATAAAAACCCATAATGGATTTATAATACTCTCATCACCCTTTTCCTCCTCCTAACCCCCAAACCATACCCAAAATATCAACACCAAGGTCAATTTTTCCCTTTTAAACTCAGCTTTGAAGAGTTTTGATATTATAAGGAAAGAGTAAATGGATTCTGAAACGTTTCAAAATAAGCATTGTACAAATCAAAACTCCTTCCTACTTATGATCCCTTTAAAAAAAAACCATTTATTATAGAACCCCAAAACCTAATAGTACTCCCAAGATGAATACCAAATTAATTTCAACTTTAATTCTTAAAATAAGCTGCCTTATGTTTGGAGAGTTTTCATATTATGAACAAATCGAACAAAGTTGTTTCATCTTAGTTCTTTTTTATGGATTCTAATCTTGCCACAAAAAAAAAATGTTAAAGAAAAAGGGAAAAATAAAAGAAAAAATGAAAAGAAACGAAAAATATACAAGTTTTTGGTAAAAATATAGTAAAACAAATCATAAAATAGTTAAATTTTAATTTTTTAAATCTTAGAAGGTATTTTTAATCCCCCTCAAACCACAAGATATATTTATGTAATTTACCCTAATATTTTTACATTTGTTCTTATCTTCTATTATGCTTAGAAATATCTTTACTCTTTTTGGGATGTTACAACACTTTTAATACATTTATTTACGTTAACAATTTTTTTCTTTGATCAATTGTTTTATTTTCAAATATCAATTTTTTTTACGTTACAATAATATCTTTTTCATTTATTTTTACCTTCCATTACATTTAAAATTATTTTTACTCTTTTTTAGAGTGTTACGACTTTTCCAACTCATTTTACACAAAATACTACAAATGTTATAATTTTTCTCACATTTTTACATTTACAATTTTGTGATTAATTTTTTTGTTGTAAAATATCAATTCTTTTATGTTAACTTAGTCATTTACGTTGCAATAATATATTTTTATACTTATTCTTATCTTCCAATATATTTATAATTATCCATACTCTTTCTTATAGTATTACGACACCGCTAATCCATTTTTCGTCAAATAGTACAAATTTTACCATTATTCTCACCCTTTTACATTAAAATAATATTTTTACATTTTTTATTTTAAAATATCTATTCATATACTTTATCAACTTAATTATTTATATAACAATAATATCTTTTTAGGTTTCTTCATAAGTTATATTACGTTTAAAATTATTTGTATTCTTTTTTAAGGTGTAACAACACTTTTAACCATTTTACTTTAAATGACATAAATTTTACAATTTTTCTCACATGTTTTCATTAATAATTTTAATTAATTTTTTATTTTAAAATATTATCTCTTTTACCCACTATAAGAAAATGAAATACTAGTGGCAATTTTGTAGTGGCATTTAACTTAAAAATGCCACTAGCTTTCGTGTTTTTATAAAAATTAAAATATTTTTTTATCAAAATGCCACTAAATATTCAAATAATGGCATTTATACTTATAAATGCTACTAAATACAGAAATTAACGACGTTTATCGACTAAAACACCTTAAATAATCATCTTTAAAAAATTGAAGTGATTATTGAAAGTGTTTTTTACAGAAAATGCCTTGAATAATCTCCTCATAAAAAATGGATAGGGGATTATTGAAAGCATTTTTTGTAGACAACGCCTTGAATAATCCTCTCATAAAAAAATAAAAGTGATTATTAAAGGTGTTTTCTGCCAAAGATGCCTTCAATAATCTCCTCATCAAAATTTAAAGAGATTATTGAAGGGGTATTTAGCCTAAAATAATACCATTCAATAATCATCTCTTAAATAATACCGTTCAATTCTAAAAATTAGAGTAACTCAGTTGGTTAAAGTATACGGTAGTTAACCATAAGGTTATAGGTTCAATCCCTCCCTTTAACATTTTTTTGGCTTTTCAAGGGATTATTCAAGGTATTTCCAGTAAAAAATACCTTCAATAATCCCCTGAAACAATGGGAAGGGATTATTGAAGGTATTTTTTGCTAGAAAATACCTTCAATAACCCCATTCAATTTTTTATAAGAGATTATTCATGACGTTTTTAGCCAAAAATGCCTTTAATAATCCTCCCAAACAATGGGAAAGAATTATTGAAGGCATTTTTTGCTAGAAATGCCTTGAATATCTTCATTCAATTTTGTGTAAAGGATTATTCAAGGTGTGTTTTGGATAAAAGCGACTTGAATAATCCCCCCAAAACAATGGGAGGAGAAGTCAGTTGTACATTTATGCCCAAAAAATATTTGGTTTATATATGTGATACTACGAATTACATTTTGAAATTTACATTACAAACATTGTAGTTTTTTAATAAATTGACCACACATCCGAATTTAAAATTGATAACGTTGCTATATAAATATACTTTTTTCAAATAATCGCACTAAATATATGTGTATTCATATAAGCTGACAATTGATATAAAACAAATATAAGCCAATAATATTAAACCAATACCCCCAATCTAGAAACTTAAATTATCCATTCAACATGGCATGTTAAAAACATTAGAACAAATGAAATGCATATATTTACACCCAACCAACAATCTCCAACCTCAAGGTTTAACAAATGATAATACATACTCACATCACTCTTTACAAACTTCATCAAGTTTGTCTATCGTAAAGTTTCCTTTACTCTCCCACTAAAAAAAATCAGAAGTAAATGTTAATAAATGATAACATAATTTAGCTTTTTTTGGAAGATATAATGATTTTATGAAATTAATACTAACCTTGAATGGTGTGGCCATAAAATCATATGATACTATCTCTCTTATAAAACGAAGGACATAATAGCCACATTCGGTATATCCTGATTGATGAGGTATCTGAAAAATAAATTTAGTGGGTTTAGGAAACATATATCTAAACAAACTTAGCATAAAAGAATAAATTTTACATTTACCGATAATGACACCCAATTTATCTTTGCTTTCTTATCAACTGCAGACATTATCCTAAATTGAAAAGAAAAAAATTACTTAATACAAAAATAAAAGTAATTATGAAGAAACAGAAGATAATATAATAACATATAATACCTCTTTATAAATTTTTAATATCGGGGTTAGGCATCATCGTTGATTGAGCGAAATTAAATAAATATGGTGTAAAGGAATTGGTTTCAATCACAATAACCAGACAATAATGATTACGAAACAATAAGAATGATATACTCAAATTAGGCATCATCTCATATTCGAGTAAGGTTGAAATAATTATTTGTATGAATATAACTTACGCAGCATTATACGGGAGCAAATAATAACTTACCTACTTATGTTGATAATTTTATTTAATATTTTAAAAATATTATTTCTTTTATCTTCTTTTTTTTTTCCTTGAAAAGATTTTTTAAATGTTAGAATTATCTATTAATAATAATTAATTTTTATAGTTATGATGTGAGAGTTAAATAATTAAATCTAAGTTAAAAAGTTTACATATATGTATGGTTATTTTTTTTAATAGAAGCATAATCAATAGTTAATATTAATTGTTGTAAATTTAATGGTAATTATTCCATTACATTATAGTAAGATCCATAATTTTAAACTTACTATGTAAGTCTCAAAAAGTTGTTCTACGGGATCAACAGCTGATCTCCAACTCCTTATCTTTGTGCTAAATATTAGGTAGTTCTATTGTTAGTTATTCCCTCTCAAATGACCATATTGCTTCTTTGCCAAATGGTATTTTATCATTTGTCCAGTTGAATGCTAAGATAGTTGTGGTAGCTACCTTGTATAAGAGATAATTATGCAATTACACCAACACCTGTTGGTCATAGTGGCAAGCAGCTCGATTCCCCTTAAGTAAAGTCTCGGTTTCAAGTCTTGTGAATGAAAAAAATAGGCTTAGGAAAGCTTTCCCTTTTATGGGGTCTGACTTGATTTGACTCTGAATTAGTCGAGACCCAAAGTGGCTATTGAACACCAAGAGGTCCCAGACAAAAAAAAAATTATGCAATCACAATAAATAATTATGTAAAATTCATCGCTTATAATTATAGATTCTATATAAATTTTAATGAATCTTACACCATTTTAAATTATGATTAATTGTAATACAATAATTATAGATAATATACTACCTGTCTAAGCATGCATGCGCCACTTGGGGAATTCTATTTATACTCTATTTATTACTCTATACAACCCACTTATAAATACACCCCAAATTAAAAACTCAATTTTTTATTTTTACTAATTACACCCACGGTCCCCACTTTCTATTTTCCATTTCTACCATTTCTCTCTTCACTTTTTAATCCAAAAAGAAAAACCCTAAATCCATCAAATTAACCCCAAATCACTTGTGTTTTTAAGTTTTCCACTAATTAAAGGTAAATTATTTTCGATTGATTTTGCTTGAATTATGGTTGAAATCATGTGAATATAGGTTAAGGTTTGCGATAAGATTTAAGTGAAATCGAGCTTCTTGAAAATAGATATTCGAGAAACTTTAAGACTTTTTAGAAATCCATTTCCAAGAGCTTCAATGATTCTCGGATATATATTTTCGAGAAGTCTAAAAACTTCTTGCTTATCCATTTTCAAGAATCATTAAAGTTTCTTGAAAAAAGATTTTCAAAAAGCCTTAAAACTTTTTGGATGTCCATTTTCAAAAGCCCTTAAAGTTTCTTAGATATCTATCTCCAGAAATCTTTAAAAATTTTCAAAAGTGAATTTCTTACCTTTAATCACTGAAAACCTTACTCATGCAAATCCATGTCCCATAAGTTGTTCAAGAATGACTTAATTAAAAATATTTGCGCTTATAGACCCATTTATTTGATCATGTATGCAAATATAACTGAAATGGATATTCTCAAACATGCAAGGCACAAACCTATTTTTTTTTCTTGAGACTCCAGAAAACCAAGAACACATTTTTCTGATTTTCTAGTTTTGCATGGGTAAAAGAGTGTTCTTGATTTTCTGATTTCAAGACAAGAACACCTTTATGTCTATGCATATTTGAGAACTAACATGTCTTTTTCATTTGCATAAATGATCAAGTATGAGCACATTTGATTCGACCCTTCCCACCCATGCTTGCTTTAGAATTTATCTCCAATGTTCTCACATTTGTATTATTTATTTTAAGATTAAGTATATTTATTTTATTTAAATGTAAATTAAATGTTATTAATAGTTTATAACTAAATATATATATTTAAACAAAAATTTATGTATTTTCAAAAATAAATATTCAAAAATATAATGTAAATCTCGAAAATAAATTTTTAAAAATATAATAAAATTTTGAAAATAAAATTTTGAAAATTTTATTTCACTCTTGAAAATAAAATTTTTGACAATTATATTGTATTCTCAAAAATCTATTTCGAAAAATGCAATTGCATGTTCGAAAAATCCATTTTTGAAAATGTAACATAATTCTCTCCATCATTGAATTCAAAAAAAAAAAAAAAAAAAATTGAATGTAAAAACTATTGAATTGTTTTTGTCGTTTACTAAAAATTAAAATCGATATTTTCTATATAGTTACTGTGTAAAAAAATTTTGGTATATTTAGAAGTCCCGCGCCACTTAAGATTAGCATGTCACACCAACTACTAAATTAAGAGCAGAATTCCCAATGACTGACACGTCCCCACTTGGATTCCTAACTAGCTATCAAGAAACCCCACAAATCAGTCTTGTTTGCCAGATGTATTTCATTGATTGCCTTGTGCTAGTTTAGGTGTAAAATATCTGCAGCCTTGCACCTCAGCTCACCAAGACAAAATAGGATAAAGTAAATCAAAACAAATGGATAAAGGCATCCCAACCACCAATCTGATGCTTAGAATCAAAATCCAACAGTTTCACTTAGCGAAATTCCTAAAACACCAAGAAGAAGCTCTCTAAAAACCGTTGAAATTTTGCAATCAAAACATTTCACATTAAAGCATAGAAAATATCGATGAATATCGGCAGAAGAATGTTTTTGGAGCAAAACAGAGATCATTAATGTACCATTACATTTATAGTCTTTCCAGGGTACTGTTCATTGCTTTTATGTACATGAAATCATGCCTACATATTAGCACCCCTCGTCGGACGACATACATGGTTCCTTTTGCGTGCGTGTTCTTCATTATGGTGTTGTGTTCGACAAGCATATCCATACCAGCAATCCTCCCTTTGTGATGCATCAGAGGGTAGAAGCTATAATCTCAAATGAGCAGCACAAGTTAAAACGGAAACCAATACCATTTAGATTTAAAGAACTAAAATAACCAATCAAAATTCAAAATCATGTCTAATTAACAACTTGTTCATATTATGCATAACTATGAAATTTGGAAAAGCTTACATATTTGGGCATTGAAACCCGGAACCAATACAGAAGAAACGAGACCAGCTTTTCATGACAAGTGCTGCATTTAAAACAGAACTAAAAGTTAAACATGTCACCATTTTAACAGCAACAAAGACAGCAACAGCTAAGGAAAAACCAAGCAAGCATAAAACCACAAGATAGTCTACCTAAAATTATATATATATATATATATATGACAAGAATTACAGAAATGTTGAGCTTTTACAGGAAACATAAAGGGTTCATTTGGTACACTTGACGATGGAGAGAATAGGATAAAATCCCCTTATATACAATGACAGAATTCAGTTAAGAGGATAGGATGAGTAATAAAATGACAGCCTCCTAATATAAAGTGATTCAATGGCCATCTGACACGTATACAAAAATTTTTCAACATGGTACATCTGCTAGAGCAAAAGATCATAAAGGAAAAAAAGAATAGTGATTAGTAACCACTGATTATTCGACATGGGAAGCAGGTAAATATCAGACCAATAGAAACCCCAAAACTAATGGTTTGGGCTTCTTAACAGTCAACCAGGGAAAAAAAAAAAAAAGAGCACTGTGAGGTAAAAGCTTCAAACAAAACAAAAATTACCAGCAAACATGTGTTGCTGCAGTTATCCTCTCAGCATGATTGAGTGGCATCCTTGTTCGGTCTACAATTAAGTAAAAACCACGTTCAGAAATATCCTCACAAACAAAATTAAAAAGTTCATTATCTTGGAAAATCTATCACGTTGCCAGTGATATTAAATTGAAAAACAATTACATCAAATTATAGAAGATGAAAAAGTATGCAAATTGAGTTCCATTGCTTTTGAGCTCTATTCATGGTTGTCATTACTGTATTGATAGTGTTGTTACTGGGTGGCATATGAATTTACTGAAAACCATATTATGAACTTAATTTTGTTTCAATATGTTACCTCTAGTACTAGTTTATCTTAGACATCAGCCTGTTTCAGTAAATTTAAGGGAAAATGGTGCCTCATTCAGTATGCAGTCAACAAAGGCAGATATTTTTTCTTAGCAATTTGTATCGAATATATCAAAAAACTAGAAAATGGACGTTCTACAGAATCCAAAGTAATTGGAGAAAAAACCAGCCCTACATTCTTCTCTTGGTCTTTCCATCTCACAAAAGACATTTCTTTCCCAATTCATTTGCAAGCCATGATAGATACTTCAAGCTTCAGTAGTGACTATATCTGTGTTTATAAAACAACTTCAAAGGCAGGAGGTCTTTTCAGTAGAATGTAGAGTATCTAAGTTGGCTTTGAAGTCTCCAGTGAAATTACATAAGAAAGTAGAGAACCAACGAGGGCCAAAGAGACAGGTGGCATGAAGGTAGCTTTAGGGGAAGAAGTACTACACTTTTATGTTTTGGTGTAATCGTGGATATGCTTGGAACCTGGCATGTATTCATTTCTGTTAGGAAGCCAACCTAGTTGGTAATAAGAAATCTTAAAACATCTGTTGAACTCAACCCCTATATAAATGTTTTCCTTTTTCTTTCATTTTTATTTTGAAAGGATTTTAAAGGTTGTTAATATTCATATTTTCTTCATATGGTTCTTATTTATGTATAAGTGCTGTATATAAATATGCTATTAAAATGTATACTTTAAATTAATAATAAATCTGCAACAATAATTTGAAATGAATAGAACATACCATTTTAAGAGAAACTGAAACACTTAGCACAAAGGTACACATAACCTTGGTGCCATGTGCATTAACTACAAGCAAATGTTCTCTATTAAAACATCCAACAAAGACAAAATGAACAAGAACACATTTCATGCACAGATGGAAGAAGCTTAGATGCATCATTAAAAAAAAGGAACAAAGAAACTCTATGTTATGACATGGAACCACTAATGGCACCAAGATGAAAAGTCCTCCTATCCGTCCTCATAATGTTAAAGCTTGTTGGACAAGGAATCTTTAGACAACATGAAACCTAACCTAATGCAATTCAAGCAGAGTTCAAGAAAGCCATTATTTAGTATGTCAATGGACCAGAGCCATAAAAAGGTATTCATCATAATGATAATCACAACTTAAAATATCTTACTTTGGTAATAACTGATACGGTCATCCCTTATTCCTAATAAAAATTGTGGAATAAATGAAAACCACATAAGAAAGGTGAACTTACTAAAAGATAAAACTAAGATGATGTACCAATACAACCTATGTTACTCAGACTTACCTATCAGAATCAAACATGGGTATGTTAAAAACAGCCGCATTCAATTTTTCCTAAGTCACAACCACCATTCCCATGCCAACTTTGGAAATGTCAAATTTGATCAACATGAGTTTTATGAGCAAAGAGTTGAAACAACAAGCAAGACAATTAAGTTCCCAATCTTTGGAGCAGAAAAAATATGTTAAAATATCAACATACCAATTTCCCTATTGTTTAGATTTCTAATCCATTCTGCAATAACTTCCTGCAAGGTTCTCCCTGTCTGCGTAATACACCTCTCTGTGATCTACAAAAAAAAGTGCACCAAATCAGAACTTTACTGGTAACACAGTATAATATATTTATAGAATAACAATATAGTAAAGAGACTACCATACATCTTGTTCATATCTATTCATTTCATGTACCATGAAAGGAATCCTAGTTATAGTGTGTTCAGAAATCTGCACACCATATTTATCAGTAAAAATCGTAAAATTTTGTATGTCAAAAGCTGAAAATAAAATGTTAGCAACATGAAATTGTACAGAACCTTGCAAACAGAGATAAAGAGAAACTTTTCTAGCAATAAAAATTCAGCAATTATAGTCGGGCATGTAAGAACTAAAAAAATTAATACTCAAGCAGAAGCTGCTCAAGAACACCATTTATTTGTATGGAAAGAAACCAAGAGAGAGAGAGAGAGAAGGAGAGAGATTACAGAAAATGAGGAGCAACGGTCAATTTCATAGAAGTTTTTTCAAATGGCCAAGGGGTACTGTTACAACAAATTGCTCATTCAGATTGAAAAAAAAAATGCTCATGCTCGACCTCTTTTTATTTCAAAAGAAAGCCAAATTTGAAGGTAAGACAGAACAGCAAGGTAGGCTTGCTTGTAGCAAAAGCCATGTTTAATGACGTGCAACATCAGTCATCCATAAATAAACACCAAATGATAAGAGCACAAAGACAACAACGACACATTGGGAACCTTGTCCAGAATCAATGGACTAGGAGGTCAAGATCAATGCGGTTTTAACTAGCAACAATACCGGTCTAAAAGTCTCATGATTGCACACAGGATAAAAGTCACTTCTGGTAACCCTTTGAGCATGCCAATATGCACCACAAAATGTTCTATCACATCCCAAACCTGCAAGAGTGAAAATTGAAAATCTTAGAAAAAAATGTAAGAGGTTTGGGCTCGAACTTCAAGGGACATTCCCATGAGGCTCTGACTAAGCAAATGTCAATGCATACATACTCCACTCAATCAGATAGTTTGCCAGAATAATAGGTTTGGTGCGTTATGTTTCCTTTGGAAATTTTTAGTCAGCTTTCTTGAGAAGTTCAGGTATAATTGTTTGAGTTACAATGGATAGATTGTTGACTTTGATGGATTTCAAATTAGGCAGAGAAAGAATTGGAGGTGAGACCAAGAGCAAAAACATACCTTCATGATAAAAGAAACATATTGGAGGAAAAATAAAAGGAAAAGAAGAAAATAATTCATTTTTGTTAATAAATTATAAGCATCATACCATGTCAAGAACTCTACTGGCTCAAAGGTAAAAGAGTTATTGATTTTCCTTTCTTAACACAATTTTTTTAAGTATTTGGATGTGATTTTTACAAACCAAAATTCAAGGACAATTTAAACATTCGACAGCAGTATAGGGACTAAATTGAGCAGTAGCTCAAACAACTATAAGCAAGTACAATGCTCAGTATCTACTAAAAAGGACAGGAAAGGGTAGTCGGGAGTGATGGAAGGGCATTTAATGCAAGTACCCAGGCAAGCACTCCATGATGTAGAAAAAGTAGGGAAAATGATATAGATATAACGGAAATTAGAAGGAAAATCAGAGATAGACAAAATAAACTAGAGGGAAACAGAGGAAATTGGAGGGAAATATAAGAATCAAGTAGAGAAAACCAGAAAAGAATCATTAGAGTGAGACAAATTTCAACACTCAAAATCACAAATATTCATAACCCAAACCTACTAGAAACTGAATATGGGTATTTATAGAGCCCTAAACCCTAAAAAAATATAAAAATAACAATATACTTCGCGGAAGATTTTTATGTCCTATTTGTTGAAAGAAACTGAGAAATGGTGTTGTATTTTTAAGTATTTATGATTGGTAAATTTTGATAACATTTTTCATTGCACTCCAAATACTAGAAAATGTTTTTTTATAGTGATAGACAAACATTAAAAAATATTCTTTTTAAAGGTAGTTACTTTTAACAGAAAATGTCTATCAGGAAGTAAATTTCTTGTTACCAAAAGCAGATAGAAAAACAACCTAAAGAACCTAAATATTATAAAGATGACAATTAAACTCATAAAATATAACAGAATTACTAAATGAAATATTTAGGTCATTATCTCTTTTTCATGCTCCATCACTGACACATCAATACTTACAGTGTTGAGGTACATTCATATCAGCTCTAGAAGGCATCATTCCACCACAAGCTTGACATTGTAAATGGATGGTGTGCTGGTTGCATTGAAATCCACCAATTTCAGAGCCTGAAAGTTTTAATTGAACAAGTTATATTTCACATGAAAAAAATTAATTAGAAACATAAAGCAAGAATTAGGCAGAAAATACTTATCAAGAGCTAAGTTCATTATCTAAAGCATGTCAGCAAAAGTACAAAACACTAATTAAAGGAGGAAAAAAAAATAGAGATGTTGATGTTATCCTTTGCTTTGTTTATCGGTATCTAATGACTAATGACACAACACAATAACAGAACCATTAAGACTGAGAAAGAAAAGTTGGGTATTTCATAATATAAAAAGGATAAAGAAAGAAAGAAAGAATTGAAAAACTTATCTCACCGCATTGAGGACATTGAGGTCCCTCATCATCACTTTCCTGACTATCATATTCTTCACTATCAAGTACCTCATCTGGAGCAGCCCAAGCCCTTTTCCTTTGGATACCTCTTCCAGACCTAATGACCTAGCATATGTCACAAGTACAGAGAATAAGAGACAAGAGGAGTAGAAAAAAGGAAAAATCACAAACAGATTATAGCTAAACAATTTATGCAGGTTTCACAAAGAACCCAAGACATCATGCAAATAAAAAGAACAATAAATATGTAGCTTGTTTCTACAGCTGAATGTTATAATAAGCAATTAATCAAAAAGTGGACCTCAACACTGATAAATAAAATCAGAGAATTATTAATATATTTTGCAACACTGATCCACTGCAGCGCTTTTAGCATTTTCTATTATAATCTGTGAATAGTCTTTAAGGCATTGCTTACTGCTTTCCCAACTAAAATGAGGACCTGATGGTTACAAACTAATCACTAGTTAACTAACATGACAATCATCTAACCAGAATAGATTGCCATGTTTGCTCTAATTTCAGCTAAAACAACTCCTAGAAGTCCAGCAATCAATTACATACAAAAACTACGCAAGGCTTGTAGGACACATCTAAACTTGGAAAATATTCACTCCTGTTATCACACAACAGAACAAAACAAAAGCTACCTTACAAGGATAGAGGTTTTAGTAATACGTTCAGATGCACAACCAATATTATGCGCATGTGAATTACTAAAAGTCATATTTGACAAATTCTGGAGGCTTACTACTCGAGGATATCTATCATGGTAAACCGCACTCATTGACATTATCATCAAAATAAACAGCAAAGATACAAATTTCAAATGACAGACAATGACAAAGAGTGCAACTACTCACAAGATTTGATTTAATCGTCGCATAAGAGTCTATAAGTGCAACTTCTTCACTTGAACGTCTTAGAGAAGGATCCACTTGCAGGATATGCTGAGAGAACAAACAAGCAGTTGATTAAGTAAAAATGAGACAACAAAAATAATATCACATCCTACATAGGAGAATAACACAAGTTTTACACCCTTAAATACTCATTAACAAAAAAACAATAGCATGATAACCAAACGAGACCTCAATGCACTACAAAGAGGTCCAAACAATATCTATCCATGAGTAGCTCTCAAGGGCAGTAAGCTGGCAACACAAAAGTGAATTGTCGACAAAATTATCCTGCTATATCTATAAATGGCAAATGTGCAGGTTACAATAGGTTCTGATCGGGTGTCTTCGAATGCAGATAATTTTAGATTCAAGTCAGCTCAGATCATCCTTGTCTGGACAAATTTTGGGTCATTTTGGATTTCATATAGCCATTTTTACAAAATAAGATCAATGGTTTCTCTTGCTTCAAAACAGGTGTCAAGTCGGTATCTTAGATTAATTTAATAATAATTTCACATAAAAAAGCTATTCAAAACTAATAATTAAAAATTTATAAAAATAATATTCTTGTAAAAAAAAGTAAAAAGTAATACTCCTTCCATATAACCGCATCCCATTGAAAACTTGAATATCACTATTTTAACTGACAGAATTTTATGTTTAAGCATTTGATTTTTTTCAATCAACTTTCAATTTAAACATAGAAATATAATCTTTCTATAGCATTTTTTTGTTTGGATACATAAATGGTAAAATTCTAAATTCAAAAGCTCACCTTTTTTTTTTTTGGTATACTACTTATTTTAATTATAAAAATGCATGGTATTTAAAAATTAAAAAAAATCATGACATTCAAAATAATTGATAATAGAACCTCTGTTGGCAATTCAGAAATGACATTTTGGAACAAAATCATTTTATCTAGAAAACAACTTTCATAAAAGAAAGAATTTTCTATTGTTTGGTAAACTCAATTATAATAAAAAAAAAATTAGCTATTAATTTGGGGCCCAAAATAGCTTTTTCAAGCTTATTAAAAATACCTCATTCCCAAAAAAAAAAAAAAAAAAAAAAGGGAAGAAGCTAGTCCAAGTCATTCCACCTTGAATAAACCTATCTCCCAAACTCAAGACTGGAGACTCCTTTCACCTTGTGAAGGATGCATGCTGGAATTGCAGAGAAGATGAAAACCCAAAATAGGGGTTGGGAAGTGTGATTTAAGAGAGAACCCAAAAAGGTTTTGGAAAGATGTAGAGATTTGATGAAATTTGTTGAGAGTTTAGAGTGGTGGAATGAAAAGATAAAGATTTGTTGAGAGTTGAACTTTGAAATTGAAAGTGAGAGAGAGATGATAGTGATGAAAAAAATAGGGTTGTTTCATATATAAAGGGTAAAATTGTAAATAAATAATTATAAATAAAATACATATACTATAAAAATGTTAAATATATATTAAAATAAAGCTAGATTAACGTCACAAACCACTTGAGTCGAGCATTGGGATACTTGAACTCGGCTCACTCAAGAACTCGAGCTCGGCTTGACAGTGAATAAGCCGAGTTTGAGTTTTTTTCTAAGCCAAGCTCAAGTAGCTTGTGAGCACATTAGCTAGTTACACCCTTATCCATTACCTTTTAAGTTGAGAACATTTTAGTTGCCAACATTTAGATTGATTCAATGGAATGCTCAACCTTATTAAAATAAAAAATTATTAGAATGTAGTCCTTCCGTCTATTTGGTCTGTCAAAACCACATAGTTTACATTTAAGCTTAACATGAGCAACATGTGACACTTCTTTTTATAGGTATTATATTTCTTTCATTTATTCCTCTTGTTCTTTCCTTCCAATACTCCCTACCCCTCTAGCAAGGAAGAGACATATCTACCAAATAAATCAAAATCCAACCCTGGTTCACAACAATCGATTTTTCCTAGGCCACATATTGCCCACAAAGTGCCAATCAAGCCACTCCATATTTGGCCATTGCCTAAACTAGTCAATGCGTTGGAGCAAATCATGGCCCAACTAGGCATATTCAGCAAGCTTAAAGTAAAATTTACCCCCCAACTTTGCACCAATGGTGCACTGCACTAGTACTCAAGCACAATAGGTTAGATTCGACTCTATCTAGTGCCATATGGTTTGCAAGGACAAATTCAGCCCAAGGTGCCAAATAGGGGCCAGTTCCATATATGAAGGGAGAAAAGTAAAAACAAAAAAAAAAAAAAAAGGAAGAAAATGAAACTTGAAAAAATTATGAAATTTCTATCTTTAATTTTTCATTTTTAAAAACTTCCTCTCCATTCTTTTGGTCCTAAATAATATAGATTTCTTCCACTTGGTTGTCATTCTGTCAATCTTGATGGTCAAATTGATACAAAGACCAGAAACATTTAATATGGATGAGGATTCAATCGGATCAACTTAACGGTTGCGGACCAAAATGTAACTTACAAGGTTAGGACCATTCATGCTACTTATTCCTATTTCTCCCACCCAAGCGTGTTCTTAAGGAGAAACCAAGACATTTTCTGCTCTATTTTGCAGTTTTTTAGTTTAAAAGAAAACTAAATCATTGGTGATTAATCAATTGACCTAACAAAGTTAATCTACAAATTTTTCTTGTTTTAGTTTTCTCCCAATTTCAACGTCACTAGCATTTACTTAGTTAACAACAATAAGAAAATAACTTATCCAAAGAGTAGCCAAACGTATCATGTTATACGTAATTTTCACACAATTAACTCCTTACTTGCATCACATTACCTATAATATATTTTGGCAATCTGAATTTACTGACATGATGATTGTTGCAACACCATGTCATTGCTTCAGTTGTCAGTATTTTGTAATTTTTGTTAAAGATTACTTAGGGTTATAGTAAGAGGGGATCATTTGAGCCATAAAACCCAAATAACTAAAAATAAGAGGTAATTCAATATGCTACCTCCTCAATATTGCGCAGAAAATGGTTTCTTCCAGCAAATTGTACAACAGCTCTACACTGGGGGCATAGCACACTTGAATGTTTCTTTTGTGACCTCTTTAACCACTCAGAGAAGCATCCATTGCTATAAGCAATAGAAGGAAGCTAAAATCAAAATCAATTATGGCAATATATTACTAAATAAGCAAGAAAAAATTACAAACCAGAAGTTGTGAAGGCAAGGAGCAATAGTGATAACATCATGCCATATATTCAAGCAGATGCTGCATTTTGCATGCTCAATATCAAAAGAGATCTGTAAAACGCAAAATACCAAAACATATATGCCATAAGCATACCTCCGGACGCAACAGTCCATATCAGAGAAAGATATTGCATGATTAATCTATATTCACCTTCAACTGCTTTTTGCAGGTTTCTTGACCAGACATCAGTTTAAATCTGTAGCTCAAATATCCTGGAAGTAACAAGAGAAGAAAAAAAATGAAATAATCCAACCAGCACATGTTACATGATTTAAAATACAACTACTACTATTATTTAATACAAATCAAATATTTCTTTGACCAGCAGATAACTTCATTAAAATACAGAAGTAGTCATCAGATTTCCCATAAATTCATTGCATAAGGGGCCTACATCAACGCAACCATTCCCTTTACTACTAGGGCAAATTGTCTAGGGGAAGTAGCTTCGAAGTTACAGGAGGATATCAGTCATATGCTCACATTGAAAAAGTTGGAAAAATATATCCATAACAGATTCTGAAATTCATTAAGCAAAGGGATATAGGTGGTCAATAGTTAAAGACTTGTTATGAAACAGATTGCAGGATATTGTAAAAAATAACAAGAAATCAAGTTCTGCAGTTCCAAAGATGAGTTCTTTGGGACCAAGAAGGGGTAGAAATTGATGCACATTGGCTTATGGACAAACTGAATTATATGTTTGCTTTTAACGGAAAAACATGGACTGTTGTTAATTTTAGTTGAACCCAGGAAAGCAGCATATGCAATAGAGAATAAAACAAGTATATTGCTTAAAGAGGAGGATAAAAGGAAAAAAAAATATATTAAGGTAAGAGGATAAGGAGAAAATAAACAAAGAAATAGTCCAATCAAGGCCATAACGCCCTTCAACCATAGCTCCAAAACCTCTAATACAATTCCATTGACAAAAGGCATTCCACCAGTTATCTAAAAGCCAGTTATTCAAATAAGACCATGATTTTTCTGTTTCAAAAGGTTCCTCCTAATGTGGCACCTATAAAGCAATATGAAACTTACGTATACACATTTTTTAACACATCTTTTGCTAATGTTTTTGTCATTAGAATTTTTGGCAAGTACCATTGGCCAAAGCACGTTAGGTGTAATGACAAATAAAATTTAACTTGCTTATGAGCAGACAATTACAATGTAGTATGATAGAAATCCAAACTCAGCAACTAAAATAGTTTGTAACAATTAACAAGTAAAGAGTTTATATTAGTAATAATTTCTATTTATTAAAGAGTGCAGCAGCAGAATGCAAATAAATAGCAAACTCATAAAAGTAATAGCCTGTTATTCACTATGACAAATCTCTCTCTTATAACTTTTTTGATTACTTCAAATAATCTTAAACCCAATACTTCACATTTTGTGGTGAGGGAGAGGCCCTCGAGCCATGAGAACAATGGCTGCCTCCCTCCCTATCCACAATGATAAAAATTTTCGAAAATAATATGATGATATGATCAGGTCGTTAAGTTTAATAGATACAAAACTCTAAACTCCTTTCAATTTGAAAAATCATAAATCAGAAAACAATCTCAACACTTTGCAGTCCAACCACTGATATTTGTTAGCAATTTTAATCTACAATATACATTTTGCATAAATTACTATCAACACTAAGAATATAAAAAAAGTATAAAAAAAAAAGGGTTAACGAGTGATCCATTCAGATGATTCAGAAGGTGAAAATTTAACAGTCACAAAAAGTCAGTTATGGAAACATAACCATCAAATCAAACTAAAGCTGACCTTCTCTATTAGGACCAAAAACTATTTCAGTTCCACATTTGATTTCAACCACATCTTCTCTTTGGACAACAGCATCATCAACCAATATTTCATTTGAACTGCAGTTGCTCAATACATATGGAGAAAAGAGAAATAGGTAAAAACAAAATATATGTAAAAAAAAAAAACTTGCATTGAGTAGTAATTGGGGGAATAGAACACAAAATTTGCACTAGTTAAAATGGATAACTATTATAATGAATGACAAGAAAATCACCGCTCAACAAAATTTTTGCACCTGTTATGCCTTTATATCAATTTCAAAATTTGACTAAGTAATGAACCCTTGTAATTAGCAGAATTATTATATCTAGCCATTTGTTTTAGATGAAAAATCAATATTTTCTTGGTAATTACAATTAAGTTCAACAGCGGGATTTGATTGAGAATAAAATATTAACTTCTCCAGTAGGACATATCACAAAAAGTAATATGGATGATCAATAAGAAAGGATTTAAAAGATATCTACCAACCGATTAGATTACCAGTTAAGAGACTTATGTATTTTTTAGGAATAATTTAAGGCAATCTACAAAAGCAAAAAGGGGAAATTTCACATTTACCGCAAATTTCCGTACATTTAGAATTCTAACTAGGGACATGGTTGCTATGGTAAGACCACACTCCATGTTTGATTGAACATTGAAGACTTCAAATTAGAAGATGCAGTATCACTGCCATAACTTTAAATATTGAGTCCTAGAAATTACATATTATTTTTGCCTATCCCTTCCTTAAATAAATGCTTCCTAATATCACTCTAACCAACTCATCATTAGGAAGTTGTAAATAAGACATTGTAAGTCAATTACAATGTAAAAAAACCATGGCAAAATGTTTGTGTTGAAGTGTCCTCAATGCATGGCATATTTTTTCGGGAAGTTCCACATTTCCATAAAAAAGAAGCAGCAAGTTATATATCCAAATAATATAGAAATACCCAAACCAAGCCCAAGAAATCATCCAGTGTAGGATGCATAAAATACAAGGCTAGGAACAGTCTAATTCAGAAGAAGTATCATCTTTGAGAAAGGACTTCTTTGCCAAAAAAAGCGTTAAAATTTTCCCAAATATTTATTTGGTCAACTTAGATGCATAACATTTTGGCAAAAGAAAAGGTCAAATCTCCCTTCTCATTATTAGAAAGAAAATAAAGCAGCCAAAGACAGTACAAGACTTCTACAAAGACAATTTTGTTTTCTTCTTGTTATAAGCATCAAATTGCCACCGAAAATTACACACCAGAGTTCTCATGGTAATCTGTAACTTCCTCAAAGATTCATATACAAATCAATCAAATATTCAAAGAACAAGTACCTGTATCTTATGTTCATCAGACTCGGATGTGAATGCTGGTCATGCATATGTTCTTAACACAGATGCATTCAATTTTTCTCATGTTTTTCCTTACATTTGAAGGGTCATAACCCATGCATATATTCACTTCAAGGCATAGAATATTCCTGACAAGGGTAGTACGAAGTGCCATACAGCTTAAATTGGAGATTCAGGTTTAAATGATCTACTTTGTGGACTTCAAAATAACCAAACTTGTTGATGCATTATACAGTGATTACCAGAACTAGAAAACCCAAAGATAGAAGATGAAACGGTATGCAGGGCTTGAGAAGTCCACAAAACAGGGTGCAGGCTAGGTAATTATGGACTCAAGTTCTTTTATGGACAGCACTTAATCAACATATAAAAATTGTAATAGGACAAAGACTCTTCAAATTTATAAAATGAGAAAAGAAGTTTTTATTTGCCATGAGAGTAAAGAGGCTTTAAATGATAACTTGCTTAAACTTGCACTTGTTTATCATCATCATAATTTTGTGGTTTCATGCAGTTATTTTGCTAATTATCACCATGGTTTTCTTTTGACAGTCAAAAGTTTTGTACTACTTCACTAACGATACATAAGGATGATTACTCTATAATTAAGTATTAGGAAGAACTTTAATGATAATTAGTAGCACTTCCTTAGTTGTCACCCACTCAAAATTAGCCTTGTTAGAACTCCCCCCCCCCCCCCCCCCCCATATAAATGAATGCAATCTTTCATTTTGAGAAGGATATTTCTAGCCGTATTTCTCTAGAGTATGAGTAACAAGATGGCTTCTTACTTGTGGTGACTAAAGAATATCGTAATGTTACTTTGAAGTTTTCTTTCTATTGATATTGTTTGTTAATACTTCTCTATCTCTGTAACTATTGTGTTGCATCTTATAGACTTTGAAGGGTCAAGAAATATAGTCTCCACAAATAATTTCACTAAAAAAAAATATAGTAAATGCAAAGGAAGAGAGCCATCGATCCTATACATTGTCAAACAATGTTCTGAAGGATTTTAGTTGTAGATGCGCAAACACATTTTTCTTTCTTAATTATAGTAATACCAACATTTAGGGTGTGTTTGGATGGAGTATTTTGAGGAGGATTTTCATTTCAATTAAGGTTTTAAAAAGTCGAATAAATTTACTTGTTTGGGTAAAAATAAAAGAGAATTTCAAAATTTAGGTGCTTTTTCAAAATTTCTCCAAATCCTTCATCTCTTTATTGCACATGATCCACCATAAAATACAAAACTATAAAAAAATAAATATCATTTTATTTAACTCTAATATATATTTTTTATTTTTATATTATTAATAATATATATGTATTTTTACAAATCTAATGATACTCATATTGCAAATTTTATTTATACATATATATTTTTTATTTTTAATATCATTATTCTTCTTTTATAATTATTTTTTAAATCTCATCAAATTCCAATAGAGTAAATTTCTTTCGCAGAAATATTTATCCAAACAAAATAAATATAAATGCTAGCATTTTGAAATGATGCATTTTAAAATGCTTTCAGTTCAAATTTCTTCAAAAAATTTCCATTCAAACGCACTCTTAAAGATTAGAACAGGTAACTTGATCGAGTCTCATGCATTATTCATGAAATATAATGCATGCTTCTACTAAACCTAGTTAAAAAAAGCACGAATAGGTTAGTCAATGAATTACAAAATACCTTTTATTTTGCATCATTGCTGTTAACATATCTGAATTCCTCGTTATTTTGCACCAGTCGTGCTTCTCTTGACAAGAGGATGTGATCTGTGAACTTACTATCATCTCGTTTGAACATATCTCAATATCTGAATGTTGTGCATATAATGGTACTGCAAAAGTTAAAAATTGTGAATATCCAAAGCCTTGATGGTAAACAAGTCACCAAAAATCCATGGTCAAATCTTCATTCATGTTTTCCACATCACAAAGCAAAAGCATTTTCAGGTCAAAATCCAGCATTTGGTTCTTTGAAAAAGCTTTCTATCAGAATCATCCTAATCATACCAACATTTGTAGGAATAGGATTTGAATAATGTCCAGCAACAGTACATTTTACCAAGAAGTAAAGTATTAAAGGTAATGAAACGTAAAACATGCCTGGAACTTTATAACACAAATTGTTCAAAAGGTCAAATCAACGAAGAGCCAAGGGCTAGCCTAAATTAATGAAATGCTTAAGAACTATGAAAAAGACACTCGGAAGAAAAGTTTCTAACTGGACTAACAAATGGATATTCCAGAGATGTTAAAGATACCATTTTCTTGTTTCCATAGCAAAAAAGCAAACTCATTTGAAACATGACCCTGAAATTATTCCATTAAAGAAAATTTAATACTTTCAAGATTGAAACAGCATGCACCCAATTCATAATTTTACTTTAGGGTTATGACAGAATGAACGTTTTCAGATTTCAGCAAAGATGTAGCCTTCGTATACACGCAGGCACGAGAATAAAAGAATCCGACAAAGAATTCCCAATTCAATTCAGAAAGAAACGAAAAGATACATACAAGCATAAAATGCAATGCAAAAGACAAGCATAATAACAGAATTTATAAAGAAAGAACAGAACAGGAAAACGAAAAGGAAAGAAAAATGGGAAATTGGGGAGTACCAAGCTTAGCCCAAATTTGGGGGGAGGGTTTTGAAGCAGAGGACTCCCCAACTTCTGCCATAAATGAACTCGTTATATGGAGCCTGGACTGGGGATTTAGTTTCAGTCTTTCAGTGAAAAAGAAACGCTATACTCTCTCTACTTATACTGTGGCTTCCATAAGAAAAAGTTGCTGGGGAAGAGGAAGGCTGGGAGGTAAATAAATTTCCCAAATAATGGCATTTACCCGACGTATCAATTGTAAGTTGGGCTGGGCTTTACTCGGGTTATTTCGGATCTAAAATATATTAGTCAATTTTGAATTGGTCATTTTAGTACCGGGTGATTTTAAATTTGGATTATTTTTAATTGGGGCTAGTTCAAGTTTGAGTATTTTTGTTTCACACTTGATTTATTTGCATTCCGGTCATTCGAATTATTATTTTAGATTTAATTTATTAATTTTTAAAATTAAATTAAATTAAATTTAAACAGATTATTTTATTCAATCAAAATAAAATTGTATTATAATTTTATTAAAAGATAAAAAGTAAAAGATAATATTTTAAAAATAAATATAAATATTGTAGTTTATATGCTTGACAAATTTAAACATTATAGTTTATATTAGAGTTTATATAAATATAAATATAACTATTAAAATTATATTTTATAAAAATAAAAAATATTTAATTTTATTGAACTTGATAAACTTAAACATAATACGATGACAAACACTAAAATAATATAAAAAAAATCATATGTGTTTTAAAAAATATATGTTTTATGTTTATTTATATCAACACAAATATTGACATGTTTAAGAGATAAAAAGTAATGTTTAATTAAATTGTATAATACAAGTTTATGTATAAGATACTTGAAACATGTTTATCACGTTTAACATGTTTAATAGTTTTTATATTTATTTTAATTTAATATAAATATATAAAGATTATTTTAAAATTTTAATTATAATACGCAATTATATATTTAATATAATAATATAAAAATTATTTTAAATATTTAATTATGATACATATTTAATATGTAATTATTTTTTATATTAATAATATAACTATAATATAAATAATATTTTTGTAAAATTGTAGCTCATTATTTAATAATTTATTAGTTTATATTTTAGTATAATTGTAACTCATTATATAATTTATTTTAAATTACATTATTAAAAATTAATTAATATAATTATAACATAAATATAACATATATACATAGATCAATAATATATTTTATATTTTTATTCTAAATCACATCATAGTCACTCATTTATAATTATAAGAGATTATAAAGTTTATTCTAAATAATACATTGATATGTATATTTAACCTTTACGAATCTTCTTCTCTACTACTTCAGTCACTGCTACTTTGAGGTATGTTTTTCCTCTTCTTAAGGTTTTCCTCCTTACAAGTTTTTAAGGCCCAAAATCCCTTAGAGGAGAATCAAGCCAAACCGAAAGGAAAAATTTTTCTTCGTTTTTGGTTTTCTTTTGGTTTAACTTTGCTTTATCCTTTTTTCTATGGCTTATTGATAATGGATTTTGGTGGGAAATTAATGATGGTGGCAAGATCGATTCTCAGTAGTGGAAGGCTATTGCAACATTTGCTTGTGAGATTTGTTTTGTGGTTTGTAAGTGCATCTATCTTTTAGTTTTAGGCTTTGCCTTTTGTGTGTTATTGTGTGGCTAGGAAATTTCAAGTGATTAAAGTTGCAGGAAACTGGGAATTCAACATGGTTATTGAGTTTTGCTCAATTTTTGGTTCCCTATAATTATTGCAATTTGTTTCCAGGTTTCCTAGGTTGTGGTTGGAATTATGGTTGGGTTTGAGATTCTACCTACAACTAATTTTGGATATTGCTAGAAATTAGGCTAATGGTTGTGTTTATTGCTAGGTGTAGTAGTTCTTAGTCTTTCAGTGAATGTTGGATTGTTGTTGATATGGTTAAGGCTTTGCGGCTTGATAAGGATGGGAATCGCAAACAACGATGAAGATTGAAGAAAGGGTCAACCAATGGTGCCGCTTTTGCTTTGTGTTTTCTTTGTCCTTTTCCACCATGAATATCAATATGTTTCTAGGGAAAATTAGGAAAGTTTGAGCTCAATCAAGATTAGAAATTAAAAATTAAATATTATCACCTAATCTCAAACTTCTTTTGATAAAAATTATCAACTAGCCAAGCTTCAAGCTTTTCAATTTTTCCTTTTTTTTTATATTAACAATAATAATAAATACAAATACAAATAAGAATAAAGATGAAATAAAATAAAAATAAAAATAAAGACAAATACAAAGATAAATATGAATATAAAATAATGATAAATACAAATAAATATAAAGATAAAAATAAATAAATAAAAAAGAGATAAAATATAAAATTAGACCTTTTGGGCCTAAAACTAAATCAAACCTAATTGACTTAAATCTTGGATTAAATAGAGCGTCTATATAGGTGCAAATTAAAGATCGATAACTTATTTGGATGCAATAAAAATATAGAAGTTTATCTAAGTAAAATTATAAAATTCAATAGCTTTATTATTATTATTATTATTATTATTATGTTAGCCATTTTAATTTATTTGGTTAAGGAAAATTCTAATTGTTTTAGATTTAAGTTATTTCAAATTTTAATTATTTTGAGTTTAAGTCATTTGAAGTTTGAGCTTTTTAAGTTTGACGTTTAGGTTTTTCAAGATCAAGTCATTAGGTTCTGATTATTTTGGATCCAAATTGTTGAGCTTTAAATCAAATTAATTTTATTTTTGATCATATCTATTTGGATCATTCAAATTTAGATTGTTTCAAATTGGGTTGGATAGGTTTTCCAGGTTCATATCAACATTGGTATCTAATTCTAGATATCTTATGTATTTGTTTAACCTTTAACTTGTCTTAAGTCCATATCCCCTCTCTTTCTTTATTGTATATACAAATAAAGATAGTGTATGTATAATATTGCTTTAAATAGAAGTTTCACATTGATGGCACTATTCAGTTATTTCTTGAATAACTAAAAATACATATTTAATGTATTATCATGAAAATTAAATATTAATTAAGAATTTTGTAAAGAAAAAAAAATGATATATAAACAAGTTAATATTCACTATCAAGAAAAAACTTGTTTTAATGAAGATTTTAGTGAGAGTTGTAAATTGACTCTTGCTAAAAGCTTTTATGTAAGGTTAATAATAGCCTTTATTAGAATAAATTTTTAGTGAGCAATATGTTTTGACTTTTACTAAATATTATGTCTTTTACGTGAATCACATATAATCCTCATTGATTTAATATTTTATGTAAGGATCCAAAATTGATCCTTACAAATATATTTTCACTTATATAAAATTTTATCTTGGTTATAATGAAAGAGAAATATGAAAATTAATATGAGTCGATTTAATAAGAAAACATTTGACTATCATTGAATAAAATTTTATATGGATTTAATGTATTGTACATATTAAATTTTAAAAAATATATATAACTATAAATCAGTAAATATTTAGACAAATTATACTGCAAATCCATATTAGAGAAAAAAATTGCATAATAATACTTTAATTTAATGATAG
Source organism: Durio zibethinus (assembly GCF_047325235.1). Lineage (NCBI taxonomy): Eukaryota > Viridiplantae > Streptophyta > Magnoliopsida > Malvales > Malvaceae > Durio > Durio zibethinus. The sequence continues at coordinate 11,019,713 of NC_143185.1, forward strand.
CGTCATATGTCTCTAAATTACAAATTCTGCCCTATTGGGCATTGCATAATCTGTACTTATTTACGTCTAAATAGTCATCATTTTCCACCTCCACCTAAGGTTGGCAATGGGTTGGATTAGGATGGATTTTTGTTTGTCTCAAATTTGATTCGATTTTATATTTATAAAATTTAAATTTAATTCAACTCAAAAAATTTTTTTTTTCATATCTAAACTCGATCTAATCATATTCAAAATTAATAAAATATTATTTTTTAAGATATAAGATATTATTTTTTAAATATAAATATATAATTATATATAAATAAAAAATTAAAAAATTAAAAAATAATTTTTATATAATATTAAATCAAATCGAATTGGATTTATCTAAAATCTGAATTTAATTCGACTTAATCTAAAATTTGATTTAAAAAAAATTGATATTATAAGATCGAATCATATCAAAATCTGCAGAAACTAGGTTAGGTTGCCGACCCTACCTCCCCCTTTTTTCCCTAAATCTCTAAAATTTTCCTCTCCCTCTATCAATTTCTTAGTCGTTTGCCCTAATTTTCTCTCACTTTCACGAATCCAACCATAAACTATCGATTCTAGGGAAAAACGAGAGAAATAGAGAGAGAGAGAGAGAAAGAAATCCATCTGATATATCGAAAGGATCGTCGGCTAGAAGTACAAGCTCGGTCGTAAAATCGAAAGTGGATCATTTGGTGAAATCTTTCTTGGTACTTTATTCTTTTTAGCTATATTTCTCCTTTTATTATGCTAATCCATCTCTAATTTATCAATTTTAATCTACGCTTTCTTTTTTTTTTTCCATTCTGATTTTGCTTTGTTTCAGCTACTCATGTTGACATGGGTGAACTGTAGTGAGAAGGATCTTAAGTTTTCGCTTAAATTTATTAGCAAGTTTTTTTTTTTGTTTATTTCTTTCACTATCAATGTTGAAATTAGTCAAATATTTTGGTAGATTTATTAAGTCAATTATGTAGCTTGATTTTGTACTGGGAATTAATAGCTTCTAGGTTTCATCACGTTGATGAAAACTTTACTTTCTGAAAGAGTAAAACATATAAATCAGTAAACTACTAGACTTGGGTGCTTTCTACTTCATGAGTGAGTGTGTGTGTGTGTGTGTTGTGGGTTGGGGGGCGAAGTGAAAAAGAACAGCAAGTTGGTTTTGAAACCGCTATATTATCATTAAAATCAAATCTTCTAGTCATATTGCAAATAAAGTATTTGATTATTGAGATCTTACTTGTCTCATATTGATGGAAGCCTAACATTTCATTATCGATGCATTTTATACAATGATGTTGATTCAAAATGAATTAGGGTAGATTCAGTTTACCTGATTACTCCAGGTTCTTTTTGTACATAAGTTGGAGTCATAAGTCAATATAATATGAAATTTTCCTAAACAGTGCCAGTAGCAGCAAGAAAAGCAGTTGAAGATATACGACATTCATATGCATTCAACTAACACATGCTGAATATGGATCAAAAAGTAGCCTACCAGGAATTGATAAATTTTTTTTTTTGAAAGTTAGAAAAGACTTTATTAATGTAAATCAATTACAAAGGAATTAATAAAATTGAGTTCTATTATAATAAAATTGAGGCTCTCAATAATGGGAATAGTGGTGAACCTAGTGACATACTTGGGCAAAACTATGTGTCACGGGTCGAGACTTAAGCTTCGAATCCGTGTAGCTCTGGGACCCGAGCATTCACTCATTCGATATTTCAGATCAGTCTAACTACCACGGTTCACATTCTTGTGAGGTATTATCCGTTCTAGCCCCTTTGGCCTCACCGTTTTATCCTACAAAAAGTGCCTCACAAGGAAGAGTTTGTGTGAACCCTTTTATACCCTAGTGACCCTCCTTTTATATTCGATGTGGGATTCAGGACTCCTCCTTAGGTCCATGACATTTTCTTCCACCCAACCTCATGGCGCTTTCGTCACGGAGGCTGGCCACCTTGCCTATCTCTCTTGAGGCACTTGGCGTAGATCGAACGATTTAGGGCTGGGCTCTAATATCACTTGTCACGGGTCGAGACTTAAGCTCTGACTTGCGTGGCTCTGGGACCCAAGCATCCACTCATCCGGTGTCTCGGATCAGCCTACCTGTCACGGTTCACACCCTTGTGAGGTATTGTCCGCTTTGAACCCCTTGGCCTCACAGTTTTTTACAAAAGGCACCTCACAAGGAAGAGTTGGTGTGAACCATTTTATACTCTAATGACCCTCTTTTTATATTCGATGTAGAATTCAAGACTTCTCCTTAGGTCCGTGACATATGCACCTTCTAAGTGTTACTTCTGCCAATGTTGTAACAGACTTTATTGGTACCTTATTTCTGCTATGTTTACTAGGTAGCTTCTTTGCTGATTCGTATTTAGGCAAATACAGAACAATTGCAATATTCACCCCAATTCAAACCATTGTATGTTCAAAAATATTAGTTTGATATAGTTTTCTTTGTCATTATTTTATTTCTTCATGTACAAAATTATATATAAAAAAAAAACCTTGTATTTCTCTTAGAGGTTGATCAACTTGTAAATAATACTTCGGGCTTTTGCTGTATTTTCAAACAGTAAGAGTTTATAACAGGGCTTTTGTCAAGTGTTTTCTATTATAGAAATATATGTCTACTCAAACTGTCACCTAGCATGTTTATGCTGATGTATGTTCTATATTTTACAAGTGGACAGCCCCTTCTAGCATCTGGAGGTTCATCTGGTGGTATAAGTGTATGGAATCCTGAGAAGAAAAGGCTTCAATCAGTTATAAGAGAGGCTCATGAGAGTTCAATTATTTCACTTCACTTTTTTGCTAATGAGCCTGTGCTAATGAGTTCATCAGCTAACAACTCAATTAAGGTATAATTAATTTAGTATCATTCTTCTTTCCTTAAGCAGCCATTTGATGACATTTGGCATGTTTACAGTTTGAAGTGGTCAGAGTAAGGTGAAATACAATCTGGATGCAGTATATGCATTTAGTTGCTTTATATCAAAATAGATGATAATAGTATTCAAGGTTTGAAGCTATATGGTATCATAATTTTAATTCAATGCTTTAGAATTATGGCAAGAACTATGTTATGGTTTGTTTAAGATTTTACATTTACACTAAGCTATTTATGCATCTTGTTAAGTTTGATTCTTCCCTCCCTAATTAGAGAAGTGGCTGGGAATTTTAGATACCTCTGGATTGTTATCATTATCATAAATTCCTTCTTACTATCTGGTGGCTAGTTGATATTTTTAGGCAAAATTTTTCTAGTAGAAATGGGTTGCATGCTTGATATAATTTAGATTTTTTTCAGATCAATGTGGTGCTTATAAGTGTTTGTTTACATTGTGGTCTCTGCCTAGCATGTTCATTCATCATATAACAAAATGCATTTTTGAATTATTATCTTCTGCAAATGTGGATCTTTGACATAAGTGAAGGAGATCCTCATTTCCTACGGTTTCAAAGTGGACATAGTATTACTCCACTTTGCATCAGGTAATAGCACTCCCATTAATTTTAGGCATGCATAGCATTCTATATATTTATTTCCTCCTTAATTTCTTTAACAAGTAAAAGTGCATTAGAATGAATAAGGCCTGTACAATTCAAGAGGGATACCTTTGAAATTCTAATATATAGTTACTCTGGAATTCTATCTAGCCTGTGCTTCAATTATTTCCAAAGATTTTTTAATAAATCATTTTGTGTGGAAAAACTAAGAAATAAATTAGTGTGAAAACTGAATGTATGTTGGAAAACTACTTATTGAGAATTATACAAGAATCTTAGGTTTATATACAACTAACTAGGGGTTAAACTAGGAAACTAAATCTTCCTAAAAAATTAATCCTATAATTGAGGGATTGTCTATCCTAATTTTAGGGATACAAATACTTAATTCTAGAGATAAAAATATAAATATACAGATTACAATATTACAACCAGTTGTAAATAAGTGTTTTCCCACACTCCCCCTCAAGCTGGTGAATAGGTGTTTTCCATTCTCAGCTTGAAAATAATTTCTTGAAATGTTGCACTACTGAGACATTTAGTCAACACATCTGCAAGTTGACCCTTGGTTGATACATAAGGTGTACAAATCAACCCACTGTCTAGTTTTTCTTTTATGAAATGTCGGTCTACTTCAATGTGTTTTGTTCTATCATGTTGCACAGGATTATGTGTAATGCTTATTGCAGACTTGTTATCACAGTAGAGTCTCATTGGTCCATCTCACTTGATCTTCAAGTCTTCTAGGATAATCTTTAACCATAGTAGTTCACAAATTCCTTGAGCCATTGCTCTGAACTCTGCTTCAGCACTTGATCTTGCCACCACATTCTGTTTTTTACTCCTTCAAGTCACAAGATTACCACCTAAAAAAGTGCAGTAACCTGAGGTGGATCTTCTATCAGTTACTGAACCTGCATAATCCGCATCTGTATATACTTTTAGAACTAACCCTAAATTTCTTTTGAATAAGATACCTTTCCCAAGATTGACCTTCAAATAGTGCAATATACGATAGACAGCCTGTAGGTGCACTTCTTTAGTACTATGCATAAATTAACTTACCACACTCACAGCATATGCTATATCAAGTCTAGTATGTGAGAGATAAATGAGTCTTCCAACTAATCTTTGGTACATCTCTCTATTTACAGCAGCATCTTCATTAGCTTTTTCAATTTTATGATTAGGATCTATAGGGTTATTTACAGGTTTACATGCAAGCTTCCCAGTTTTCTTCATAAGATCCATCACATATTTCTGTTATGAGATGAAAATACCATGCTGTGAGTGAGCTACTTCAATTCCTAAGAAGTACTTCAATCTTCATAGCTCTTTTATCTCAAAATCTCTAGCCAAACACTATTTTAAAGATTCTCTCTCTTTTTCATCATCTTCAGTTACAATTATGTCATCAACATACACTAATAGAACTGTTACTCTCCCTGAATCAGAGTGCTTGATAAATAATGTGTGATTTCTTTGTCTCTGTTTATATCCTATTGTTAGCATCATTTTGGCAAATCTCCCGAACCAAGCTCTAGGAGACTGTTTAAGGCCATATAAAGCTTTTTTCAACCTGCATACTATGTTTGCTTCTAGATGACCTTCAAATCCCAGTGGAACCTTCATATATATTTCTTCTTCCAAATCACTATGTAAAAAAACATTCTTTACATCAAATTGTTGAAGCTGCCAATTGTAATTTGCAGCCAATGATAACAAAATCTTAACTGTATTCATCTTGGCAACTGGAGCAAAGGTTTCCCGGTAATCCATTCCATAGGTTTGAGTGTAGCCCTTAGCCACTAACCTAGCTTTATACCTTTCAACAGTACCATATGCCTTGTATTTTACAGTAAAAACCCGTTTACACCCCACTAGATTTTTTCTTTTAGGCAACTCTACCAGTTTTCATGTCTGATTTTTCTCTAAGGCCTTTTATTTCTATTTTCATGGCTTGCTTCCATTTCTCACTAGATAATACCTCGGATAATGTAGTTGGAACATAAATAGTGTTTAAGTTCACAAGAAAATTTTTATGGGATGGTGAGAATTTTTCAAATGACACAAAATTAGAGATTGGATATAGTGGATGCTTGGTACATTCTCCGGTTCCTTTCCTAATGGCAATAGACAGATCATAATCACTAGTTATAGCTTTAGGAGATTCATGCTCATTTTGAAAAAAAAACTCAAAAACTGTAGTTACCTTATTTCTAAAGTTAGGATCAGGTTCTTGGACTGGCACTAGTTTAAGATCTGAAACTTTTCTTCTTGAGTACACCTGTAATTCCTTCATAGAATCAAGAACAATATTATTCTTTGTCACATCTTTTGTATTTGGAATGGGTTCAGACTCAAATTTAGTGTTTGACTTGGGCTTAGCAAAAACAGGTTTCGACTCAAAAGAATTAATGGGTGTAAATATTGAAGAAGGGGACAAATCAAGCAAAAAGAAATCTTTATCCTTATCTTCCATGAATGAAATCTCCCCCTGAAGATAAGGTTGAGTAAAAATTGGTTTATTTTCTTCAAAAGTGACATCTGCAGACACATAAAATTTTTTGGTAGGAGGATGATAGCACTTATGTCTTTTTTGAGTTGAAGAATACCCCACAAAAATACACTTAATCGCTCTTGGATCTAACTTTCTCCTGTTATGACTGTGAACATGAACAAATGATGTACAACAAAATATCCTAGGTGTGAGATTGTTTGTGGTATTGAGATTGAGATAAAATTGTGAGAGTAGTTCTATAGGAGTTTTAAATCCCAAAACCCTTGAAGTTAACCTATTTATAATATGTGTGGCAGTGAGAATAGCTTTTTCCCAGTAAAATTTAGGTACATTTGCTTGAAAAAAAAATGCTCGGATTATGGCTAGTAAATGGCTGTTTTTTCTCTCTGCCACTCCATTCTGCTGTGGAGTATTAATACAAGATGACTCATGGATAATCCTCTCTTTTTGAAAATTGGTAGATAGACTCTAATTGAAGTAGTCTCTTGTATTATCAGACCTAAATCTCTTGATTCTCACTCCAAATTGATTTTGGATCATGTTTTGGAAACTTAAAAATATACTATTCACATCTAATTTGGATTTAAGTAAAAAAACCCAAGAGACCTTGATACAATCATTTATGAATGAAACAAACCATCTCACACCAGAAATATTAAGAATTGTAGAGGGACCCCAAATGTCAGTATGAATCAAGTAAAAGGGAGTAGAACTTCTTTTTTTACTAATTGAAAAAGACACACATCTATGCTTTGCAAGTTCGCAAACCTCACAATGAAAATCTTCGACATTTAATCCTTTGAACAAGAAAGGAAACATGTTTCTCAAGGTTCCAAAAGAAGGATGTCCAAGAAGAAAATGACAAAGCCAGATTTTGTCTTTGTTGAAAGATTTTTCAGAAAAAAATGACAAAGGTAAACTATTTTTGATACTACTTGTGTTATCTGATGTCTCAAGATAGTATAGTCCATCCTTCTCCTTAGCAAGTCCAATCATCTTCCTCAAATTCTAGTCCTGAAATTCACAATAAGAAGGATAAAAAGTTACTTTGCAATTCATATCTTTGGTAATTTTTTTTATAGATATCAAATTAATAGACAATCCAGGAACATGAACATTTTTTAGAACAAACGAGGGATTAACTTGAACATCTCCTAATCCTGCCACTGTGGTAAGTGAACCATCTGTAACAATAATTTTCTTATTACTAGGACATATGTTATATGTACTAAACTTTTATGAGGAATGTATCATATGGTTTGTGGCTCCTGAGTCAATGACCCAAGAACTCGTAATAGGCTTAACCGAGACATTTAATCCATGAGAACCGGAAGCTTTACCTGAACTAGAAATCTTACCCAAAGAACATACCACAGTAGGTTTTTCAAAGATTTTCAATAAGTTTCTCAGCTTTTCAATCTCTTCCCTATCGAACTCTCCTTGTTTCTGAGACATCTGTAGTACTCCAGTGATTTTTTTAGTTAACATTTCCTCAAATTGGGTGGTAGTGATATCTTTCTTTGAAAGGGTTTGACAATGAAGGCCTAAACAGGATTTGGCAATGAAGGCCTAAAAAAGTCAGCAATGAAGGCTAAAAATTTTGCTTCCCAAAAAGAGCTTAAAGCTTTGATACCATGTGAAAAAACTAAGAAATAAATTAGTGTGAAAACTGAATGTATGTTGGAAAACTGCTTATTGAGAATTATACAAGAATCTTAGGTTTATATACAACTAACTAGGGGTTAAACTAAGAAACTAAATTTTCCTAAAAAACTAATCCTATAATTGAGGGATTGTCTATCCTAATTTTAGGGATACAAATACTTAATTCTAGAGATACAATATAAATATAAAGATTACAATATTACAACCAGTTGTAAATAAGTATTTTCCCACATTTTGTACATGAAATACTAGTTTTAAATTTTACCCACATATGGCAGGTTTCTATGCCAGTGAAAGGCATATCCTCTCTCCTAGCCAAGATCGTGCTTTTTGCCTTTTCTCTTTCATATAGGTTTGGCATCTATATATGCATGAAATTTTTGATTGACCACTGCACAAGTTTATGTACATCCAAAAGAGTCTTCTTTCATAAAAAAGTTTTGAGTTTCTAAAAGTTGTTTGGGCTCAATTGAATTATGTATTTAAGCAGATGAAGAATTCCCTCTAATTTCTTCATAAAGTACCATATTCATTTAGTGAAGTGTTCAGTTACTCATACCATCTTTCTCTAACAGTAGCAGAGTTATAATCCATTTACAAGCGAAAGATAAAAGGAAATATTACCCTGTTCATTCGTTGATAAGTTATCACTGTCGTTTTAGATTTATGTACATTATTAGTGGGGCCTGAAGGGTTTTCTTTTGTCTCTTACACTGGTCATTAAGCATTTGATATTATTTCATTTTATCCACTTTTTCGTGAAAGATTTCTTTTCTCAATCCTTGTTTGCTTATGCTTTTGTTCCCCTTCTTTTTAAAAATTTTTAGAGGGGTTTGTAATTTAAAAATTGGGTCTAAAGACATGCTTAGTTAAACTGGCCGATATTTTTGTAAAAGGTCACCATCCATGTATTATTTTGTGGTTAGAACTTAGTACCTTCCTCATGTCCAAACCTTTACTTTGGCATTGTAGTTTTTTTATGTGAATCTGCTCTTCATTCCTATTGAAATTGTCTGAATTAAAACCTAGACTTGAATGTCATATAAACTTTTTGTCTGATGCGAAGCACTTTTTACCCATGCATGACCTCATAAAATCCTTTATTTATCTACTCAGCTATTCAAAAGGAGCTTAGATCCCTAGGTACACAATTCATTATTTTACACATTATCCATTATTTTGCTCTTACTCTCATTCTTCATCCATGAAATTCTGTATTAATGTGCTACTTCACAATTTACATAATTTTCTAATTTATTGGTAAACTGTCAAATTTATTTTGATCAAGATCAGCAGAGCAGAAAGCTATCCCAAGGTCACATATCTAAGCGAGCCAAGAAATTAAGAGAGCTATCAAATATGTTGCTTGCTTGTCTTGCTAATCTGTCTAAATTTTTTAGATAAAAAACTATAAAGTACTTAAAAAGAATTGATAATGTTTGAGAAATATTTATATATTGTTTGAAATTTGTTTACATGGATGTTTATTTTGTGTTATGCAATAATTTTTTGAACAAATATTATTTATTTGTATTTTGTTTGGAGAAAGAATTACAAATATAAAAAATATATTTGACTATTAACAAATTAAATAAAAATACATAAATAAGTATATTTGGTGAGGATCTTAAATTTTTTTACTAAATGACGTAAATTGCTGTAATGAATATCACAATTTTCAATAAAAATAATTTTAAATAACAATCAATGCAAATCTTCACTAAAAGGGAAAATTTTAAGTGAAAGTTAATAAAAGTTTTCATTAAATACAAAAACATATAATAAGAGTCAAAGCGAACTTTTGCTATTAATTTTACATTTAGTGATAATTAAAATTAATATTTATTAATTATTTACATTTAGTAGAAATCTTTTAATCCTTACTAAATAAAAGATATAGTGAGTACCTTATTTTATCTCTCATTATATATAATTAACAAGAAAACTTACAACAAAAGCTTGTAAAAATCACATCAACTATCGCTAAAAAATGAGTAAGGATCATATGGACTTTTAGTGAGAGTTATAAACCTCACTAAAAGACTCTATTCTTGTATTGTATAATTAATATAAAATATATTTTATAAAAATATAGAACAAATATAAAAACTAATTTTAAAAAATCTTTTAGGGTTGCAACCATACATAGAAGAAAAAGGTAATTAATGCTTTTGTTATGTTAAACGAATTGGTAGGCCTGCACTGTGCTGTAGGCTAGTTTTAACAATAGAAACACTATATCTTACAACTGACTTAGAGCTAGGAACAAATTGAGTTTTTTTCGAATCAACTGATTAAGTTGCACAAAGTCAAATTTAAACTTGACACAATCAAGAATGAAAAATCTTGCAAAATAAAACATTAACACTAAGAAAGATCTAAGTTGTTAGTTAAGTCTTCAAAAAAGATTTTCTTATTGTGATATCTATTTTTTTATATTATTCCATTAGCTTTGAATGATTTCAAACATATGAAAGTATCTAATAAACATGTATGAAATTTTATTAAATAATTTGAAAAGTAATTGTCATAGAAAAGTATATGCAACTTACTTAATAACAATGAAGCAACCTTAAAATGAGAAAGTAACATTGCATATGTTTAACTAATCATAAAAAAAAAAGGCAATTATTATGCTCAATTATCCCAAAGAAAACAAAAAGAATTATTGTCATGATAAAAGTGAAGTCAAGCCTTATAGAGAAAACATGTAGCATCTCTTAAATACTAGAGAACTTAAGTGTTTAAGAATATAGAAAGTTGAGATAGCTAGCATTTATATAGTTTTGCACAATCAAACTCAGCTACCACTTTCTCATTGTAGAATCAATCTTTTTTTTTTTCTTTTTTTCATCTCTCTCACCAAATTCATACTAAGGTATTGTTTGTTAAGCATCTTTGTGTTGAAAAAAAGCTTGATTATAATGATTGTTAGAAAAAAAAGTCAAAGCTATAAAATAATGGATCATTTTAGTTGTTCCCCATTGAAATATCTACCCTAAACTATATAGCAAACAAAGTCATCTCCAAATCTCTGTTGCCCATGAACATTGTTATTATTATTAATTTTAATTTGTTACCTCACTTTATATCATCATCGGCAATTGATGAAAGACAACTAAATAAAATCCCATAATTATTAGAAAGTTATTGAGAAAAAGAAAGCTATAACACACCTCATATTCTTCTTTCATGGGACTAAGCTAAACCAATTGGCATGAGTGTGTGCGTGTCTATATATATATAAATATATATATGAAGAGTATGTTAGGATGCCAATAAAAACAATCGATGAATTGAAATGAATTTCAAAGAAAAAAGTTATAAAGAAATGATGTTTACTTTGTAGTTGTTATATTCTTTCTTAACTTTTAACTAGATTATTTATAGGATTCATGCAGATTGATTGTTCCAACAAACATTTGTAGAAATTTTCTAGTTATTCCTAATTACATATTAATCAACTAATATTATAAAAATTTAATAAAAAAAAGAGAAACAATTATATACTCTGAGCTTTGGTAGGAAGCATTTGCAAGTACATTTTCTTCACTCGAGTAGTTGCCATGCTCTTTTACTGCCTTCTACCTTGTCGTGGCTTTAATGTTTTAAACCAAAAACAAATATACTTATCTTTCTCTCCCTCTTATATTATAAATATAAATAGTAATACATAAATTGAACATAAACATGTTTAATCTAGCAATTAACTATCTATATATCTATATATACATCTCCAAATCCAAATTATATGTACAACTTAATTAATTAAAAAATACTCAAAAACATATCGTACATATATATTGCAATAAAATATTCAAAAAGATGAGCAAATATTTGTTTTTATATAATAATGAGTTATATATTATATTGATTAAGAACATTAACAAATATATATAAACTCGTTTAAGAATCCCTCGTTTAGAAACCAAAAAAAAAAAAAAAAAGAGAATATGTCTGTATTTGATCAAAAACAAAAGAAATATATGTCGAAATAAAAAAAATGGAGCCATTAGTCTTTTTTGCAATGAGCCGCCACTAGAGTTAGTAGAGCTTTCAACATTTTCCTTCTCTAAAACCAATTAACAAACAGAACTCAGTCTACTCTCTAGATACCTACCCATTTATGATATAAATATATATATCCATTCTCTTTGTTGCTTTCTCTCTTTCTTTATATTCCATATAATATTTTCTTTTAGTTTTGAAAAGCAAACATAATCTTTTTAGAAAAAAGAAAGAAAAGCAGTGGATCTAGTAGTGCTTTCTACTCATAAGTAGGAAAAAAAATAGCATCATTCCAAATATTTTCCCAATCTCTAAGTGAATGCCAATGGATAAAATCTTTGGAAACAACATTTAGGATTTGTAGCTTTTAGGGTTGGCCTCTATTTTAAAATTTGAAAAATCATTAGTGAATACGTGTAAACAAGCATAGAGCACACTAAACTAAGCATATACTTGAAACTTTAAGCATCAAACTTATAAAGGAAAGCTAAAAGAAGGTTAAATAAAGAATGAAAAGACCATTTAACATCTACTGTCATAAAATCCTGAACATCATTGTCTCCATCCTATTTACACTCATAAACCAACAATTTTAGTTTCTAATACTAAGGACAATTTAAAAATAAACTCCACCTTACCCGTCTCCAAAGAGAGTGCCTAGATGCAACATGTGTGCACTCTAATAATTCAACATGATATAATTCAACATCTTCTTCCAAGATTGAAAGTCAAAACATGCAATTCCATTGATGTAGAGTGCAAAATAGATTATATAATAGTAATAACCTTATTTCATAATGGAACAATAGGAATTTAGCAATTGCTTAGACAAAAAACTTTTATTTTTAAATACCCAAAATTCTATCAGATTCAATGAATTCTAGAACTATTAACTAGAACTAAATTCTACATAGAAAAGTTCTAACAATAAAGAAACCCTCAAAAGATTTCTAAATACAGTTATAGTAGTCAAATTTTGGTTTAAAAACTTAATTTGCCAATTTCTTTATTGATATTAAGTTCAAAATGACTCAAATGCAGTTTTCAAACTTTGAGGATACAGGCACAGAATGTTTAAGGTATGCTATAAACTTGAAGATAAAAGTATTAGCCTAATGCTTCAAACAAATAAAAGAGGAATCATTATTACCTTAGCTAATGAAGCAAGGTAGTTGGTAGTGCAGCTTGCCTTGGAGACAACATCAAGGTCAGGTTTGCAATCCCTCTCATTGACACCAAAAACAAACATGGGGGCATCTTTATTGCGAGCAGAAATGATCATCTTCTTTGTACCACCCTAAAATTGGAAAAAGCATAATCAAGATAAGAATACCAAGCATAACATGAACATAAGAAAAAAAAAAGTTCCAAGCATACAACTTTCCTTGCGTCTTGATAAACAAAAGAATGTTAAATCCAATAAACTTTCTTCCTCTATGGCTATAAACTAAACATATGATTAAATTATTATCACAAACCTTTAAGTGAGTAGCAGCCTTGTCCTTGTTAGTGAAAACACCAATAGACTCTACGACGTACTCAGCTTTAGTCTCACCCCATGGGAATTCCTCAGAGTTTCTAATATTAATCAAAAGCTAATCAATAAAATAGTTTCTACAAGGTAAAACTCACTATGCTTTTCAAGTTAATTACAAATCTTTTTCAAAAGAAAACGAAAATAGTACCGGATGCCAAAAACAATGGTAACCTTTTCCCCAAAGAAAAGAGTCTTTGAGTCTTTTACCTTAACCCCATGATGCTTCCATTGATCATGAACACTGTCATACTTAAACATGTAGGTCTGTATAGATACAATTATCAAATCACATCCATAATCAAATCATTAAGTAACTAATCAAAATGATTATTCACTTTCACTCATTCTTTTCATTAGACATCTGTGGTAAGCTCAGTTGATCCAGTTTTGAAACAAATAAAAGAGGAATCATTATTACTTTAGCCAATTGAGCAAAGAAATTGGTAATGTAGCTTGCATTGGAGACAATGTCAAGGTCAGGCTTGTAATCCTTCTCACTGACACTAAAAACAAACATGGGTGCATCCTTGCTGAAAGCAGAAATGATCCTCTTTTTTGTACCACCTTAAAATACAAAAAAGCATAACTGAGATAAGGATACCAAGCATAACATGAAAATAATGAAAAAAATAAGTTTCAAAATACAACTTTCCTTATGTCTTGATAAACAAAAAAATGTTAATTATAATAAATTTTCTTCTTATATAGCCATAAAATAAACATATGATCAAATTATTATCACAAATCCTTAAGTAAGTAACAGCCTTATCCTTGTTAGTGAAAACATTGGTAGACTCTACAACGCACTCAACTCTAGTCTCACCCCGTGGAATTCCTCAGGGTTTCTAACATTAATTGAAAGCTAATCAATAAAATAGTTTTTATGTGGTAAAACTCACGATGCTTCTCAAGTCAATTACAAAATCTCTTTCAAAAGAAAACAAAAACAATGCCTAATGTTGAAAATGATGATAGCCTTTTCCTTAAAAAGAAGAATCTCCTTTTGCTTGACATATGGAAATTGGATAAGGCATGGCAACTTGGCAATGATAAGTTTTGAAAATATTACCTAAGCTCATTCTAAGTTTATAATAAAGTACTTTTTATTTTATTTGCTTTTATAGTATGTGTTTTTTAACTGTGCTATTCAATATATATAAAGGTTATTTATATTTATAAGGTATTTTTTTAAAAAAATAAAACACAGTTTGGAAATAAAAAAAAATTATAAATTTATAAAAAAATAAATTGTAATTACTAAAATTTGAATATCAAATTTATTAAATATTACATTTTAAAAATTATTATATGCATTAATCTATATAAGTTTCGGATTCTTATAATGCATTTTTTAAATTGTTAAAAAAATTAAATACAAATAGAACTTAAAATATTCATGATAGTATTATAAAAAGAATATTATTGATAATAAAAGATACAAAATTATCTTTTATTTTCTTTAATTATCAAGTTTTTTTCCTCATAGAACAATAAAATCACACACATATCTATGTGAACCATGCCGTAGTTTGTTTCTCCTATGAAAAGCAACTCAAAACTATGAACAAAAAGCTAAAGTAGAGAAAAAAATTTCAACCCAAGTAGTTAATTTGCAAAACAAACCTAATCTAGTCTATCAAAACTCAATAAGCTAAGTACTACTCCCTATATTGAAATAAAAATATAAACCAAAAAAAGGAAACTCATACAAATTCAACCAAAAAAAGCAATTCACATTACCATTTCACCAAGAAAGAATAATCATTAAAGGAGAAAAGAAATTGATTATTACTATTATTTTTTTAACAAAAGAATTAAAAGGGAATATTCATTAAACCATGAAAAGAAAAGGAAAAAAAATCTCAGATCATGCAATATTATGAGAGTCAACCTAGATTTTTTTTATGGCAAGAAACACAAACCCATACCAGATGAGAAGTGAAATTACCTTAGGCTTTTCTTTCAAACAATGTTGCACACAAATTGAGAAAATGATCTTTTTTTTTCTCCTTGAAATCACATTAAGCTTATGGTGCTTCAATTGATCGTAAACACTATCGTACTTAAACATGTAAGTCTGTACAAATACAATTATTAAATCACATCCATAATCAAATCATTAAGTAACAAATCAAAATGATTATTCATTTTCACTCATTCTTTTTAGATTAGGCACGTCTGTGATAAGCTCTATTAATCCAGTTTTCACAACTCAGAAATAAACCCAAACCTTGCACACAATTAAGTTAGAATTCAAAGTAAATACACCCAACAAAAACAACAGAATCAAGCAATAACACAATCAGAAGCAAATTCAAATTAGTGAAAATACAAAAAAAGAAACTTGGTGAGCTTCGATTCTTGGATTTTCCTTTAGAATTTCTAGGCATTTGGCTCTTTTGAAGGTTTTGATTCTTGGGTTTTCCTTTGGAATTTCTAGGTATTTGGGTCATTTAACTTGTAGAAAAAAGATAGTAGATCTTAGGTGGTTTTGGGTGATCTCGACGAATCAAAATAGGGGACAACAGTTAGGGGATCTGGATTCTATAACAATCAGCCAATTTATGGGTTTTTGTTCTTAGGTTGTTTAATGTTTTAGAGAGAAGGTACGAAAAAGGGGAAGAAAAAGATAACAGAAAGAAGGAAACAATGACAACTAGCAGTAGCCAACATTGGCACCGACAATGACAAGTTCGTTGGGTTTTGGGGTAAGTTAATCGGTTCTGAAAACATTGTGAGAATAAAATTAGATTTTAAAAAGAAAGGAAGATATTGTAAGAAGCAAATGAAGCGCCTTTGAATAAAAGTAGATGTAGCTTGGAAAAGCTTTCTTTAAGACCAAAATTACCCTTAAAATTATTTTTCCTTTGCTAAGTTGTCCCTTTAATAGAAGCTTTTAATATAAATAATAGATATTCTCAAAACTATTTTTTTGATATGATACTTTTTAAAATGTTTTCTTATATACTAAAGTATTTGTTTGATAAGCTACTATTATTTAACTCAAAGTCACTCAATTTTGGTGAGATTTAAATAAGACATCTTACATTCAAGTGTAGTACTAAAAATTTGCTTCTTAAAACAAATAAGCTAATTACTTTAGCAATTTCTTTTCATCAAATTGATCTACTTATTGTATTAAATGTTTTTATAAAGGTTAATATGTAATTAAAATATATTGGTTTGTATGTATATAAACATTTTCAATTATAAAAGAGTTTTCATGAAAGCATAAAAGTAAAAACTCGAAGTAAGAATGTCTTTTTTTAAAGAAGCCAAATACAATGGAAGCAATTAAGCATGAGAAAAATTTTTTAAAAAAATATTGTAAAGAAAAAGAAGTTTAGTGAAAAAAATAATAAATAATTTCAAAATGCACATATATAGAGACTTGGTATTGTTTGTTAAATTGAAAATTTTAATATAAAAAAATTAAGTGTAAAATTTTTTACTTTGAAATAAATTCATACTAAATTATCATTTGGTATATTGTCAAAAATTAAATATTGAATAGATATTTTCTTTATTTTTTTGTAAAAGTAAAATGTGATTTTATTAGGATTTGACATTAATTAAATTTCCTTTGAAAAATATTAATTAAAATTGGAAAAGAAATAACACATAATTAAATGGAAAATTATAACATTAGTGTTATTAAATTATAAAAATTTCCTTAAATAACATTGTTGAATATACTAAAAAGGTTTTATCTACATTATATTTTTCAAATTTTTTAATAAAAATATTCCACTAATTGGTTTTCTTAAATAAATATTCAAACACCTCAAAGAAATTAAAGTATTAAAAAGATTAATTAATTTTCAATTTTACAACATTAACCTAGGTAAAAATTTTGAAAAGAAACTAAAAAATTAGGTAAAGATTTATTTTAAAAAACTAATACGACCAAGAAACCATAATGGAAAAATTGAAAAGAATTGAAATAGCAAAAAATAACCATCCCAATTTAATTTTGACAATGTCAATGTATTTATAACTATTAAAACATCATAAATTGTATGCATCGATGTGTTTGCTTAAGTGATTGCACTTAAAGTTTAGCTTTTTCATGCTCATTTTTAGTGTAATTTAATTCATATTTTGGCTTGTTCCTTGGCATTTTTTGCAAAATTGCTCCTAAATATACATTATTCTCATGTGTAGGTACAAATTATGAAATTGAGGAATTTTGGACAATGTTGATACATTTTTGGAGGATTTTTGGTACAATTTGTGCAAGTAGCCTAAACTAGCTTAATAAGAAAAATTGACATTAAGAAAAAAAAAGAAAAAATATATGAAAGATGAATGAAGGATGCTTGGACGTGCATGGTGCATGAATTGAACACCAAAAGTGTAAAAAGTTAGCTGGGATTAAAGGCACCAAATAGCTTAGTTAAGTTGACAATTCAGAGAGTTTTCATTGGCTATAATTTGGACTTTTTGGAATTGGCAAAATGCATAAGGAAGGCTTGCAAGGCTTGCAATTAAGGAAGAACAAAAAAGGCTACAAATAGCCATACACCAAGTGTAGAAGCGAGGATGAAAGAAGTCTTTAGAAGCTCACCTTATTATAGATATTTTGGAGAGATATTTTAGGTCTTCATTCACCATTCACATGCCTATAAATAAGAATGGAGCTAGCCATTTTAGAAAGACTTTACCTTAGGATTTTATTTTTTTTGTTATTTAATTTTTGCACTTTTTTTACTGTATTTTACTTTCTCAACAACTAAATAGCCTTTGATTATCATGTTTGTCTATTGATTTTGATTGCACTTTGATGTTTCCTCAAGTATTTTTCAATATTTTTTACAATTTTGGCAATGAAACTTGTAAGTTTTATTGATTTCTAGCTAAAATCTACTAATTTTTCATTGATACTCAAATTTATTTTTGAATATGCTAGTTCTCGCCTAACTACAAATTTTTGATGATATCTCATTCAAATTTTACTTGTTTTGTTCAAAATTTTTTCATAGTTTCCTAATTCAATTAGCTACAACATATTAAAAATTGAGTTGCAAACTCACACCATAATGTTCTAGATCAAGCTCAAAAAATCTAGCTGGATGCAATGACAATGTAATTCCAGTTTTCTTCTAGCAAGTTTGGTGTGAAATTGCTCTCTCATTGGCAAGTTGTTTGCCTTTTTTTCACTTTAAATCCCTAGTTTTACTTGTTTACATGTTGATTCTTACTTGATTCAATTTATTTCTTTACATTTCATTATTGTATAGATAATATTTTTTAGATAATGTTCTGATTTTTCAGATTTTACACTATTTTTGAAATTGAGTTTGTCGAACTGATTTCTTTATTGATTCATGCTATTTCTTATTGATTTAAGTAGTTAGTTAATAGATCTAGGTTGTTTTAGCTTAGATGAAGTTATTTTCCAGTATGATCACATCTTAAATTTTTTTTTGTTGCAATTTTCATGTGGTTCCAACATAGATCAGATTTGGAATTGGTTTTTGTGCACTATTTGTGTAATTTTATGCATGTTTTCTTCTTCAATTTTATTTTTCATTTAGTCTTTTATTCTCTCATTCAAATTCCAAGTTAGGTGTAGTTCTAGTTTTGTATTAGAAGTTCAAACCATGAAATCAAAAATTGGTTTATAGCTTGTGTTTACTGTTTCTTGTTTGTTACAATTCTTTTTGTTTGACCTTTTTTTTACATTCTATTTAGTCATTATTCTTAGATCAAGTGTTTATATAGGTTGGTTAATAATTGTTTCAAATTTAGTTTAGATTCAAGAATCTCTTCATACTTAGCTTTAGTTACAATTGCAACATTTAGCTTTCATTTCACGATCATGCTAGATGTCATTTCCAAGCTCTATGTGGCATCATTTCCATTTTTCTTAATCAAGAATTTAGGTGTTATTTTCATGTGAATTTTGTAATTGCATTTTGCTCATGATTTTCACTTTTGCATTTTATTTTAGCTATTGCTTGTTCTTACATTTTAGGACTAGTTATAATTTTTCTTTTGCATTTTGTCTTTTTTTTTTTATGTCTTTATTTCTTAGTTAGTTTAGTTAATTATTTGGATTTTTTTAGTAGAATTTTAAATTTTTCATGGATATTTTTTGATTGAACTAACTTTAGAAAGATATAGGGATAATAAGTACACAGCTTGGGAAAGTCTTCAACTAATCCTCGTGGAATCGACATCTAGGCTTTTTAGCCTTTATTATTATTTGAACGGCCTGTGCGTTTATAGAGTTTTATCAATCATTAAGTGACAATGATAGACTAGCACTAACAAGGTGATGGGTTTTAGTATATACTAGAAAATTTATGCAATCAAACTCGAGTTCATTTTTTATTTTTAAATATATATAAATATTATTTAAATTAAATTGTATTTATTTTTTTATTTATGTATAAAAATATAAAAAATTATCGATTGCAACATTTTAAAATTTTTCATTTTAAAAATTTTTTAAATTCAATATCTTTTACTAGTTAATTTAATTTATAAATAATAAGCAAATTGATATGTTTTATGAGGTTTTCTAAAAAACACTCAAATTTTCTTTCTCTTTTGTAAGAGATTTTGCTTTTGTACATTTTTGTGTTTTTCTGTTTTAAAAGAAAAATATATAAAAAGTGAAGGCATTATTTAATTAGACCTTCATTATTTAACCTAAAAGTTTAAACCACTATTTGAAAAACTATTTTTATGTATACCAAACATTCTTTTACTTCTTATCTAAATAAAAAAAATTATAAAAGGCTTAATTGTTTGACAAATATTAAGTAATGAGACCATAATTAAGGTTAATAAATAGTAAAAATTATAAGGCTAAGCTACACCCAAAATTTTTTTTGTTGTAAAAAATTGCTTGGTATTTGCTCTTGATTTTTGCAATTTGATTCCCTTATTATTGTTTCTGAATTGCCTTTAATCCCTCTTGTTTTTCTCCTCCTTTGAGCTCATTAGTAATCTCTTTCTATATATAGGACTCTTATGCCAAATTTTAATTCTTAAATTAATGAAAAAAATAAAATTTGCTTGACAAATTTAATTATGATTTCTTTTTATTTTCCTTTAATCCCAAGTCTTTTCCAATTTTTTTTTATTTACATCCTTTGAATTCTCAAAATTCAATCTGATTAAAAACAATTCAATTTTGAATTTCTTTTTATGATTTTAAAATTTTTTCTTTTTCCTTTTTTTTTTTTGTTTTGACACTTTAACTTTAACCTACTAAAAAATAAATAAAATAAAATAAACTAAAAGGAAGCATTTCTAGACTTTTAATTATCTAAGGGTCATGGATCGGGTTATAAGTTTGGGTTAGGTCTAATTCATGAGTTGCTTGGAAGTTTTTCCCTTTTTCTCTTTTTATTTTAAACAATACATTTAACACCTTGGGATGAATTACTAAACCTTTTCTTTTCTTTTCTTTTTTTAACTATAAAACCAAAACATTTATTTTTAACTTTATTTTAATGCTTCATTTTTTAAAAAAAATTTCCTTTCCTTCAAACGAAACCTAATTGCCCCCTAACACAATTTTTGATGACTGACAACCATTTGGACCACTGCTTGCCATCTACTATCGTTGTCAGTCGATGTTATTTATATCCCAACTTTCATTCACAACTTCTCCTCGACCTTCTAATCTTTGTTTTAAGCTCAAATTTTTCCAAAATGGTTGAGATCTACCTAAATTTGAAAATTTAAACTGAATATTCAAACCATAAAATCTCTTCCTCTCACTATTTGATCGTTATGCATTTTTAATATGTTGTTCTCCTATCCTTAACTTTTTTTCCTCTGTCTCTGATCTCTCAAAAGTCCTTCACCGCCATGAGCAGCCTTTAACACTGCCATTCATTCCTTGTTGTTTATAAGTTATAAAAAACCCTCTTTCTCTCTCTTGTCCTATAAGCTTAAAAGATTTGAGCCAAATCTACCTAGAAACTCTCATACCTAAAATCCCTTTGTTTTTGGCTTTTTTTCCTTTTTTTTTTTTTTTACTTTTGGCGTTGCTTTTCCCCATTTTAAGGGATGTGTTATGATTTTGTTTTTTGTTGGTTTTGGGTAGGTGTTTTGATGATAATGGTTGAGGGATGGGGATGCTTGGTTAAAAGGGTGTTTCATCTTAGCCACTGCCTGTGCCGAAGTGTCAGCTTTGGCTTCGTTGAGGTAGCCATAAGTTTGTGCTGTCAAAATTTTTGTTGTTTTTTCTTTGCCTTTTAAGAGATGAATCTATATAATTTAATTGGATTTTAATAATGCTGATGTTATAATGAGGTAGTTAATTTACAAAGCTTATATGGCAATAAAGTGGTTGATTTGGCATTCAAATGAACAATATAATTGCTAACTTGGCAATAAATTGAGTATTGGGGACAACTTTTATATATAAGTACATACACTATCCATATTAATGCTAATTTATACACATCCATACAAATAAAAATGCTAATTTTCTCATTTAGGGTTCATTCTAAAATTTCCTAACTTTTATATAAATGTTAGAGAACACATTTATCTAAATTGAATTAGAAACAATTGCAAAGAATCATAAATTAAAACATTATTGATGTTAAACATAGTTGTAATATTTTTTAGATTATTAAGATGGAGTGTGATTAGCTTATTTAATTACAAAATTTTTGCAAGTAATGGGAAGAAAAAAAATTGTATAAAAAGAAGTTTAGTGAAAAGAGAAAAAGAATATGAAAGAAGAAATTTCAAAATGCACAAATATGAAGACTAGGTATTGTTTGATAAACCAAAAAATATTAAACATTGAAAATTTAAGTGAGAAAATTTTAATTTTGAAAATAAATTTAACTAAAATATCATTTGGTATGTTGTTGAAAATTAAATATTGAATGAATATTTTCTTTCATTAATTTGTAAGAGTAAAATGTGATTTTATTAGGATTTGACATTAATTAAAGCTAGAAAAGAAAGAACACACAATAAAAAGGAAAAATTATAAGATTAATATAATTAAATTATAAAAGTTTCCTTAAAGGAAATTGTTGAATATAGGAGGTAGGTTTTATTATAATAAAAGTTTGGTAATCTATGATACAAATTTAGTAATTTTTTGATATTATTTTGATAATTTATAATATAATTTTGGTAGCATTTGACAAAATTTTAGTAACCTTGATATAATTTTTTTAATAACACAATTGTTGTAATTTATGATATAATTTTAATAACTAATTTAATCACAAAAATAATAAAAATAAGACATTAAAGATGTAGAAAAAAAGTTTAATAAGAAACTTTTAAATTTTTAAGAAAGATGAATAAGAAATTTTTAAATAATGTTATGTTCAATAATTTCAAGTTTTTAACTTTTTAAAATAAATTTAAATCAATATTAAGTTAGTTCATTTTATAATTACGTGTATTATATAAATTTTAATTAAATTAAAATTTAAAATAAGTGAAAAAATTATTTATACTTAATTTGAGTTTAGGTTAGTGTTATGAATAACTTTAAATAATATTGAAATATTTAATGTGATATTTAAACTTTATAAATTTCTAATTTGATACTTAAATTTTAAATCTGTTAACTAAAATAATATTTACCCCCTAATGTGGCTAGCTTTTAAGGATGACACATGACAAGCAAATAACCATTCAAGTATTATATTAATTAATAGATTCATAGTTAAGATACTATAATTATAAAAAAATTTTAAAATTTAGGTACAGTATGAAACATTTTACTATAGTTTAGAAGATCGTTTATGACATTAATTTTTAAAAATATTGACTTAATATATATTATATATCTTTATTTAATTTAGCTTTGATACTTGTATTAACATAATAAATTATAATTTTAAATTTTAACTTGTTATTATGTGTTAAACTATTAATAACAAATTAAGAACATTTAATTATTGTTTTTCAAGTAATTTGCACTTAAAATTCTTCTTGTAGTTTACACTTAAAATTCTTCTTACTTTCGTTTTGTATTTTACAAATTATATTATCAGTATATATTGTGACTATCATTTCTATAGTACATGCACGAAAACTAATTAGTATAAAGATGTAAATGAATTAAATTATTGACAAATTATTCAGGTTTAATTTGAAAAAGTTAAAATTTAATTATTTTATTATCGAATCAACTTCAAACTATTTGAGTAATGAATAAATTTCAAATAATTTAAATTTTTATTTGAGAGATTCATGAATCTAAATGCATTTAATCAAAAAATTTTAATATATTTAATTTATATATAGATCAATAACAAAAATTTAATATGTAATATTAATATATATAAAAGTGAGTTCGATTTAAAAATTTAAAAATCGATTTAATAAGCTTCATATAGAAATAATCAAAATCGATCGAATTTATCTAAATAGTCGATAATGATGGAACCGAGTTATACAAATCGATTTGGTCAATGTTCGATCAGTTTTTCACCATTTTTTCACTCATTTGTAATATTATCTTTTGATTAAGTGTACTCAAATCAATGAACAATTGACTACTAAATAAATAAACAGAATGTCACGAACATCTAAGGCAACACAATATTGAATGGAGTTTATAAGCATCGAATGTGTTAAAAAATCACATATGAAACTTTAACAAAATTATAAAAACATGTAAATTATCAAAAGCTCAGTCATACTTAATAGTAATCTAGTAACTTTTACTCAAATGACAAACAACAACCTTGGATGGAGAGTAGGAAATTGGGATGAATTTCAACTTATTCAACCGGCATATATAAAAATCGACAGCTCACCCAACAGTAAACTACCTAATCAACCCATAGCCACTTGACAATGCTCAAAATCAAATAGAAGTAAGCCCCACAACAAAGATTGTTGGCCTGGGTTAGAGAGGAAGAGGTAAACACCATTGATGGAGGAGAAAAGAGAAGAGATGTCGGATTGAGAGAAGAGAAGAGGTAGTGGATTGGTGACTGGTTGGCTGCTGTAGCATGTGAGAAAAGAGAAGAAATTGACAAGGGTGAGTTAAGAGATGAGAGAAAGGCTACTGGGAATGGAGAAAAAGATAGAGTCAAGAGAGATGAAAATAATTTGCGGTTAGGTTTAGTATAAGGGTGGGATAGGTATTCACAAAAGAAAAAAATTTATTTATATTTTTATATAATCGATTATTTTAGTTTATTCGATTACTAATTTTATAAACCAAAAATCGATGGAATTTATCGTTTAAACCTATAAAAATACGGATTCATATTAAAACCAATTAAATCGTGATCGATTTAGTAAGTTCTAACTGATTAATGCTTTTTTTTTTAATTTATAAATTTATCAAATTTATCAAATTGAATTTAATGAATTCAATTAAATTACGAAATAAATTCAAATATAAAAAATAAAATTTAATTTAATTTAAATGGAAATTTGTGCTTCCATTTTTTTTTTTAACATCAACCAAATTTAAATCCGATTTAATTTGGCTCAATTATTTCAATTTTTATGGTAAACAAAGGAAAACTATAGGAAGAATATGATTGAAGCAATTTACTTCTTATGTTAGCCTTTTCTGATGCTTGTTGTTTGGCGAAAGAGAAGCCAAATTCTGAACTTAAATTGCATATATTGCTCGCATTTTGGTTTTGCGGAACTTTTTAGTCCATCAACTGTCAAATGCAGTAAACATGATTGTAGTGATATCATCTTTGTGCCCTTTCGTTTTGTTGGTTCATATTTCATCGCCATGTGCTCTCTTTGGATTATATTCATTGAATCTCGTTTGAAATTTTGTCTTCGTCATTTGATGTTAGTTTTTACGTCTGTGGTTTGCCTCATAATTTGAATTTAGAAAGTAAGTTAGGAAATGATACTCGATGTAAAGTTGTGAATTATATTAATTCTTTGTGCTTGAATTTGATGTGGGTGTGTCTAATTGCAGAGATCTGGGCAACTACCTGGTGTAGGCATTGTGCATGCTCCAATTGCTTTGTTGCCCATGTCATTTCCAGTATCTCATTGGAAACAAGCATGTGAACTAGCTCCAATTTTCAACCAACTAATTGATCATGTAAGTTTAGATGGAAAGTTTCTGCAAGATTCACTATCTAGGTACTTTCTCTCTTTCTCCACCATTGATTTTGTAGTTATGTATGTACTTTGTTCTTATAACTGCAGTTAAGTGATATGCCATTATCTGAACCATTAGGCTTGAACATATTGACCATAATCCAATTTGTCCTGTGAGAATACTGTTTGCTGTAAATTGATATTGCCAATGCTTAACATTTCAGGACAAAAAAGGTGGATGCTTTTACCTCTAGACTTTTAGATATTCATTCCAAGATGCTAGAAATGAACAAGAAAGAGGTAAGTGGGTAACAATTACAGATATTTGATCTTTAATAATATGGGGAGGATTTATTATGATTATGGAAGTGGAGTATTTTAAGGTTGAGATGTACTTCTAGAATCTTTGTGCTCTTACCTTTTGTTCTTCATGCTCTTTGTCACTTTGTTCAACTAGTGTTCATTGTACATTTTTGTGGTACCTGTCAATTGGGTTCCAACAAGAAGAAGAAGCTACTTGATAATTTCTTTCCCAGGGATGTGTTCATTGTTGAAGATTTGGTGATCATATGTTTTATATGAGATAAAACAAGTATTATCAGGGCAATTATTAGTACCTATTAAATTGTTTTGGTCTATTGGCCGAACTATTTGCTCTAAATGTGAAAAAAACAATACCTTGTTTTTATTATGTGAGCGAATCTAATCATATGCAATTTCTGAAATAGGAAATACGCTTGGGTTTACATCGATAAGATTACATGCTTGATGAGAAAACTAAATTGCTCCTCCAAACAGAGTTGAACACAATTTTGTCTTCATTTCCTGCTCTTGGTTGTCTTGTGACCGACCTTCACAGGTTGAGCAAATAAGCATTTTGACTTAGTACCCCCATCATAACTTTATTTCTATTTGTTTAAATTTGAATATTGCCGTGCTGGAATTTGCATTTTGAATGAAGCTTATTGGAAAAATCATTTATATTACTTGTGTTTGTTCTTGTCACTTTAACATTGAGATTAATTTCTAGGAATTAAGTGACTGAGTGTTGTTTTAACATGTGAAGAAAAGCTGTGAAGTGCAGAGATAGGATTTTTACTCTGGTACTAATCAATTACTAAAGAAAGTTTCATCAGCCTATATTTATTGCTAACCTGAATTGAAAAAAGCATAACCATTGTAAGTGCTAAATTTACTATTTTTATGCAATGTTTCAACTTCTTAATGCCCTTAATATTTGAAATATAGCATAAAGGAGTAATAGAAACATTTTGTTGGTATAGCGCTGCAAAAAGCTTGAAAGACATTCTGAATTGCTGATGCACTGTTCAGCAGACAGAAGTATCGAGAAGTTTGTCAGCCATAACTAGTCATTTTGCAGGACCCTACTTAATGACTATGGCCAAGACCTTGGATTAGATTCTAAAAGGATCCCAGTAAACACTGCAGTTGGTCAGTTTGCTGAGGCATTTAAAGCATGGACTGAGTATAATAACTCCAGGTTAACTTTGAAAAAATATGCCCTCATGGTTCTTGACTTGCTGCAATCATTGAAGTCATTTTGGTGCTTATAATTTCTTTTTCTGAGTACAGGGCTGTAGCAATGGCTGTTGTTCAGACGGAAGAACGCAATATGTATGACCAACATTGGCTTTGTACAATGTTGAAGGAAAGATATCCCTTTTAACCTTTTATATCGATTGGTTGAAGAAATATGGTAAAATCTGTTCATAGTAAAATAAATGTATTAAGATGTATCTTTAAATTAGAAAGCTTCAAATTGAGAGCTCACTTCACATTGCATTCCTTAGCTTGATAACACACATAATTTAAGAACTATTAGGAAAACATTGGCTGAAATTGATAGAGATGGGAAACTTCTACCTGATGGCACACTTCTTGTGTATGTATCTTTACATTGTAATAGAGATGATTTTTCTGACCTAGATTTTAGAATTACCATGTCCAGCTTCTATTTTAATGTCTAAAATTTTGAACCTGTAGAGATGGCCAAGCAGTTGCAGTTGTCTACATTAGAGCAGGGTATGCACCAACTGATTATCCTTCAGAGGCAGTAAGCAATTTCACTTTTTTTTTTCTTGCTACTTGTCACAAATATGATTTTTGATGGCTACTTTTCATGTTTTTCTCAAAAAATCGCTGTCACAAATATGATTTTGATGGCTACTTTTTTTTATTCGTGTCATTTCCAGAGTTAACTTTGATTTTTTTTTCACTATGAAGTACTCATCCTTGCCAATTAAAGCAACACTGGACTGTTTTTGACTTTTTGGTTTTTTGATGTCTGTTACATTTTTATTTTCTAGGAGTGGAGAGGTACACTGCTAATGGAGCAGTCCTTAGCTATCAGGTGCCCGCCAATATCATATCATTTAGCAGGAACTAAGAAGATTCAACAGGAACTTGCAAAACCTAATGTACTTGAGAGGTAATTAATTCTATATTTCTCAGTGAATAATATATTAGCAATACTCTGTCCGAGTCATCTATGGTTTTAGGTGTAACTGAGTTAGATTTTAAAAACATCCTCTTTAAAGATTTATTGCCAGTGGCTAGAAGATGCCTTACAATTGTTTGGGGAACTTTTTTCCTTTTTAAATGAAATCTCAAACTTCAAAGCATTTACTACTTATTCAACCTCAAAATGGCAACCCCAATATTATGGAACTAGGATAGTGAAGTGTTATGGCATGTTGTTTTTTCTGTTAATGCAAGTATATTAGCATAAATTTTTGGTTAACAACTACCATCACTTAAAGTTGTATGTCTTCCTTGAATTTTCTCTTCCCCTTGCAAACAGGTTCCTTGAGAACAAAGAGGATATTGCCAAACTGTGAAAATGCTTTGCTGGATTGTGGAGTTTGGATGACTATGATATCACCAGAAAATCAATAGAAAAACCCTAGTTATTTGTCATGGAGCCCCAAAGAGGAGGAGGTTCCATATCTCAAGTCTTTAGAGCATAAATATTGTTTTTCATTGTATTGATTCAGTTGAGAATTGAGTCTTCGATCCCATTTCAGGAAACAATATCTACGGTGATGATGTGAAAGAAACCCTTTTACGATTACTAAAGGAAGGGTCTGAAGAAGATGCTGCTTATATACTTATGCAGAGGATTTTCCCAACTGTTTCTCCCACATTTTTTATGCGTGATGGCATTTGTCATAAAGATAATGCCATATCAGAGCTTGGGGTATACAGTGCTTACTCAAGGTACATCTTAGTGCTTTTGTTTCATCCTTTTATTGCAACTTGTGTCATTTCCATATAATGCTATTAAATTCTCTTCTCTTATCAATCCCGATTGACCAACGGGAATGAAGGGGAAAGAAAAGGTTAAAATGGTTTTCACATGGTAAATCTTTACCCTTTTAGTCTCACATTTCTCCTTTTAGATGTACTGGAGAGTCATCAGTTTGCACATGCAGGAACAAGGAGAATGTTATCATGAATGACCAATGTGGTTACTTGATGCAGACCAAGAGATCATCATCAAATGAAGGTGGGGTTGCAGCCGGATTTGCAGTCTTAGATAGTATATATTTGACTTGATGAGCCGAGCTTCTTGGTTACCATCAACTTTACATATATATCCAAACATTTACTATTGATTTATTTGCATGACACTCAGTTTGGTAAAGCAATTGTCCTCGATATCTTGAAACAGCTTGAAAAGCGTTTCAAGTGTTTGCTCACATGGAAAATTTTATGGATATCATCTTCTTTCCGTCATTGGCGACCTGGTAAACCAGGTTGTCATACTGCTGGTTTTCAGTCACTGCAAAACATCTTATGTGATTACAAACATTATCCCAACAGGTTTTTTTTTTTTTTCATCTGATCAATAACTTGATTGGTTCTTGATGTCAGCAGCTCACTGGACTGTTAATAATAGATGTGTTGGCCCTCTTTCCAGAGTTTATCTTTTCTAATTATTTTAATGAGATATAATCCAAAGTTGCATCTTCTGGCCATGCCGAAGTAGTGAGACACATGGCTTTTCACTTGAAACAAGGCTTAAGGTAAAACTGATAAGATAGACTTGAATAAATTCATCCAGATATTGAAACCATCTCATCAATGGGCAAAGTATGCGGTGGCAGCACAATGGTGACTGTCGATGGGCAAAGATGACAAGACGCCTTTCAAGAGGCAGGGGAAGAGAAAGTGTAGGCAGGATGAGGAAAGTTACGTGTCACTGTGTGGTTGTCTATCATACATGGGGAAGGTTATGTGGCGTTGCTGTGGTTGAATGCGCGCAAGATCTATATATAATATAAAAAATTTTACACAACAACAGTCACGTGTTGTCGTAGACTTTTTTTTTTTTCGTATTTTCTATCAAGTTTCATCTATTTATCATAGGTTGTCCTGACATCTTTTATCTCCAAATTATCAATTCATAAAACAGCTAACGATCACAACATAGCACATTCAAAATCACATACACAAAAAAAAAAAAAAGCCAACAAACGCGACATAAAGGAAAATAACTAACAACCATAACACTAAAAATGAATCCAAAATGAAAAAGTGAGATCTCGGGTGTGATGGATTTTGGATTTGGTTGGGTTTTGACAGGGTTTCCTTAGGGGTTTATGCAAGGAAAGGAAGGAAAACGAGGAAGCCACCACCAAAGAGAGGTAGCAGCGTACGAAAGCTGAGGCAGCAAAGAGATTTATTGAAAAATCCAAATCGGTGGACAGAAAGGACTTGAGGAGGGTAATAACATATTAAAATTTTTGGTCATTTAGAGTGATGGAAGGAAGGTAATTCTGAGCTTGAAGCCGTCGGCTTTTTTTCGTAAATGCCGGGTTAAATCGTGATTTTTTTCTTTATCCACTTGGATAGATGAAAAGAGGAGATTAATTTAATATTTTTTGGAATTTTTTTGATGATGGCAATTGACGACTGACAATGGTGAGCTGCATGCATGAGGTGGCCGTCCATCAATAGTTGGACTTGACTGAAGTTCTGATGGGACATGATTTTAGAGAGAGGCTTTCAAACGTTGAGAGAGAAAAAGGTTGGAAGAAAAGAAAAAAAAAAAAAAAGAAAAAGAGGAAAGAGAAAAGGGGAAAGGAGAAAGAAAAAAAAAGAAGAGAAGGAAAGACTGCTAGCCCATGACCTAGAAGAGGCTCAACTTGTGCTAACCCAATTGGTTGCAGCAAATTTTGGGTATTGCATTATTGTTTTGGACTCTTACACTAATTTTTCTTTGTGTATAATTTTTATACCTTTTAGTTTTTATTTAGATATTTGTTTTCTTATATTATTCATGTTAATAATATTATTTATATACATATTTTTTAATAAAAATATATTTTTTGAAAATATTTTATCTATTGTTGAAAACAGAAAATATTTTTTCTTAATAAAAAATATATTTTTCTTAATTATATTATCCATGTCAATAATAATATTCACATGCATATTTTTTCCTTAAATTTTATTTTATGTTTACATGTTTCTTTTTTTTTTGTTTTCTCATATAACTTTATCACATTTATATATATATTTTAAAAAATGTAGGTGATGAATACAATTTAAGGAATTAAATTAAATGAGAAAAATTAGAATAATTAAAAATAGTGATAATTTACTAGATCTTTTGAAAAGGGATTTTAGGGAAATTTGAAATTGTTTTTTTGTAATTATTTTCAAGGAAAATGGTTTGTTATACCTTTCCCAAAGTTTGAGAGATTTCGAGAATTATTTTTGTAAATTAAGAATTTTCAAATGATTATAAGATGTGTAAGAAAATAAAATTATGAAAAATTGATATTCATTGAATACATCATTACTCATTTTCTTTTACAAAATTCCGTCTATATATACAATACATATAGAGTTGACTAATACTTAATTCCATTGAATATAATATCCATAAGTTGAATCCTTTTGAAGATATAGTATTCTCAGTCATTCATTAATGGAATAATAGAAACACCAAACATAGTATCATGAAGGAAAAAAAGAGCATCATCTATCCAGTACATCTCCTCATTGATGCCTAGACTATGTTTAGCTAATTTATGTGCTGCAAAATTTCCATTTCGGTTTATATGCATGAATGAACAGGTATAGAAGCGTCTCACCTTGCTTATTGCCTCATCTATGATGGGTCCGATAGGAGAAAAATCTTGTTCTCAGGATTCGAGCTTCTTTAAAACACCTAAAGCATCTCCTTCAATTATTATTGTTTGGAATCCCATTAATTTCTTGTGAAAAATCCAATGCTTTAACAGCTGCAATTGCTTCCACTACAAAAGGGTCAACAACATTTTCCAATCTGGTTGAGTAGGCGCCTATTAACTCCCTTTCAGAATTTCGAATAATAACCCCAATACCATATTTTCCTTCTTTCCTATCTTAGGCATCATTAAAGTTTACCATGTAGAAGTTGTTACTGGGTGGTTTCCAAGTTTGGAAGGCTTTGTTTTGTTCTTTGTTCAAAAACACCTGTGCCTGATTATATTTTTCTATTTATCGTTTAATAAAATCAACCATGGATATAGCTGACTTCCTTCCCTCTCTACGGAGCTCTACATTTCTAGCATTCTAGATTGCCCAACTAGTTATAGCAAATTGTTGGAGCTGTTCTCTGTTCAAAACCTTAGCAAAATTCGTTATCCTTCCTACTTGCTCTTCACCTCTATTTTGATCCCATGAAAAGTTTAGCTATTGTCACACCTCTTTTGCCACTATACACTGTCTTAAAGCATGGATTACTATTTCATTTTGTTGGTCGCACTTGAAACATATAGTTCCCACCTACATTCTCCTATTGGCAAGGTTTTGCAAGAACGACGAGTGTTCGAGACAAACCTTCCAAAGTAATATCAGAATTTTGTTTCAGATCTTTTTTCATAATCTCTGGTTGTCTTCTTGTTCCTGCACCATTACCGTTGGTTTTGCATTACACATCAATTTGTGGTCCCTCTTTGTCACAATGATTTTTCGTTCATAGAAAACTCGATCGCTAGATTTGGAGAAAATTTTTAAAATTGTCACCAATCTTTTTTTTGTAAGGTGTGATTGGCCATTCAAAAATTTTATCTTTTAATAAAAATCTTAAATTAATTAAGATTTACAAAAAAAAAGTTTAAGTATGCAAAATTAAGATTAAGTCCAAGAGTATGGTTTACGAGTGAGGAAGATATTAGCACCCTCATGTCGCCCATTCAAGGAATGACACCAATTAAACATATGTAATCATTTAATTTTGATGATGTGATTTTTTTTATATTTAAATTTAATTTCCTAAAATTTATTTATGAAAAAAAATTTTCTTTGTTGTGAAATTAACATTATTATTATTATTATTTTCGTATTCTATAAAATTTTCAATGCTTTGGCAGAATTTATAAAAAATCTTTATTTAGAAAAATATTTCGAAAAAATTGACCGTTCACAAAATTTTCGAAATCTCACCACAAAATATTTTTATTTAGTTAATAAAATGATTTTAGGAACATCTTGACTCTTTGGTGAGTTTTCAAAATTTATTAAACAAAATTTAGATTATCCCGACTCTTCGACGAAATCCTAAAAATTTTGAATAAGTTTTAGGATCATCTTAATTTTTTAATGAGATCCTAAATAAAAACATTTTTTATGATAGTTAAGGGATTTAATTAATTAATTAATTTTTATTGTGATTATTATTGTTTATTGCCTATATTTTTTTATTATTTTAAAAAAAATTAGATTATCCCGACTCATTGGAGAAATATAAAAATTATTAATCTTTTACTTGTATTAAAGAAAATCAAACTCTTTCAATTTTCTTTAAAGAAATAATTTTTTTAAAAAAATTTATTCAAAATATCAATTATTATTATTATTTCATTTTTATTTTTTTATTATTTTTTATATTGTTTAAATAAACCTTTATTCTAGTAAAAATAATTTTAGATTATTCTAACTCTTTGGTAAAATCTAAAAAATCATTTTTATTTGCAATAATTAAAGAAAACTAAACTCTTTCAGTTTTCTCTAAATATTACATTTAAAAGATCAATTTAATCAATTTATAAATTTTATTTTATTTATCATTTTTTTAATTTTTATTATTGTTTTATTAAGCAAAAATTATTTTTTAAATTATCCCAACACTTTGGTGAAATTTGAAAAATATTTTTGCTTGTAATAAAATTTTATTTCTTTAAATAGTTATTATTATTATTTTGTTTGTCCTTTTATTTTTTTAATTAAAATCTTAGCATTTTTTTTAATTATTTATTGCTAGTGATAATTATTTATTTTTAATATAAAAAATATACATAAATATTATAAATTATAAAATCTTAAACAAATAACAAAAATAAAAATAAAAATAAAAATAAAATGAAAAAAGAAAAACTTACAAATAGGTTAGGTCAGAGCGTGGGTTGATGCATGGATCTTGCGCGGGTCAGGTACGTGTTAGATGCGCAAAATGACATCGTTTTGGAGGCCTATAAATATCCCTTTTTCTATTTTTTTATTTTTCCTCTATTTCCTCTCTCTCTCTCTCTACAAATCCAGAGCCTCTTTCTTTATATTCGATCCCCTTTTGTCAATCACCATAGAGCTTAGTTTCTAGTCGATTGTTGTCATGCACCGATGGTCGAAAACTTCAACTAGTGCTAACAAATTTAAAAAATCCCAGAATCTAACCAAATTTTTAGTTTTTGGTCACTGAAAATTTCAAAGGTCATTGGAAAATTCAAACTTTTTCAGTTTCTGATGTCCCTAAAAAATTTTAAAAATTTTCCAAAAAAAAAAAAAAAACCCGTACAGCCTTCTAAGTACCTTTTCTAAA
Organism: Durio zibethinus; assembly: GCF_047325235.1. Taxonomy (NCBI): domain Eukaryota; kingdom Viridiplantae; phylum Streptophyta; class Magnoliopsida; order Malvales; family Malvaceae; genus Durio; species Durio zibethinus. Next base: position 11,053,839 of record NC_143185.1, read on the forward strand.
CTAGCTTTACCAAAAAAAAAAAGTTAGAGTACCCAAATCAAGAAAAAATTTTGTTTTTGGAAAAAAAATTTCTTTTGGAAAATTTTTTGTTTTTTTGTTTTTGCTACTAGTTCCCCTTTGATAAGAGGACTGTGTTTTTTTTATGTGAATGGCTATAGAAAATTGCTTTTTGCTTTTATTTTCTAGTAATATTCCCCTTTTGTCCGCAAGAATTGGCTTTATTTATAGAGCCTTTAGGATTCAAATCCTAGATCTCTTGGAATCCCTTGTGAAAAATTTTGAAGGCATGTTTGGTGACTTTTGATCATCGGATTTTAACCTACCAAGTTAGGTAGTGTCAGGAGAAAAATAAACCATTTTGATAGCTTGATTTCAGCTACCAAAGTTGAAACCAAATCTTTTTTTTTTATTTTTTCTCTTTTAATAATAATAATAATAATAATAATAATAAAGTTAAAAAAGAACCAGACAAAATTAGTACCTACAGCTACCCTTCTTTGCTCATTTTTAAGAATCAGGAATAAAACAAAGATAAAAAGACACCAATTTTATTCAGACAAACACATACAAAAGATGAAACATTGAACATAAAGTTTTTTTTTAAAAAAAAAATTGAAAGGCTCCTCTAAATAGAGGCTATGAAACTTTAAATGTTAAAAGGCTCTTTTGACCAAAGGCAACAAACTTTAAATTCAAAAAGCTCTTCTAACCAAAGGTAATGAAACTTTAAATGTTAAAAAAGTTCCTCTAACTAGAGGCAACAAAACTTTAAATTAAAAATCTGAGAAATCTTATAAATTATGCCATTTGGTTTTACAAATCATGCTTAATTTTGATAGAGTCCTCTGACCAGAGGCTTTTAAAATTAAAAAGCTCCTATGACCAGAGGCAATGAAATTTTAAATGGCTTTTTTGACCAAAGGCAATGAAACTTTAAATTAAAAAGGCTCATATGACTAGAGGCAATGGAACTTTTAATTCAAAAAGCTCCTTTGATCAAAGGCAATGAAACTTTAAATGTTAAAAAGCTCTTCTAACCAAAGGCAATAGAACTTTAAATTTAAAATATTTTGCCTATAGGTCTTACAAGTCTTGAAACAAAAATAAATTTAGCTCGAAAGACTTACGAATTCTGCCTAGACGACTTAGGGATTACACCTAGAGGTTTTAAATATTATGCTCAAAAGTCTTATAAATTTTAACATCTTTGAGTGCTCTTCGTATCAGAGGCATTGAAACTTTGAAAATTTAAAATATTTTACTCGGAGGTCTTACAAATCTTGAAACTAAAACAGATTCAGCTTGGAAGACTTGTGAATGTTGATCGAAAGACTTAGAGATTACACCCAGAGGTCATAAAAATTATACTCGGAGGTCTTATAAATCTCAACACATTTGATTGCTTCTCGTATCAGAGGTAATGAAAGTTTGAAAATTTAAAATATTTTCTTCAAAGGTCTTACAAACTATTTTGGGTGCTAGTTTAACTGGGCTTAAAATCTCATCTTGCATCATATCTCACATTTCTCACTCATTTTTCCACAACCCTTCCACTTTTTGCATATTCATTTTCTTTCAACTCTTCAAACCTTTTTGACATTTTGATATTTTGTCAAACTATTTTCCCTTTTTCTTATCTTTTTATAACAAACTTTCCTTTTCTGTTTTTACCTCCTTTTTTTTTTTGCTATTTTTTTTCTTTTTCTTTTTTTTTTCTAACATTTACAAGGTTGATAAAAAAAACATGAACAAATGTCTATTTCTATCAAATGATGCAAATGCGAATGTCTATGTGAATGCTTGATGCAGATATATGCGACTTTTTCACAATGCAAATCCCAATATTCTTTTTATGTAAATGCCCCTATAAATACTTTTTTATGATATAGATGCCATGCTGCAAATGCAAATATCTTTGTTGTGATGTGAATGCAAATGCCTTGGTTATGATATAGATAATACGAATGTGAATATCTTTTTCATAATGCATATGCAAGTGAAGCTAAGGCAAATTATGCAAATGCAATGTCCCTTTAATGATGCACAGGTAAATGATGCAACTGTGAATGTCTCTTTTTTTTTTTTTTCATTTGTAGGTCAAATGTCTTTCTCATGATGCAAATGTGAAACTCTTTTTGCTTCTTTTTTTCAAAAGATCTTTGCTTAAGTTTTCAATGTTTATTTTTTTACAAAAAAATGATCTCATTATTTTGTACAAAATGTTCAAATAATCTCTGAAATTTTTAAAAATGATCACAAAATTGTCTCACATAAAGTATATTTGCAATCAGTGATAAAATTTAAAACTCTTGATGTCCGAATCTTTTGAAAATTGATGATTACTATTTGAAATGCTTGTGGATAGGGGGTAATAGACAATACAATTTTTTTTACTAGTAGGCATATCTCATGGGAAAATATATGAGGATTGCAAATATTTCTTTTGAGCTCATGAAAGAGATAATTTTTTAAAACACTTTTCTTTTGTTAAAATATTTCTTTTGTTAAAATATTTCTTTCTTCGCACTTCCTTGGAAACACCTAATTTCATATTTATATATTTACTTTCTTGAACTCTTGGGATTCCAATTGAAGCCTTATTCAATTTTTGCCTTGGATTCTCATATCTAAAGGGTATGTTAGACACTTTCATTTTCCTTAAAGTTGGTCTCTTGAAGGAATCCTTATTTTGCTTCCAATGTAAAAGACGATCATTGGCCAAGATTCATTTTGGAACAAGAAATTTAATTGGCTCAAATGAGTAGCAAGTGGATAATTTTTCTATATGAGAAGGCTAGAGAAAGATGGTCATTCATCATTTCAAACATGATCACTTGGTTAGAAGAGCAAATTATTGAAGAATGAGACAAAAAACATCTTTTTTTTGTTTTGTTTTATTTTTTTTTTTGTGATGCCCTATCTTATTTTCCACTTAAGGTTCTCATGATGTAAAAAATTAAATTATATGCGATTGATCGCATAGTTCAAAAAGACTTTTTTTTGGGCTCCAAATTGTTTGGAATTTTCTTAGTGAAAGGAAAAGAAAAAGGTATAAAGGTATGAAACAAATTATCTTAGGCAAAAAGGGATTCTATTTTTTTTAATCCATGTGCCTTAAGATATGAAATAAGGGTTACTTAAAAGAAAAAGTTCATTCATTTTTGTGTCTATAATTATAGCAAAATTTTGACACACATTAAATTACTAATTGAAAATTTGAAAGAGCATCTTATTTGATTTTTGAAATTCAAAACAAATTTTTAAAATTGACCTCTTTTATTCGTTGCCCAATAAAAGGTTATCACCTCTTTATGTCAAGATTATATTCAAACTCACATTCCTTGAATGGTTATAGTAAATGAATCAAATCATTTGAATGATTAGGGATATGAAAGTATTTGGAAAGGTGTGAAAGTATTTAATGAGCTTTTTCCTAATAGTAATCACTATTTCCTTCAAGAATCTTTCCCTCTTTTATTACAAAAGAAAACTTCTTTTTATCTATTTTTCTTTTCTCTTTTTTTGCTTTTGTTTTGTTTTTATTTTTTTGATGATTTTGAAAGTTAGTTATGTGGGACTTTTATTCAAACAAATGCATAAAGAAATTTCATAGAAAAAATCCAAAGCATTTAATTTTTCCAAAATAAGTTAGATAACCCCTAAGGACACCATGCACATATCATACATAATCGATGAAAAAATTTAAAAGAAAATCATCCTATCTTGATCTTTCAACACTTGAGACCTTTTTTCACATTTCAACTCCTCACATTTCACAATTGGATAGAGTTAACTTTTATTGTTCTATTACTTCTGGAGTCAGAATACCACTTTTGATAAGATTTTCAACCTTTTTCTTTAGCTATCTGTTTTTTTCAGTTAAGTGTTTGATTACCTCTATATAATAATCATACTTGCCATTAGGATCATAACTCCTTGTCAATGGATTTAGTGTTGTTTTTGGAAGCACAAGAGTGAGAAATTGGCCTTTTATTAGTAAAGGTAAAAGGTGAGAAATAAGGATTAACAGTTTTTTTTTATTATTCCTTGGTCTCTTTCAAATTTTTATTGGTTGGATGGTAGGTTCAAGTGTAGGGACAAGATCGTGAATGGTCATTTAAGGATGGAAATTTGTTGGAAAGCTCAAATGCTAGCTTGGTTGGCAAAGATGTAGGCTTTGAAAGATACTGCATGTGATAGGGTAATGGGATTGATGAAAAGGATAAGGGTTACATGAGATAAAGTTCTTAGGTAGATGCCCTTTCAATGCAACCACTTACACCTCTCTTTCATTCTTTTCTGATGTGCTTCCCTTTTAACATTTGTTGTATCTTTCAACTTAATCTTGCCATTCTTGATTGCATTTTCTATAATCTCGTTGGAAATCACCATGTTAGTAAAATTTTTCGTGACATGACCAATGAGCCTGTCATAGTATGGGGCTCGAAAGGTATTGATGAATAGAATAGTCATTTCTTTCTCAGTGAGAGGAGGTTGAACTTGGGTGACAACATCTCACCATCTTTGGGCATATTCTTTAAAATTTTCATTTACTTTTTTTCCATGTTTTGTAAGCATAGTCTATCTGAAGCCATGTCTGTGACATGCTTGTATTAAGTAATAAATTTTTTGGCTAGATTTTTTCATGAATGAATACGGCTTTTGTCTAATTGAATATATCATTTGACAGCTGATCCAATAAGATTATCTTGAAAATAATGGATAAGCAACTTGTCATTGTTTGTATGCCTGGTCATTTTTTAGCAGAACATAATGATATGTGCTTGAGTTGGTTCCATCATATTTTTCAAGTTTTGGTACTTTAAACTTTGGTGGGATTACCAAATCTAGAACCAAACTGAGTTCACTTGCATCAATTATGCCAAAAATATTCACACCTTCAACAACTTGTAGCCTTTTTTCCAAAAGATCTAACTTCTGCTGTACCTTTGTATTCTCAAATTGTTTGGATATGCCTTTCTTTAGTTTCTCTTGTTCTCTTAGGTCATCTAAATCTGGGACCATAATGGGCTCAACATGACTTGCCCTACTGTTTATACCAAGGTGTCCTTGACTACATGGTTGACCTGTGAAAGAAGGTAAATTGAGCATGTGATTGCCTTTCAAGCTATGTCATTTGTGAATGCACTTGATGAGAGGTTTGAGCATAAGGCAGGGTAAACCCTAGTGGATACAATGGATTTTCCCTATCACTAGTATTTTCTTAGGCTTGAAGCTTTTTCTCAGTGGTCACTTCTTCAGCTACCCTTTTTCCCTTTATCATTTTTCTTGTCATGTCCATCATTGCAGCCATTTCTTTTTAAGTTTCTTCTTGAGATCTGGTTATTTATTCTATCAACTCTTGTTGAGACCTAATCATTTGCTCTTGCATATCAAATTAAGCTTTTTTCATCATTTCCATTCTAGATACTTGCTCACTTTCTTTGATTCTGACTTGTGAGCAAGTGTTGTAACGATGACGAGTGGTCTGATTTATATTTTCTGATGGCCTAACTATCTTTGCACATGATAGAGTTAAAGGAAACTTTTTCAGATTTGTTATTTTGAGGCCTCTTTGTTTTAGTTATGATGCATTTTTTTTAAATGGAACACATATATGATGCATGAATGCAAATGATGTGCTTGTTATATATCCAATATTTGCAAAAGATTTTAAGTCTAAACTTGAACTACCATATCATAATGTCAAATTATTCTTACTGATACTTTGTTCATTACAATATTAAAATTTTCAAAAAAAGTACCCTATATGTTTGTACTGCTTATAAACATTATCTAGAGAATTGGTCAAGTGTTGACTGTGCTATCTTAGGTAAACTTCTTCCTTTACTTATTTAGCTTCTTAGGCCATGTCTATTGTGTTGAAGCTAATTTCTCTTATTTGTTCTACTAGGCAAATGGCTTGAGATTCCTTTAGTTAACATTTTTTTCAATACTGTGCTCTATGTTTAAATTGATCTCATTTTTTTCTCAAACTTGAATCGCTTCACATCGATAGTGCATTTGCCATTTCAAGTCATCTATGAGACCTTGTAGTATCTTTTTTTCTTCCACAAACTAACTACGCTTTTCTTTCTTAGATAACAAATTAGACCAAAGTTGTTTTACATTCTTTCTGAATTCTTCAAGTTCTGTAGTTATTAAAGTGATGGACCTATGCCAGCTTTTAGAAATCTCTTTTTTTTTTTTTTTCAAGTCTTCAAGATTTTACTTCACTCTTATCAGCCTTATCTTTCCACTCATTAATCTCATGCTAAAGTCTCTTCTTTTTAAGCTTTCATATTTTTTTCTTTAAATTTGTGCTTCATAATCTTCATGTCTTCAATGATCTTTTCATAATGAACATCTTCTTGGTGGCATGGTCTATCTTCTTTGGGACCAACTTTGTTTGTGACATGTTGACTCCTCCATATCAGATATTCAAGTATGGTTTTATCCGTATACCCCTACGATCTACTCTTTGGGTTTGCTTTCATTCTTGATAATCTCTTTCACCTTTCCTAGAAATCTTGGCTTCTCAAAAGAGAATTCTAATTCCTGAAGCCCACGAGTCATCGAAACAAATTGTTTTGATACCAGTTGTCGATGAACCATTGCCAGAGCATAGCTTATACCTCCTTATGGTCCTAAGAGTGGAACCCATGGCTTGTCACCACACTTGTACAACATGGCTTTTCGTGGCATCCATAAAGCTCTCCATATAACTTGAGTACTAGTGAGATTTTGCAAAATTAATACCCATTCTTTCTTAGACTTTGATTATGGCCACTCAACATTGCAGCATTCTTCAGTTGGCTTACTTTTATTACTATAAATAGGATGAAACTTACTCATAGGATGCTGAAGATGACTTTTTACCCAAATGTAGAGTAATTGTGCACACCCTATGAAGCATTATCCTCTTCTTCGATAGTGATTCAATGATCTAAAAGTTTCTGCTAATATAGAAAGAATATGATTGATTTTGTTGTCCACATGCTCGAGGAAGTCAATTACTGATAACTCAATGTACCCCAAGACTTTTGGGAAAATGATCAAGCCATAAATTACCAAAGCTATCATTATCATACCTCGTTCATCCTTTAAGTGTTTGAGAATGTAATCATGTAAGATTCTCTATGGGGTGCAATCACTTTGCCTTTTGTTTGGATATATGAGTTCACATTTTGAGTGGAAACCTCCATTATACAAGCAATTTTCTTTTGAGATCTAAATTTTTTACCTTGCCAATAGATTTTATCTAGATTTGAGAGATGCAACCATAGCAATGTAGTATACTTTTTAATTATTTGGGTCATATCTACTCATTAAACATGAAATATCTGTATGTAGAGTTTTAAAATTGAACTAGAGCTCTTATCAATTAATTTTTCATAGACACCTCAAGGAGTGAAGAAATATAACCATATTTTCCTCAAAAGCCATCTTCCTAGGAGTTGTTACATGGTGCCAAATCTTGACCAACTCAAAGATGTCATTTTTTTGAAGCCTCAGTTTCATTTCTTCAGGTAAAATTTCCTATTCAAATTCTTTTAGATAGTTTCTCTTTTTGCTTTGGGCTTCTAATGATAGAATTATCATGAAATTAGTCTCTTTACACACGATGAGCTTTAAAGCTAAGAACATCATGATGGTGTTTCCAAAGTAAGACTAAAATTTTTTTTATTGATATTGGCATATTAACAAGCACATCCCATATAAAAATGTTTATGATGATGTATGATCATGAAACAAAATAGGGTTAGTAATCATATTAAAATAAATATTCCCTCATGTGTCCTAATTTAGGGTATAATTTACAAAAATGGTGTAGCCCTATCAAAGGTTGGTTTCTTAAAGTTCACTATGTGCATGGTTTGGTAATTAACACATGCTAAAAGGGTTCCCAAATTGATCCTCATTATCATCCACTTTGGACTAGTAAGGCCCCCAATCCTTACCTATAATGGGCTATCAGCGAAAAGGGTTTAACTTAAGTGAAAGTATTTCGCTAGCCTAAACAAAGGTATTATAACCCATAAAAGCATAAGTACTCTACTTTCTACTAAAAAGGGATTGATTTGGGAGCTCGGGTATAAAGCTCATGCATGAATGCAAATGTGCATGTGTGTGGGGGAATGTAATAGTTATCAATCAAAATAAAATCAACACTATAATTAGCAACAATATAAGACAAATAAAGTAACATAATAAGACTAAATGAATCCATCAAAATTTTACCTTTTTTTTTCTTTTTCTAAGATGAGATAAGAAATTAAAATTAACTATTGAAAAGACCATAAAATCAAAGTTTAGATGATGCATGTTTAATTTTTGGCTTGACTTTCAAGTGTCCCTAGTGGAGTCGCCAAATTGTCATAACAATTTTTCGTCCATGGAGAACTTGATTGCTGGACTTGGAGAAAATTTTCAAAGTAACCACCAATTTTTTTTTGTAGGGTGTGATTGACCACCCAAAAATTTTATCTTTTAATAAAAATCTTAAAATTAATTAAGATTTACTAAAAGAAGTTTAAGTCTACAAAATTAGGGTTAGATCCAAAAAGTATGGTTATGAGTGAGGAAAGTATTAATACCTTCACATCTCCCATTTGAGAAATGGTTCCAATTAAACATGTGTAATCCTTTAATTTTAATGATGTGATCTTTTTTATATTTAAATTTAATTCCTAAAATTTATTTATGAAAAAAATTTTCTTTGTTGTGAAATTAACATTATTATTATTATTTCTGTATTCTATAAAATTTTCAACGTTTTGGTGGAATACATAAAAGATCTTTATTTAGAAAAATATTTCAAAAAAATTGACTATTCACAAAATTCTTCAAATCTCACTATAAGATATTTTATTTATTTATTAAAATGACTTTAAAAACATCCCGACTCTTTGGTGAGTTACCCAAATTTATTAAATAAATTTTAAGATTATCTCGACTCTTCAGCAAAATCTTAAAAATTTTGAACAAGTTTTAGGATCATCTCAACTTTTTAACGAGATCCTAAATAAAAATAATTTTTTATGATAATTAAGGGATTTAATTAATTATTCTTGTGATTATTATTGTTCATTGTTTTTATCTTTTTTTTATTATTTTAAAAAATCTAGATTATCCCGATTCACCAGTAAAATCTGAAAAATATTAATCTTTTACTTGTATTAAAGAAAATCAAACTTTTTTCATTTTCTTTAAAAAAATTATACAAAATATCAATTATTATTATTATTTGATTATTATTATTATTTTTTATATTGTTGAAATAAACCTTTATTCTAGTAAAAATAATTTTGGCTTATTCCAACTCTATGGTAAAATTCGAAAAATTATTTTTACTTGCAATAATTAAAGAAAACCAAACTCTTTCAGTTTTCTCTAAAACTTACATTTAAAAGATTAATTTAAGCAATTTATCTTTTTTATTTTATTTATTTATTTATTTTTCTTATTTTTTAAGCAAAAATTATTTTTTAAATGATCTCAACACTTTCGTGAAATTTAAATAACATTTTTGCTTGTAATAAAATTTTATTTTCTCTAAATAGTTATTATTATTATTTTGTTTATCTTTTTATTTTTTTAATTAAAATCTTAGTATTTATTTTTTTGATTGTTTATTGTTGCTGATAATTATTTATTTTTAATATAAAAAATATACATAAATATTATAAATTATAAAAATCTTAAACAAATAACAAAAATAAAATAAAAATAAATCTGAAAATAAAAAATAAAATGAAAAAAGAAAAACTTACAAATGGGTCGGGTCGTAGTACCCGTTGACACATGTATCCTACGCGAATCGAGCATGGGTTACTCGCTCAAAATGACGTTGTTTTGGAGGTTTATAAATGGGTTTTTTTTTCTTTTTAATTTTTCCTTTCTTTGCTGTCATAATGATTTTCGTTAATGGAAAACTCATCGCTAAACTTGGAGAAAATTTTCGGAGTTGCCGCTAATCTTTTTTTTGTAGATCACGACCACCTAAAAATTTTATCTTTTAATAAAAATCTTAAAATTAATTAAGATTTACTAAAAGAAGTTGAGGTATGTGAAATTAATGTTAGGTCCAGAAGTACGGTTATGAGTGAAGAAGGTATTAGCACATTTACGTCACCTATTCGAGGAACAGTACAAATTAAACATCTGTAATCCTTTAATTTGGATGATGCGGTCTTTTTTATGTTTAAATTTAGTTTCCTAAATTTTATTTTTGAAAAAAATTTTCTTTGTTGTGGAATGAACATTATTATTATTTTCGTATTCTATAAATTTCCAATGCTTTGACAAAATTTATAGAAAATCTTTATTTAGAAAAATATTTCGAAAAAATTGACCATTCACAAAAATTTTGAAATCTCATCATAAGATATTTTATTTATTGAATAAAATGATTTTAGGAACATCCCAACTTTTTGGTGAGTTCCCGAAATTTATTAAACTAATTTTAAGATTATCTTGACTCTTCAGTAAAATCTTAAAAATTTTGAACAAGTTTTAGGATCATTTCAACTCTTTGATGAGATTTTAAATAAAAATAATTTTTTATGATAATTAAGGGATTTAATTCATTAATTAATTTTTATTGTGATTATTATTGTTTATTGTTTTTATCTTTTTTTATTATTTAAAAAAAAATTTAATTATCCTGACTCACCGACGAAATCTAAAAATTATTAATCTTTTATTTGTCTTAAAGAAAATCAAACTCTTTCAATTTTCTTTAAAAATATTAAATTTTTTTTAAAAAATTTATTGAAAATATCAATTATTATTATTATTATTTTTTAGATTATTTAAATAAACATTTATCTAGTAAAAATAATTTTGGATTATTCCAACTCTATAGTAAATCTAAAAATTATTTTTACTTGCAATAATTAAAGAAAACCAAATTCTTTTAGTTTTTTCTAAAAATTACATTTGAAAAACTAATTTAAACAATTTACCTTTTTTATTATATTTATCATTTTTTAATTATTATTTTTTTTAAGTAAAAAATATTTTTTAAATTATCCCAACACTTTGGTAAAATTGAAATGACATTAGTGCTTGTAATAAAATTTTATTTTCCTTTAATAGTTATTAATATTATTTTGTTCATCCTTGTATTTTTTTTAATTAAAATCTTAGTATTTTTTTTTATTGTTTATTGTTATTGATAATTATTTATTTTCAATGTAAAAAATATTCATAAATATTTTAAATTATAAATTATAAAAATCTTAAACAAATAACAAAAATAAAAATAAAATTTGAAAATAAAAAAAAACTTACAAATGGGTAGAGTCAGAATGCAGATTGATGCGCAGATCTTGCATGAGTCGGGTGTGGGTCAGACACCCAAAACATCGTCATTTTAGAGGCCTATAAATAGACCTTTTTTTTTCCTCTCTTCCTTTTCTCTCTACAAATCTAAAGCCTTTCTCTTTAAAATTGATCTCCTTCTATTGGCTGCCGTGAAGCCCAGTTTTTGGTTGGTTGCCACTATACACTAATGGCTAGAAACTTCAACCGATTTCTAAAAATTTAAAAATCCTAAAATCTGGCCAAATTTCTAGTTTTCGATCACCGGACACTTCAAAGGTCAATGAAAAATTCAAACTTTTTCAGTTTTCGGTGACCCTAAAAAATTTTTAAAATTTTCCAAAAAGTTCAAGAAAAAACCCTTACAGCCTTCCAAACACCTTTCCTAAACTAGCTTTACCAAAAAAAAAAAAAATTTAGAATACTTAGATTAAGAAAAATTTTTGCTTTTGGAAAATTTTTTTCTTCTGGAATTTTTTTTTTTGTTGTTGGTTCCTCTTTGATAAGAGGACTATGTTTTTTTTTTGTGTGAATGGTTACAGAAAATTACTTTATACTTTTATTTTCTGGCAATGTTCTCTTTTTTTTGTTTGACAGTATTCCTCTTCTTTTTTTTTCTCCCTTTTTCTCTTTATTCACCCTCATTTTGCTTGTAAGAATTTGCTCCATTTATAGAGCCTATGGGATTCAAATCTCAGATCTCTTGGAATTCTTTGTGAAAAATTTTGGAGGCTTGTCCAATAACTTTTGGTCATCGAATTTCAATCTATCAAGTTAGGTAGTGTTAGGGAGAAAAAAAACCACTATGAGTTGAAACCAAATCTCTTTTTTTTTTACTTTTTCTCTTTTTAATAATAATAATAATAATTATTATTATTATTATTATTATATTATTGTTATTATTATTATTATATTTAAGTTAAAAAAGAACTAGACAAAATTGGTGCCTACATTATTTATTGTATATACTCTTCTATTGTTAAAGTGCCGAAATTGTATGTTAGGGAAGTTCATCTTACTTAACGGTAAGGTACTAATTAAAACTACCTCTTTTGCTAAAAACATATTTTTAAGCAAATCAACATTCCATTGTATTGTTCTGATATCTATCAATTATTTAACTAGTCCCTCTTCATCCCATTTCCTCTCGAAGATTGAGGAAAAAAATGTTGGTTTGAAAGGGAACCATTTATGTCCTCAAATTTTAATCATTTGCATGTTACCAACTTTCCATCTAACCCTTTGCTGTAATATGTCTTCAGATTTCCATATGCTTTTCCGTGTCAATGAAAGGTTATTTCCTAAGTTGAACTCTAGGAAATTGACATTTGGAAAATACCTTGCTTTTAAAACTTCATATGCCATTGTGTTAATATTGGTGAAAAGCCTCTAACATTGTTTTGCTAACAAAGCTTTATTAAACTTTTGCATGTCTTTGAAGCCTATTACTCCTTCATATTTTGGAATACACATTTGGTCCCAACTAATCCAATGATCTCCTTACAATGCTGTCACCATAATTGACTAATCATGCTATTAAGTTCAGCGCATAATGTTTTTAATAACAAGAAATAGCTCATGGTATAAGTTGATATGGCTTAAACTAGCACTTTTAAGAAAACCTCCTTACCACCTTGTGATAAAAACTTGCTGCTTCATCCCACCATTCTTGATTTTATATTGTCCTTCAAATCTCTAAAAGCTCATTTTTGGTCTCTCCCCACCATGAAGGGTATCCTAAATACTTCTCAAGGCTTATAGTGATCTAAATACCAAAGACATTTTTAATCTTGGCCTTCCTTTCCTCCTTTTGTTGCTACTAAAAAACAATATTGATTTATCAAAATTGATACTTTGGCCCGAGTGATTGTACTAAAATTTTAGTACTTTCTTACTCATTTTTAGTGCAATCTCTCTTATATTTTGGCTTGTTCCTTGAGAATTTTGGCAAAAATATTCCTAAATGCATAATTATTCCATGTGTAGGTGAAAATATAGAAAATGAGAAATTTTGGAATATTTGGTCTCAATTTGAATAACTTATGGTGGAAAAAGCTAGCAAAGGTCACAAGGTGTGTTATTATGCTACATTGCCTTCTAAGGGAGTTCTTCTTACCCTTTTCTTCTATGACTTCTTAAGCACAAATGAACTTTATGGAACCTTATTTTAAGTCCCAATTCTCATAATTTTCATTTGGAATTGTCTTCCTTAGCTCAATTATGCATTAGTACTTTCCTAGTATCTTTATACATGCTTAAAAGGTAATGTGTGCATTATGGAGTTGGAAGTTAATTTTTAGTTGATTAATTTCCATAGTTTTTCCAAGCATTATTATAATGTCAAATTTGTTCATTTTATGACTTGAAATGTGGCAGAAAAATTGAAGAGAAAGCTTGTGCATTTAGCACCAAAAGAGAAGGAAGAAAATGCAAGTGTCGTGTATGTGCAAGGTTCATGCCTACATGCATTTGGCGCCACATTTTTAGCAATTCAAAGAAGGCCATTAGGAGCTACTAAGTTGGATGATTAAAGGTCTCCCATTGGTCATAATCTTGACTCCTTGGAGTGCCATGGATCATGAGAAGAGGGCTTGAAAGCAAAGAGGATTTAAGGAGCCAAGAAAGCATGTAAGAGCTTTGAAAGAAGAGAGGAAGAAGGATCTAGAAGACTATCCATGCTTAGATATTTTTGCAAGATATTTTGAGGCTTGAGGCACCTCCCATTTGCCTATAAATAGAGGGAAGAGTTGGCCATTTAGAGACTTTTAGGCTAGGATTTTAGGTTTTTTTTCTTCAAGATTTATGCATTTATTTTGTTACTATCCAAACAGCTTTGATTTACAGTTTCTTTGATTGATTTTCTTTGCAAATTTAACTTTCCTACACTAATTTTCAATTTACTTTGATATTTACTTAATTAAATTTCCAAATTCCCATGTTTTCAGCTCAATTTCCATTGATCTCACAAGTTCATCAGAACTGTTTTCCAAATTGCGGTTCTGACCTCTTCATGCTATTTTGATCGAAACTTGATAAATTCTAGCTTGATTTGAGCCAAATTTTTTTTCCTAGATTCCAAATTCATAGATCTATAATTCTAAGAAAAATTAGCTTCAAATTCCAATTACACAGTTCCATATCAAGCTTTGAAGTCACAGTTAAATCTAGATGGCAGAGATGAACTTTGCATGAGTGAGAGCATTGCAAGGATCTACTCTCCATCTAGGACTTTGGTTTGCATTTCTTCCTCTTCTCACTCTTAGATTTATATGTTTATTGTCAGTTTTCAATTGATTGCATTTATTTTCATGAATTTACTTGCTGTTTGGATAGATTTTTTTGAACATGCTCTGTTTTTCCAAATTTGTGTATTGTTTAAATTTCTAGTTCAATGAGCTGAATTTTCTCTTGTGTGATGTGATTTCTTTGATGAATTTTATGATAAACTTGTTGATGAATGTTACCTTAGCTCAATTCCAGTTCATTCCCTCTAACAAATTCCGGATCTAGGTTTTTCTTCTCTTGACCAAGTAAAATCCTATTGCAAATCAGTTTCTGTTTTAAGTTGTTTTTGCTATTTCTTGCAATTTCTATTCAGTTAATTCATGCTCTCTTATAGTTCTCTTAATTTCTTTTAATTTTCAGTTATGTTCATTCAATTTTATATGATTTGAATTCAGATTTCTAGTTTGATCATAGTGTTTCCAGATTTTGCTATACTTTCAGTTTTAATGTTTTAGCTTACATTTTGTAATTGTCTTTCATTGCGAGCATTTCAAACCTGTTTCTACTTAGATCATTAATGGCTTTTGTAATTTCAAACTTGACTTCATTCAACTTGATACAATTTAGATTTAATTTTCCTTCCTCAATTTTCGTTTTTTCATACGTTGCAGACTATTTTCGGTTTTTGCATGATATTTGAATTTTGCGTTTTTGTTTCTTTAATTCTCACTTCAAATATGTTTTCACTTAGATTAGGCTATTGTATTTTATCATTTACACTTTATTCAGTTTAGTTTTTTTTTTTTATATTTCTCTTAGGTGGAAGTTGAGTAGTTAGTTATAGTTAGTTAATTAGGTTACAATGTTTTAGTTATTGCTTTTGTTTCAATTTTTGCTTGCTATTTTTAATGCTTAGGTTAGAATTATATCTCAATTAATTTTTAGTTCATAGCATCCATTTTACCAATTGTTTTTGTTTTTGCACAATTTCTCATTTTACTTATTTTACAAATTGATGCTTTATTTGATTTTATTTTCATAGTAGTTAGTTTTTATGTTTACTCTACGATTGAACCAACTTTAGAAGAGTGGGAGATAAAAGATGCTTAGTCTAAGAATTTCTTTACCTAATCTTGAGATCGACATCTTGACCTTTCAATCACTATTATTACTTATATAACTTATGTGCTTGCGAAATTGCCTGAATTATTAAGCTTTCCTCATATGTCCTTAGCACGTGCCTCATTGCCTCATTTTCGCTACTACAGGCTTTAGCAAATAGTAAATTGTCACAAAAAAAAAGAAGGTAACTCTAAGACCATTTTTTGCTTGCTTGTAACCCATGCAACAATCCATCACTTTGAGCCTTAGCTAATAAAGCTGAAAGACCTTTGGTACAAATCAAGAAAAGGTAAGAGGAGAGTGGATCTCCCTGTCAGAGACCTCTTTTTGGTATAAAGGATTACTGATATAGCCATTGACCACTATAAAATACTATATAGAAGTAACACAATTCATAATTATATCTATCCATCTTAAGTGAAAACCTAGCCTACACATCATCTCTTTGAGAAAATTCCATTCCACTCGATCATAAGCCTTGCTCATATCAAGTTTTAATGCAAAAAAAATTATCCTTCTCATGCTTTTTCCTTTTTAAATTATGTAGCATTTCATACGCCTCTAGCACATTATCAGTAATTAAATGATTTGGTATAAATGCACTTTGTGATTTCACTAATGCATTTAGGAAGGATAATTTTTAACCTGTTAACCAAAACTTTAGCTATGATCTTATAAATAACATTGCCAATGCTAATAGACCAATATTTTGAGACTTTTGTGGGGTCTTGAACTATGGTGATTAGGACAACGTGGGTTTGGTTTATGCTACCAATATTTTCCTCACCATTTAAGCAAGCTAGACAAAAATAAGTAATGTCATGACCAACAATATGCCAAAATTTTTGGAAAAATAATATAGGCATACCTTTAAAATGACTGGTTCTGTTGGATTTAAAAAGCTTATTAAAGTAGCCAGTGATCCCTTTCTGAATCACCTAATCTTCTTCACACTAGTCCCCTTTTTCATTCTCCAAACCTGTTATATAATTTTCCACATTCTTTGTGAAGCTTGAGCATGAAAAAATGCACTTTCTTGTCTTCTTCCCTCAACCAATTTACTCGCCCCCTGCATCCAGAATATTTGCTCTTTTTCCCCTTAACACATTAACTTCTTCTTTCATTCTCCTCTCCTTTTCTAAGGTATCATCATTTGGTGTCACAATCTGACAAAGTTGTAACTCCTTTCTCAAGGCTTCAATTCGGTGTTTGATTCCTTTGAACCGCACACTGTTCTATTGCATCAATTTGTTCCCTGTTTGCATGATTTTTCGTTGCATTTACTGATCCGACTCTTCATTCCAAGCACTTGCCACAATCTACTTGCACTCACTCTTTAATCCATATTGCTCCAAAGTGAAACCCTTTTTTCACCCATTTTACATTTATTTTTCTTGTCAGTTATGATTAGAATCAAGGAATGGTCTGAGATATAGTTGCTAAGTGCATAACCCCATGGAAAAAGACTATTTCACACCAACTTACAGTTGGTACAGCCTGATCAGGTCTTTCCCACAAATTGTTAGATTTTGTACGGCCTCTCTCCCATGTGAACCATGCTCTTATAAACCGAAAATTATTTAAGCCACAATCTTTCAGTGTATTTCTAAAGTCCACCATCTGACTTTCTCTCCTTAAACAGTTTTCTGTCTTTTCATAGTTCCAAAGGATTTCGTTGAAGTCTCCCACGGCTTATTACTCTACATTGCTAGATTACACAAAAGTTCCCCAGATTCATTCCTTCTTCTAGTATCCGGTTCTCCATAAAACCTCGTCAACCTCTGCTGATTAGATTCCAAACCTCCCTCTATCTCCACATCAATGTGGCTCTTGGAAAAACTGAACAGTTTTAGATTAACTTCGTCTCTCCAAAACATGGCTAAACCTCCACTTTTTTCATTCTGAACTAACTCTAAAGCATGCTGCCATTCTGCATACCCTTCTTATTCTATCAAGCTTCTTATCATGTAGTTTAGTTTCACTTAAGAAAACTACATGGTGATCTTCTTTTTTGACTAGCTCTAGTAGAGCTCTTACTACACGTGGGTTCTCAAGCCCATGGCTGTTCGACGCTAAACACTTCATGTTGTTCGGAGGGACTGGCATCCAGTCTCCGCTGTTGTATAGTCCATCCCATTCTCGTTCCTACTTTTCTTGTTTTGAAATTCAACCCCCATATTGTCCCCATCCTATTGCATTTGATCTTATTTTTTCTTCCTCGATCCTGACATAGCTTCAGTTTGCTCTTTTCCAAAGTTTCTTGCCACTTTCTTCCACTTTTGCTTGCCACTTTTTTGCTCCTGATCCGTTGCTACGCCCTTTGTTCATCATATTTAAGGATAATCCATTCACACGAACCCAGAAACTTGCTTTTACAAAAACATAATCTGATTGCCTAAGATTTTTATCGTAATCATGAAACAACACCAAATTTTATTTAAGGACCTTGACGATGATTGCCTAAGATTTTTATCGTAATCATGAAACAACACCAAATTTTATTTAAGGACCTTGACGATCCATCCATAACTCTCTGCTTGTCCTTTTTCGTTGCAAACTTGGAAAGGAATAGATTTGTATCTAGAACACTCACCATCATTTCTTTGGATAACCTCCCTTGAAAGTACTAATCATTGTATCTTTATTGGAAGATCGGTTGTAAAAAGTTAGCAGTAAGCCAGTTTTGGCTTTACGACTGGTCCGCAGTCTCTTTTAATCCCATCAGTTGCAACAAAATCCTTTTCATCCTCCGTTAGAACCAGATTTCACCACACTTCTTCCAACTCTACTTCCATTCTGAGCATATAATTCCACCTACTAACTCTTCTAAACTAAAATTTCTTTGGACACCTAAAAATCCCTGTCATTGTTACTAAAAGAAACTACACATTTCCTCAAGACTAGTTAAGAAGAAGATAAAATTCCTAAGGACTTAAAACCCTTGTATAAGACAAGACTCTAAACTACCCCCACAGAACCTAGTCTTGAAGAGACTTAGATGTATTTCTATTCAAAAATTGAATATTAAATTTAATACTATCTATAATACTCAAATTTCTGCTTCTTGAAATTTCTTAAGTTCTTTGTTTATATGTTTATTCAAATTATTTTTAACATTTTGATTACTATGTTTTCCTTTAGTTACTTTTTTACTTTCATCCATTTATGACTTTTTTAAATATTACTTTTTATTCTTAACTCATTCATATATCAACTTTATTTAAATTTGTTGCAGGCCTACAATCACAATACTTTTTCACAACCCTTTTCTAGACATTGTCATAATGTGTAAGTTTGAGAACTAATCCATTAAACACAACACATAGAGTTGTTATTAATCTTTTTTATTTATGTGTAATTGGTTATCTAAGTGACTCTACCCATTCTAAGAAAATTCTAAACTTGACTAAGAGTCCTTAAAAAAATAGGTTATAGTCTTCTAAATAAAATTACGTTCGGGAGTTCAGTTATATTTAGGAAAGTTTATAATACCCTACAATGCATATAAATTGCTAACAATTGATTTTAAATTATCTTTTTAACTATAATTGACATAGTCTTAACTTATTCTTATTATTTATTTATATTTTGTTAATTTTAATATTTAAATATTGAAAATATTGTTAGGTTTTTTGCAACACCTTGATTGAACCCGTAAAAAATTCTTCAGCTTAAGAGTATTCAAGTAAAACATCCGTTTTTATAAAAATGCTCTATTATCGAATTTATTAAATATATTATGAAAAAAGAATACATATAAATAAATGATAATATACATAATCAAATTCATAATAATAAAAATACAATAATCAAATATAAAATTTAATACATGTAATCATAATTTATCTAATAATTAATTATGCAAGGAAATTCAATCACTAGAATTTATTCTAATTTTAATTTTTTTTTATCTTAAATTAGAAATAAATAAAAATTATTATAATGAGGTTACTTTCTAAATCCCCCAACATCTTGATCAAATTTAGAAGTTCTCTCACCTAGAAATTTCCAAGAAAATTACATGCCCGTAACTTCTTAAAATTTCATTGTTGGACGAATTTTTATTTATTTCAAATTATTTTATATTTTAAAAATTAAATAAGTAAATAAATGTTAACTCAAGTAAATAAACAAACTTAATAAGAAAAAGAAAATGACATAAGTAATCAAAATAAATAATCCAAAAAACAAAGAAAACAATATATAAAATAAATAAAAATAGAAGCAGAAAATAAAACGAAAATAGAAAAAAGATAACGGTCAAATAAGTTGGACTTATGTGGGTTAGCAAGCGGATCCTTTAAAAATTTTAAAGCAAAAAACAATGTTGTTCCTTGGAGTATTAAAAGCAAAAAAGAAAAAAAAAAAAACTTGATTTCTTTCACTTTTACTCTACTCTTTCTCTCTCTAAATTGAGTTCTCTTAGACCTCTCTTTAGAACCTAGTTGTTGACATCATAAGTTTCAAAGGTTCATAAGAAACTTCAAACTACCACTGGAAATATCAATGAAAAATTCAAAGTTGTTAGGAAATTCAACTAATAAATTCATAGTTATAAAAAAATTTGAAGTTGCTGAAAAATTCAACAAAAAAAATTCAAAGTTGCCAAGAAAAAAAAGAAAAATCTAGAAAAATTCTCAGAATAATTCCCATAACAAATCCCTAAACCGGATTTTGATTCTGTTTCCCCAAATCTAACCTTTCTCCAAATCAAAACCTAAAATCTAATGGAAACTCAACTCTAAAAATTCCAAAAGATTAAAAAAGCAATGCAAAAAATAATTTGCTTTTCTTGCTATTGATTCTTGATTAGTTATGGGTGATCATTTAAATAGGAATTTAATCTAACCTAGATAGAAAAGAATTCTAACAATTCTTTGCCTACCCTAATTCTAACTTAGAATTCAACTTAAATTCATACTTGGCTCACTCCCAATAATTAGACTATATACATTATGTTCATTTAATTAACAATCCAATCCTTGTTGGAATAGTAATTTGAGTCTTAAAAGTATAATCCAACACAATACTAACAATTCCTTTTTCCATTTGACTTTCCTTCTAGTTTTGACTAAAACTCCTTTTTTGAAAAACAAAAATAACAAAATAATAAAATTAATAATAAAAACCTGAACAAATAGAGTGCTTATAATCGTCCTTCTTTGTATATTTCTTATGAAATAGGAATGAATAATATCCCAAACATTTTTTAGTACTAAATTGCTCTAACCTTTAACATTTTTAATGAGAAATGCAGATGTGGCATGAACATCGAATAAGATGCTAACACATATCAAAAGTCTAGTCAATGCCATGTTAGTATAAAAAGCAAATTTCAAAAACAAATTTAAAAAATTCAAAAAAAACTTTTAAAAATTCAAAAAAAAAATTTTGAAAAATTCTAAAAATTTTTTAAAAAATATTAAAAAGTCAATAAAAAATCTAAAAAATTCTACAAAATTTTCAAAATTTCAAAAATTCTTAAAAAAATTCTAAAAGATATTTAAAAATTTAATTTTTAAAAAAAATTATAAAAGCAATTTGACAGAATAATTTAGCCTTAATTAATCACTGGTCAACAAAATGATAAGAACGTTGGACAATAGCAAATCAAGATCAAACAGAGGTCATTGAAAGGCAAAAATTTTTTTCTACAAAGTCTTGGAAGCACATAAAAAGTGTTGAACATGGACGTAATTGAGGCCACAACACTAGCCTCAAGCTGTCCTAAACAGAGATTGAGTTCAGCATGCAAATTGAATCTTTAGGCAAAGATTTTGGCAGCAAAGATTTTCAAAAAGGTTTCGGTAAATCAATAAGAAATAGGAATTTAGCATAAAGATAATCCACAATAATTCCAAGAGGCCAGCAATTAAGGAAAACAACAATTCTATGATCCATTCATCATAAACCAGCTAACCAAAAGTCAATCCAAACTCGAAATTAGAAACCAAAATATCAGACCCAAACAACCCATATCAGACATAGCAATTATACACTAAAAAGCATAGAATCCAAACAGAAAACCCACCAAATACATACCAAAAACCAAAACCCATAATCCAAAAAGAAAGCAATTCATCAGCAAATAACAAAATCAAGGAACAAAAAGCGAAAATTGACACACAAGTAGGTAAAAAGGAAAATTGAATAAGAAAATAATATTGCAACAAGTCTTCACAAGGTTTTTTGTGAAATTTCAGTTGAATTTTTGGAAAGATTTAGGAGTTGGAATTTTGGGTTGAATTTGAAAAAAAAAAAATTGATTGGTGGTGGTGACGGCAGTAAGCTGCTAAAATTCTGGGTGAGTTCTGCTGATATTCTTGGTTGGGTTGGAAAAAGAGGTAAACAAGGGAAAGTTTGAGGGTTTGGCTTCTAACAAGCGGTGGCATTTTAGAAATTTTAAAAAATTTGAGAATTTTTTTAGCATTTTTTAAAGCTTTTAAAATTTTTGAATTTTTTATAAATTTTTAAAATTTTTACAAATTTTTAGAATTTTTAGAATTTTTTGAAATTTTTTATAATTTAAAAAAATTTAAAATTTTTCAAAAAAGTTTTTAAAAGATTTTTCAAAAAATTTTTTAGAATGTGTCAAAACTTTTTGGAATTTTTTTTTGAATTAAAAAAATCTTTTTAGATTTTTTTAAAATTTTTTGAATTTTTTATAATTTTTAGAAAATTTCAAGACTTTTTAGAAGTTTTAAGAATTTAAAATTTTTTTCTTTTTATGTTGGCTTGGCGTTAATGTTGTGACGGTAATTGTACTTTTTGACACATGTCAGTATCATATTGGATGTTTAAGCCTATTCAGCATTTTTGACTAACGGTGTCAAGGGTTGAGGCAATTTGATATATGAAAATGTAGTTTAAATACTAAATTAAAATTTTTTTTTGTTTAGGTACCATATTAGAAAAAATAAAATAGTTCAAGGGTCAAATAAGACATTATCCCAAACATGAATTGTTAAAAGATGTAAACAGCCATTACATTCGAATCCTAACCTACCTAAACACCATTTTTTAGGCTTTTCTCATTCGGGGATTAACAACTTTAAAAAAATATAAAAGGCTCTTCTCATTAAAGTCTCAATAATTTTTGAAAAATATAAAAAACTCATCTCATTAGAAGTTCAATAAGCTTGAAAATTTTAAAAAGTTCCTTTAGCCAAAGGCAATAAAAGTTTGAAAAATTCAAAAGGCTCCTCTAACTAGAGGTTATGAAACTTTGAAAAATATAAAAGGCTCATCTCAACAAAGGTTTAACAACTTTAATAATGTAAAAGGTTTATCTCAATAGAGGCTATGAAATTTTAAAAGTTTTAAAATTTGGTTGAGTACATGACCTGGACTGAGCTGAAGTCTAAAAATGAAATCACTTGGACTAAGCCAAAGTCAAAAGATAAATGGCTTAGACTGAGCCAAAGTTTGAAAGATGAAATAACTTAGACTTAGCCAAAGTTTGAAAGATGAAATTACTTGGATTGAGCCAAAGTCTAAAACAAGATTAAAGATCTTAAGACTAATACTTAGAGGTTTTGAGATTGTGCTTAGAGGTTTCACAAAATTTGGTTACCTTTTGAAACATGCTCCTCTAAACAAAGGCAAATGATTTTTTCAAAAGCTTAACAACTTTCTTTAAATGTTTTCTTCATTTGATGGCTAGTATCTTATCCAAAATCTATTCTTTGAAAAATTCCCATAACTAAGGACTAACAAATTCAAAACTTCTTTTCAAACTGAGGACTAACAAATTCAAAACTTCTTTTCATGAAAAATTATAACCTTTTTACTAATGAATATACAAAGTTAAAATTTCTTGTTTGCAATGTATGAAATGAAAGTAATGCCTGAATGCAATGTTATGAATGCAATTCATGTAATGAAAATGTCAATGAAACTGATGTTATGCACTTCTAATTATGGTAAAAGATTTACAAGACTCTTTTTCCAGCTTCTTTCTTTTTTAACTTAAAGCGATCATAACTTCAGGACTGGCTAACAAGTTTTATTAACAATTTTATGAACCACAATCTTTATTTGCCAATTTGATCACAACATTTGAACTTTTTGGAAATGTTCATTCTTTCCTTTGAAGGCTTTAAAAATCAACATTTTCCCCATATTTCCTTCATCACTTTATTTTTTTTGTCATGCTACTCTTGTCACTCTTAACTCTCATTTCAAAGTGATGCAAGGATCTTTTATGAAATTTATCATTCATTTATCATCATTTCAATTTTTTGGCAAATATAATTTATGACATTTTTCCCCAACTCATTCTAGGAAAGTAACAATCATGAAGAGCAAAGTAAATTAAAGGAAAGGGGTAATCAATCCAAGATCAGTCTAAAGAATAAATAGGTAAATGAATAATTTCAAAGCATATCACTGGGATAAATGTTTGGATGGTATAACAACATTCAAATAATTTTAGACATTAATCCATAATTCTTTCTCAAAAACTCATTCTATTGATGCCTTACATATTTTGAGCTCATCAAACCAAATCTTGCCCTTATCTTATAGGGTTCTCAAAAGATATTGGTCTTATAAATCCTAAGTTGTTCTTTCATGTTTCTAGAGTAGTTATCTTTTTTACTTAAATTGTCCTTTTGGGTTATCAATTTAAGTATTCTTTTAACCTCTTGTTCATTTTTCATTTTTTTTTCATTTTTCATTGTTTTTCTTTCACTCATCATTTTTGCTTCATTCACACAATCATTCCTATAGGACTTCAAATCAATCCCAAAATATAAGAGAAGATCATAACCTGATTGTCCTTTGACCACACTACAAGCATGCTTAATTCAATATATGATTTTTCAATTTAAGCAATCACATTTGATCAAATTGGACTTTTAAGACATGTAGCGTAAGTTATGGTAAAGGGGTTATGAAAAATGATAAAATAGGCCTAAAAATGTGTTTAGGGGTAATCAAACCAAGGATCATTTGTCATTATGTAAAACACATTGGCATTTTACCCCATTTTTCAACTTTTTCATCTTTTCATTTTTTCTCCATATTTTCATTTCCATTTTTCATTTTTTCAAGAAAAGTAAAAATTCTAAAGGATATCTTTCTTTTTTTTTTTTAGATTTATTTTTATTTTAGTTTTTTCCTTTTTTTATGAATAGGTCTTTTTTAAAATCCATCATTGAGACCTTTCTGTGATCTTTACTTTTTTTTTTCACAGATAAGACTTTTTCCTAAAATATTGCCCCTCAGTGTAGAAGGTGATCACTGGTTGGCTTTTTATAAAAAAAAATCATAATAGGCTTAAAAGGACAAGAAATAGATAACTTCTTTTGTACAAAAGGTAAAAGAAAGGTGGCCATTTCTCATCTCAAACATGAATGGTCTCATTGAAAAATATTTATTGAGTGAGAACAAACTTGTGGATAATTCACCAAAAAGAACCACATGCTTACTGTTGACACCTAATTTTGTCCAAGATAGTTTGATCATGCTCAATTATTGATTTTGGCTCGGACATATCTTGTTTAAACAATTCAAGCATTTTGATTTGATTGGGCTCATATTGATTGCGTATTAAAAATTCAAGACTATTTTGCATGGATCTAATTGACTTAATTTTATATTGGTTGGGCTTGAAGGCCTGATAAGAATCTAATTTAGATTTCAAGCCTAAAATCCAATTTTAAATCGATTTCAATTTGGAGGCCCAATTTAGCATTAGGTTGAGTTCTTAGTACAGTCTTAAAAGCCCAAAAGTTAATAAAAGCCTACATTTGTTTTTGCAAGTCCAAAACCCAAATACTTTTTTAAATTAAAAAAAAAGAAAGATTAAAGGGTCAGTTGCCATGGCAGTAACCTCTTATCACTTTTCCTTCTCCCCAGACTATTTTTTCTTCCCTCCAAATTACCAACTCCATTTTTAGCTAATCTATTTTACCCTTGGTTTTCACCTATAGCACTGTTGCAAAAATTCATCTAAACCCACCAACCAAGAATTATAGTGGCCATTATTGCAATATCAAGCTAAAAATCTCAATCCTCTTTTTCAAAAACATTGAATTGATAGTCAAGGGGTAAAAGGCTTTTGGGGCTTTTGGATAAAATCCTAACAAGAATTCATATGAAAAAAGAAGAGAATAAAAAAAAATGCCAGCCTTCAATAGCCCCACAATTCCCATTTAGCAGTCTCCATCCTTACTTAAAAAAAAAAATGCACTTGCATCCATCATCCTAAAAAAAAAAATGCCAATTTTCACAAAACAAAAATCCCAATTGCCTTTAGCCAATACTAAAAACTGCTTATTGTGCTTTGTTATCACTAACAACCAGCCATAACAATAAGAAAAATCAACCAAACAAACACCCATACAATTGAATCTAAACCTTTTCACAACCTTTAGAATTGAAACCCAAATCTAAGAGCAAAAAAAAAAAAAACCATTTTTATTTTTTTTAAATTCACCAAAAACCATAAAGTAAAAAATAACACCAAAAAATCACAATACCACCATCTTCACTAAAAGATCCCAATTAACAAAAAAAAAGGCAATAGTAATTTTTGATTAGGAATGCTAAACCAAAAAGGAAAAATAAAAACAAAGGAAGGAGGAAAAGAAAAAGAAGAGAAAGAGATGGGAGAAGAAAAAAGAGAAACAAAGGTTCTACCAAAAAAAAGAGAGGTGTCCAATTTTGGTGTGGAAAGGAGAAAGAGAGAAAAAAAAAGGAAAAGAAAGAAAAAAGGAAAAAGGAAAAAACGAATAAAGAAAAAGAGAAAGAGAGAGAGAGAGAGGGTTGAAAAGTTAAAAAAAAAAAAGAAAGGAAGTATTGAATAGTTAAAAGAAAAAGAGAAAAATAATTTTGAAAAGTTTAAAAAAAAAAAGATATTTGAAAAGTAAAAAAAAAAAGAAAAGTAACTTTGAGCTTTGAAAAGTCAAAAACAAAAAAGGGTTTGACTAGTAAAAAAAGTGTGCTATGAACAAAAAAAAAAAAATAGATTAGCCCAAAACTATAACTCCACCTAAGGTGGGCCTGAATTGCAACACAAGTATGACCTGATCGATCTTGTTTCTAGCCCAAACCCTACCTGATCTAATTTCCTTTAGGTGTAATAGTTGGTTTATTAGATGGTAGAGCTATTTAACACCCAATCAAATTCTTTTGGGTTTAACAGTTCAGCTTAACAATGGTTTTCTTTGGTGAATCTCATATTTTGGGCTCTTGCACAAAGAGTCATTTGGGTATGGTCTCTTTTCTTGAATATTTTTCTCATATGTACACATTACATGTTACAAGTTAGAGAGATGAATGCTTAGGAATTAAAATTATGAATGCTTATGTTAATGTTATATTTTTACTGGCTTGAATTTGCTAATGGGATAATTATTATCATTGTTTGGAAAATAAAATATAAGATAGTATTTCTAAGTAAAAAATTATTTTAGAAACTTTATATTGGAAGGAATTGAAGTAATTATTTTATTAAGAAATTTATTTATTTTTGGAGATAATAAATAACATGTTCATGATGTTGGATAGAATTCAAAATTGTGTTTTAAAAAAAATAATTTTACCTATATGTTGGGGAATTAAAAAGTCAAAATTAAAAAAAAATTAAATTAAGTTAAATTATATTAAATTTTAAAATATAAAATAAAATTTTCACAAGTAAATTAAATAACAAATCAAAATTTTTTTGCCTTTAATTTTTAGAAAGGAAATGGTAATAACTAAATAGAAATAAAATATGCATAAAATTGATTAACTTGGTTGTTCGATTTTTTAACTTTCATTTGCATAATTTATCTGCTTCATATTGCATTAATATGAAACTATTAAGGAAAAAAAGGAATTATGAAAACTAAACTTGTTTTGAAAGTCCACCTAGATGTTGGGGATGGTTGAGGAAGTTCGAGTTATTGATAATTTTCATTTTTTTCATAGATAAAAAAATTACAAAAAGGAAACCCTAAAATCTTAAAACCTTAAAACCCTAAAAAACCTAAAACTCCAAACCCTAAAACCCTAAAACCCTAAAACTATAAAACATTAAAACCATAAAACCCCAAAAACCTTAAAATCCTTTCTTTGAAAATCCTAAAACCTTAAAATGACACCCTAAAAACCATGATCTATTCACACACTCATTACCAACCTAACATCGGAGGATTTATATGAAAATCTTCTATAAAGTAATTTGTTTCCAAATGCCACCGAGAGGATGGAGTATTTAAGAAATTTTATTATATTAAGTTTTTTTTTATATAATTTTTTAACCTAAGAATGATGATAAGATTAAATAAAAAAATCACTAAAAATGGGATCTTAAATATAAATAGTTGCACCTAAACTCTGCCTAGATGTTGAGGAGTCAGGGTGGTCTTATTATATCTAAGGACCCTATTTCAAAATTGCATTTCATCTTCATGCATAGCATTAATTGGTATACATGCATTTATTTATTATTGTTTGCACTCGTTTCACATGTTTATGCCTTTAATTATTATATGCTAGATAAGTGTACCATCATTGGCTTTTTCATATAAAATATTTTTTAAAAATGTGCTATTTAAAATATAGGATTTTGAAATAAAACTAAAATAGCATTTCAAGAAAATATAATTTTTGGTACTCTACTTAGATGTTGGAAAGACACTAACAATTATCATCTACAAAAAATGCTATTTTTATTTCCAAGGAATGTCATGGTGAATCTTAGGTAAAAAGAGCTATCTTTAAAATTCTACCTAGATGTTGGAAAATTTTAGGGTAAATCTTTAACTTAAAGATTTCCACAATATTCCTAAACAAATACTTTTAATAAAATTGATGTTCTTTTAAAAAAAAAAATAAAGGGAATTATCATTAAATTGTAAATTAAAACTATATTTATCCAATATAAAGAGATGACACATGATTAAGTGGTGTCATTTTTAAATGGGCACTGTGAGGGTGCTAATTCTTCTTCACGCGTAATTGTATTTTTCAACCTAACTTTGTTTCATAGTCTAAAAATTATGTTTTTGATAAACTTTAAACTCGTTTTTATTGTTTTATTATAAAGATAAACTTTTTAGGTGGCCAATCACACTTAACAAAAATGATTGGTGGCAACTCCTTTTGTTTTTCTCATTTTAAAAATTTTTTCATCTAATGATCCCAAAACCGTTATGATAGCTTGGCGACTTCACTTGAGATTTTTTTTTTAGAGTTAAGCCAAAAATTAATCATGCGTTAACCAAATTGTTGGAATTTATGATTTTAGGTGATATTTAATTTTAATTCCATTCATTTTGATTCTTTCAAATGCATTGCATGTTAGTATCCTACTTTTATTTTGTCATTTGTTTTTCTCTTATATTATTTGATTGATATACCTTTTTGCATACAATTTGCATATTTACTCACATGCATGAGCTCTAGACTTGGGCTTTATCCCTTTTAGGAAGAAGTAAAGTAGCTACGCTTTTGTGAGATGATAGCCTTCGCATTTGTTAGTGAAATACTTCCACTCAAATTGAACCCTCTCCATTTGTAGCTAGTAATGGGTGAAGATCAGGGTGCCTTACTAGTTTGTTATGTTATATACTATATGAGGAATAGATTGTGAACCTTTAGATGTATAAATTCTAACCCAGTATATCATGAGCCATAAAAAGCCAGCCTACGATAAAGCCATGTTATCCTTCTTAAGAAAATTACCTAAAGCTAAGACACTGCGTATATTCTGTTATGTTATATGCTATGTTATTTCAATGCTTGATTATTTATTTATTTATTTTACTAACATTACTACCTTATTTAATTCTTTTATTACCCTTAGTTTTTCTACATGCGTCATATAGGCATCATATTTTTTAGGGGTACTATTTTGGGCCAATCGTTAGTAAGAGAAGCTCTCATGAAGCCTATAGCGGTATCATCCATATGAAATAATTATTTAGAGGTTAAGAGCTAGTCAGAAAGTACCCAAGAAAAATAAGGGGATTATTTAGGAGATGGTGATATCTCAATGCTTCCGTAATCAGTGTATGTGGATTTGAGCCAGAGTGACATGTTAGAATTAGAGGTTAGTTGGAAATAATGGGAATAGAGAGAAAGGAATCATTTTCTAAAAAATATAGGGATGTAACACTACTTATGTTGGTAAAAAATGATGAATAGCTTATTAGAGCCATAATGCAGTTTTGGGATCTATCTTATTGATACTTTATGTTCAACTAAAAAGATTTGACCCTTATGATCAAGGAGTATTCATCCTTGCTTCAGAGAGAATTCATTGGTTAGGACATGATCTATTAGAAAGTGCAAAAAATGATCGAGTATAGGAAGAAGTTGGCTAGGATCATGAAAGTTGGGATTGAAGAAATTGATAAACATAAGAAAGACAAGAATGGAATTGAGTCAATTTTTTCAACATTTCTGCTAAAGCACATAAGGAAACATTTAAAAGATGATTACAGCAAGACATGTTTGCTTTGGTAATATTTCCCAAGGTATTGAAGGCATGTAGAAGTGTTAGTGGTTGATTTTTTTGAGCAATTAGACAAGGGCATAAATCTATATCCTACCATCTTAGTTGAAACCATTAGATCATTAAATTACTATCAAAGGAAAGGTGAAGGTCAATTTATAAGATGTGCTCAGCTACTTTTTGTTTGGATTCAAAGTCACTTTTAAAGAAAAGAAAAAGTGTTATTTTGACCTTTCTCTACTCACTTTGTTTCAATCAAAGAGTTTGTTCTAGGGAATGGCAAAAAGATTGGATAAAAAGGCATTGGATGTCAATTTTTTTTAATCTTACAAGTGAGGCCATAACATGGAAGCACTATAGATGCTTCTTTCAACCTTATTATATAGTTATGGAGAAAAATCATAGGTTTTGTTGTTAAGAATATAAGGGTAGTTAGCTATGCACCTCTTATGATCTAGAGACAATACAATTCCCGACAGTTTGTTCCTATGACTCACAAACTCAACCTACTCGAATTTGATTATGGTGCATCTAATTATATGAAAGAAGTCTAGAAAGTCATTAAAGCCTAGAAATAGATCAATTGAATGAATCTGACCAGGTATGGGAAAACTGTGGCAGAAGAATATCTTTTATGAAGAGCAAAAAGAATTAAGGAAGTTATATTGTTGCCAAAATATGTTTCAGAATAGCTGCCCATCCCCACATCAAAGTCAGTAATGACAGCCCTTCTGATTGCCTAGAAAAAATGTTAAAACATTTTAATCAATTAAGGTATGACTTGATAATGAAAGATGATGCATTGCAAAAGCTAGCCAAGGAACAAAAAATGTTGAAAAGAGATTTGAAGAATCTCTATCAAGAAAACAAAAGGTTGAGAATGGATGTTGGACCTTAAAGAGGATCCAAGATGGAGATAAAAAATTTTTAAAAAATAGAGTACTGGAAAAGTAGAGCCAAAAAAACAAGGAAGCTAGTGCTACATTCATTCAAGACCAATAGACATGGAAAGATAAGTTTTTTTTGGAGTTGTCGAAGAAAACAAGCAATTAAAAGTCAGTTAAAAAGATAAAAAAGTATGAATTCCAATGTGCAAAAGGCATTGGAACAAAAGCTGATAAGGTTGGAACACCAACTAATTAAGAATCAACACCATATGGACAAGATTTTGACTAAATGTCAAGAGAGAAAGGATGAATAAGCCAGCGTCTACAACATGGAAATAAAAGCCTAAAAGATGTGGAGAGTGAAAAGCTTAGGGAGGTAGTAATAAATAGAACACTTGACTTCTCAAATTTACAACGCTGTCTAAAAGGCTAGCAAAATGGTGAAAAAAGCAAAAGCATTTAAATGGGTCAGGGGGCAAAATGATTAAATGTAAAGATAGTTTTATAGCCATGATGGTTTTAATGTAAGGATGATTAGATAATGTACAAGAATTTCTATGGTTAATGAAAGTTTCTTTTGTTTGAATTGATCTAAAACAACTCAATTTGCATTGCATTTATTCGAAGCATGCAATTTAATAAAAGAAAAGATTAATAATAATAAAAATGATATTGTATTATGTACTTTAATTAATGGTTAATAAACTAAGGTTTAATGATAGCGAAGTCAAAGAATTCAAGTTAATTAGTCCCATGTGATATAACACTTGTTCTCAAGCTCGAGCAATAGAAGGAGAGAATGTAGCTAGGTTTAAAAGGTTAAAAAGGCATATGAAGAAATATGGGAAAGAGTAATGGAAATACAATAGAATTTTAAGGTGTAGATGGCTAAACTAAGATAGTTGGTATCTAATTCATTAAAAGGTAAAAGAGTTGCTTGTACATTGAGACCAAGAGAAAAGATTAATATGGAAGAACTATTATACGTTTCAGGTTCACCTCACCTGAAGTTCAAGCTCAAGCTTCTCATGGCATACATTTGCAGCTACTAACTGTACAACCTTACCCTTATATTAGTCATTCTACTAGTAAACTTCAGATTCACTTGAATGCTAACTTGGGGTTTACCCTTGTTGACCCCATCTTGGTACCAAATCTAGATGACCTTATTGAATAAGAAAAGCCAAGTGTATGTTAGAATCGGTTATGAACTCAAAAATATGAAACAAGTATGACCTACTTGATGAAAATCTTAAAGCAGTAGAGGGTAGCGACATCTATAGGAGTATTGATGCTAATGGGCTCAGTTTGGTGCTTGACTTAGTTATCCCAGCAAAATTTAAAATCCTAGATTTTGAGAAATACGATAGAACAAAATGTCATTCTGCTCACATTATCATGTTCTGTTAGAAGATGATAGGTCATATCTAAAATGACAAGCTTCTGATACATTGTTTCCAATATAGTTTAACTGGATCAGCAGTAAGATGGTACGTATAGCTAGACTAAAGCCGAATCCATTTGTGGAAGGACTTGGCCAGGGCTTTCATCGCCTAGTATAAGCATGTCATAGATATGACCCCAGATAGGTTATTATTACAAAATATGAAAAAAAAAGTCAATAGAAACCTCTAAGAATATACACATCAGTGGAAAGATGCAGTGGGCCACATTCAACCACCACTAACTGAATATGAGATCACTATGCTATTTGTCAACACATTAAAAGCTTTATGTTATGACAAGTTGGTTGGAAATGCAACAAAGAATTTATCTGACATGGTGATTTTGAGAGAAATGATAAAGACCGCCATCAAGAATGGTAAAATTGAAGGGTTCAAAACCTTTGACACTATAAAGACAGCAAATTCAAAGAAGAAAACGTAAGAGACACACGTAGTCACTTATGAAATTTCTCACTTCATTCATTTGTTCCATATAATCCAAACTCACCACACCTTTTTCATTACCCTACTACCAACCAAATCTCTCACTAGCCATATTATTACCAAGCATCCCAACAACCACCATACAAGCCGAGCTTTAGTCTGCAACCACCCAATTACATCTTATACCACCAACTCAATTGTTTGCCTAACTAACCCATCGAATCAATAACTAAAGAAACCCACAAAACAATATTAATCAAGAAAAGCCTCATTTTGACCTAATCCTTATGTCTTAGATTGATTTGTATCCACAATTAATGAGAGACCACCTTATTGTCCTTATCCATATAGCACCACTAAAGCCATCCTATTTGAATTGGTATGACCCCAAAGCCAAGTGTGACTACCATTATGGTGTGGTATGACACTCAATTAAAAATTACACAGCACTAAAACATTAGGTGCAAGGTCTAATAAAGGAATGGCTCTTAAGTTTTGATACCAAATTCAAGCTAGATGTTGGTGAAAATCATTTATTAGACCACATCGAGGAGAAGATTAACATTATAGGTAATGAAAGAGACATGAGGATTAAAAGATACATGGATAAAGTGAAGACCTTTTTTGAACAAGTGTATGATTGTTTGATTGAGACAAGTATGATTTAGTTAATATCTTTGGATACCAATGGAAACCATAAAGATCACAACTAGGGTTGTAAGTATTATGGAGGAATGGTTGGACATTTGATACATAGAAATGAAGCCTTTCGATAAATACTGCAAAGTCTAATAGATGTAACTGTAATAGAGTTTTATGATGAGTATGATGAAAACAATGTGAATATGGTGGATGATGAGCCCTACGACAAGTCTTTTATCCTTAAGCTTCTAACAATATTCTATGATAAGAAGCTGGACCTTGTAACTAAGAAAATTATCTCTTTTTCTAAGGTGGTAATGATAATTTATGCTCATAGTCCATTCCCTTACCAAACTGATAAAGTAGTCCCATAGAAGTATGACGAGTCTAATATGACCTTAAACGATTCGGGTATAGGAAATACTATAAACATAATAGGTATAGGAGGAATAACTAAGAGTGGCTTATGTTACACTCTCAAAATGTCAAAATGGACCAAAAAAAAGAAAGGTAAGGTGGGAGAAGAAGATACAAAAGAAAGTGAAGGTACTTAGTCAATAGCAAGCCCAAAAGTGTAAATTAAAAAATTGATATCAAAGAAAGAAGCTTATGAGTTTTTAAAGATCATTAAGCATAGTGAGCATAATGTGGTTGACTAGTTGAACAAACTGCTAGCTCACATTTCTTTATTATCACTACTATTGAAATTAAAGCCACACAGGAATGCTTTGTTGAAAGTGCTCAATCATGTTATATTGAACACAATATTTTTGTTGAGAAAGTAGATCACATGGTTGAAAATATCATAGCCCCTAATTTTATCACTTTTAACAATGATGAAATACCCTCGGAGAGACGAGGTAGTGTTAAAGCCCTACACATTACTATTAAGTGTAAAACCCACACTATAGCTAAAGTATTGATTGATAATAGGTTATCTATCAATATTATGCCTATGACAACATTGTCAAAGCTTCCAATGAACCCCTCTTACGTGACAAACAACCATATGGTAGTAAAGGCTCTTAATGGAGCATGAAAAAAGGTGATTAGTGATATAAAGATTCTGTTATAAATTGGTTTATGTACCTTCAATGTCCTATTTTAGGTGATGGATATAACACCTTCATATAGTTGTTTACTCAAAAGACCTTGGGTTTATACAATTGGAGTTGTACCTTCATTTTTAAACTAGAAGGTAAAATTCATTATTGAAGGAAAGTAGGTTTGTTTAGATTGAGAGAAAAACTTATTAGTAACCAAAACCTTGACCACTATTTATGTCGAGATTGCCTAAGAGGTATTTGAATGCTCATTTAGAGCTTTTGAGATAACAAATGCTACCTATGTCAGACAAAAGTCAAAGATACTGGTCCATCGATTGTCAAAGATTACAAATATGGTGATTAAATAGACTATTAGCAAAGGTTGAAAAGTAGAAGAAGGTTTAGTAAGAGCTTTACAAGGAATCAAGAAAGCACCAAGCATGATTGAGCACAAAGAGAGATAGGGCTTAGGTTACAAGCCTACTACTATCGATAGAAAAAACATGATGCTAAAAAAGAAAGAAAAGAAAATGGCATGCCTCAAAGGGCACGAATCGGTTAATGGAAAATGATATTTCTTTATTTGTATGAAACATTCCACTCTAGCAGATATGTTTATCCTGGATCATCAGAGGTTGAAAAGTGTTAACAGACAACATGATTAAAGGAAGCCTTCTCTCAAGTTCATATCGATGCAAATGAGGAAGTTATGCAAGATGAAGAGATGTTCTTTGTTCCTTTTCTAGGTTAGGAAATCCAAGAATGATGTACTATTTTCGTTATCCTTGAACTATTTAAACTTGAAAATTCCAATTGCTTCTACCCAAAAGCATGTGGAGATGAAATGTATGGGCTTACTTTCATTATCTTAATAAAATGATGAATGCAAGACACTTCATATATATCATATTTTCCATTTTTTCTTCTTCATTGTTACTAATATTTTTCTTACCTTTGCCAAAATCAACCTATATTTTCTTGTGATTGTACCCATTTTTAGGTTTTTAATAATGAACATATGGATGAACAAGACAATAATGTTAGATTTGATTTCAAAAATTCAATTCACATTAGCAAGCTTGATAATGATATTGATTTAAAAGACTTTGATTTACCTCACGATTTGTTAAAATGGATGAACTGGGAGAAAAAAATTATAGAACTATATCAAGAGTCTACAGACTTGTTGAATTTAGGAAATGGTAAGACTAAGAAAAAAGTTAGGATCAGTACTTCACTATCACCAATTAAGAAATAGAAACTAGTGGATTTGTTACAAGAATATGTGTATGTATTTACATAGTCCTATTAAGGTATGCCTAGACTTAGCACGGATATTATTGAACATAGACTACCTTTAAAGCCGGAATGCCAACCAAAATAATAAAAATTGAGATGAATGAAGCTGAAAATGTTGTTAAAGATAAAGGAGAAAGTGAAAAAGTAGTTTGATGCGGGTTTTTTTAGAAGTAGCTAAGTACTCTAAGTGGGTAGCCAATTTAGTCCCAGTTCCTAAGAAAGATGGAAAGGTTATGATGTGTGTAAATTATTTAGACTTAAATAGGGCTAGCTTAAAAGATAATTTCTCAATGCCTCATATTGATATCCTTGTGAATAACATTACTAGGTACCTTACCTTTTCATTCATGGATGGGTCTTCTAGCTATAACCAAATCAAAATAGCCCAAGAAGATATAGAGAAAACCATGTTTGTGACAATATAAGGTACATTTTGCTATAAAGTCACGCCTTTCAGGCTAAAAAATGCTGGCGCCATATATTAAAGAGTGATGGTCACTCTTTTTCATGATATGATGCATAAAGAGATAGAGGTGTATGTTAATGATATGATAGCCAAGTCTCAAGAAAGTGAAGATCATGTTGTTAATCCCAAAAAGCTCTTTGCAAGGTTACAAAGATACCAGCTTAAGCTGAATCTGGGCAAATGCACATTTGGTGTAAAATCTAAAAAATTACCAAGGTTTATAGTTAGTAAGAGAGGTATAGAAGTAGACTATGATAAGATTTGAGCCATTCAAGATTTGTTAGCATCGCACACATAAAAAAAAGTGAGAGGCTTTTTAAGGGAATTGAATTACATTTCTCATTTCATATCTTAACTCACCTAAAAATTTAATTCGATCTTTAGGTTACTTCATAAAAATAATCCTAGCAAATGGGACAAAAATGCCAAAATGCCTTTGAAAGGATTAAGAAGTATTTGATAAGCCCACTGGTGTTGGTACCACCAATTGTAGGAAAGCCATTGATTTTGTATTTAATAGTGTAAAAGAATTCGATGGGATGTTTATCGAGGCAAAGGGACAAAACTAGTAAAAAAAAACAAGCTATTTATTATTTAAGTAAGAAGTTTATGGAGTATGAATCTAAGTACTCCTAATTAGAAAAAAATATGTTGTACTTTGGTTTAGACTACCTATACACTTAGGTTGTACATTATCATACAACTTGGCTAATATCAAAGTTAAATCTCCTTAAATATATTTTTGAAAGACCATCTCTGTCAGGTAGGATAACGAGATGGCAAGTCATGCTTTCAGAATATGATATTATATATATGGCACAAAAATCCATGAAAAAAAGTGCGATAGCTGACTTTTTTGCTAAGTGAACTATAAAAGACTATGAACCTATGACGTTCGAATTCTCAGATGAAGACTTAATGGTGATGCTGTGGGATAAAGATGAAGAGCTTGTAAGAAAATTGTGGAAGATGTTTTTCAATGGGACATCCAATATAATGGGGCATGGCATTAGGGCAACACTAATATCCCTAAAAGGAAATTACTACCCCTGCATTATAAAGTTGGATTTCAACTGCACAAATAATGTTGCTGAATATGAAGCATGTGCCATGGGTTTATAGATGGCCATTAAAAAGAAAATTAAGGCATTAGAAGTATATGGGGATTTAGCCTTGGTATTTTACTAACTAAAAGGGGAATGGGAGACTAGGGACCTAAAATTGGTGTTATACCAAAAGCACTTAACAAACTTGATAAGATAGTTCACAGAGGATTAGTTTCAGCATGTTTTTCGAGAAGAAAATTAGATCATTGATGCTTTAGTTATTTTGACAGCAATGTTCAAGTTAAACAACAATCTGGGAATCTAACCTATTATAGTACAAATGAGAGATTCACCAGTCCATTGTTTGAATGTGAAAAAAAAGGTAGATTGGCAACTATGGCATTAGGACATTGTACAGTATATTAAGTGACAAACTACCCAAAGTAGGCCTTAGCATATGACAAAAGGATTATTCGATGATTAACAGTAGGGTTTGTGCTTTATGGAGAAATCTTGTATAAGAAATGCCAAGACCAAATATTACTAAGGTGTGGACGCTATTAAAGCAAGAAAGATACTTAAAGAAGTGCAAAAATGAATTTATGAGATACATGCTAATGGATATATAATGGCCAAATAGATTATAAAAGTAGGTTACTACTAGTCTACATTGGAAAATGATTGTATCGGTTTCACCAGAAAGTGCCATAAGTGCCAAATTTACACGAATAAGATTCATTCACGTCCAGTCCCACTACATGTCTTGGCATCACCATGGCCATTCTCTATGTGGGGAATGGATGTGATTGGACATATAACCCAAAAGCTTCGAATAGGAATCATTTTATTTTTGTAATAATTTATCACTTCACCAAATGGGTAGAAGTAGCTTCGTATTCTAGTATTACGTGACCAGTGGTATGTAGATTCATAAAGAGAGAGATAATATGTTGATATGGGCTCACAGAAAGGATCATCTCTAATAATAATAGTAACTTGAATAGTAAAATGATGAAAGAGGTGTGTGCATAAGTTAAGATAAAACACCACATTCAGTGCCATATCATTAAAAAATGAATAGTGTGGTAAAGGTTGCAAACAAGAACATTAAAAGAATATTGGGGAAGATGATCGATACATATAGGTATTAGGATGAGAAGTTATCTTTTGCCCTATTTGATTATAGAACATCAATTCAAACTTCCATAAGGGCCATCATGTTTTCACTAGTGTATAAGATGGAGGTTGTATTATCGATCGAAATGGAAATTCCTTTCCTAACAGTTTTAATGGAGGTAAAATTAGATGAGGCAGACTGGATTCGGACAGCTTTGAACAACTAAACCTCATTGAAGAAAAAAGGCTCTCAACACTTAACCACAAGTAAATGTACCAAAAAAAGATGATATGGTACATGAAAAGAAGATACAACCTTGGTGCTTTCACGAAGGTGAACTGGTTCTAAAGAAGATCTTGCCAAATCAACATGATAGGAGAGAGAAATGGACACCTAATTAGGAATGTCTATAAGTGGTAAGGAAGGCATTCTATGGCTAAGCTCTAATCTTGGTAGAAATGGATGGTGATGAACTATCAAATCTTATGAATTTAAATGCTATTAAGAAATATTTTGCTTAAAAAAGAAAAAAACAAATAAAAAAGAGAAAAAGCAAAAGCAAAAAAATAAAAATAAAAAAAGAGATGATTCAGATTGAAAGCTCAGAAGGGGCAGTCTAAACCAAAAAGATGACTATTTAAGCTAAAAACCTGAAAAGGCAATTTAAATAAAGGTGGAACTAGGAGGAAGCCTTTCAATAAATGAAAAGGTGATATATAGCTAGACGAATACATGTTAGAGTTAAAGGAAATGATTTTTGGGGCAAGCTTCCATTAATTGCAAGTAGGGGTAAGGATTAGTTAAATGAGATCAAAATAGTAAGATTGTAAATGTAACGAGTTTTTAAAAAAAGATCTAGTTCGAGTAGGTCAAGTTCATTTAAATGTTCATTATTTAAAGAACTGATATTTGATTCCTTGAATGTTTTTGAAATGCATATTCTCTATGTTTTAAAAATATTATCTTTCTTTTTCTAAAACCAAAGTAAATACCCCATTGTTAATTGAATGTCATATTCAACCTTGAACATGGAATCATTGCATTTGTGACTTGAAATTAGGATAATGACTAATAAATGTTCATAATAAACTCACATGTCACTTAAAAAAGAGGGAGTAAGGATGATAGGAAAACAAAAAAAAATTGAAAAATTGATTGATTGCTTAAAAAAAAGATAGAGAAAGAACTTGGAAAAGACTTCAAGACAAGTAAGAGTCATAAATAGGTTCAACAATTGCCTAAGATTCCCCCTAAAAGAAAAGAGGGAAGGGAAGCAAATGGATGTAAAGGGAAGATTCAAAAGAATGAGAATATTGGAAGTAGCTTATAAAATCTAAAAGAATCGAACAAATCTAAAAAATTGAATCAACATGATTAATAGCGTATAGTATAAATCATTGATTGCATCTTCATTTTTTTGATTTATTACAATGCATCGCATATATTTTTATGATAAATCATACTAAAGGTCTTTCTATGAGACATCAATGGGATTCAGGACGACTTAAGAAAAAAAGAAAAGGATGATGGTTTGAATAAGAAAGTTATCCCTAAAAATGAAGTTACCCCCAGGTTGATCCTAAAATCCTTGACTATCAATTTATAAAGTACCTAATCGTTTCTATTACTTGACTTATGGCTTAATCCTGATCATCTTTATTTTTTAACTTATGGTTCAGTCCCAATCATTATTTTCTAACTTGCGGCTTAGTCTCGATCATTTTTATTTCTTGACCTACAGTATAATCGTTGTTGTTTTTATTTCTTAACTAGTGACTCAATCCCGATTATCTTTATTTCTTGATTTGTGGTTCAATCCTTATCGTTTTTGTTTCCTAACTTGTTGCTCAATCTCAATCATCCTTATTTTTTAACTTAGGGTTCAATCCTAATCATCATTATTTCCAGATTTGTGGTTTAGTCTCGGTTATCCTTATTTTTTGACTTGTAGCTCAGTCTCAGCCATATTTATTTCTTGGCTTTCAATTCAATTTTGATCATTTTTATTTCCTGACTTATGGCTTAGTCCCGTTTATCTTTATTTTTTGACTTATGGTTCAGTTTTGATCAACATTATTTCTTGACTTGATGTTCAGCTCCGATCATCCTTATTTTTTTGAATTGTGACTTAATCCCAATCATTTTTATTTCTCAACTTATAGTTCAATCTTGGTCAGGCGACTCAGTCTTAGTCATCTTTGTCCTTTGACTTATAGTTTAGGCCTAGTCATTTTTATTTTCTAACTTACAGCTCAATCTCAGTCATCTTTATTTCTTGACTCAGGATTCAATTTCGATCCATTTTATTTTTCTAACTCATGATTGAATTCCAGTAATTCTATTTTCAACTAACATTCTAATTCAGGTCATCTTTGAATTCATATGCCTTTTTAAAAGCAAATAATAATAATAAATAAATAAAATAAAATAAAAAATAATAATTAAAAAACCAAAAATAAAAGAATAAAAATAGAACAAAGTGTAAAAAATCCCAAAAAAAATCAAAATTAAAAAAAATTTTAAAAAAGAGACTTTTGAAAAAATCCTTGAATTGTTAACATAGACAAAA
The DNA here is from genome assembly GCF_047325235.1 of Durio zibethinus. Classification (NCBI taxonomy): domain Eukaryota; kingdom Viridiplantae; phylum Streptophyta; class Magnoliopsida; order Malvales; family Malvaceae; genus Durio; species Durio zibethinus. The sequence continues at coordinate 11,094,921 of NC_143185.1, forward strand.
TTGTTGTCATGTCTTTACCTTATTAGTAATTCTCAGAAAAAGTAAAAAAAGGCAGCTATAGATACCTAATTTTGTCAGGGATAGTTTGATCATGTTAAATTATTGATTTGGCTCAAACATATCATATTCAAACGATTTGAGCATTTCAATTTGACTAGGCTCATATTGATTGCATATTAAAAATTGGAGATCATTTTGCATAGGTTGATCAACTCAATTTTACTCCAATTAGGCTTGAGGGCCCGATAAAAATCTAAGTTGGATTTTCCAAGCTGAAAGTCCAATTTTAGGTCCAATTCAATTTGAAGGCCTAATTTAGCATTTGGCTAAATTCTTCGTACAATCCTTAAAGCCAAAAAACTAATAAAAGCTCATATTTGTTTTTGCAAGCCCAAAAGCTAAATACGTTTTTAAAAGAAAAATAAAGAGTGATTAGAAGTTTGGCTGCCATGACAGTAGCCTCCCTTCACTTTCCCTTCTCCCCAAATTGCTTTTTCTTCCCTTCAATTGCCAACTCAATTTTTAGCTAATCTATTTTACCCTTGATTTTCACCTATAGCACCATTGCAAAAATTCATTTAAACCCAACAACCAAGAATTATAGTGGCCATTGCTAGAATATCAAGCCAAAATCTTAATCCCCTTTTTAAGAAAAATTGAATTCACAAACAGGGGGTAAAAATCTTTTGGGATTTTTGGATAAAATCCTAACAAGAATTCATATGAAAGAAGAGAAGAACAATTAAAAAAAAAAAACCTCCAACAACCTGACAATTCCTATTTGATAGTCTCTATCCCCATTAAAGAAGAAAAACCACATGCTTTCATCATCCTAAAAAAACAAGTAGCCAATTTTCACATAACTAAAATCCCAATTGCCTTCAGCCAATACTGAAGATTGCTTGCTGTGCTTTGCTATCACCAACAACCATCCATAACAAGAAAAATCAACCAAACAAACACCCATACAACTAAATCCTAACCCTTTCACAACCCCTAAGCCAAAATGCAAAACCAAGAGCAAAAAAATCATTTTTATTTTTCTTTGAAATTCACTAAAAATCACAAGCCAAAAATCGCACCAAAAAAAAGCAAAATATCGTAATTCTCACTAAAGGAACCCAATTAACCAAAAAAAAAATAGCAACAACTTTTGGCTATGAGTGTCGAACCAAAGAAGAAAACAAAGGAAGAAGGAGAAGAAAAAGAAGAAGAGAAGGGAAAGAGACAGAAAAAAAGGTTCTACAAAAAAAAGAAAGGTGTCTAATTTTAGTATGGGAAAAAGAAATAGAGAAATAAAAAGGAAAAAAAGTTGAAAATAAAAAGGGAGAAGAAGAAGAAGAAGAAGAAAGAGAAAAAAAAAAAGAGAGATGAGGTTTGAAAAGTTAAAAAAAAAAAAGAGAGAAAGAAAGTTTTTAAAAGTAAAAAGAAGGAAAAATAGTTTTAAAAAGTTAAAAAAAAAAAGAGGATGTTTGGAAAGTAAAAAAAAAAGAGAAAACTAGTTGTGAAAGGTCGAAAAAAAAAGAAGAAAAGGAGCTTGGAAAAGTCAAGAACAAAAAAATGGTTTAACTAGTAAAAAAAAAAAGCATGCTTTAAACATAAAAAAAAAATTAAAGCAAATTAGCCCAAAACTATGACCCGACCCTAGGTGGGTCTGAACTGCTCCACAGGTTTGACCTCATCAATCCTGCATCCAACCCAAACCTGACTTGATCCAATTTCCTTTGGGCTTAATAGTTGGTTTATTGGATGGTAAGGCTGTTTAACACCTAATCCAATTCTTTTTGGGTTTAACAGTTGGGCTCAACAGTGGGTTCTTTTGGTAGAGCTCATATTTTAGGCTCTTGCAAAAAAAAGTCATTTAGTTATGGTCTTTTTTCTTGAATATTTTTATCATATGTACACATTATTTGTTACAAGTTAGGGAGATGAATGCTTAGGAATTAAAATTATGAATGCTTATGTTAACGTTATATTTTTACTTGCATGAATATGCTAATGGGATAATTATTATCGTTGTTTGGAAAATAAAATATAAGATAGTATTTCTAAGTAAAAACTTATTTTGGAAACTTTATATTGGAGGGAATTGAAGTAATTATTTTATTAAGAAATTTAAATTTTTTTTAAGAGATAATAAATAACATGTTGATAAAAAAATAATAAAAATGATTTTGGAAGTCTTGCCTAGATGTTGAAGAAATTCAAAATCATGTTAAAAAAATAATTTCACCTAGATGTTGGGGAATTAAATAATCAAAATTAAAAATAAATTAAATGAAGTTAAATTAAATTAAATTAAAATATAAAATATAAAATAAAATTTTCACAAGTAAATTAAATAACAAATTAAATTTATTTCACCTTTAATTTTTAGAAAGTAAATGGTAACAAGTAAATAGGAATAAAATATGCATAAAATTGATTAAATTGGTTCTATTTTTTAGCTTTCATTTGCATAATTTATCTGCTTCATGTTGTGTTAATATGAAATTGTTAAGGAAAAGACGGAATTATGTAAATTGAACTTATTTAAAAAATCCACCAAGATGTTAGGATTGATTGAGGAAGTTCGGGTTATTTACAATTTCTATTTTTTCATGGATAAAAAAATAACAAAAAAGAAACATTAAAATCTTAAAACCCCAAAACCTTAAAGCCATAAAATCCCAAAGCCCTAAAACCTTGAAACCCTAAAACACTAAAAGACTAAAACCCTAAAACCTCAAAAAATCTTAAAGCCCGAAAACTATAAAATCCGTTCCTTGAAAATCCTAAAACCCTAAAACAAGACCCTAAAAACCATGAGCAATTCCCACACTCAACACCCTCCCAACATCAAAGAATTTGTATGAAAATCTTTATAAAGTAATTTGTTCCTGAATGTCACCTAGAGGATGGGATCTTTAGGAAATTTTATATCATTAAGTTTTTTTTTTCATATAATTCCTTAACCTAAAAATAATGATAAGATTAAACAAAAAATATCACTAAAAATGGGATCTCAAATATATATAGTTGCACCTAAACTCTGCTTGAATGCTGGGGAGTCGAGGTGGTCTCATTATATCTAAAAACTCAATTTCAAAATTGCATTTCATCATCATGCATAGCATCCATTGGCATACATGCATTTATTTATTATTGTTTGCACTATTTTTGCATGTTTATGCCTTTAATTATTGTTTGCTAGATAATTGTACTATCATTGGCATTTTTGCATAAAATGTTTTTTAAAAATATGCTATTTAAAAATGTGGGATTTTGAAATAAAACTAAAATAACATTATGAAAGAAATAATTTTTGGTACTCTACCTAGATGTTAGAGAGACACCAACAATTATCTTCTGCAAAGAATGCTATTTTCATTTGCAAGGAATATCATGGAAAATCTTAGGTAAAAAGAGCTATCTTTAAAATTCTACCTAAATGTTGGAGAATTTTAATGTATATCTTTAGTCTAAAGATTTCCACAATATTCCCAAACAAGTACTTTTAATAAAATTGATCTTTTTTTTTTCAAAAAAATGAAGGGAATTATCATGAAATTGTAAATTAAAACCATTTTTATCCAATACCAAGAGATGACGCATGATTAAGTGGTGCTGTTTTTAAATGGGTATTGTGGGTGTGCTAATCCTTTTTCACCGTAACCATACTCCCGAATCCTTCATAAACCAAAAATTATCTTTTTGATAAACTTGAAACCCGTTTTTATTGTTTTATTAAAAAGATAAACCTTTTAGGTGGATAATCACACCTAAATAAAAAGATTGGTGATGACTCCCCTTATTTTTTTCATTTTTAAAACTTTTTTGTCTAACAATCCTAAAACCGTTATGACACTTACAATTTCATTTTTGTTTTCAATTGGTAAAAATGCATATCAATTTACTTTTGTATATAAACTTGTTTTCCTCCAACTTTCAAATATCTTAATAGAATAGAAGTCCTAATTATCAATGTCGTCAATATGAATGAGATTTTCAAAATTGAATCTTGAATTACTATAATGATTGTTTGAACATTCATTATATGGAATATAGGAATATATGAAGTATGGAAGGATGTGAAAAGCACGTAATGAAATGCACTTGCCATTTTATTAAAAATAAATGACCTTCCTAATGTTCATGATATGTAAAGAATTGCATTACTTTCTAAAAACTCCTAAATTGACAAGAAACATCAATTTCTCATCCAAATCTTCTTGAAATAATGCCCCTGTATGGTTATACAATGGATTCTTAGTGACATTTGGCCTTTCCTTATCTTTAAAATTTACCAAACTAGCCTTGACTGAACTTTGCACCTTATACTTCAATGCTGTGCAATTTTTTATGGAATGGCTTGCAATCCTAATATGATAATCAAAAGTAGCATTGGTATCATACCACTTAAGGTAAGGATGCTTTAAAGGTTCCAAATAGATAGGTGCAACTAAGTGGTTTTTAATAAGCTAAGGGAGTAACTCAATGTATGTCATAGAAATTAGGTCAATAGGAGTTTTCCCTTTTTTACTAGTTAACAAGCTTTTGAGCTAAGTAACTGGTTGAATTATAGGTGCAGGATTAGATGTAATTACTTGAAAGTTCATTTGCATACTTGGTTGTGTATTGACTGATACGTATAAAGATTTTGAGAAATGTTGTTCACAGTTAGGTAGTAAGGTGAGTAGATAGGGGAAGGATAAAAATGTTATAAGGTAAAGTCTCGAGCTTGTTGCCCTTCATAAATCATAGCTTGGGCATCCCTTTTTTTTCTTTTTAGGTGCCCTTCCATTTTTCTTTGCACTAAAGCATCACTTCCTTCAAGCTTGCCATTTTTTTTATGGTGTTTTCTATTATTTCTTTAGACATCACCATATTAGTGAAATTCTTGCCAGCATTCCCAATCATTCTTTCATAATATGGCAATTTTAAAGTACTGATGAATAAGACAATGGTCTCCTTCTAGTAAGAGGTGGTTAAACTTGAGTAGCAACATCTCTCTATCTCTGGGTTTACTCTTTAAAACTTTCAATAGCTTTCTTTTCCATATTCTCTAAAGATAAGTGACCAAGAGCCAAGTTTATGGTATAGCTATAACAGGTGATGAATGCCTTAGCCAATTCCTTCCATGAACAACTATGAGTTATATCAAGTTAAACATACCATCTAATGGCAAAGCCTGTTAGACTCTATTGGAACAAATGAATCATAAGTTTCTCATCACGAGGGTGAACAACCATTTTGCGATAGTACATGGTGACATAAGTCACATGACATTATGTCCCATCATATATTTTGAATTCAGGGACCTTAAATTTAGGTGGGATTACGATGTCAGACATTAGACACGATTTAGATGCATTCATTGACCCATAAAAGTCCATTCTTTCAATAGCTCCAAGTCTCTCTTCTAGTATATTCATCTTTTGAGTGGAAGAATCTTCCACTACCTTAGAAATGGTTATCTTTAATTTTTCTATTTCGTAGGGTTAACCAAAACAAGAATTTAAGCAAGATTAGATGTTTTCTCATCAACGGTAAGATTGGTATAAATTTGAAAAGATCTTTGAGGAGTACATATGGCATTTTAGGGTATGTATATGGATATGCCATAGAAAAAGAAAGTTGTTATCCTTATGCCCCTTGAGATGTTTAGGCCTAGTATGGGTTATAAATATAAGGGTGTAAAGGGTCTACAACATTTTAAGATGGATGATATTGCAAAACAAGAGTCTTTTCTACAATTTTTTCTTTATTTATCTTGTTGAGCATTTCCAAAATCTTCTCTAGATCTCCATTGATTTCCATTTGGGTCTTCTTAACCTTTTCAATTTAGCTAGCTTGTTCCTTTTCCATAAGCCTTGCTTAAGTACAAGTGTTATAATGATGGTAGGTAGGTTGTCTGAAATTCTGTGACAATTAAGCTATCTTTGAACCTTTTATCACAATTAGGATGACATGTTACTAGATACCAAGAATCATCCTAACATGTTAAGAAATTCTTTTATATGCGTGAATTAATAGATGAACATATGTATTCGATGTGATACGTAACAATTCAATAATTCATGAATTGATAAATGATTGCAGTAACAATAATAAATGGTGTATGAGTTAATATTTTCCCCATAATGATGCATGTTGAATAAATAACTACCTAGGTTAACATAACAATTTAATGATGCACGGATGGATGAATGCATGCATTGGGTGTTAGATACATAAAAATTTAATGATGCATAGATCAATTAATGTATGAATGTGTTAATGTTTACCACATAACAATGCATAAAAGACTGAATAAACCCAAACTCTTTCAACTTTATCACAAAATTCATACAAATGAAATTACAAAAGTTCCTTCATGTTTACTAACTTAGGTTCTTCTAGACAATGGATAGGTATAGCTTTATCTTATAGTTGGCTTCTTAGGTTTTCTATATATTGGGTTAGGATATTTTGACAATCTCTAAAAGTTTCCAAATTTTTTCTTACATCATCATCTATTATAGACTAGTAAGGCACTCTAATCCTCTCCCATAATAGGCTTCAAATGAAAATATTTAATTTGAGTGAGAGTATTTCATTTGATTTTAAATTATCTTTTTAGCCTTACTTAACATGGTGCTAACTTATTCTTATTATTTATTATTTTTGTTAAATTTAATATTTAAATGTTGAAAATATTTTTAAGTTTTCTCCAACACTTTGGTTGACCTTGTAAAAGTATTTCTCACTTTAATAGTATTCAAGTAACATGTCCATTTCCTTGAAAAGAATCAATCATTGAATTTATTAAATATTTTATGAAAAAGAGATACATAAATACATGATAATATACATAGTCAATGTAAAATAGTTAAATACAATAATCAAATACAAAATTTAATACGTGTAATAAGAATTTATCTAATAATTAACATGCAAGGAAATTAAATTATTACAATTTATTTTAATTTTAATTTTTTATCTTAAATTAGAAATAAATAAAAAAATTCTTATATTGAGACCAATTTCTAAATCCTTCAATGCTTTAATTGAATTTAAAAAAAGTTCTCTCACCTAAAGATTTGTAGGAAAATTACAGGTCCGTAACTTCATTAAAATTTTATCATTGGACGAATTTTCATTTATTCTTAATTATTTTATATTTTACAAATTAATTTTTACAAAATAAATAAATAAATAAATGTTAATGCAAGTAAATAATCAAGCATAATAAGAAAAACAATTAAAATAAATAATCAAAATAAGTTATCCAAAAAACAAAAGAAATAACATATTAAATAAATAAATAAATAAAAATAGTAAGTCAAACAAAATGGAAAATGAAAATTGGTCAAACAAGTCAAAATTACTTGGGCCGACATATGGATCCTTGTTAGGTTAGGTTCAGATCATTCAAAAATCTTAAAGCTAAAAATGATGTTGTTCCTTAGAGTATTAAAAGCCAAAAAAAAAAAAAAACTTGATTTCTTTCAACTTTACTCTGCTTTTTCTCTCTAAATCGAGTTTTCTCTTACCTCTATTTAAAAACCTAGTTGTCAACACCGAAAACTTCAAAGGTTCATCAGAAACTTCAAAATACCATAAAAAATATCTATGAAAAATTCAAAGTTGCCAAAAAATTCAACCAAAAAAATCAAAGTCGCTGGCCAAAAAATTCAAAATTCCAAAAAACAAAACAAAATTTAGAAAAATTCCCAAAACAATTTCTTAAACCCGATTTCGATTTTTTTTTCCAAAATCTGACCAAAGTCTAACCTTTCTCCAAATCAAAACCTAAAATCTAATAAGAACTTAACTCTAAAAATTCCTAAAGAATAAAAGAACAATGCAAAATATTTTCTACTGTTTTCTTTCTTACTGCCAATTCTTGATTGGTTATGGGTGATTATTTAAATAGGGATGTAATCTTAACTTAAATAGTGAAGAACTCTAAAGAATCTTTTTTTACCCTAATTCTAACTTAGAATCCAACTTAAATTCATACTTGGCTCACTTCTAAGAATTAGACTATATACATTATTTTCATTCAATTAAAATCTAACCCTTGTTGGAATAGTAATTTGAGTTTTAAAAGTTTAATCCTAACACAATACTAACAATTCCTCTTTCCATCTGACTTTCTTTCCTAGTTTTAGCTAAAACTCCCTTTTAAAAAAAAAAAAACTAAAAATAACAAAATAGTAAAATTAATAATGAAAAATCTCATAAAAACATGATGTCTACATTCATGTCTAGTTTTTTATTATTTATTTTTGTAGTAACTAGATACCAATTCATGCTTAGTTGCAGACATCTTTTTTGTGTGCATGTTATTAAGAGATAAACAATTGAAATGAAAGTGAAGATAACATAAAGAAAGATAGTTTAGAGACCAAATTATTGTTGTAGCATGATATTGATTACTTTGAATGTAAGCAAATAAAGTGAGATTCAATGGCATATTAGCTATATGTTGAAAAGATTTTCTAAGTGTGGAAAATTGCAAACATTTGCTAGATAGCTAACATAATTACTTATATTATATTGAAATAAGTGTGAACTTGGCCTTTTCTACTACATAGGAAAAATGTAAGATTACAAGATTGTCATATTATATTAACTCATTTTCATACCACATGCAAACTCTAGAAAAAAGACAAATATATGTATGTCCACCAAAATTTAAAGGTTCAAACCATATTCTTAAAAAAATAAAGGTAAAAAACAAATCTTTTTTCATACACATATCAATAGGAATTGCAAACAAATTAACTCAACATAACTATAGCTAATCCACTTGCCCAGGATTGTGAAATTTCTTAGGACAAATTTCTAGGCTCATTGGCATATCTACCAATCTCATCACCTATAGGCAAAGGAAGATAGAAGGGTTGGAAAAAGAATGGTACTGAAAAAGAAAGAAAATACACAAATGCTAAGCACTAAAGTTAATTATAAAAAATTAGGCTAAATAATAATAAAAGGGTTGATCCAAACCTTAGACAGTAATTGTTGGGCTAGCAGTCAAATTACATGCATTAACATGATGACTTGAAGGTACAAATGCTTTATTAAAACTTTAAGATGCATTAGATGACATATATGTCATTTGTTGGTTAGGGAAAGAATGAGACCGGTTGCTCATTCAATTACATCAATAGACCTTGTTCTAATAGTTTCGTAGTTGCACTCAACGTTAACATTAGAATGAACACTTATATAGTGAATTCTTCTTCATTTCACATTTGGTCTATTTAATAGCTGATCTTATTCTTATCCTATTTTTATTTTATCTCAATAACTTAGTATTTTTTCTAGTTTGGTCTATGTCATGATCATCCATTGTCACTAACACGAAAAAGATATTTGAATAAGGGAGAATCTTAATAAATGGTTGATAAGGTATCATACAAATTACGTACTAAAAAATTAACTTGAAATCTTGGTATAAACAAACAATGAGTCAAAACAAAATTCCATCTTTTATCTATAATACATATAATATAACAATTATAGCATTAGCATTGAAAACATAAAAAACACATTTTTATAATTGATAAGAAAAAGTCATAAGTAGAAATTGGTACAAAAAAATAAATAAAAGAATACTGTGTATGAGCCATAAAAAAAAAAAGAACCATCAACTCAATTTTATTCATAAAACTAATAGTATTTATTTCTTAAAATGCATATGAAATCATATATAGCCAAGGATAGAAACATAGCAATGCTCATTCATGCAAAAACCAAGATAATAAAAGTAAAAGAAAGCTAATAAAGTAAGTACAATCTAAACACCACCATAACTTAAACTGAGAAAAAAAAGAAATGTTATAAATAAGCTATAAATATGAGTAAAAAGATTCCAATTTCACGCATGAGGCATAAGAAACCAAAGAGAATTAAAACCCTACCATACAACAAAGAAAGAAAAAGAAACTAAAACAGTAAATCACATCTATAACTTCGATAAACTATGTACTTTAATGATAAAAAATTGAAAAACTAAGTTATTGACAAATAGCAATAAAGCATAAAAGAAAACTTCACTTGAAAACTAATAACCATCATGGCAGAAAGTAAAACAAACTTCACAATTAATGAAGTGAAAAAAAGAATATTTCCCAATCAATTAATTCTACTAACATTGAAGGTAAACTTAAAAATATAGAATTTTTTTTATAAATAAAAAGGAACAAAATATGGTCAAGACAAAGGGAAAACCTATTGACAATAAAAAACTATAGAAAACTATTACGTAGGGGAAAATATCTTAGAGCATGTAAGCAAATATAAGCATTTAACCAAGGAAAAAACTATTCCAACAACAAAACCAAAATAGGGAAAACCATAAATAGAAGTTAGCAAATGTAAAAGTAAAACCATATGACTTTTCAACATTTAGCTAACAAAAAGAAAACCAAATACCATAATATGTTGTTCGTAAAGAACAAAAACAATAAGCACAACATAATTAGACATTAGGAGAATATAGAAGATAAGAATAGCTCAAAGCAAATAGGAACACCAAAAAAAAATGAATGATGAACAACCTAAAAGCATAGCTTTCAAAGTACGCCATAATTTTTCATCAGATACCATCAGTTGCACATACAAACATTATATCAAAATACGAAAAGTTGAGTCTATCACATCTTTTACCAAGCTAGGAAAATAACATGGCTAGTCCATGAAACTAATTAGTTACACATTAGTAAGGTTATATTTTTATATCTATTTGAACATTCATCAATTTTGTTAGTTACTTCCAACAAGTCTTAAATATATATATATAATCAAGTATTAAAGATTATAAAATTAAATGCATAAATTTTTTCTAAGAATCCAATTTATTGTTAAAGGGGAACTTGATTTAAAAAAGCCAAACTACAAGAAAAACCCAAGGTCTAATTTTTATCAACATCAAAAAATATATATTTAAAAAACATTATGAAGCAATAGACCTCAATGCCTTACCAACACTTCCCAAATCAATGAACAATTGCTTGGACTTTGTTTTGATTTTACTAGTTTAGAAATAATTTTACATTAGAGAAAAAATTTTGTTCATTCAAACACCAAAACTTTAAACAAGAATTAGGAAGAAAAAATATATAGAAAGAATATAGAAAGAAACAAAGGCAAGAAAAAAGGCAAACACTAACCCAACAAAAAAAATACAAATCTTCATTATCCAAACTTGTCAACATATAAACATACTTGAAATGCCAAAAAAGTAAACTACCCCATTGCCTAATAATTGAAAACAGCCCAAAAACCAATAGAACGCACAAATTTTATCATTTTGAACTAAGAAATTGTCTTCTCTCTCTGCCTTCTAAATCCAAAACCTTTTCCCAATGATTTTCTCTTAATGCTTCAAGCCTCTCCTTTCATTACTTTGCTCTTAATTAAAGAGATGTAAAATACAACATTTATGATTGACATGAAAAAAAGAAAGGAAAAGAGAGAAAAAGACCAAGCAAAATTCAAAACAAAGAAAAAGTTGAAAAGCTTTAAGACAAACAGGGAAGAAAATAAAAACAATAAAGGAAGGGAAGAGCTTTTGTGCACATAAAGAAGAAGGAAAAAAAATCCAAAAATATAAGATACTAGTTTCCAATAATACCTTTAACAACTTACAAAATCTCATTTATATCGTTTGCCAGACAGGTGTTAGCCATTTAAAAGTCTATAGTAAATCTATAGACAAAATTATATATAAGTTAGATTACATTAATAACAATATCTAAATGATTCATTTACTTTGGCACCTATTAATCAATTAAACCCTCACAATAAATTAAAAAAATATAGGTCTTGCAACATAGTGCTAATGATATTCTTTTTCGGTATAAAATTGTGTTTCAAAAGTGTGTGTAAAGAATATTGCTTTTAAAAAGTATTGTAAAAATTATGGTTTGAGAATGTTTACTATTTAAAAAGTGAAAAAGATATCGGGCAAAGTTAAAATATTTAAAAAGTGTATGTGGTTTAAAAGTGAAAAATAAATAATTTTTAATATTAATTTAAATATTAAATGTATAAACAAAGTTAAATTAAGAAATTAATTTTGAAAATCGAAGAAAAATCATTTTCAACATTATTAACTATTAGATGTATAAAAAAATTAACGATGAAATTAATTGTTGTATTTTGATTAAATTAGAATATAATTTTGTACAATAAATAAATAAAGTTCTTTCATTTTCGAGATTTAAAATTTGATTTCAAATAAGTTGTTTATGTAAATTTTTGTACTACATAAATTGTTAATGTGAGAATTTCATATCTAAAAATGCTAGATTTTCGTACCCTAAAGTATTACCTTAATCTATGGACGTGACATTTTATTTTTCTCTCTATTTATTCATTGTTTTTCTCTTTCTAAATCTTTTATACTACCTCATCCAAATAGAATATAGTGAAACAACATAGAATTGTCTGTTTCTTTTTTATTATTTTTTGAGGTGAATGTGATGTACTCCCTATATACTTCAAACTTAAATTCTTAGCAATATGGATGATAAATCGGAATCACAATTTTATATTTACATCAGACTTGATATTTGGTCGAAAGGATTAATCCATTAATTTGCTTAACACCCCATGACTTACTTCGTCCTTCACATATTTTTAGTATTTACATTTAAATTTGGCAATTTATATATTTGTATTATATAAAATATTAATAATTTATGTATTTAGGTAATATTTTACAAAAAAATTATATATCACAATTATATCGATATGAAAATATGAAATATATTTTTAAACTTTTATTAAATTTATATATAATTTTTATTAAAATTTTAAATTGTGTCTTTTTCATATTACATTATTATCATATCATCGTATATTATTTTAAATTATCAAACCTAATTATATCCACTTATGAAGTGCATAATTCTTCAGAAACCCTTTATGTTCTCTGCCATTCTACTCAAAGTCGCCTAAAATCTTTGTTTCTTTCTGAGTTTTCAACAATGGAAAAGAAAACCTATTACTGCTAAAGCTGAAATTTCTTTTAAGGCAACGTAGAAGAGAAAATAAATTCCTTCGCAATCTCGGACGATGTAGCTCATTTTGCAACTATTTATGTTTTATTACAAAATTTTTCCACAGCATAAAAATTTTATGTTGCAATAGATGATGCACACTACTTCAACAAAATTATGCACTAAAATTGCAAATATTTTTTGTAACATAATTGTTTCCAACACGCCTTGTACCATTATAAAAAAATTTTGTTACTAATTAGTAAAGTTACTTTTGGATTTTTTTGTTACTTCAAAAAAATTTACAGATATGGTTGGATTGTGATGCCGTAACTTTTTGATCGACTTTCAACAAAAGCTAAATAGATATGGGTTGTCTGCATCGTCTTGGAGCAAAAGATTTATTTATTTATTTATTTATTTCACTCTATATGCATATCTTCTTTGATGTATATTTTACCTACACTACTTTATCACGATTTTAATAACAAAAACTTTTTAATAGGATAATTGAACTTTGCATGAAAAACCAATATAACGTAATTCAAGTAGATATTTGAATCAAACTGCAATCAAAATATAATAGAACTCTATATAAAATTAAAAATATATAAAATAAACCATTTCATTTTATAAATTATTAAAGTTTTTAACTTAATATTTTGATATTTAAATATTTTATTTGATGATTTTCTTTAATTTATTTTAAATATGAAAAATTAATAGTTTAAAATATAATTTAATTTGAATGTATTTTATTATTAAGTTAATCTAAAAAATTATTTGAATCTGTCATAACATATAGATCCGTGAACCTATCACTAAACATAGATTAGTTGCCACCAATCTTTTTTGTTTAGGTGTGCTTGGCCACCTGAAATAGATTTTAATCTATGAAACTTGAGTTAAGGTTCGGGAGTACAGTTACATGTGAGAAAAATTATAGCACCCCCTACAACACCTATCCAAAGGATGGTACTAGTTTGATTTCAGATTATCCAAGCCTTAAAATGTTTAGGCTTTAACAAAATATTTAATATTGAAAATATATCATAAAATTGTCCTAATAGTTTGGTAGCAATTTAAGATAATTTTCTCACCTCATGAGTATTCATGGAGACTAGTGTCCTACTCTGAAAAGACTCTATCATCAGATCTATTGATTTATTTTATTCTAAAAAATTAGTAAAATCTCATAATAGTTTGGTAGAACTTACTTTGAATCAAATCTCCTAATAGTTTGATGAGATTTTATTGTAAAAAGACCTGTAAAAAGTTTTGAAAAATTCATTAAGTTTTCCAATAGTTTGGTAAGACTTAATGTGAATCAATCTTCCAATAATTTAGAAGATAAAAAATATTTTTTATTTTATACTTTCTTTTTTTTTTTGAAAATTGATTTATGAAATTTTCTAATAGTTTGGTGGATTTCATAAACCTATTTGAAAATATATTTTTAATTTTTCTCTTTTTTACTGTTATTATTTATTTTATTTAAAAAAATAGCTAAGGAATTTTATAAAATATTTAGTAAAAATAGACAAGTAACAAAAATCATTAAAACAAGTAAAAGAATTTGAAGATAAAATAAAATGAAATAAATTGAAAATGTAAAATAAATAAAAAAAGAGAAAATGAAAAAAGTAAACCTACGAAATAGATCGAGTCGGCATGTGGGTTGGCACGCGGGTCAGTTGGGTCATACGCTGATCCTGGATATGTAGGAACGATGTCATTTTGAGGTGGTATATAAGCCAAGTGCCCTGCATTTTTCTCAGAAGCTCAGTCCTCTCTCTCTCTGTAGCTTTAGGATTCTCTACCTTCTTTTTAGGATAGCCAAGAACAAAGCCAGAAAGTTCAACCGAAAGCTAGAAAACCTATCAATTTTTGAGAAACTTATTGAAAAATTTAATCGAAAACTAGAAAACCCATCAATTTTGGGAAAACTTGTCGAAATCCCACTAGAAAATTCAACTTTCACCAAAAAATTTAAAATTCATCCCCAAACCCAAATTTTCCAAAATTTTTTTCATAAGCCAAAAAAATCCAAAAAATTCAACCTTAATCCTAAAGTTTCAAAACTTCAATACTAACAACTTGAGCTAGAAACTAGAAACCCAAAATCTCCCTAGTCTCCAAAATCTCATATCTAAAAACTCTTAGAGCCCAAAATATCATAAACTTATCCCAAAAATTTTTCAGACCTCTTTTTCTCCTGAAATTCACCTTCTGTCCTATTCTTACAATTCTTGATTCAATTTATAGGCATTCTTAGGAGGGTCTTTAGGAAATGGATAGAATCAATCCAGGCTTAAATCCTAGAATTAAATTTTGTCAAAGCATGATTTAGGGCTGGATTCTTGCTAACGTCCATACTTAAAGGTTTTGTGATCTTGTCATTAAACCTTTTTTGACCGAGCATATCTTTTGATTAATTGATTCAATTTCCATTCCCAAATTCACACCAAATTCGAAACAAGAAAGGAAAGAAGAAATAATAATAATAATAATGATAATAATATAATAATAAGGTATAATAATAATAATAATAAACATAGTAATAAAAATATAATAATAATACTAGTAGATTACAATATTAATATACAATATAGTATATTATACTATATGATGTAATAATACTAATAGTAGCCATAATAATATATACAAGGAGAATTAATCTCGATTAGCCCCGGACACAGATGGGTATCTATAGTTACCCTTCTTTGCACATTTCTATTAGACAAGGATGATGCAAAGACCTAGACATCCAATTTATCTAAGTTAAATCAGTGATTAAAAATTATCGAGACTGAACTGTGAGTCAAGAAGATGATCTAGGATGAACCGTAATCAAATGATTGGGACAATGTTGTGAGTCCAAAAGTGACCAAGATTGAGTCGAGGTCATAGATAAATGATTGAGATGATGCCGTGAGTCTGGAAATGATTTGACCTGAGCCGAGATTGGATGACTGGGATGATCCTGCGAGTCTGAAAGTGACCAAGATGAGTCAAGGTCATAGATAAATGACCAGGACATGCCGCGAGTCTGAAAGTGAACAAGATCGAGTCGCGGTCATAGATGAATAATCGGGATGATACCGTAAGTCTAAAAATGATCTGGCCTAAGCTGACATCAGATGATTGGGATGATGTCGTGAGTCTGAAAGTGACAAAAATTGAGTTGAGGTCATAGATGAATGACTGGGATGATATCGCGAGTCAAGAGAATAATATGGGCCAAGTTGAGATCAAAACCTATGATGAATGGTCATGCAATGATATGAATGTATGCTCTATCTAAAATGGAACATCCATTATGGTATTAAGGCTTTCATAACTTTTATCTACATTCTCATTTCTATACACCTCTGGCAAGGAAACTATCATTCGTTACCCTAAATAAGTATTTATCTCCATCCCAAATAAAGCTTTTGAAATCAATGATTCTCTTTTATTTGAAGGAGTTCATCCTTGGTCCTTATCTCTTTCAATTTTCTTAAAGTAACATATCATTTCCTATGACTTTGTTCAATTATTAATCATTATCTCAATTTCAAAATATGAGATGCAAGTTATACATTTCTTCTATTCATGGCAAGGTATAAAGAGAAAAAGGCAAACATATATTGAAAGTGGGGAATAAGACAAATATCATTTATTTGGACAAGCAATAAATTACAAATGATGGCCAGGAACAAAATAAAAGTACATAGGGATGGTTATTTGGGATTGCAATGCCCCAAAACAAATGATCAAATAATCATGACAAAAAATCCTAGATTTTTTCAAAAATTCAACCAAAACATGATGCCCTAACACATTAGAACTCTTTGAAATTTATTGTCTCTGGTATGCCTATCAAGTGATGCTATATTTTTACTCATCCGAGTTGCCTTCATTCAATTCAAACTGCCCTTTTGGGTTTTTAACTTCAACTTTTTTTTTGTTTAAGCCATCTTTTTGAGTTTTCAACTTGAACTTTTTTTTGAACTTAAGCAAAGTACATCTTCACAACATCAGAATTAATAGGATTAGAAAGCTCATCTCTATCCATTTTTGACAAGATTAAGGCTCTTCTTAAAAAAGCTTTTTTTACAATATATGGTCCTTCCCAATTTGGAGTTCGTTTTCCCCTATCATCATGTTGACTTGGAATAATTTTTTTCAATGCCAACTCTCCTTCTTAAAATTGATAAGGTTAGATCATTTTATCATGAGCTCTCATCATTCTCTTTTGGTATAACTGGCTATGATAGAGTGCTACTAACCTTTTTCCTTCAATGAAATTTAATTGTTCATAGTGCTCATAGATCCATATAGCCTCTTCTAATCCCAATTCTCTTAAAACTCTTAGAGATGGGATTTTTTTTTCTATTGCCAATACTGCTTCCATTCCATAAACTATAAAAAAAAAGAGTTACCCTGATAGAAGCGCACATGAAAGTTCTGTAAGCATGCAGAGTAAAACGTAATTTTTCATGCCAGTTTTTATATGTCTCAATCATGTATTCCAAAATCTTTTTGATGTTCTTATTTGCAGCTTCGACTACCCTATTCATTTTTTAGTGGTATGGAGCTGAATTATGGTGCGTAATCCTAAATTAAGCACCTACTTCTTACATCATCTTACTGTTTAAGTTTTTTGCTTTATCTGAGATGATTCTTTTTGAAAGCCCTTATCTATAAATTATCTCTCTTTTGACAAACTTACATACCACTAATATAGTCACAATTGTAAAAGAAGTAGCTTTGATCCATTTAGTGAAGTAATCAATCATCATAAAAATGAATCTATTCCTATTTGAGGCTTTTGGCGTAATGGGATGAATGACATCCATTCCCCACATAGAAAATAACCAAGGTGGTACCATAACATGTAGAGCAACAAGTGGGGCATGAATTTTGTTAGCATAAATCTGGCACTTGTGACATTTTTTAGTGTAATCGATGTAATCTTTTTCCATCATCAACCAATAATATCTAGCCCGCATGATCTGTCTAGCCATCATGTGTCCATTTACATGTGTACCACATATGCCATCATGGACTTCCTCAATAATTTTTTTGGCCTCAAAGGCACTTATACAATGCAATAACACTTGATCTTTGCTTCTCTTGTACAAAACTTCTCTATCTTAAAAGAATCATATAGCTAATCTTCTTACGACTCTTTTATCATTTTTTATTGCTTGATCTGGGTACTGCTGATTCTTTAGATATCACATAATGTCGTGATACCAGGGATTACCATCTTCTTCCTCTTTTAGGTTAACTTAATGAACCAGTACAATTTTCACATCTAACTTGAAGGGTTAAATTTTAGCTCTATTGCCAATTTACACCATCATAGCTCAAGTTGCCAAAGCATCTATTCTTTGATTATCATTATGAGGCAAATATTCAAACTGGATGCTTTTGAATTACTTACACAACTCTAAGATGTATTTGTGGTAAATGATGAGTTTTGAATCCTTTGTCTCCTATTTGCCTTTTAGTTGATAGATAACCAAGGCTGAATCTCTAAACACCTTTAGTGTCTCAATTTTTTTATCCAAAGTAGCATGTAATCCTATAACATAAGCTTCATATTCAGCCACATTATTAATGCAATTGAAGTTTAATCTTGCTATCACTAGGTAGTAATGTTCTGTCAGAGATATTAAAATTGCTGCAATCCCATGCCCCATGGCATTAGTATCCTTATCAAAATACATTCTTAATATCTTTTCATCATCATTATCTTCTTCTAACCTTAAGATGGCCATTAATTCTTCATCTAAAAAATTAAGTTTCATAGGTTCATAGTTATCAGTGGCCCTATCTGTAAAGAATTAAGCAATGTCATTTCCCTTGATTATTTTTTGGCTCACATAAACCATGTCATCTTTCGAAAGCATCACTTGCCATCTTGCAATTCTTCCTGACAATGAAGGTTTCTCAAAAATATATTTAATTGGATCCAGTTTGGCTATAAGCCAAGTTGTATGATAAAGCATATATTACCTGAGCCTCTTAGTCGTCCAAGCCAAAGCGTAACACATCTTCTCTAGTGATGAGTACTTAGACTTGTACTCTGTGAACTTTTTATTTAAGTAACAAATAGCTTTTCTTTCTTGCCAGATTCATCATGTTGACTCAGTACATATCTTTCGACTTCTTATGTACCATTATGTACAAAATTAACAATCTTCCTGAAATAGGTGGTGCTAATATTTAAGGGTTTGATAGGTATTACTTAACCTTGTCAAAAGCTTCTGGACATTTTTCATTCCAATTGCTGGGATTACTCTTCCGAAGGAGGTTAAAGATGGGATCATATTTAAAAGTGAGTTGAGAAATGACTTGGGAGATATAGTTCAATCTTCCTAAGAAACCTCAAACCTTCTTTTGTGTGCTTGGCTAGGATAAGTTCTGAATGGCCCGAATTTTATCTAGGTCAACTTTTATACCTTTTTCACTAACTATAAATCCCAACAGTTTTTTTTACCTAGCTCTGAATGTATATTTGATCGGATTCAGCTTGAGCTGAAACTTTATTAACCTTTCAAACAATTTTTTGAGATTAGCTACATGATCTTTTCCTTTTCAAGATTTTGTAATCATGTCATCCACATACACCTTAATCTCGTTATACATCATATCATGGAAGAGTGTCACTATAGCCCTTTAATAAATTGCCTGGCATTTTTCAATCTAAAGCGTATGATCTTATAAAAGAAAGTTCCCTACATAGTGATGAAAGTGGTTCTTTCCATACCATCTTAGGCCATTTTTATTTGGTTATAATGAGAGAATCCATCCGTAAAAGAGAATACCGAATGTCAAGCCATATTATCCATTAATGTATTTATGTGAGGCAAAGAAAAATTATTCTTTAGGCTAACTATATTCAAATCTTGATAATCTATACATATTTGTACTTTTTCATCCTTTTTAATGACAGGTATTATATTAGCCACCCATTTAAGATATTGGCTACTTGTAGAAAGCCTATATCAAATTACATTTTTACTTATTCTTTGATTTTCATTAACATCTCTGGCTTCATTCTTTTTAACTTTTGCTAGACTAGTTTGCATTCAGGCTTCACACAAATCTTAGGGTATCTTTCTCTGAAATCTTTTCTGGTTTAGTTTGGTTTGCTTCTCATTCTCTTTTCTTATTTTTTTTAAGCTTTCTAGAGTATAACATCTCTCACTTCTAGTTAGGCTTTCTACACCTGTTATATTGATAGTTTCAGATTTTGACATAACCTTTTCTTGCCCCTATATTGTTACCTCATAATCGTATCTTCAAGATATCACCTTCTCATCTTTATAAGGGAATGGGCATGAGACTTTGAAAGCTACTGGTTTGGGAATAAACTTATTTCCAACTGATATTGACTTTTCATTATAACGGATGACGATAAGCTTTGGCACCCACTTATCTGTCATAACCATATCAATATCTTTTGAGACTTTCAACTCCTCATATAACTCTATCTGGTAGGAGTCCATTAGTTTTTATACTCATAATTTTGCTTACAGATGTCAATAAAGTGTCTTGAAACTTCACTATTATACTTACATCTTTGATTGGAGATGCATATTTCTAGGTAGGTGTGTAAAGCTACTGGTTGTAGCAACTTGGCTCATACAGGGCATCATATAGCTGGTTAAAGACATTTTAAACTCTTCCACCCTTATTTTCATTTGCCTTTTGTCCTTGTCTAAGGCATTAACTGTATGATTGGGTAAGGGATTCCCGCTAACATTGGGTGCTAAATTCCTACTAATATCGAAACTTATCAACCTTTCTTTAATCAGACGTTACACTTTTCGCTTTAAAGAAATGTAATTCTCAATAGAATGGCCTATTACCCCATAATGGTAGTTATAATGAGTGGTGGCATCATACCATTTGGGATAGAGAGGTTCAGGTTATTTTGGTAAAAAAGGGGCAATGATGTGGTTTTTATGGAGCTCTTGATAAAACTCAATGTAGCTTATAGGTATAAGATCAAATGTGGGTCTCTTCTTTGTCTGTGGTTCTCAAGCACTACTTATTATGCTGGTTGAGTGAGTAGGTGATCGTGGTAAGGATGGATAAGAAGGTCATGTAGTTGGTTGGTAAAAGGAAGTAGCAATATGGTTCATAGTATAGTGATATGTTGGATAGGTTAGCCGAGAGTAGCTTTTAAATGGTAACCCTTCATGACTTATAGCTTGAGTCTCACTCTTTTTCTTTTTAAGCACTCTTTTAAAAGACTCCATTTCTTTAAGTTTGCCATTTTTTATGGCATTTTCAATGATCTCTCTTGAAATCACTAGATCATGGAAGTTTTTAGTCGTGTTTCCTATCATTCTTTCATAGTATGGCAACTTTAAAGTGTTCACGAACAACATTATAGTTTTTTTTTTATCAAAGAAGGTTGTACCAAAGCAGCTACATTCTGCCACTTTTAGGCATATTACTTGAAGGATTGGATGCTTTCTTTTTCATTCTTTGCAAGGAAAGGCGATTAGGGGCCATATCAGTGATGTAGCGATACTGATTGATAAAAGACTGAGTCAAATCTTTTCATGACTTTATAGGGGTCTTGTTTAACTGAACATACCACCTTGCTGTAGACCCAGTTAAGCTATCTTGAAAGAAATGTATGAACAGCTTCTCATTGCTAGCATGTGTTATCATCTTGTGATAGTACATTGTGATATGTGTGATGGGGCACTTAGTACCGTCATACTTTTCAAATTTTGGTACTTTGAATTTAAGTAGCATCATCACGTCTAGTATTAAACAAAGTCCTACTGTATCCATGGACCCATAGAAATCATTTTTTCTATAGCCCGTAATCTTTCTTTGAGCCTATTTATGGCTTAATCGATGTTAGAATTTTTCAAAGGCACAGCTGCGTTTAGTTTTCTTTTCTCCTTTGTCTCATCTAGAGTAGGGAGTTGAATGGGCTCAGCTACCTTTTCAGTGAAAACAAGATTATTATAACTCTGAATATTTTCATAATCAGGTGCATAAGTTATTCTTGGATAGTTGTAATTTGGAAAAGTTACCTATTGTGGTTGGAAGATTAAGACGATTTGAGTCTGATATGGATCGAAACTTGGAGGATATATTGATTTAGTAGCTTCAAGTGATGTAGCTTCCTCTATTGCTTTTCCTTTGTTTACCTTTTCCAAAGCTTTTAAAATTTTGCTTAATTTCCCTTTAAGTATCTCCTGAACCTTCTCTATCTTTTCAAGATGATTTGCATTGTCTTGCTCCATCTTTTTGGCTTTAGCCTAGGTGTTGTATGAATGTGTAGCTATTCTTACACCTTAGTACCATGATTTAAAGTCAGTGATCATGTCATGATAATGAATGAATGTGATGCAATGCATGAAAAAAAAATGCTTGCCTTTTTAAAAATTCCAATAAAAGTAAACTTTCATTTATTCCATAGGAGTTTATTTTACATCAAATCTAATATTGTCCCTCTATAAAAATGTCTAAATTACTCATACTAGTCTTTAGCCTCCTCAATGAAGTTTAGCAATCTCTGTCCATGCTTCCTTTCTGGTGTGACCAAGACTCTAAATGCCTCAGTCGCTTCCACCATTTCGCCTACCTTAATCATTGCTTTGCCTATTTGAGCTGTGAAATGCTCTATGTATCTTTGTTTTCCCAACCTTTCTCTCTTGCCTAACCACATTTGATAGGACAACTCTTTATGCTTTTCTATAAGTGTTTTAACATGGTTTCTTTGTTCATCCAACTTTAGCTTCAGGGTCAAAATATAATTTAAGCATTTTATTTTCCTGCTGAACTTTAACATATTCATCTTCTATATATGAACATTCTCTTTTCAACTCCTCATTCTCACAAGCTAGATCTGTGTTGTTTATTTTTTTAGCCTACACCTATATATGCAATCTCTTGTGCTCTTGTCACAACTCTCTTAATTCCTTAAAAGCATCATCCCGTTCTTGGACAACCTTTTAGGCCTTGTTATATTCTTTGGAAATCCTGTGGGCTTAGACTTCTAATTTTTTTGCTTTGTTTTACCACTGTTCTTTTTTTTCCTAAGCTTCAAAATTTCTTGTTTCAGTTTCTCTTTCTCTGCTTCATGTTCTTTCCATGCAGATTCTAATTTTAAAGGCACATCGTTTGGCTCTTGGTTCACTAACCAACAATGGTCTTTAGGCATAGATGCCACCTCTTGGCCCTTTTTGGTTTTCCAAATCAAATATCTCTAAGTGGCTTTATCAGTAAATGATCTCGGGCTTACTTTCTTAGGCTTTTTCTAGGCCTTAATTATGCTATCAATTGTTTGAAAAGTTTCAAGCTTCCTATACAAACAGTTAAACTGACTGAGCTTATAAATCATAAGAATAAACTGTTTAGCTTCATGCTATCTATTTACCATCAGTGGTGCATAACTCGTTGACTTCCATAATCTTAAAAGTGGAACTCCTATCTCGACTCCACATTGATACAACATAGGTTCTCGGTTCATTTATGGAGTTAACCATTTCACTTGACTAGATACGAGCTTTTGTAATAGACATTTTCACTCTTTTTGAGTCTTTGCTTCTTACCAAATACTCTAATAGAACTACCTAATCGAGGTTTGACTACAAAAATAAAGTTTGGAGAAGGCACTCTTCTTGCATTCAAAATTGCCTTTCATTCATAGATATAGTAGTGGTGTGTAACCCATGAAGCATTCTTTGTCATTCTGTTTACAAAAGTTCAAAGATTTGATAGTTTTTGCCAAGATAATTGGTGAAAGATTACACCCTTTTTCAATTTATTCAAACAAATCAACCACTTCTATCTTAATGTGGCCTAAAACCTTGGGGAAAATGACCAACCCATATATGGCCAGAGTAAATACACTTATTCCCCGATCATCATCTAGATGTTTGGCAATGAAATCTAAAAGAACCCCCTACAGAATACCCTTATGATCTTTTTTTTCTTGAATGTATGAATCTATAATCTCTTTTCCCACACCCAGAATCTAAATCAACTTCCTATGATTTCTTGATTTGTGTTTATTCACATATATTCTATCTGGATATAGTAGATGCATACCCACTAAAGTCTAATACTCATCTATCATCGATACCAGATCAACCCCATTAAAGATAAAATAAAGGTAGGAAGGATCCTAAAACTGTACCATCTCCTTGATGAGTGAGTTATCAATATCCACTGACAAGAGATATGCAATCTGCCTAAACTTCTGACAAAAAGCTTCTGTCTTGAAGGAGTCATGTTATTCGATAAATTTAATAAGCTTTTCAAATCATTTTGTTTAAGGAGTAAGCGAACTTCCTTTGATAGTGTAGAGATATGACCAGGTGGTAAACAATCTCCTTCTTCTTGTTGTCTCTTTTTTGACTCTATCTTTATATCTATAGGTGACCTACATTTGAAAAGTATAGATGGGGCACAAACCTGACATTCTATAAGGTCCATGAGAGCTTTTGTTGAAATGACTTTTAGGGCAAAAACACTATGCAATCTGCAAGTATGTGTATGAATATGCATAAGAGGAAAAAAAAAAAGAAAACAAGGTTATAGCACCCCCATTATGCCAAATAACAACATGACCTTAAATTTTGGATTGACTACGAAGGGTGGAAGGACAAGGGTCTATCTATGGTTGAGCTTTTAAGGTTAATTATATGCAGTTTGGGTTAATTCTAAAGGTTCCCAAATTGTTCCTTATATCATTGTCCATCATAGACTAATAAGGCACCCCGATCCTTGCGTATCATAGGCTACAAGCGAAAAGGATTTAATTTAAGTAAGAGTGTTTTGTAGGCCCATGCAAAGATATGAAATCTCATGAGAGCATGGGTACTTCACTCCCTCTTAAAGGTAAAGCTCGAGTGGAAAGCTTATGTTATACACATACAAATGAATGATAGAGATATATATACAATAAATAAATAATTAAGTAAGTATAAGCAATGAAAAGAAGTAAAAATAAATAAATAATTAAGCAAGTATAAACAATGGAAAGAAATAAATAGGAAAGAAAGAAAATAATCTCAAATTTATTAAGCAAGGCTTAGATAATAAGAAATCATTGATTGGTCTGACTCTCGATATCGCTAGCGAAGTCGCCAAACTGTCATAACGTATATATCTATAAACCTACTGCTAGACATGGATTAGAAAAGTCACCACCAAATTTTTTTTTTTAAGTGTGATTGGCCACCTAAAATAGATTCTGATATGTGAAACTAGATTTTAGGTTCAAGAGTATGGTTACATATGAGAAAGATTCTAACACCCCCACAGCACCCATCCAAATGATGGTACTAGTTTGATTTTAGATTATCCAAGACTTAAAATGTTTATGCTTTACCAAAATATTTAATATTGAAAATTTATCCTAAAATTGTCCCAATAGTTGGGTAGCAATTTAAGACAATTTTTTCACCTCAGGAGTATTCATGGAGACTAGTATCCCACTTTAAAAAGGCTCCATTGTCAGATTTATTGATTTATTTTATTCCAAAAAATTAGTAAAGTCTTCTAATAGTTTGGTATGACTTACTTTAAAGCAGATCTCTTAATAGTTTAGAGAGATTTTATTGTAAAAAGACTTGTAAAAATTTTTGAGAATTTCATTAAGTTTCCCAATGATTTGGTAGGACATAATTTGAATCAATCCTCAAATAGTATAGAAAATAAAAATTATTTTTTATTTTTATATTTTTTTATTTCTTTTGAAAATTTATTTATGAAATTTTTCAATAGTTTGGTAGATTCTACAAACCTATGTGAAAAGATTTTTTTACTTTTTTATTGTTATTATTTTATTTTATTTTCTCTTATTAAAAAAATAGCCATGGAATTTTATAAAATATTCAATAAAATAAGACAAGTAATAAAAATCATTAAAACAAATAAAAAAAATTGAAGATAAAATAAAATGAAATAAATTGAAAATGTAAAATAAATAAAAATGAGAAAATAAAGAGAAAATGGAAAAAGAAAACCTATGAAATAGATTGGGTTGGCACGTGGGTCGGCACGCGGGTTAGTCAAGTCACGTGCGGATCCTAGATATGTAGGAACGGTGTCATTTTGAGGTGGTATATAAGCTAGGTGCCCTGCATTTTCCTCAGAAGCTCAGTCCCCTCTCTCCTTCTAGCTTTAGGAATCTTTGCCTTTTTTCTAGGATAGCCAAGAACAATGCAGGAAAATTCAACTGAAAACTAGAAAATCCATTAGTTTCTAGGAAACTCATTGGAAAATTCAACTAAAAATTGAAAAACCCATCGGTTTCTGGAAAACTCACCAGAATCCCACCAAAAAATTCAACCTTCACCAGTAAATTTCATCGAAAAATTCAGATATTCATCCCTAAATCCAGATTTTCTAGATTTTTTCTAAAAGCCAAAAAAATCCAAAAAATTCAACCTTAATCCCAGAGTCTCAAAACTTCAATACTAACAACTTGAGCTAGAAACTAGAAACGCAGAATCTCTCTATTCTCCAAATCTCGAATCCAGAAACTCCTAAAGCCCAAAATCTTAGAAGCCTCCTCCCAGAAATTTTCCAAACATTTTTTTCTCCAAAAATTCACCTTCTGTCCTGTTTCTATAATTCTTGATTCAATTTATAGGCATTCTTATGAGGGTCTTTAGGAAATGAACAGAATCAATCAAGGCTTGAATCTTGAAATTGAATTCTGTCAAAGCATGATTTGGGGTTGGATTCTTGCAAACATCCAAACTTAAAGGTTCTGTGATCTTGTCTTTAAACCCTTTTTGACCGAGCACATCTTCTGATTAGTTGATTTGATTTTCATCCCCAAATTCATGCCAGATTTGAAACAAGAAAGGAAAAAAGAAATAAAATAAAATAAAATAATAATAATAATAATAATAATAAATATAGTAATGAAATATAATAATAATACTAGTAGATTACAATATTAATATACAATATAATATATTATACTATATGATGTAATAATACTAATAGTAGCCATAATACCATAGTATTATAATAATATATAGAGGGAGAATTAATCTCTATTAGCCCAGGATATAGATAGGTGTCTACAAAATCTACTGAATTAAATTTGATCGATTAATTTTGGAATTAATAAATTTAGTTCGATTAATACAAATAAAATAAATTAATTCAATTAATTTATTTTAAATAATTTAATTTGAATTTAATTGAATCAACCAAATAAACATTCCAAACTATATTTCTTGATGTCTGTGTAACATTTTTTACATTTTAGTAATTTTTAATAGCAGACTTTGTGTAATGTTAGATGTGACTTGACATGTTATATTTACATTGATCTACTTGAGAATTTTAAATTTTATTATTTTTATAAAAATTTAAAAACAAAAAAAAAATAAATATCAATATGATAAATAATAAATGATAGAAATGTATACGTATTAAGCATGCAAATTGTAACAAATAGTCAAACAAACTAAATCTTAAATAACATGTACAAATGATAATAAATGAAATTAGAATATTAAACAATAGTACTAATTATTAAATATAAAAACTTATGAAACTTTTGTCGAATAGACAAATCTTTTACCAATGATAACACCAAGACTTTATGAAACACAAAGAATAAAAATTTTAACTTAGAAGATTATATCGAGGAATGATAATAGATGCAACGTTTCACAATTTCAAATGAAACTTTATTATAATAGGGGTGATATTAAGTAGGAAAAAATTCTTAGAACTTTATACTCTAAGAATTAATAATTTGTAGATTATTAAGTTAATTAAAATAGATTAGAAATTAAATTATATATTAGGACTACACTAACGTAACTTTAAATTCTATTAGGTCTTAAACTTTGTTTCAAAAGTTCCATTTCTTAGTAACTATTAGGTCAAATTTTATTGTCCCTCCATCCACTTTGGTTGAATAGTGAAATTAGTTTTTGTACTTGAATATGTTTAAATAAGATTTTGATACATTAATTAATTATCAAATTTAGTCAAATTATTAATGGTTCAATTTTTTTTGTTTAAATTGAAAATGTGGTATTTTGACTTTTTTGATTTGATATTTTTTGCTTATATCGTTGTTAACTTTATTAACATGGCAAGATTTTTTTATCTGTATGATAAAAAATGATAATGTGGTAAAAGTTTTTGCTACATAAAATTTTTTCATATCAACTTTTTTCAAATTATATGGCTTGTCCCTATATTTTGATCAAATTGTGAAATTAGTCTCTTTATCTTATTATGCTTAAATTTGATCCCTATAAATCAATTAATTTTCAAATTTAGGGTTTGACCTAAGATAAGTAAAATAAAACTAAAATAACTTCCAATGCAAATAGGTCCAATTGTAATCGAGTCAATGCATTGGTCAAAGCAAGCGTCGCACCAAACTCACTGTTTAAAATTTTGTTATTTCAATCTATTATAAAAATAAAAAATCATTTTTTTTTATTTTCCTCTTTTCCCCTTCCTTTCTTCTCCATTTTCTCTTTTCCTTCTCTATACAAGTTCCATTTAACAAACTCGGATTTCAGGGAGATTTTTATAAGCTAACTTTCAAAAAATTCAATGGTCATAAAAAAAATTATCTCCAAAATTGAAAAGCCACCAACATCAAAAAACTGGCCAACAACACCACTTTATGCCACCCTTTATCGAACATCAACCACAAAAATCTCTTTCTCAAATAAAAGTAACCCATCTCCCTTTTTTGGATCAAAATCTCCTAAATCCCTTCAATTAAATTCAGATCTAACTCAAAAATCGAAAACCCAAACCATTTATTCCATTGTATATAACCACCTAAAGCCAAACTAAATAGAATGTATTAAAATTTTTAAACCCCAAACTAATTACTTTTGATTGTTTTTGTTAGTTGTGTTTGTTTTTACTATGTTTTCTTGTTAATTGCTTCTGTTGTTGTTTGTGTATTTGGGTTTGCTGGATTTCTTAATTCTTGGTTTCTTGATATGATTTCTATGTTTCTGTCATTTTTTAGGTTTTTTTATTTATTTTTCATCTATTTTATTTTTATTTTTTTGTATTTTAAAATTATTAAAAATAGAAATTAATAAAAAATGAAAAAAAATCAAAATCAAAATAAATAATAAAAGAAGGATAAGGAAAAGATATGGTCAAATTATGCAATTAGTCCCTGTACTTGTATGAAATTTGAACTTCAATTTCTCTACAATAATTTGCAGAAATTAGATCTTTATGCTAGTTTAATTTAACAATATTGGTCTAACTGATAATAGTGTTACTTGATCTCTATTATATTAACTGACGTGGCTATTGACCATGCTGACGTGATATTGATTTACTGACATGACAATTGAGATTGATGAAATAGTTGTTAAATTATGCAAATTGTCCTTATACTCATACAAAATTTGAAATTTAGTTTTTATACTTGTACGAAATTTGAAATTTAGTCTTTGAACTCGCACAAAATTTGAAATTTAGTCCCTTTAATACAAAAATATTTTAAATATTTAGAAATTTTCTAGTATTATAAAACATAAAATGTTAAAAATTGATACAATATTCTTTCATAATATTCTATCACAATATTTAGTCACAATTTTTATATATTGTCACCAAAATTGTCATAATTTTTTGTTACCCATGTGGAATACTATTACTAGTCCTGTCACTATTTCTTATTACATTCCATCATAAAATATAAATCTGTTACTGATTTTGTCACACTTTTCTATCACAATTGTAATATATTATGGCCATATGAAAAAAAATCTTAAACCAATTTATTAAAAAAATAATCTATCATAATTTGTTAATATATGATACAAATTTGTCACTATCTAATTTTAATAAAATTATCATTTTTTGTTAATTTATCTAATGAAGTAGAATTATAATTATATCTCATAAGGTAAAATTATCCATAAAACAATGTTTCTATTCCTTTAATTAAACCCTATTTAAATGATTTTTTATAATCAAATAGAGATTCAAGGTTTTAAATATATTAAAATAATTTACTAAACTTAATCTGTATTGGTTTTAAAATTAATCTTATTATTTAATTTAACATAATTATTTAAATTAGTTTTTTTGTGAAGACTCAAAAATTCGAAAGCTTTCATTATGATACACGATATTGATGTTTTGGTTTATCAAAAAAATCATTTCCTCATTTTGTTTTGTTAGGATTCAAAGTTTGCCCTTTAAATTAATATTAATTTAAATTATTAATATTATAATTGATTAATATAAATGATAACAATAATATTATTAATATGATATCATTAATAATTAATTATATAAAGTAAAAACTAAAATATTTTAAAATTTTAATATTTTTAAAAAACTAAAAAAATTCAAGAAAATTCAAAATATTTTTTATATTAGAGGGATTAAATTTGAAATTTTGTGCGAGTATAGCGATTAAATTTTAAATTTTTTGCAAGTACAAAGACTAAATTTCAAATTTTGTATGAGTTTAGAGATCATTTGCATAATTTAACAACTAATTTCATCAATCCCAATTGTTATTTCAGCAAATCAATTTAACATTAGCATGGTTAATGACCACATCAACTAATTTAATGGAGATCAAGGGGCATTGTTATCAATTTCGTCCAAAATTGTTAAATTAAACTAGTATGAGAACCTAATTTTTGCAAATTATTGTATAGAGACTAAAATTCAAATTTCATATAAGTATAGGGACTAATTGTAAATTTGACCAAAAAATATAATTATATTTTTATTGGGCTTAAAAACCTAAGTTAAGATTAAAATCCAATTTGTCAAATGAAAGTCCAATTAATAATTCAAATATCCAAAAAAATTTATATAAATGTGAAAAAAAAGTCACAATATAATTAATAATTTATGTTTTTTTATGCTTTATTTTTGGTAAAATCTAATTCGTTATTTAATTGATGTATATGGATCAAATTTAAATACAATAAGATAAAAGGACTAATTCCACCATTTGACCAAAATATAAGAACAAGTCATATAATTTGGAAAAAGCTTATGTGAAAAAAATGCTGACGTGGTAAACAAATTTTACAATGTCATCATTTTTTTTCATATGGATACAAAAATTTTACCACATCAACAAAATAATAATCAAGTAAGCAAAAAAAATGTCATGTTAGAAAGTAAAAATGACACATCATCAATTGAAATGAAAAAAAATTGAATCATTAAAATTTGACTAAATTCGATAAGTAATTAATATATAAAGATCCAATTTGAACATATTAAAATAAAAAGACTAATTTCACCATTCGATAAAAATACAAAATATACTATACAATTTGACCTAACTATTAATCTTTGTTTCAAAATTCCACTTCCTAGTAAATATTAAAGAATATAACAAGAAGGGGGACATAGATTTAGATGAGGAAAGAGAAAAAGAAAAGGGAATGTCAAAAATAATATTGAAGAAAGAAAAAGGATGTGTGAATTTTGGACAAAAATAGAATTAAAATATTGAATATTTTGTAAAACTAAAATGAAAAATAAAAAAAAATTTTGTGAAGCCAAATGTATGTGTAATAAGCTAATGAGGATGCTGACCAAGTATCCAAATCAGTATTCTATAATTGAATTTTAATAAACCTTAACTTTGTGACCATATTTGATACAATTTCTTGACTTCATGATTTGTTTGGTACAAACTTGTTAGCCTTGAATTGATCCTTATTTTGAAATGAAAAAACATTAAAGCTAAATAAACTTGATTAAGATTTTGAAAAAGGATTTATTTAGTACATGTTCTTAAGTTTTATATTTTGGTACTAAATAAATAATATGATTTTGAAAGCTTAAACAAACCTTTCTCTGTTTTCATATTTCTCAAACCAATTTTCATATTTCTCAAACCAAATCTATCTTTAAAGATTATTTATTTGAGCTTAAATGAAAGTCCAATTGTTGTTTTTAAAGTGAACTTATTCATTTTGGACTTAATACAATTTTGATAATATTGGTTTTGAGAAATAGATTAACTTAAGAAAGTTGTTTTACAAAAACAAAGTTTTCCAACATTGAACTTACTTTATTTTTCTGTATTAATTCACAAAGTTTTAATATTTGAATTTTATATGGTTGGAAATCTCTTTGAGTCTACTTTCTAATAGATCAAACAAAATTAAAATCCAAATTTTCTAAAAAAAGATTTTGAACTTTTACTAGATACTCTGCAGTTGTCAAAAAAACTACACAAGGGGTAATTTTGAAATTTCACTATAATTCATACTTAATGAATTAGGTGATGAATTTTATATGGAAAGAAAGGCCTTAAGTCTAGTTTTGAAATCTTCAAACGGTTTGTGATTTGGATTTATATAACTCAAGATATGATCAAATTAGTAAGTAAAGTGCAAAATATGAGATAACTATCCAGCCGCTAACAAGATCGATCCCCTCATGGAAGGGATCGATCGGGTCATGATTTTCAAGTGAAAAATGGTTCAAAACCTGAACCAATCGATCCCCTCAAGCAAGGGATTGATCGGTTCTGGGCGGAAACACTCTAACAATTACTTTTTGGTGCTTCCAGTGGTTATTTTTTTCTCCCAAACACTTCCAATGGCTACCTCTTCAATTTCTCTGTAAATTAGGCACTCCAACATACCAAGAAGATTGCTGAATTAAGAGAGAAAGAGCCAATAAGAAATATTTTCATTCTCTCAAACAATCAAGAGTTCTTAGAGCTTCAAAGTGTATATCTTTCAATTTATTGTATCCAAATTATTTTTTGTTGTTCATTCATCATTTTTTTGTATATACCATTGTGTACTTCAAATTAGCAAACACCCAACCTTTGAGAGGTTTTTAAAGTTTGCAAAACACTTCAAAATTTTGTATTGTGTGTTTGTTAGCTTAAGGGGGAGGATAACCCTTAAAAGTGTGTAGTGTTGAGATTGTAAAGCTTTGAAAAGCTTGTTTGTAATCTTCAACACATATTGGATTTGAGCCTTGATATGGACAACCAAGAGAGAAGATATAGGTGCCTTGTGGAGAAGGACTGAACCTTTATAAATCATTGTGTTTGATTTCTCTATCCCTATCTCCTTATAATTTATTGTTGTATATATTTGATTTTAAGTTCATTAATTGCTATTGTTTGCATTATATTTTCATCAAAAGTGCTTATTGTCTTAATTTCCATTCAACTATATTGAAGTCATTGTTTGGGAAGAATTGGAGAGGTCCAATTCACCTCCCCTCTTGGATCACCATCTAACCTATAAAGCTAACAATTGGTTTCAGAGCTTTGGTCTCTTTTTGTAGGTTTAACCACCTTGAGAAAAGATCCTATAGCTCAATTTTGGTTCCAAGATGATGAAGAAGTCCTCAAAGCTCCTATAGTTGATAAATTTGAATTTTGTGAATGGAAAAAGAGGATGAAGGTGTTCATTATGGCCCAAGATTTTAGAGCTTGGAATGTGATTGAAAAAGAGCTTAGAACTCCTTCAAATGATGCAAAATACATGAAGAAAGTGATGGATGATGCCAAGGCCAAGTGCTTACTATATGGAGCTCTTGACTCCCATAATTTCAACTTGGTCTCAAAATGCTCAACCTCAAATGAGGTATGGAGAAAGTTGGATGAGCTATATGAAAGACAACAACCTAACCTAAATGCATCATGTCTCATGGCTCTTGAAGATCCGGAGGTAACCTCTAATTCTATTGATTCAAATTCATATGCTTTTGATGAATTGCAAGATGCTTATAATGAGCTATATGTTGAATGTGAATCAATGAAGAGGAAATATAAGAAAATGATTTCAAAGTTGAATGTAGAGAATGAGTTTTTAATGAATGCAAAAAATGCTTTGCAAAAATAAAATGAAAAATTGAAAATAGATTTTGAAACCTCTCAAAATAGGTATGAAATTCTAGAAAAAGAGAATTTAGAATTGAGAAAGAAATTTAAAGTTTTGATGAATGAAAAACAAGAGCTTTTAAACAAGAGTTTAAGTACTAAAATGATTAAATCCAATTTTTGTAATTTTCATGGTCATACTACACATACTTGTCCTATTAAAAGAAAAGTCCCATTTAGAATTAGGCAAGTATGGGTTCCAAAAGGAGCAAGAGACTTGGTGACTAACTCTCAAGGACCCAAAGCAATTTGGGTACCAAAAATCAAATGAGATTGTCTCTTGTAGGTGTGCTAGAGCAAGGAGCCACAATGTGAGAATGAAGATTGAATACTCTAGACACACAATGGAGATGGGTAACCTCTAAACTTTTATTTGAAGAGAATTTGAATTTGGTTATCTATTTTTGATGAAATTTGAATGCTTGATTGATTATGCAAATTTTGTTTAACATTGATTACAAGACATATGTTGCATAATCTTGAGAAAATGTGAGCTTGCGTTCAATATGCATTTATTTTGCTCTTAAGTATGTTTGAAATGCTTGTTGAAATTGTTTGTGGTGTTAAATTGCTTGAGCATACTTTTGTTGATAAATTTTTTATTGATTTGTGATTGTTAAACATGCTTATATGACCATGATGTTTAAAATTGCCTAACTTGTTTATAATGCTTGAATCTTGTGAAATATTGTTAAAACTTGATTATTTTATTTTTAAATTATTATAACTCTTGATTTGTGAATTGATGAACACCTTGTGCTTAAGTGGTATATATTGATTCTTTGTTCATCTATGTTTTTGGTCAAGATATGTGCTCATATGATGATTGGTTTAACTTGACCTTCATGCTTATGATTTGAAAATAGTTAAATTTTTTTTTATCTCTTGATTTTTAAAATATTTTTAAATATACTTGCTCTTATGCTAAATTGATTCATTAATTTTGTGAAATATTTTAGATCTTGTGCTCAATTGATATATCTCTTGATTTGTGGTTTTGAATATGATAAACTACTAGATTGTAAATGATATGTGTTATTGGTTCATTTATTGTTCTTGTCAAGTGTGTGCATATATGATAAATATGATCTTTCTTGACTTGACATGGTTGCAACATGACTT
The DNA here is from genome assembly GCF_047325235.1 of Durio zibethinus. Taxonomy (NCBI): domain Eukaryota; kingdom Viridiplantae; phylum Streptophyta; class Magnoliopsida; order Malvales; family Malvaceae; genus Durio; species Durio zibethinus. The sequence goes on from NC_143185.1 coordinate 11,129,898, forward strand.
AAGTAAATGAATTTCTTATGATGCTTATTTTTAGCTTAAGTCATTATTGATTATGGCCCCATAATTTGTGTAGACATATTTATGCTTTTGTGCTAAAAATTTTCTTGAATATGTTTTTGATGATAAATATGTCTTCCTTGAGTTTTTAGTTTTGATATGGCCTAAAATTTATTTTGGCATATTCTTTGGTGATTTATTGAATATATATGAATATTGAATACGTCTTCTTTGTGTTCAATATTTCTAAATGATCTAGAAAGGATTCATGTTTTGCACATTACATGAGAACTTTAGCTTTAGTGCCAACATTATGATATTTGATGCTTAACTTGATATATGGCCTCTAGCTTAAGTATATATCTCCCTTGCAATTGGCAGCTTATGCTTAATGAATAAATTTTCTTTGACCTATAATGACTTAGAATATAGAATTGTTTTTCTAACAATTGGTATAATTTTTATCAATTGATTTTCTTGATGCTTCTAATGAAAATCCTTTGTCAAGAATAATTTCTAAGTCTATACCAGGAGAACTTGAAATGAGCATAAATGAGCCTACATTTTTGGAATTTCAAGTATAGCAAGCAAAGCATGTCATCCTCATCAATCAAGGCTTGTTTTGCTCAAATGAAGTGGATTGCAGAACTCAAAGCCAAATGAGCACAACAAAAAGCTTGACATGGATGGAGGTAAATGTATCAACTTTATGATATGATGTATGAGTTTGAATACATATACATGCTTGCTTTAATATGTGCAAATATATGATTTTGTGATTGAAGATATGAATAAATTGCACAAATTAATCACCAAGCTACTTGATAAAATTTGTCTTAATATTTTTTTTAAAGCTTGGATTGATTAATTCACCTTCATTAATATTCATGCCTAGTTCTTGATTGCTTTGATTAATAGTTTTAATTGCATGAATATTTGTTTGAATCTTTGGACATGCATATGAGTTAAATACATTGATTTCTTTGAACATGTTCATTGATTGAGTCCATTGAGATAGCATGCACCATATTGTGTTTAAAGGTTTGCATTTTTTTTGGTATATTGCTATACATGTTTTAAAATGTTCTCGCATATGCTTGTGTGATTTTGTTTGAAATAAATATATGTTTGATTACTTGCATATGCTTAGATTAAGTACATTGTTATGCATTGAAATAATTTGGATTATAATTGAACAATTATGTTTTCATTATTTCTTTGCTATAGCATATGTGCTTATCATGTTTGGAAATAGTTGAATAATCTTTGTTATGACATGATGATAATTGAACCTCATTGCTCATTAGTACTTATGATTTATTATATACATATGAGCTTTTGGTTCTTATTTAGATAGGATAGCTTATGAAAGATTACTACTATCATTTATGCATGTATTGAATGAATCTTTCATATGCTTGAAGTATGTTTATTCTATGAAAGTTGTTGAATAAAATTGCTAACAATTGGTAACAATTGATATCAAAATTGCTAAACTTTTTTTTTAACTTTTATAGACACTTGTTTATGTGCGTATCCTTGATATAACTTGTACCTTTCATGCAAAATTTTGTGTGCCTTAAACTGATTAATCCTTATTTTAAAAATGAGGAGAAATCTTATAATACAATTTTGCTTGATTTGTTTTGTGATAATAATTGGTATGCTTCTTGATGACATATCTTTAACAATTGGTATCCATAACAATTGGTATAAGCTTGTAGGCATGTGCTTGAATTTATGCTTAATTGCTATTGATGTTTTAGGTTCTAAACACATCTTATGATAGCATGATTTATGAGTAATTTGCATATCATTCATTATCCTTTGCTCATAAATATCATATAGTAAATTTGATGACTTGTGCTAAAATGCCAAATTTGGATGCACTTATACTTTTGTGCTTGAATACATGTATATGAACTTCATTATGCATATTACACTTGATTACATGCATTCAAAATACTCTTGATATTATTGGTATCAAGCATTTTGTCTTATGCCTTGAATTGATCTCTCTTTCTTTGGAAATGACAAAAAAAGGGAGAGAGTTTAGAGATATTTCTTCTTGTATGCTTATTGCAATTGATATAGGAGTTTAAATGTTTGGTATAAAGAGCATAAACAAAAGGGATGAGAAATGTTTCATGAATGTATTTTTTAATGATGCCTCTTTGTGTTTATTTGCTTATTAATATGCTCATGCCTTTTTGCTATGACAAAAAGGGGGAGAAATATCATATGGACAAATTTGCTTGTGCTTGACATGCATATGTTTGATTATGCTTATTTCATTTATTTGACTAGCATATGTTTGTTAAGTTGTGTTGGATTAGGATGCATAAATTGAGGGGGAGTTTTGCCATTGGATTAGGATGCACAAATTGAGGGGGAGTTTTGCCATACATTGTCTAAGGGGAGTTTTCCAAAATGTTTTTCAAAATCTTAAATGTTTCAAAGAAAGTTTTTCATCAAGCAAATTTATCTTTAAGTTTTGTCATATCAAAAAGGGGGAGATTGTTAGCCTTGAATTGATCCTTATTTTGAAATGACAAAACATTAAAGCTAAATAAACTTGATCAAGATTTTGAAAAAGGATTTATTTAGTACATGTTCTTAAGTTTTATATTTTGGTACTAAATAAATAATATGATTTTCAAAGCTTAAACAAACATTTCTTTGTTTGCATATTTCTCAAACCAAATCTATCTTTAAAGATTATTTATTTGAGCTTAAATGAAAGTCCAATTGTTTTTTTAAAGTGAACTTATTCATTTTGGACTTAATACAATTTTGATAATAATGGTTTTGAGAAATAGATTAACTTAAGAAAGCTGTTTTACAATAACAAAGTTTTCCAACATTGAACTTACTTTATTTTTCTATATTAATTCACAAAGTTTTAATATTTGAATTTTATATGGTTGGAAAGCTCTTTGAGTCTACTTTTCTAATGGATCAAACAAAATTAAAATCCAAATTTTCTACGAAAAGATTTTGAATTTTTACTAGACACTCTGCAGTTGTCAGAAAAACTACACAAGGGGTAATTTTGAAAATTCACTATAATTCTTAATCAATTAATTTAGTGATGAATTTTATATGGATAGAAATCCCTTTAAGTCTAGTTTCTAAATCTTCAAACGGTGTGTGATTTGAATTTATATAACTCAAGATATGATCAAATTAATGAGTAGAGTGCAAAATAAAAGATAACCACTTAGCCGCTGACAGGATCGATCCCCTCATGGAAGGGATCGATCGGGTCGTGATTTTCAAGTGAAAAATGGTTCAAAACATGAACCAATCGATCCCCTCAAGCAAGGGATCGATCGATTCTGGGCAGAAACACTCCAACGACTGCTTTTGGTGCTTCCAATGGCTATTTTCTTCTCCCAAACACTTCCAATGGCTACCTCTTCAATTTGTCTATAAATTGGGCACTCCAACACACCAAGAAGATTGATGAATCAAGAGAGCAAGAGCCAACAAGCAATATTTTTGTTCTCTTAAATAATCAAGAGTTCTTAGAGCTTCAAAGTCTATATCTTTGTATTTATTGTATCCAAATTATTTTTTGTTGTTCATTCATCATTTTCTTGTCTATACCATAATGCACTTCAAATTAGCAAAAACCCAACCTTTGAGAGGTTCTTAGAGTTTGCAAAACACTTCAAAATTTTGTATTGTGTGCTTGTAAGCTTAAAGAGGACGATAACCTTTAAGAGTGTGTAGTGTTGAGTTTGTAAAGCTTTGATTTTATTGATTCTATCCCTATCTCCTTATAATTTATTGTTGTCCATATTTGATTTTAAGTTCATTAATTGTTATTGTTTGCATTATACTTTCGTCAAAAGTGCTTATTGTCTTAGTTTCCATTCAACTATATTGAAATTATTATTTGTGAAAAATTTAAATAGATCCAATTCACCCCCCTCTTGGATCACCATTTAACCTATAAAGCTAACAAAACTAAAATCTAATATCTCATTTGAGAAAGAGAAGGCGATTGCAACCTAAGAATGGAGAAAGAAATTCAAGTGTTGAGATTTCAATCTTAAGCATACTGATATCATTATCTTAAAATTGATTACAAGAATCAAATAAAGTAAACTCCAAGCTCATGAAATTCAAGTTAGCATATCAACCAAATTATGTGCCACATAGGGACTGGAAGAAACTTCAATTGTTTTACATTTCCCTAGTTTGCTTAATATTTATGACACCTCATTTTGTTTGAAATTTTTTCTAGCATTAAAATGGGTTTTGAATTTTTATAATAGGATGCAAAATTGCAATTGGGTTTTTATTATGAAATTGAATTCTAGGCCCAAGATCGAAAGCCTAAAATTGTAATTTTATTTTAATTATTTGTTTTATTTTATTTTAGTTTTTATTTTTATTTTTCATTTTAGTTTTTCTTATTTATTATTATTTTCAGTTTTTGTACAAAAAAAGGAAAAATTGAGAGTAATTTTGCAAAAGGAAAGCTTGGGATTTGATTTTTTTTCTTTTTAGATCTTGATGAAACTAAGAATTTAAAGACTAGTTAATTTTTAAAATACTTGGGCATTAAGATGTATGACAAAGGAAAGATTTCAAAAAAAGAAAAAATCTCAAAATTTTTTTACAAATTCGATTATGGAGATTTTCCTAGTGATTTTGGAATTTAAATTCCTATATACAGACCCTAATGTTTAACAAAAAAATCACAAACAATAAGCAAGCAATCAAAAAAGCAATTATGCAAAGTTCAAACAAATAAAATTTTTCTAGGTTTCGATTTTAGGGGTTTTGGAAATTTGATCCAAAATTTTGGTTTTTTTTTTTTTTAAGTTTATCTTTGAAGAATCTCATATTCTGTTTAAAGTTTTTTGAGTTTTGATTTGATTCTTGGGTTTCCATGTTTGTTTCAACTTTTTTTGAAGTTTTTAGGAGTTATGTTTTTTTTCTAAGACATCTTTTTGAATTTTTGGTTTTTTCTTTGAATTTTTTTTACAGGAGTTTGAATTTTTCAATGGGTCTCACAGCAGCTAGCTTCTAGGTTCTAAGATTTTTCTAGGAAAAGTTTGAATTTTTCAGTAGTATTTGAATTTTTTGATGCCAAATTCTAGATTTTTTGCCCAAAAAGTGGGAATGGTTGAATTTTTTTATTGGTGGTTTAGAGAGATGTTAGAGGAAAGGTAAGCTAAAGAGAGAAAAGGAATAAGAAATACGAAGAAAAGATGAACTTTGTGGCTTTTAAACGAAGCTTGGGAAGACATCGTTTTAGAGGCCTGACCAATGCTTTAACCCATGTGTGGCCTGTATGCCAACATGTTATTGACTTAACCTGATCGTAGGTTTTTATTTTTCATTTTCATTTTTGATTTTGATTTTGTTATTTTATTTTATTTTATTTTTAGGTTTTTCTATTTTTTATTTTTTATTTTTAATTATGATTGAATTAAAAGTGATGAAAAAAAGAAAATAAAAACTTTGGTATGATTTATTATGATAATATTTATTTGCATTATTTTTTTTATATTTTTGCATGAATTTTATTTATTATGATATTTTGCATGAATTTTATTTATATATTTGTATGATACTTTTTATGGATTATAATTTATATATTTGCATGATATGTTGCATGGATTTTTTTTTATTTGCATGATGGTATTGTATAATTTTTGCATGTTTTAATTATTGATATTATTGCATGATATTTTCTATAATATTTTGATAGCATTTTTATATGACATTATTTTGTAAATAAATAAAGGGAATTTGATTTTGATTTTTCATAAGAAATCCAACGATGGGCTTTTTCAAGTGAATAACAAGTTTATCTTAAATTCTCTTGGAGTGATGGAAATTTCTTTTTGGTGCAAACCTAAAGATTTTTTTTTTTCAATATTTAAATATTGAAATTAATAAAAAAACCATATTTAATTAAGGTTTAAACAAGATAACATGTAATTAACATGGTACCAATTTTGGGTGTTATGGGATGCTAAAACTTTCCCTACATGTAACCAACTCTCGAACTTAGTTCTATTAATGTAGACCAAAACCTATTATTTTTAGGGACCCTTAGTCAAGCTTAAGATAACCTTAAAAATGATAAATTCACATATGTGACCAATCACATTTAGATAAAAAAGATTGGTGGCGACTCCATATTTTGTGTACCTAATGGGCATGTTTTTGGACTTGAATGTTATGATAGTTTGGTGACTCCATTGGGGACATTAGAGAGTCAAGCCATTAGTTAGTTATGTGTTATCTTATGTCTCGTTTTAATGGTTTTATTATGTAATTATTCATGATTTTTTATGGGCACTAACCTATCTATTTATTTTGTAGCTTATAATTTTTTTATGTGTACTACTTTATTTGTTTATTTTGTAGTTTTATGTGTACTAATTTATTTGATTATCTAGGTTGGCATGTTCCTTCACACACACTATACATGATTCATGCATAACCTTTTGAGGTGATAACCTCCATGTGAGCTAGCAAAAATTCCCACTTGACATTAACCATTTCTATTTAAGCCTATAATAGGGGTAAGGATTAGGATGCCTTACTAGTCTATAATGGACAATGATATTAGGAAAATTTTGGAAGCCTTTAGATCATCAAACCTTTGAACCCAACATGTAAATAAACCTTAAGGATCCAAACCTAAGTTCTAGCTTTGCCTTTCCTTTTATATAGAAAATCCTAAAATAGGATACATTAAGGGACTTTTTTTTACTATTTTACTTGTAAAATTATATTTTGCTCCTTGTATATATTGTATTTATTAATGCTTTTCTTTTACAATATGTGCATACATTTACATCATCAAATTTATTATAAGGAGTGATTACCACAAAATAGTTTTAACCAAAAAAAATCTTGGTTACATCTATGGAAGCCTAAAAAAGTCTTTTAGTGGCCTAAAAATAAAGTTCAAAGAAGCTCAACTTAAGGGAGGTGATTGCTTGCTAGCCAATTATGTCTCTGGTCCCTCAGGTAGAATTCATCTCAATCTTAAAAAGAATGATCTCAGTGATTTGGTTAACATTTGGAATCGATGGGATATCACTATCAAGGAAGCTTTCCTAAAGAAGTTTGGGGATCTTGCACTACTTCTGTTAGTCACTATTAATGATTAACTTAATAAAGCCATGATATGGTTTTAGGATCCTTTATATTATGCTTTGTGTTCAATGAAATTGACATGGTGCTGGCCATTGAAGGATACTTAACTCAGCTTCACTTAGACCACCCCAATCCTAACAAGATATATTGGAAGAACAAGAAGAAAAGGTACCAAAAAAACTTGCTCAGTTAATGGTAGTAGATGTACAAACTGTTGATACTTGGGTAAAAAAAAAGGTGAAGGTGCTGGTATTCCTTGGTTTGTTGTTTGTGACTTCATAAACAAGCATTGGAGTAATGAAAAAGGAATGGATTTGAAGGCATTGGCTCTTTATGTGATGATATTATTTCTAAAGGCAATAAGGTATATTGACATCATTGTGGTGGATTTTTTCAATCAACTTAATTATTAAATCAATCTTGTCCCTGCAATCTTGGCTAAAACTATAAGATCTTTGAATCATTATCAACGTAATGAAAAAGGGCATTCTACTAGATGTACACAATTGTTAACCATTTAGAGGAAAAGTCATATCGAAAGCAATGGAAGAAAGTTTCGCAAGCCATATTTTATTTCAAGCACTCCTATCAAAGAATTTTGGGATAATGAATGGCTTGCCCAAAAATCCAAGGAAGCATGGATCTCATTTCTACACAAATTGATCAGCTAAGATGTGATATGGAAAGCACTTTGGATGCCCTATGGTTCAATGCTATATGGTTGTGAAGATAAGCTTTGGGTTCTTCTTTTAGGCCTTTAGGGAATAATGAGTTATTCTCCCATTATGGTGCAAAAATAGTATAAGTATGAATAATTTATCCAACCACTTTTGGACTTAGAAAGATGAGTTCTCACATGCTAAAACTGATGACTCAATAAAGATAACAAAGGCCATAAAAGCATGAAAGCTACCTTGAAGAGAAGACAAAATGAAATGGTCAAATGAAGTTACCCTTAATATCTTGTGTGGCATATAAAGTGAGGTAAAAACATTACATTTCCTGAAAAAACAACCTTAAATTGCCCAACCAAATTAGCACCTTTTGATTTATTATTGGTAGTTAATATTGCTAAAAGAAAGATTTTAGTTGAAAAGGATGGATTAGAACTTGAAAACAAAAGGCTTAAAAGGGAATTAGAGAGGAGAATGGATAAAAATGTTCAAGCACTTAGGCAAGAAAAGGATGAATGGAAGAGTTTGTTCATTGATCTTAACATAACATAGTCATCAACCATTCATGAGTTGGCACAACTCTTGAAAGAAACAGACAATTACAAGTGAAAGTGTAAGAAAGTGAAGAGGCACTCTCTAAGGCACAAAAATACATCTAAATACTAAATAGAGTTACTATTGAAATTGGAACACAAATAGGGGCTTTGAATAAGGAATTGAGCAAGCAAAAGAGGCATATATGATCCATTAGAATGCCTGCTTGACCAAATCACTATGACTACTTACAAAATTGAAGACATGGTAGAAAATGTCGAAGAATGGAAGATAAGGGTGCCAACAATTAGAACACATGGTCAAGATTTGCTAGATTTTCTCAAAAAAGTATAAGCCTAATATTGATAGATTAGGGATTTCTTTCCATAATACACTTTAGACATTTTATAGTTGTAAATGGTTAAAAATAACTTTTAATTCAATAAATATTTTTCTTGTTAACAATTGTAATGTGGTAAATCCTTATTATTGCATCCACTCTTGAATTCATTAATTTTCATACATAACCTATCTAAAGTTAGGATGATTTCATAAATATTTTTCTAAATATGCGTGATAACATGTCATTCTAATTCTAAAATTATGGTAAATTAAGGTTCAAGGATAGCTTAATCTTTAAACAATCTAAGGAGCTATAATACTCGCTATCAAGCAAGGATAATAGAAGAAGAGTACACTCTTTATTTCCAAAATTTTAAAAAAAAAAAAGCATAAGAGGAGCTGAAGGGACAACTAAAAATTATCATTGAATTGCTAAAAAATTTGAATAAAAGAAAAAAAGTGGTGGAATAGATGGTTTTACAAAATTAAGATGATCCATTGTACCTATTGGTTTTGGCCCATACCTAGCACAAGCATCTCAAGGGGCCCAACATCAAATGTCATTCATTGGAAGCTACCCTTATAACCATACTGACATCTTTTCAACTATTGCCCCTACTTATATTACTCATATTCTTGATGTCAAAACATCAAATCCAATTAAGTTTCTAATCTGAATCATCCAAAGGAGCAAGAAAAGCTAAAAATAAGCACCATAGAAACTAAAGAAGACTCTGGATCCCAAAAAAAGATAGACCTCATTGAAGAAATACTCTAAGCTATTGAAATGATAGAATTTTATGGTTTGATTAATGCTCTAGACTACATTTCATTCGTGATGTGGTGATTCTACCAAAATTCAAGGTGTCTAGGTTCAAGAAATATGATGGAATTAAGTGCCTCATAACACATGTCACAATGTACTATTGTAAAATGGCTACACATGCATATGATGAAAAGTTGCTCATTCATGTCTTTCAAGATAGTCTCACTAATTTTGTTACTAGTGGTATGTACAACTAGATTAGATCTTACATTTATGGCTAGATAGAATTAGTAAAGGTCTTTATTACGCAATACAAGTACATAATAGAATTGGCACCTAATCATATATTTCTATAAAATATGAAAAAGAAAGCCAATGAAATCTTCAAAAAGTATTCCTAGAGATGGAGGGATGTAGCTACTCAGGTTCAACCTTTACTCATTGAAAAAGAGACCACAATCTTATTTATCAATACTCTTAAGGTCTCTACTATATGAGAATGATTGGCAATGCTAACAAAAACTTTGTTGACATAGTAATTTCAATGTCAATACCAAAGAATGCTATTAAGAATGGTAAGCTTAAAGTTAGTGGTACATCCAATGCAATGAAAGAAGTTGCATCCAAAAAAAAAGAGGTTGATGCTTAGGTTATATTCTTTAAAGGGCAATAATTCAAATGATATCCTCAATACCTATGTACCAGGATGCTTACCATTCCATACATAATGTCTCACTAAACACTTACCCTACCATCCCACACTATATTCTTATCAACTTAATTTTCAACCTTAAATGATGACTCTTATGTATGGTCCTGCACTTAAACTCATAGCCCAACCAAAGACACAAACCATCCACTTAAAAAGGCCTTCAAATACTTAAGAAAATATTTGAATTGATTCTATTCCTATGACCCTTATTGAGTTATTCCCTTATTTGGTAAAGAGTCAACTCATAGCACCTGTCCTTTCGCAACCTTTGAAGCTACCTTACCCCAAATGGTATGATACTAATGCTAAATGTGACTACCATTATGGAAATATAGGCCACTCAATTGACAATTGCCTTGCTCTAAAATATAAGGTGCAAAATCTGATCAAGGTTGGTTTGTTAAAGTTTGGTACTTTAAGAGGTCCAAACATCAATGGAAATCTGTTGTCAAATTATGTTGATGAATGACTAATGCTATAAATGATGATAAAGTTGTTACATCAAAAGAAGTCTTGATGATGTCAAGACTCTATTGGATCAAGTCTTTGATGCTTTGATGAAGGCTGACATGATCCATCTAGTACCTTTAAGTTACAAAGTTTGTTGTAACAAGTTTGATTGGAACTAGTCTTGCAAGTATCATATGGGGGCTAGACACTCTATTTAGAATTATGATGCTTTTCATTAAAAATTACAGAAGAGGATGAATGCCTCTAAAATCATGTTTTATAAAAGCTTGAAAAAAATTATGGTGAATGCAATAGTGGAAAAATCATAGAAAGTCTTGGTCAAACCTCTCACAATTTTTTATAAGCGAACTCAAAGCCAATGAATGCCTTGTCTAAAGCCAACCATGACAATCAAAGTCCTAAGTCTTTTTCCATATCAAAATAACAAAGCAGTATCATGAATATACAATTACGATGTGGTAACTCAAAGATTGGGTGATGATCAAACCCTTACTTATCTAGACACTACAAATATAACTAACATGGGGGGCATGACTAAGAGTAGGCGATGCTACTTGCCAAGGCCCAAAAAAAAGGTAAAAAAATGAGAAGAAGGTGATAAAAAAATCCTATAAAGGTTCCTAATGTGGGGTAATATAGACCAGTCACTAAAAAAGAAGCATGAAAATTTTTTAAGTTAATCAAGCACATCAATTATAGCATGGTGGAACAACATAACAAGGTGATTAAAAGTTTTTTGCTTCTTTCACTACTTCTTTCTTTAAAATCACACAAGAATGCTTTGTTGAAAGTTTTAAATCAAGCATATGCATCTCATAACATATTTATAAAAGAAGTAGGTAATATTGTTGGGAATATGATGGCTACAAACTACATAGCCTTCAATGATGAGGAGATACCTCTCGAGGGATAAGGAAACAAAAGCCCTTTACATTACTACTAAGTGTAAGAGCCATACCATTGCCAATATCCTTGTTGACAATGGCTCTTCAATCAATGTTATGCCTACTAGTATTTTAGCTAAGCTACTTATTGATGCATCTTATATGAAAGCAAGCCATATGATAATGAGAGCTTTCGACAATTCTAAAAGAAAAGTGTTGAGAGATATAGAAATACCATTGTCAATTGCTCTTTGCACTTTCAATGTGAAATTCCAAGTTATGGACATCTTTTTAGCTTATTAAGAAGAGTATGGATTCACATGGCAGGCATTGTCCCTTTTATTCTTGTAATTTAAAAATTGATTAGATTAAATTTTAATAAGTTTCCATATATTTCTATTATTGGAAGTTAAGAGGTGATTTTCAGTTATTGTTAGTTAGCTATTGTTTGTGTGGTAATTGAGCATGCTATTTTTTATTTCTTACCTTAGATTTATATTCAAATCATGTTAGATTCCATTCAAGTTACTTTAGCTACTATTTTGATTAATTTTTCTAGTTTACTTATTTTATATGTTTTAGATTTACTCCTTGTTAGTAATGTGTTTTGCTTATGGTTTTGTTTAATTGTTCTTATTAGCTTTGTCTTGTACTCTCTTTTCGATTGAATCAACTTTAGAGGAAGTGTGGAGATAATAAGTACTTAAACTAAGAACCATTTTAGCTTATCCTTATGGGATTGCCATCTAGACTTTCATAATCTATATTATTACTTGAACAGCCAATGCACTTGTAAAAATATCCAAATTAAGTTGTTGGTGTCATTGCCAACGATTAGGTATAAAGGTCTTAGGTTAATATCATGTTTCAACATGCTCGTCTATAGATTGGTTCACCCTTTAGTTCACATAGCTTTAGTGTAGATAGCTTAGGTATAGCTATTATATTTTTGTTTAGATTTTATTTTATTTTTCATGTAGGATTCCAAGCTTTATTAGGTAATTGAGTACCATGAGGACCATGCTAAGCCTATAGCTTATTATTTCGATGACTACCTAGGACCATGACCTATGATGAAGACAAAGTTAAAAAAGAATCACCCCTTAAAGATTTATCCTAAAAATTAGACTTTCTAGAAAATCAACTAGAGGCCATTAAAGCTAGGTATGATCCTAAGTCTAATCTTGTCCATAACTTTCCTAGCCAACATGATAATGGTCAAGTGCATGGTCAAGATTACCATAGTGCTAGGTATCCATATGATCAACAATTTTAATTTTACTTAAACACCTAAACTACTCAAACTTGGGAGGATTATCCTAAGAACATCTAGGACATTAGTTCGAGGCATTCCTTTAGTTCACCACCTTAGTACACCCCGACTTATACTACCGAGCATTCTCTTCCAAAATACCTTCAATCATTTCCATATTCCCCACTATCATTTTAAGTTTTTGAAATGTCACACTATGTTCCACCACAACAACATTTTTCTTCATCATAATACCATTCATCTTCACATTACTTTACATCCACACTATATTTACCACCACCTTTTATATAGGAAAAGATACAATCCCCTGAGGAGATGCTCAACGAATTGCTTCAAACTCAAACAAAATTCTAGCAAAACTAACAAGAGGTATTTAATAGGAATTTTTGGCTATATAATTATAATGCACATACCTTAATTACATGTTCTCAAGATTCCATGCCTAATGCTGTAAAGTCAAAACCTTATTGAGAGGATAAGAATGAGCATATAATAAGAGATCATTTGAAGAGAAGAGGTCCGATGTGGATAGATGATGATAAAGAGCCTATTGTGGTGAATTTACCAAATTTTGTAAAAGTTGTGAAAAACAAGATAGTGGAGGTAAAAGATAAACCTATGGTTAGGAAAATTAATGATGAAGGATCATTTGAGGGAGTTGAGAAAAAACAGAACATTCAAGAATGAGTTGAGCTTGATATTCCACTCATGCCATTTTTTAAGTCTTTTGAAGATCACTCATTTAATTGTGTGGAAAAGCATGAGGTTGATAGATGTGTTGATAAGGCAAGCCTAATAGCTAAATCACGTAAGCCCTTATATACATTCCTTCTTAAATCTAATATCAAGCTTAAGAATGAGAAGGAACTCATTAGGAAAGAACTTATTTGTCTAGTAGCTTTTCCATTCCATGATCTTATGCCCAAAGTTATAAGCATCTCATTCTTAAAGCTTCATCTAAATAGACCATCCAGGAAGGAAAATATGAGTGAAAATGGTTTTGGAGAGGATGGCTCAATTCTCTACATTGATTTACAAAAGGGTTTTAGCATTGGTCTTGATCAACAAGAAAATGAACCTTATAGTTTATGCATGCCATTTTCATTGTTCTTTAACAATCCATTAGAAAATGATTTGGAAATGCATGTGGCTAAAAACCCACTAGTTGACAATATTGTCAAGCCTAGTGAAAAAATGAGATGTAATAAAGGAAATTTTGAAAGAAATGCCAAAAGTTGGTAGTGTGGAGGATTTGGATGATGAGATATAGAGGGATTCTCTACTTAGAAATTTTTCCAATTTCTACTTTTCAACTTGATACCTTTGACTTTTCTTCATTTATGCTCACTTGACTTCTACCATCTGTGGAGGATTTTTTCATTTTAGAGCCAAAACCTATATTCTCTATGGTGGTACCTAATTCATTGGTATTGAAGCTAATGACCACCTTTGTTAGATTATATTGCAATATGCTTAGATTAATCATAGAGGTGGAACACAAATCTACCCTTAAGGACCAAGGTCATTCAAAGTTTACCATTATATATTTGCTACAAAAGAAACAATGAAATGGGTAGATTTGGGAACAAAGTGTGATGTAATTCTCTAACACCAATAAAAGTCAAGCTTTTGACTTTAACTAAAGCACTGCTTTGGAGGCAACTCAAGCTTTACTTTTCATGTTGCTAATTTTTGTTTTCATTTGTATATTTTAATGTTTAGTTTTCATTTGCCTATTCTATTGTGTTGCTTATGTTTTCCTTGTACATATTGATGTTGTTTCTTAGTGTAGTTGTTTTCTTTTTTTCATAAGATGAATAAAAGCTTAAAGTTACGCATTAATTTTGGCCAAAGCTAGATGGGAGATTTGGCCACCATACTTTCATGTTCATAAGGGAGTTTCCTTATTCCTTTTTTTCTCTTTATTTCTTTTTGCTTACACATTGAGGACAATGTGTTCTTGAAGTTTAGGGGCATGGGGAAATTGCTTAAAATTTTTGCTAAATTTTTTTAAATTTCCTTAAGTTTTGCCTTGAAATTAAGCTTAAATTGTTGTATCTTGAATCATTAGTATGCTTTCATTGATTAGTTTTTCATAAAGCCAAGGGTTGGTGGAGATTGAGAATGAATACAACTTTAGGAAAAGATTGAATATTGTGTGAAATATGAGATGATTCTTAAGTTTAGTGACTTCTTGAGTATGAGTTTTCATTTGTGAGTTAATACTTTGATCATTGAATTGCATATTTTATCTAGTACTGATTATGTGAGCATGAGATTTTTTTTCATTGATCTTTGAAGTTATGTTTTATGTTCTAGAATTTGTTTTGATCATCTTTCGAGGTGAAATATTAAAGGACACATGATTAGGGAAATGATATAGGCCATATTTGGATCAGTTGAGCCTTTTGAAGCTAACCTTGATATAATTTCTCCATAGTCAACCCATTTAGCCTAATGGTATCTTTTCTTTATTAAAAAACCACATTACAAGCCCAAGCCCTTGATGTGCATATTTTTAATCTTTTGCTCCTTATCCTATGTGCATTAGGACATTTATGCATCATTTATGGGCTATGCATTATTAGGGAGGTAGGGTGGAGCTTGGAAAAAGAATTGAAAAACAAAGAGAAAAACCTTAAAAAAAAAAGGGAAAAATCATGGAAAAAGAAAAGAAAAGAAGAAAAAAGAAAGAAAGAAAGAAAAACAATAAAGTGATGAAAAGCAAAGAAAAAAAATAAAAAAAATAAAAGTAAGCAAAAACAAAGTTTAGGGGGTGATTCTTTAGACAAGCTTAAACTTGTTTCTCTTGAAAGCTCAACAATGAATGATCCTAGTTAAAGTAATGCATTATTAGGGTACTGAAGCCTACAATGACTTCTATCATATATTGATCCTAGCTTTACATTATAAGCTTATAAAGTCCTAAATGATCTTTACTCATGTGTTTATCTACATTATTGGAATGAGGTGTGATAAGCAAACATATGAAACTTAAGCACACTTTATTGATCTTTGTTTTTGAATTCTCATGTTTTGCATAACATTACTGGATTACATGCAAGGATTTGTGAGATACATTGCTTACATTTGGAACTATAATTAGAAAGAAACTTAACTTAGGTTGATTTTTGTAGACTAACACATTTTCATGATTTTGTTTTAGTTATATCCATTGTTCAATGAATGAGGCATTCATGTTGAATGAAGCATTGAAAGTAATTGATGATTCTAGCTTAATCTTAATTTGCTTGCATACAAGCAAAAGCTTAAGTTTAGGGGTTTTATTGCATTAAAATTTTAGTGATTTAGCATTTTTTTTAATGCAATTTTTCTTGTATTTTAGCTTGTTCTTTGAGAAATTTGGAAAAATACACCTAAATGCATAAATTTTAGGTGAAAATATGGAAAATGAGGAATTTTAGAGATTTTGGATTCATTTTGGTGGATTTTTGGTGTTAAAAGCTAGAAAAGGCCAAAACTAGTATGCTTGTGTAACATTGCCATTCATAAGAGTTTTCTTATCCCCTTTTTCTATGATTTCTTTAGCTCAATTAAACTTCATGGAACCTTTTTTCAAGTCTTAATTCTCATCTCTCATTTGGAATTTTTCTTTTTAGCTCATTAGTGCATAGTTACCTTTGTAGCATTTATACAAGTGTTAGAAAGGTGATAAGTGCATTAATGTAGTTGGAATCTATTTTTGGACTTGCAATTTTCTAGAATTTCTCTAGGGATTATAATACATAAAATGCCCACTAAATGGTCTGTCTTTTGGAAGCAAAATGAAAGAACAATTTGCTACAATTGGCATTAAAATGAAGGAGCAAAGTTCAAGTTGTACCATTGATGCTTATGTTATGTGATGAAGGAATTGTGGCACCATTTTTGGAGATTCAAAAAGGACCAATTAGAGTTGCAAAGCTGGATGTTTGAAGGCTTCTTATTGTTTATAATGTTCACTTCTTGGAGTTCAAAGGATCATGAGAAGAAAGCTTGAAGGAAAGGACAGTTAGAGGAAGCAAACAAGCAAGAAAAGATTTCAAAGACATTGTGGAAGAAAACTCTAGAAGGATGGCAATTACTTGGATTTTTCTTTTTTGCATTTTTAGGGGCTAAAGCACCTCCCATTTGTTTATAAATAGGGTAGGGTGGCCGGCCATAAGGAAGAGTAGCTTAGTTTATACATTTTTATTCTCCTTTCAATTTACTTTCTTTCTCTCCAAACAGTTTCTTCGTTCATTTAAAGGGTTGTTTAAAGAGAAAATTACCTTTATTTTCCAGCAAATTTACTTTCTTGCTTTAATTTCCAATGCCATTGAAAATTTATTTAATAAAAGTTCAAGATTTTTACAATTTCTTGTTCAATTTCAATAGATTTCAAATGTTTTTCAAATTTGCTTTGCAATTCACATTCTTGACCTCTTAATAGTGTTTTGATCAAATCTTGTTGACATCTAGCTTGTTTTTAGCCAAAATTTTTCTTAGATTCCTAACTCATAGATCTTTATATACATATATATATATATAATCTCATTCAAATTCCATCCACAAAATTTCAAATCTAGTTCAAAATTTTGGCTAAACTTAGGTAGCAGAGTTAGACTTTGAATGAGTGATAGCATATCAAGGGACTTCTCTTCTTCTTGGCATTCGGTTTGTAATTTCTGCACTTTACACTTTTAAATTCATGTGTTTACTTGTTAATTCTCATTTGATTGCAATTAAATTCATGTTTTTACATGTTGTTCAGATGATTTTTTTTTTTGCAAGTGGTTTATTTTTCCAATTTTTGCATTCAGATGGAATTGTAGTTCAATGAGGTAGAATTTTCTTTGTTTGGTGCAAGTTTCTTTGATTCATGTTATAAACTTGTAGATCTAGGTTGTGTTAGCTCAATTTGAGTTCATTTGATCTATAGATTTGTAGATCTAATTTTTCTCTAAGATTCAATAATTTCCATATTTGAAATTTAGCTTTCAATTTTACTTGTTCTTATTAATTCATGTGATTTCTCTTCATTAATTGCTTTTCCATTGTGTTTTGATTTTAGTTTACATCCTGTTCTTGCAATTTAAAAGTTGTTTGGATCAAATTTTAGTAAGCTTCAAGATATTTCTATTGTTAAAAGTTAGAGGTAATTTTTTGTTATTATTAGTTAGGTATTGTTTGTGTGTTAATTGAGCTTGCTATTTTTGATTTCTTAGCTTAGATTTATATTTAAATCATGTTAGATTCCATTCAAGTTACTTTAGCTACTATTTTGATTATTTTTGTAAGTTTACTTACTTCATTTGTTTTAGATTTACTTTTTGTTAATAACATGTGTTGCTTATGGTTTTCTTCAATTGTTCTTGTTAGCTTAGCCTTTGTATACTTTTTTTTATTGAATCAACTTTAAGAGTGTGGGGACAATAGATATTTAGACTAAAAATCTCTTTAGCTAATCCTCGTGGGATTGACATCTAGATTTTAATAGTCTCTATTATTACCTAAACGACTTTGCGCTTGTAAAAATATCTGAATCACTCATCATTTGCCTGCAAATACTTGCATGATCATCAAACAAGTAATTGAAAAAGGTTGGTGTTTTAGAATGGAACTAGGAAAAAGCCTTCAAGGGATAAAAAGACCTCTAGTGATACCAGACAACAAGGATATAAGTGGCTAGGATTCAAGCTGATAAGGGCAGACAAGATAAAGATGATGAATGCTAAGAAGAAGAAAATAATGGTTGATCTTATGAGGTATGAACTTGAAGAGAATAAATTGGCTATTCACTGTCTATGTGAGACCTTTCATTCCAGAAGATGCATCTATCTTAAAACTACTAATGGGGATATTATGTGGAATCTAGCAATGATCATTTCCAAGCTCTCTATTATAATGGTGAATGATGAAGTAACTAAAGATAATAAGAGAGACCAATTATGTATCTATCGCAGCTAGGCATTGAGTTGAAAAAAATGAAAGATAACAAAGTTACCTACTATACTTAAACCTCTAAAAAAGTAATGTAGTAGTCAAACCCCAACCATTTAAGCCCAAGCATTAGGGGTATCTTTTATGTATGGGCTAATTTATCTATCATTATTCCAATAAAATGATTTGTATAATGCATCAACATTACATTTCCTCTTTCAATCTTTATTCTTTCATTCTTTTACATGTACATTTGCCTACATCCTTTTCATTTCACACTTTTAGATTTCAAAATAATAAAAGTGAAGGCAATCATGAAAATAATCCAAAATTTAGTTTTGAAATTTCTATGCATATTGATAAGTTTGATAATGAAGAAGCTTTAGATGATTATACTTTACCTCCTGCGTTAGTAAGATTAATGGAAAAAAAAAAGAAGAAACAATCAAATAAAAAACTCTAGAGGTTGTTAATTTAGGGATAGAAGAAAATAAGAAAGAGGTAAAAATTGATAGATTTTATCACCAATCTTGAGTTAAGGTGCATGCTATTTAAAACATACCACTTCCGCTAACACAAAAAAAAAATGAGAGGTTTTTTAGAAAGATGGAATTGCATTGCTCATTTTATTTCTCAACTTCAGTTAAAATGTGATCTCATTTTCAAATTGCTTCACAAAAAAAATCCAAGTAAATGGAATGATGAAAGACAAGTAACTTTTGAAAGAATCAAAGAATACTTATAAAGTCCATTGGTGTCAGTACTACCAATCCTTAAAAAGCTCTGATGTTGTACTTAATAGTGAATGAGAATTTCATGAGAAGTGTACTGGGGCATCATAGTGAAACATGAAAAAAAAAACAATCTTGGTATAATGATATTATGCAATACATCAAGCATGAATAGTATCTTGAGCATACAATGAAAAATGATGAAAAAATCATTCAAAGAATGACTATGGGATTTTTTTTTAATAAAGAAGTGTTATATAAAAAAGTTGAGATCAAGTGCGTCTAAGATATGTAACTGCCACTGAAGTGAAAAGGATACTTAAAGAAGTGTACAACGGGATTTGTGGAGCCCATATAAATGGTCATATAATGGCTAAACAATAATAAGGGCAAGATATTATTGGCTGTCAATGGAAAGTGATTGTATTAACTATATTAGAAAATGCCACAAATATCATATCTATGTTAATATGATTAATGCTTCTCCAACCAATTTGCATGTCCTGGCAACTCCATGGCCATTCTCAATATTGGACATTGATGCGATTGGACTTATTACCCCAAAAGCTTCAAATAGGTATCAATTTATATTTGTGAAGATAGACTATTTTACAAAATAAGTGGAAGCAACTTCATATGCTGTGTCATAAGGGTTGTGGTGTGTAAATTTTTAAAGAAAAAGATAATATGTTGATATGGACTACCAAAAAGGATCATTTCTGATAATGCTAAAAATTTAAATAGCAAGATAATGAATGAAGTTTATGCTAAGTTTAATATTAAACATCATAATTCTGCATCCCATTAACTAAAGATGAATAGGGCAATAGAGGCTATTAATAAGAACATAAAAAGGATTTTTAAAAAAATAACTGATACTTATAAGGATTGGCAGGATAATTTACCTTTTGCCTTGCATGCTTATAAGACGTTAGAGTGAACATCCACTAGAGATACTCTATTTTCAGTGGTTTATGGTATGAAAGCTGTGCTACCAATTGAAGTAGAGATTCTTTCCTTGAGATTTTATGATGGAAGCTGAGTTAGAAGAAGTAGAATGGGTTAGAAATCATTATTGTGATGTCTCGGGACCTGGGGTGAATAAACCAAAAGCTAGATGAAGGGGGAAAATTGGAAAATTGGGGCTTAAAAAATATTTTTGGTAAAAAATCAAACCAAGAAGTCACCACCAATCTTTTTAGGGTGTGATTGGCCACCCAAAATTTTTTTTCCTTTTAATAAAACATTTAAAATGAGTTTAAACTTTTATAAAAAGAACAAATTTGTAGTCTACAAAATCAAATTTAGGTCCAAAAATCCGTTATGCGTAAAGAAAGATTAGCACCCTTACAACGCCTATCACATACAAAGCCAATTGATTGCATCTTATCCTTTAACTTTGATAAAAACGATCCTATTTTTCTTAATGTTTCAAATTAATTCCTTTTTTTCTTTTTTTAGAAAAATAAAAACAAACCACATTTTAAAAACATTTTTTTTTTTGTTTTGGATCAAGATGAAAATTCCTTAAATATTGAAACACCTCATTCACTCTCCTATAATTAGGTAGAGCTTTAAAAATATTTTTACTTTAAGGGCTTTCAAATCGCCCCACTAAAATCAAGATAACACTTCTCTTAAATAATAATCACTGAAAGTTTCCCTATAGTTAAACAAGATCTCAATGACTATATTTACATGAGATATTATCTTATTTCAAAACATTTTTCTATGAAAACATATTTTTGAAAACCAATACATGAGATGCATGAACATAATAAAATATGATGAATGTATGACAATATGACATGAATGACATAGTATGAATACATGACAATAGAAAAATGCATGTGATGAAAGATAAAATAAAATTCAAATGCATGATTAGTTTAAGGTTTAAGGATTGGTTTTGGGGTTTGGGTTGGTTTGGGTTTAGGGTTTTAAACTTAGGATTTGGGTTTTGTTTAGGGTTTAGGTTTAATGTTTAATTTAGGGTTTTGGTTTAAGCTTTTGATTTAGGGTTTGTGGTTTGAAGTTTGATTTAGGGTTTAGGTTTTAGGACTTAGGGTTTCATAGAATTTGAGTTTTAAAGTTTCATAGGAATTGGGGATTTCAAATTTTGGGGTTTCAATTTTTTTTTTTTAAGTTTTATAGAGATGGACATAAAATAAATATAGATTACAAAATTGACATTAATGAATGCATGTGCCAAAAGCATAATCTTGAAAAATAATTAAAAACTAAGTTATTTTTAAACTTAATATTACAAACATGTTATGCCTGAAAATTCAAGAACAAAATGAATTAAACATGAAAAAACTTTGAATTTGATTTGAATGTTCCACCATTTGCTCATCATTAAACACAACTAAATAACTTCAAAAATCTACCAAAAACAACCATCAAACAACTTTTTTTTAATGAAACTTTTGTTCAAACATGTTAAAAACTTGCCAAACATCATAAAAACATAATCTAATGCATGGATCAAAGAGTTATTAACCATAAAAAAATAAAGCAAGGTTTGGCCAAACAAAAGCACACTGTGGCTGAACCTACCTAGCATACTTCCTCAGCATTCTTTCACCCCACTTCACCCAAACAAGTATTAATCACTTGAAACTTACCTCATGAAGGGATTTATAACATTAAAGCAATCTCAACAAACATATAATGATCCAAGAATGGCAAAGAAATCATGGGAACAAAAATATTAACCAAACAATAACATATACATCCAACCAACCAACCAAAAATCATGCCAAACAACAATATATTCATCATTTAAGCATCATAAGCCACCTTTTGACAAAACAATATACCAAAGAAGGCCAAAGGAGGTTCGACCAAACAAAAGCACACCATGGCCGAACCTTCAACTTGTTTTTTTTTAGTGGATTTGTGGTTTTGTCACTTAAATTTTGGCTTCAATCCAACTATTGGTTAATTGGATGAAGTTAGTTTAAGTTTCAAGTAAATAAAAATGAACTAAAAAGTTTCAAGAAAAACAAAGAAAATGGAGTGAAATAACATAAAAATGCTATGAAATGTGATAGAGAATGCAAGAAGATAGGAGATGGAGGTTAAGAAAGTATAACTTCAAAACCAAACACAAAGAAATTTTCTCTCCTTTTTTTCTCACAATTTTTCCTTAAAAATTCATTTCTTCTTCTGTGAGCTCCTTTGGTTTTCTCTTCTTCATGTAGAACGTCCCTCCCCTTTGGTAGAAGATGGTGGAAAATATTTTTGAAAGATTGAATTAGGGCTATAAGATTAAAACATCATCCAAGGGTCAAAATTTCCCCATTATTTTTAATCCATGGAGCAAAATTTAGCAATTAGGTCAAGATTCCTCTTGAGATCCAAGGGTCTATATTGTTCACTGCAAAGGTTGGATTTTACAGCCACTAAATGAAATGAAAGGACCATTTTGCCCTTAGTACAAAGTTAACGGTATTTTGACCATTTTCTTGGAAGTCAATATTTTCATGCTTAAATTTGTGATTTTAAAGCACTAAAAATCATAAAAAATATTATAAAATTGAGATCTTAAATTTTGTAAAAATCTGACATCGAAAAGGCTAAATTATAAAATTACCCTTAAGGGGTATTTTGGTAATTTCACCTCTCAAGGTACTGTTGCAATTTCGAATACATAAAAAATTATCAAATATCATAAAATCATGATCTAGAAAGTTTTGCCAAAAACTGACCTTGGAAAGGTGAAATTACGAAAATACCCATAAAGGGCTTTTTCGTAATTTCACATCTCCCAAAGTGTCAACTAGGTTTTCAATGCATCAAGATTCATTAAAATATTCAATTATGATTTGAAAGTTTTAAAAAAATTTTACTTTTAGAAAGCCAAATTACGAAAATATTCCTAAGGGCATTTCGATAATTTTATACTTCCTAAAATACAATTAAGCATTTTAGTACTTTAAAAATAAAAAATTTTGAATTTCAAACCACATTTATTCCAATTTGGTTGTGAATTTTTTATGTTGACATGGGTTTTATCCATTTTTACGAAGTTTTATTCAATTTTGACTTTATTTGACTAATTTTTTACTAGGTTTGACTATACTTTGGGGTATTTGGGTCAAATCAATCCAAATTTTGATTTTAGAAAGTTATTAAAATTAAAAAAATATTGGATTTGAACCCCATTAGATTTTAATCAATTCATAAATAGTCGAGATTTTGCCCAGGCAAAATTAACTGTCTATAATCATTATGAACAATTGAATCTCATCGAAGAAAAAGATGATAGGTTGTGCCATGGTCAGTTGTATAACAAGAGAATGGTGTGAGCACATGATAAGAAAGTTAACCCTTAACATTTTTGAAAAGGATAATTGGTTTTAAAGAAAATCATTTCAAACTAATGTGGTAATCGAAAAAAAATGGACTCCAAGTTGAAAAGGTCCATATGTGGTGGAAAAGCTTTTCCTAGTGGCAAATTAATTCTAACTAAAATGGATGGTGGTAAATTGCAAAACCTAATAATCTCAGATGCTACGAAGAAATATTTTACTTGAAATATTAAAAAAAAAAAGACTTATGGTGAAAACCTGAAAGGGCAGTTTGAGTCAAAAGGGGAGTATCTAAGTTTAAAACCTAAAAAAGTGGCTTAGATGTAAGGATTGGACAACATAATTTAAGGATCTCATCACACAAGGGCAAAGTTAGTTTGATAAAGCTCAACATGGTCAAGATCGTTGATAGCATAGGTTTAGAGAAAATAATTTTAGATTAGATTGTTCAAGATTGTTGGAATATTCATTACTTGGATAATTGATACCCATTCAAATATATTGATCATTATCCTTTTGTTCACCAAATTTATTTCTTTCAATAAATACTTTCTAACACTTCACCTTGCCTATTTGTTTCCATTTTGAAAGAGGAAATGCATGATTGCATTGTGTTTGTTGTGATTTTGTAATAATGATGAATAAATGAACAAAAATTCATAAAAGATCACTATATTGCTTTAAAAAGACAATTGAGAACAGTAAAAGTAATAAGTAATGATAAAAAAGCCTAGAAAAAATATCAATCCCCAACAATTCAAAATAAAATTCTTAAGATACGGTTGAAGAAAATTTTGGATTTGAATGATGAAAGTGATAAGATTATTTGATAAGTGCTTGATAACCCATGTTGAAAATTATAAAATGTTGAGGGGTTGGAGAAAATGAGAAGAAATGGAAAAAGCTTTGAGACCTTTTTGGTTTACCACAATTGAAGAGATAAGTGAATTGCATTATACATTACATTACATTCATTACATTTTGCATGCATTGTATTAAGTACATTGCATTCATCATATTCATTTCATTGCATTCATTATGCATGTTTGAAGAAGTGGAAAAATTAAAATTGAAGTTTAGAGATTAAATTTGGAGTTAAAATTTTGGAAAACAGATCTTTTCATTACATTGCATTCATTCATTGCATATACTTGAAAGATTATATTTGGAAGATTACAAAGAAGAGAAAATTATATTTGGAAGATTACAAAGAAGAGAAAGTTGAAGATGCTCAATGATGAAGTTTTTAAGATGGAAAGAATCATTTTAAGATAAGACTTTTTGACAAGATTTTTTTTTAAGTTGCAATGCCTTTGTTAAGGAGGAGTAATTCTGAAAGATTAAATGATCTAAAAGTCCTCAGGACATGATCTCTAAAACTTCCAAGTACCATTTGTAGACACCCAATTGGGTCCAGGCCCAGATCAATTGGGCCTGGCCCAAATGGGTAAGCCCAATTCAATTTTTATCTTGTATTAATTTTATTTTTTTTCTTTTGTATTTTATGTATTTTATTATTTATTTATTACTATTATTAATATGTGTATATCTTTATTTATCTATTTATTTATTTATTTTATTTTCATTTTCATTTTTTTTTGTTTGTTAATATTTATAGGTATTTTATTTATATAGTTATATATTTATTATTATATTATTATTATTATTTTGTAATATTTTTGGATTTATCTTATTTTAATTTTTTTAATTAATTATCTGTTAATTTTATTTTTATTTATTTATCTATTTTTTTTTATTATCTGATTATTATGATTTTTTTTTTAGGGCTATGATTGAAAGTTGAAGAATCCCATTGTGAATGGGAATTCAATCTGAAGAGTCCAGATTGGATTCAAAGATTGAATCCCCCTCCAAACAGGAATTGGGATTGATCAGAAACTCTTGATCAATCCCTATAAAAGGGATCTCCTGGAACAGATGCAACACAGAACAAACAGTGAGCAAAGCTACTGATTTGAGAGAAAAGGAGGCGTATAGGAAGCTGAGAAAAGGTTTAGAAGTGTTCGGGAAGTTAGCAGAAATTTTTCGAGAATTTTTGGCGACTTTTTTTCTGGGAATTTCTGGAAAATTCCAGATTCTGATGAATTTTTCAACGACGTTTGAATTTTTCGACGAAAATTCTAGCTAACCTTGAAGTTTTCGGCGACCTACCCAGTTTCCGACGAAGATTTCCAGAAACCGGTGACCTTCCGACGAACTTCCGACGAAAAAACCCAGAATCCGGTGAATATTCAACCGGAGTTCTTCGGCCTTTTAGAGAGAAGGGAGAGGAAAAAAGAAGAAGAGAGAGAGAGGGAAGTGCCTTTTATACCTTCTCAAAACGACGTCGTTTTGGCTTTAAGTAACCCAGAGGATCCGCACGTTTTGTCGAGATCCAACCCGACCCGAGCGTCGACCCGCTTCCTGACCTGCGCGTCTGTCCCCCTCCAAGCCGAGCCGAGCCGCGATCCGAGCTGCTCCAGGTTTTTTTTTTTGAATTTTTTTTTTATTTTCATTTCTTTGTTTATTTGTTTATTTTATTTTTTTATTTATTAGATTAGGTTTATTTAATATTCTTTTTATCTTTATTTTATTTTTATTTTTGTTTTACTTTTCTTTATTTTTTTATTTTTATTTATTTTTTTATTATTCTATTTTCTTTAAATGAAAATCAAAATTTTCAAAAAAAATATTTTTAGGGAAAAGTTGAAAGTATCAATTTTCCTTAAAAATAAATTTTCAAAAAAATATTTTTGGGGAAAAGTTGAAAGTATCAATTTTCCTTAGAAATAAATTTTCAAAAAGGGATTTTGAGGAAAAGTTGAAAGTATCAATTTTCCTTGGAAATCAAAGTTTCAAAAAAATATTTTTGAGGAAAAGTTGAAAATATCAATTTTCCTTAAAAATAAATTTCCAAAAAATATTTTTGGGGAAAAGTTGAAAAATATCAATTTTCCCTACACAAGAACAATCATTATTTCCTTCCTTTCTATTTTGATTTTGATTTTTATTTTTCTTTAACTAATCCGATGACGGAGCCTCTATAAGTAAAACAATAGTTTTTCTTGTATACTTCTGAGGTGAGAGAATTTTCTCAATTTTCTGCTAAAAGTATTAGAGTCAATTGAGAATAATTTTCAACAATTAATTACTTGGTAAAAATTTAAGGCTTATTGGATAATATAAATTTAAGCTGGTACCATCTTTTGATGGGCGTTGTGAGGGTGCTATAACCTTCCTCACACGCAATCGAACTCTCGAACCCTGTTCTGGTTAACAGACCTGAACCTATTCTTTTAGGGACCCTTAAGCTTAGGTGTTCCCTGAAAAGACAGATTTTTTAGGTGGCCAATCGCACCTAGATAAAAAAGATTGGTGGCGACTCCCTAAAGTCAATGTCTAGCGATAGATCTTTAGATCTAGACGTTATGACAGCTTGGCGACTCCACTGGGGACCTTGAGAGTCAGGCCAGAAAATAATTTATGTTATCCAAAAGCCTAATAAAATTGAACCCTTCTGTATATATGTGTTATTATTCATTCATGTTTATTTGCTTTGTTAATTATGACATTCATGTGCATGTACATAACATGAGCTTTACACCCGAGCTCCGTCCCTCTAGAAGGGAGTAAAGTACCTATTGCTTTCGTGAGGTCTAATGCCTCCGCAATGGCTAGCGAAATACTCCCACTCAAATTGAATCTTTTTCGCTTGTAGCCTGTAATGGGTGAGAATTAGGGTGCCTTACTAGTTTGTGATGGACAAGGATGTAAAGAACAATTTGAGGACCTTTAGACTTTGACTTTAAAATCGCATATAGTGAACATTAAGAATGCCTAAACCTAGGATAGAGCCCTTTCTACCTAATGATAGATATACCCTAAAATTAGGACACAAAAAGGGTGTTTATCTAACCATTTTGATTGTTTAACTTTGTGTATCATTTTCAGTATCATATGTAATATTATGCATCAGCATCATTTTCATTTCATCCATGAAACTAACTATGTTGTTTGTCTAATTGTATACATCTGCATTACTTTCATGATCATGTTTTAACACAATCATTTACATCCATTTCATACTATATTTCATTTAGGAAAATGTACATTTCATTAGTGCATCAAAGCATCAGACATAAAGTATAGCATAACATTTCTAATCATAAGATATGGTGCTAAAGGTTCAAGGATAGCTCCATCTAGTGAAAACCCTGCTCATCCATACAACACAAGATCCAGAGCAAGGCAAATAGAGGAAGAAAGTTCCCATAGATTTGAAAAGCTAGAAAAAGCACAAGAGAAGATTGAAAGTGAGCTAAGCAAGATTCTGGAGGCTCTTAATAATATGAATAAAGGAAAAGGAGTTGCAGAAAATACAAGCCAGCAAGTTCCCCCATTACAAGAAGTGGCTGACCCTTTGTACCCTCTAGGTTTTGGCCCACCTCAGGCTCAGTCTGCCCAAGAAGTCTCGTCACAACACTTTGCATATCCAACATATCCTATGATGCCATCAGCTTTCAACCTAGGGCAGTATAATAGTTATATAAATCCTGTCTTCACTGAAAAGGCAACAGAACCAATTCCTGATCTAGATGATTTAAAAGAGAAAGAGAAAAAAAAGATGAGAGTGGAAGCTGAGGAAAGTTCCAAGATTAGCATGCTAGAGCAAAGGCTAAGGGCTGTGGAAGGATTTAGTTTTTATGGGTCAGTTGATGCTACTGGGCTCTGCCTAGTTCCTGATGTAGTTATCCCCCATAAGTTCAAAGTACCAAAATTTGAAAAATATAACGGTACAAAATGCCCCAAAACCCACATCACCATGTATTGCAGGAAGATGGTAGCTCATGCTCATGATGAAAAGCTCTTGATGCATATCTTTCAGGATAGCCTTACAGGTTCAGCGGCCAGGTGGTATGTTCAGCTGGACAGAACTCGCATTCGTTCTTGGAGCAATATGGCACATGACTTCATCGGTCAGTATCGACATATTATCGATTTGGCCCCTGATCATTTGTCTTTACAGAATCTAGAGAAAAAAGCAAATGAATCTTTTAAAGAGTATGCCCAGAGATGGAGAGATATAGCTTCACAGGTACAACCTCCACTGACGGAGAAAAAGACCACAGTGCTATTTGTTAGCACTTTAAAACCTTCCTATTATGAAAAGATGATAGGGAATGCAACAAAAAATTTCACTGACATGGTAATCTTTAGAGAAATTATTGAAAGTGCCATAAAAATGGCAAGTTGAAAGGAGGAGAAACCAAGAAGATATCAGAAAAGAAAGAAGCTGAAGCTCAAGCTGTGAGCTTTTATAGACAACAATTCAGGGGTTATCAACCCTATCCATCCCAAGGTTACTCTCCATACTATCCTGCTGTGATAATGCCTTATCCTACTCATACCAGCTAGCTCCACAATCACCTCATTCATCCACATACCGATCAAGTTTTAGCCCTCAAGATCTTACATATAGCCTTAACATTCAAGCTCCTGTAAGAACCCAAATTCGCCCTATTAACCCAACAAGTGGTTCACGAGAACAACGAACTACTCGAGAAAAACCTGTATTCGATCCAATCCCTATGACTTATACAGAGTTATATCGAGAACTCTATAATAGCCATTTGATTGCCCCCAGTCATGTGGAGCCGCTTAAGCCACCTTATCCAAAGTGGTATGATCTTACAGCCCACTGTGACTACCACTATGGAATTACTGGCCATTCTATTGAAAATTACACTGCTTTAAAGTATAAGGTGCAACGGTTTATCAATGATGGAATGGTAAGTTTTGATCAAAGAAAAGTAACAACATCTAATGTTAGCACTCTGAGTGAAAGTCAAGAACAGAAAGGGTCCGGAGAGCCACAATGAATTGAGGGGCAAGATGTCAATAGAGATTCTTCACTTGATCATATAGGGGGATAATTTTTAAGAATGGAGATAAGGCTGATTGAAAGTTTTTTTGTCATTCTAAGATTTCTTTTCCAGTAATGTTAGGATTTCTTTTCTGCAATATCACTTCACTTGTTATCATCTTAATAAAGACAAGTTAATGCATTTGATTACATTTTTCTCTTTCACTTGACCATTACTCCATGCTTTGTTACCTTTCATACCCCCATTCTCATATTTCGGATGATGAATACTTAGACAATAATAACAGTAATTCTGGGATTTAATTTTGAGAACTCATCCACATTAATATGAAAAGATGATTTGAGCAAAAAGTAAGCTGTTACTGGAGGTGAAAGAGATATGTCTTTAAGATACGTAATCTTTTATACAGGATCATAAGCTTTGTTCAATAGATGATGTTCAAGAAAGGTATTCACAATTGAGATGAAAAATGGCCATCTTTCTTTTACCATTCAAAAAACCATTTATTGCTACCCCTTTGAGCCTGTTATGATTTCTTTCTCTAAAGAACCCTAACCAAGGATCACCCTCTACACTGGGGGGCAATTTTTGAAAAACTTTTTACAAAAGGTCTCAAAAATGAAAAAATGAAAAGAAAAGAAAAAGAAAAAAATAAATGCCACACATGACTTGGGGCAAAGTAATGAGAATCCTTTATGTGAGGAAAGAAAAAATGATGTGGGGGCAAAATGCCAAGTTGCATCAAATGATCCTTTGGTTTTGAACTTTTTTAATACATGTTTTAAGCCTATTATATCCATTTTTTTTATATAACCCTTCACCTTGGCCTACATTACAACCTTGAAAAGTCTATTTGGATCAAGTGTGAATACTCAACTTGAATGATCACATGTTGAGCAAAGGTATGCTTATGATGAAGCAATGGAATCAGGCTACATTGCTCTAAAGTTTGATATATGAAAGATATCAACAATAGATGAAAAATAAGAAAAAAAAAGAAAAAAGATGATAAAAAAGAAAGAAAGAATGAGAAAATGGAAAAAAGAGATCCAAATTGAAAACTTGAAAGGGTGATTTTGATAGAGAAAGATCCAGGTCAAATGGCTCACATGAATGGAAGATCAAAGACATTTGAAGATCCCTCAAAGACTGGGGTAAAGTTTGCCAAGTTCAAGATGACTTCAACTGTAAATGGAATGAGTTTTTGAAAAAGAATCCTAGATTAATGTTGAGAATTGTTTGAATATTCATCATTTGGACATACCATCCATCCCAATGACATGTATCCAATTCATTTCTTTTCCCATTTGTTTTGTATCAAAATAGATCTTCATTGATTATCTTTACCATAATTCACCATGTGTTCTCTTATTGTTACACCCCTTGAATGAATTCAGAAAATGCTTGATTGCATTATATTTGTCAAGATTTGAAATGATAATGCATGAATGAATATGTGCTTAAAAGAGTCTTGCATTCATTTGAAAAGAAATCTAAGATGATAAAGAAATGGTAGAAACCCTAAAGAGATGATTTGGAAGGATATGTGATATGATCAAATGGAGAATATAATGGGGTAAATCTTGAAAAATGGTATAACCAAGTGATGAATACAAGGATGAATTGGTCAATATGACTTGCCAGTTATGATTGAATGATGAAAGCAATCAGTGGACAAAGTTTGTTTTGGAATGGTTAATGCTGAGACACTTATGAGTAATGACTCAGTGATGGTGGGTGAAACTTGTTTTGAAATTTTTAGTGCTGAGAAGTCTATGAACAGTGGTCAAGTGATGATTGATTGAGAAAACTTGTTTCAAAATATGGAGAAACTGAACAAGGAAGACATGCGAAATGGTGGAGTTTTGAGAGCCATATCACCATAATTATTTAGAATTTTGTTGCATAGACATTTGCATTACATGCATCATGGTGGCATCGTCTCTTGAATAGTACATGCACATGATTTGATTGGACATGCATGGCACTATGAGAATATAGGTTGCCACACTTGCATCATTAAGAAAGCATTTGCATCTTTGGTCATAACATTCATTCATGCAAAATTTTGAGTCACTTGAAAAAGAAATTGTGAATGTTTTGATGAGAATTTTTGAGAACTCAAATGAGAATCTTTGAATTTCAAAATGAGAATCTTTGAGGAGTGAAACCCTAAAGTTCATCGAATGTGAATTTTCGAACAAATGGAAAGTTTTGAACTTTTGGATGTGGATCTCCAAAATACAAAACTTCAACCTTTTGGATATGAATTTCCAATGTTTTAAATGAGAGCCTTTGAACTTAGATGTGAAACTCTAAGTTTTATTACATGTGAGCCTTTGAACTCAAATGAAAAAGCTTTGAATTTTTGGATGTGAATTTCCAAAATTCAAATGAAAAGCTTTAGACTTTTGGATATGAATTCCAAGTTTGCCAAATAAGAACTTTTAAAAAAGCTTTGAACTTTTGGATGTGAGCCTCCAAAATTCAAATGAGGATCTTTGATGCGAGTCTTACAGGTTGCAAATGCAAATCTTGAGATCTTGCAAATTCGAGAAGAAATTTGTCAGGTAAGTTCCTAATCCTTGAAATAGGATGTCTTGTGGTATCAGGATTGATTTATAAGACCTTTGGGCATAATCTCCTGAAACTCCTTTAAAAACAATTTTCAACTCCTTTGGACATGATTGTCAGGGAGCAATTTACTTTTCAAAAGTCGTGGTGCCTCTATTTAGAAGAGCAATTTACTTTTCAAAGTCGTGGTGCCTCTGTTTAGAGGAGCAATTTACTTTCCAAAGTCGTGGTGCCTCTATTTAGAAGAGCAATTTACTTTCCAAAGTCGTGGTGCCTTTGTTTAGAGGAGCAATTTATGTTTCTCAAAGTCATTGAGCCTCTGTTTAGAGGAGCTTTGGTAAAAAAAAAAAAAACAAAAAAAAACAAAAAAATAAAAAAAAACAAAAAAATGACAATTTTGAGTTGAGTCTTGATTGGGTGTCTACGTCTTTGCGCAATTTTTGTTTCACAGAAAATGTGCAAAGAGGGGCAGTTGTAGACACCCAATTGGGTCCAGGCCCAGATCAATTGGGCCTGGCCCAAATGGGTAAGCCCAATTCAATTTTTATCTTGTATTATTTTTATTTTTTTTCTTTTGTATTTTATGTATTTATTTATTATTATTATTAATATGTGTATATCTTTATTTATCTATTTATTTATTTATTTTATTTTTATTTTCATTTTTTTTTTGTTAATATTTATAGGTATTTTATTTATATAGTTATATATTTATTATTATATTATTATTATTATTTTGTAATATTTTTGGATTTATCTTATTTTAATTTTTTTAATTAATTATCTGTTAATTTTATTTTTATTCATTTATCTGATTTTTTTTTTCGATTATCTGATTATTATGATTTTTTTTTTAGGGCTGTGATTAAAAGTTGAAGAATCCCATTGTGAATGGGAATTCAATCTGAAGAGTCCAGATTGGATTCAAAGAATGAATCTCCGTCCAAACAGGAATTGGGATTGATCAGAAACTCTTGATCAATCCCTATAAAAGGGATCTCCTGGAACAGATGCAACATAGAACAAACAGTGAGCAAAGCTACTGATTTGAGAGAAAAGGAGGCGTATAGGAAGCTGAGAAAAGGTTTAGGAGTGTTCAGGGAGTTAGCAAAAATTTTTCGAGAATTTTTGGCGATTTTTTTTCTGGGAATTTCTAGAAAATTTCAGATTTCGATGAATTTTCTGGTGACGTTTGAATTTTTTGACGAAAATTCCTGCCAACCTTGAAGTTTTCGGTGACCTGCCTAGTTTTCGGTGAAGATTTTCATAAATCGATGACATTCCGGTGAACTTTCGATGAAAAAACCCAGATTCCAGCGACAAAACCCAGAATTCGATGAATATTCAACCGGAGTTCTTCGACCTTTTAGAGAGAAGAGAGAGGAAAAAAAAAGAAGAAGAAAAAAGAAAGAGAAAGAGAGAGAGGGGAGGAGCGTTCTGTCGAAAAACAGAGGGAAATGCCTTTTATACCCTCTTAAAACGACGTCGTTTTGGCCTTAAGTAACCCAGAGGATCCGCGTGTTTTGTCGAGATCTGACCCGACCCGAGCGTCGACCCGCTTCCTGACCCGCGCGTGTCTGCCCCCCTCCAAGTCGAGCCGAGCTACAAAGCCGCTCCTCCGAGTCGTTTTTTCTTCCTTAAGCCGAGCCGCGATCCGAGCCGCTCTAGGTTTTTTTTTTATTATTTTCATTTCTTTGTTTATTTGTTTATTTTATTTTTTTATTTATTAGATTAGGTTTATTTAATATTCTTTTTATCTTTATTTTATTTTTATTTTTGTTTTACTTTTCTTTATTGTTTTATTTTTATTTATTTTTTTATTATTCTATTTTCTTTAAATGAAAATCAAAATTTTCAAAACAAATATTTTTAGGGAAAAGTTGAAAGTATCAATTTTCCTTAAAAATAAATTTCAAAAAAAGGATTTTTGAGGAAAAGTTGAAAGTATCAATTTTTCTTGGAAATCAAGGTTTCAAAAAAAATATTTTTGAGGAAAAGTTGAAAGTATCAATTTTCCTTAAAAATAAATTTTCAAAAAAATATTTTTGGGGAAAAGTTAAAAGTATCAATTTTCCTTGAAAATCAAAATTTCCGAAAAATATTTTTAGGAAAAAGTTGAAAGTATCAATTTTCCTTAGAAATAAATTTTCAAAAAAGGATTTTGAGGAAAAGTTGAAAATATCAATTTTCCTTGGAAATCAAAGTTTCAAAAAAAATATTTTTGAGGAAAAGTTGAAAATATCAATTTTCCTTAAAAACAAATTTCCAAAAAATATTTTTGGGGAAAAGTTGAAAGTATCAATTTTCCTTAAAAATAAATTTCCAAAAAATATTTTTGGGGAAAAGTTGAAAGTATCAATTTTCCTTAAAAATAAATTTCCAAAAAATATTTTTGGGGAAAAGTTGAAAAATATCAATTTTCCCTACACAAGAACAATCATTCTTTCCTTCCTTTCTATTTTGATTTTGATTTTGATTTTTCTTTAACTAATCCAACGACGGAGCCTCTACAAGTAAAACAGTAGTTTTTCGTGTATACTCCTGAGGTGAGAGAATTTTCTCAATTTTTTGCTAAAAGTATTAGAGTCAATTGAGAATAATTTTCAACAATTAATTACTTGGTAAAATTTTAAGGCTTATTAGATAACACAAATTTAAGCTGGTACCATCTTTTGATGGGCGTTGTGAGAGTGCTATAACCTTCTTCACACGTAATCGAACTCCCGAACCCTGTTCTGGTTAGCAGACCTAAACCTATTCTTTTAGGGACCTTTAAGCTTAGGTGTTCCCTGAAAGGACAGATTCTTTAGGTGGCCAATCGCACCTAGATAAAAAAGATTGGTGGCGACTCCCTAAAGTCAATGTCTAGCGATAGATCCTCGGATCTAGACGTTATGACACCATTTTATATTTTTTAAAGTTTCAATGCCTCTATTGAAAAGGAGCTTTTTGGTTGCAAATTTTTTAAATTTCAAACTTTCTGTTGAGTAAGAGCCTTTTAAAATTTCTAAAGTTTCAAAGCCTTTATTGAGGAATAGCCTTTTAAATTTCCTAAGTTTCAAAGCCTCTGTTGAAAATGACCTATTTTTATTTTCTCTGATAATGTTTCTTGACCTGAACAAAATGAATATCTTTTATCTTTGTACAATTCCTATTTCACAAAAAAGTGTGAAGAGGGACAACTGTAAATACTCTATTTTATCTGAAATTTTTTTCAGCATTAAAATGGGCTTTGAATTTTTATAATGGGATGCAAAATTGTAATTGGGTTTTAATCGTGAAATTGAATTCTAGGCCCAAGATCAAAAACCCAAAATTGTATTTTAGTTTTAATTATTAGTATTTTCTTTATTTTATTTATTTTTATCATTTTAACATTTATTTTTAGTTTTAGTTTTTATTATTTATTTTTGTTTTTTTATCAAAAAAAAAAAAGAAAAATTCAAGATTAATTTTGCAAAAGGAAAGCTTGGGATTTGATTTTTTTTTTTTTAAGATCTTTAAGAAATTGAGAATTTAAGGACCAATTAATTTTGGAAATACTTATTGTCATAACGTATTGGTTTAGAGACTCGGTCACTAAATGTAATCATTTAAAATCATGAAAAATATGATGAGTCACCACCAATCTTTTTTAAGGTGTGATTGGTCATCAAAAAATTTTATTTTTTAATAAAACAGGTTTAAAGTTTATTAAAAAAATAATTTTGATCTACAAAAACAAGATTGAGTTTGGCTATCGATTACATGTGAAGAAGGATTAGCACGCCCACAAAGCCTATAAAATTGGTGCCAATAAATCATGCGCTATTTATAATTTGAAAAAAATGATTTTTATACAAAATTTAATTATAATTCCCTTTTATTTTTGGGAAAATAAATTTTTTTAAAAATCTTGATTTAGTAATGTTGTGAAAATCTCTAAATTAAATAAATACTTTAAAATTCTCTGAAAAAAAGGTAGAATTTAAAAATAATCATTTTCATCTAAGATTTACCACAACATTTCCTTGAAAATAAAAATAATATTCTTTAAAAATAATAATTGTTGGTGACTCTCCAAGTAGAGTACCAAAAATTATATTTCATGGAATATTATTTTAATTTATTTATTTATTTACTTTTGAAACTAATTTTTCAAAAAGCTTTTTATGCAATAAAAACGAAGATTGATAAAATTAATGTTAAACCTCAGTAATTAAAATGAACATAAATATGCATAACAAATGTGAACATTAATCTAAAAAAGAGATACATACAAATGATGATAAAATGTGAATTTTAGCAATCGAATTTTTAAATATAAAGAGATCATCGACAATTTATATTTAAAATCTCATTTTTATTTATTATTTATTATTTAATTTTATTATTATTTTAATTAAGGAATGATATGAACAATCATAATGAGAAATTTTTTTTTAAATATCCCATCATTTTGGCTATTTTATACAAATCCTTAGACTTTTGGATGATTTTGGGTTTTGGGATTTCATTTAAGCCCTCAACTAGGGCTTAAGGTTTCAAAGTTGTATTTTAAGGTCTCAGGTTTTACCTAGGATTTCAAAACTTTACGAACCCTTATAAAAAGTTCCAACTTCTAGGCAAATGTCACAACAAACCTGTTTTTTATAATTTTTTTTTAAATAAATTTTTATATTTTTATATTATTTTAATTAAAATATTATTATTATTATTATTATTATTTCTTTAACTTTTATTAGTTATTATTATTTAATAATTCATCAACAACTAGGTAGAATTATTGTATATGTTTTCTAAAAAAAATTCAATTTTTAATTCTCTCCAACATCTAGGAATTAATTTTAAATTCTTTAATTCTTAATTTAGTTAGTTAATTAATTTTTATTTATTTATTTATGTATTTATTATTATTATTATTATTATTATTATTATTTAGAGTTGCATGAAAATAAAAACAAATAAATTCACATTGCCTAATCCTAATTGCATGAAAGTGGATTGTCAAAGATTTTAGTCATAAACAATGTAAATTATACAAAATATGAAGAACGCGACCAATAAGTAGCACCAAACCCAATTTGTTTTAAATTTTTACTTTAGTATTCCTAATGAATTTGCTTGTCAAATTGTAAAGGATCTAAGTTAACAACTTTAAAAGCATATAAGGGAAAGCACGAAGACTACATCAAAATCTAATAGCTAATTGACATTGCATGAAACAATACCACTTCACATGCTTTCAAGTTTCAAGCATATGCCCAAGAATTCGCTTAAAAGAAACTTTGTTGATCTGAATAACTATCAAAACCAATTAAAGAGAGATTTTTAACTAGATTTTAAACAAGAAAAGGCAGCGAAGAACCGAACAGCTTGGAAGCTTCCAGTCCATGACTGTGCAAAGGACATGAAGACTGATCAGAATGCTTTTCACGTTTTTCGTTATTTTCTATTATTTTCTTACTCTTTTCACATTTGGTTCCTCTTTCTAGTTCTTCCTTCCAGTCCATGTGTAATACCCCAGCCCAAATAATAATTGGGCTAGACTAATACTAAAGCCCATAAGTTTATTAAGACATTATTTAGTAAAAGAAAAAGGGCTGAAGTATTAGATGAAAGAAAACCTACCTATCGTGAAACAAAAAGAAAATAGAATTCTTCTTCTTTTTTAGGGTTAGAGAATATGAAAAATCAAGTTGGAGATTCACAATCAGAGGCTACAATCAAGTTAATCCCTTAAAGGTGAGTACATGCCCTCTTTTTATTTAAGAAGAAATATCAAGTTGATTGCTATTATTTGGAGTTGAAGTTTTGAGAGAAAAATCAAGAAAAATCATGAAATCCTTCATTAATCTTGATGATCTATATGGGTAAATTATTGGGCTTTGTTTATTTCATGTTCTTAAGAGTTATTGATGATTATTGAATTGAGTTTGAAGGCTGAAAGTAAGGATTTGAGTTTTTAAAGATTGAAGGAGAAATTTTATTTTTGGATGAGATGTTGTGATCTGTAATAATGAATTAAAATAGAATTTTGTATAAATGGATAGATTATTGCTGTGATTATTATATATCATTGGAAAGCATGTTGAATCTAGTTTCTAATGAAACAAACGAAAGTCAAATCCGAGTTTTCTATGAAGAGTTGTCTAATTTTAACTTAAGGATATGCAGGCTGTAAGACAACAGCATCAGGGTTGAATTACGAAATTCTTCTTAATTTGTATACAAAGATTTACAGATTAAGTCATATATGTTTAGAAAGCTTATTGAGTCTACTTTCTAATGAAATAAGCGGAATTGAATTTGCAGTTTCCTGTGAATAAATGTGTAATTTTTATTAGATGGTATACAGGTTGTTTGGCAGCAGTATATGACGCAGATTTCAAAATTTGTTATAATTAATCTACAAAGAATTATGAGGTTTTTCATATATCGTTAGAAAGCTTATCAAGTCTAGTTTCTAACGCACTAAAGAGATTATAATTCCGATTTGGATATATTGAGATATGACTGTTTTAATGGAAAGAGGTCAGGCTGCCAATATTAATTAGTTAAGTTAACCCTTTGTGTAACTTAGTTGATTTTTGTATAAATGGTCTCAAAAAGGGTTGATTAAATTCTGATCTGTTGAAATGATCTTGGATAGGCCATTAATTATTTTGGGGGAAAAACTAAGTGATGGAATCGAATGAAGGTAAGTAGAATCTCACACACTTTGCTTGTTTTCGAATCTATGTATATATATGTGTTTCTAAATGAAAGAATGTTTTATTTCTTTATTTTCAATGTATGAAAATAGGATCAAGCATATGATTATTTTGTGTTTCTCTATATAAATGATGGATCATGCTTATGAATGATATGAGAAAATGATTTATGTTTAAAGAATGCTTTTATGATGGCTACGTTTTTATATCCCTGGGAAGTGGGATCATCGACACCCGAACTTAGTTCTACGACCCTGGCTAACGGGTAATAGTAGTTAGCAAAGACATGATCATATGACCCTGGCTAACGGGTAATAGTAGTTAGCATAAGCCTTGGCTAACGAGTTAAAATAGTTAGCAATGATCATGAGAATGAAATTGTCGATACGGCCAATGTCACGGGTTATAGCAATGACCGTAGCTAACGATTTGAATGATAATGACGATTTATGATAATGATGATTTACGATGATTTTTAATAATTGATCCATGATTTGGTTTGATTATGATGTTTGAATGATAGCATATTTTACAATGATTTATGAAGTGACATATTTTGACATTGATTTATGAATTTATGAAATTTTGACAAAACGATGATCTTGAAATGTTTTGATATTATGATTTGATTAATGTTTTGAATGATCTATATGATGTGTAAGAAAACGGTGCTTGATCTGGTAAGGTATGTGAGCCTATACTTACTGAACTGTGGTTTGCTCATTCCCCTTTTACTTTTTTCTTTACAGATGACTAAATGATAAGTTTGGTTAGTCTTGTGTGAAGCTAGAAGATGAAATGGGTATGATTACTTGATCGTCAGAGAATATGTTAGCCAATGAGATTTTAAGAGGCTGTTTTGTATTTTATATGGTTTATATTTGGATATATAAAGATATATCATCAGTTGGATTAAAGATATGAATTTTACTTGGTATATTGTTTTATTGAAGAATTTTAGAATGTTTAAGAAAGAAGGCTTCGTATTACTTTGAGATTCTCTTTAAGGTAATATGGCCGTGTTATGCCTCGATTCGGGGCATGACAAAAGTGGTATCAGAGCTTAAGTTATGATCTTTGGAGAATTTTAAGAGGTAGATTATGATTTGTAGATTGTGTTGAGATTTTCTTTAAAAGCTTAAGTTATGTTTCTTGAAGATTTTCTAAGAGTTCAGGTTATGATCCTTAAATTATGTGAGATGTTAAAGAGCTTATAATATGATTTTGAAGATTTTCTAAGAACTACGACTATGATCTTTGGAGATTTTTAAGAAGTTAATTTATGATAAGTAGATTAACGGTGATTTTCAAATAATATTGTTTATGATCATTGGATTGAAAGAGATATTCTATGGGTATGGTTACAATCTATATATTATGTGAAGATTTTTAAGAATTAGATGATGACCTCTGGATAATGTGATAATTTTTCAAAGACATAACTTTAATCTATAGACTATAGTGGTGAGTTCAAGTAAATGATTCGATGAATTTTTGGAGTAGTTAAAGTTTCAATGAATTTTGAGGGATCAATGATTCAATAGATTCTTAGTGTAATTATTTTGGTTGATAATTACATATTGCTTTTGGATCTTGTAGTTAAGAGAAAGTGTAATTACTTTGATATAGTGCGATTTTATAAGTTAAAGAGATTTTTGACGCCACTTGTAACGAGATATATTTTATAAGTTAAAGGATTATTTAAAAGAACAATTTGGTCGTTAGAGATCCTATGGGTTTGAGAAAAGACTTTTGACTTAATGAGGTTTTGAAATTATTTGATAAGTGTTAAGTGAATCCTTGATCAAGGATGAAGATTAGAATAGGAGTGTACAGTGTTGGAATTAAAAGTATAGAATATTGGAGTTGAAATGAAATGATATGTTGAAATTTTGATGCAATTATTTATAGATTATAATGTTGGAGAATTTATTTTGATGGATTTAGTCCAAAATGTTATAATTGTGGTAAATAGCTTTATATACATAAAGAAGGATGTTCACTTGATTTGATTCTACATTTTTATTAAGAAAGTATTAAAGGTTTGATCATGAGAGTTGGATGTTTGTATAGTTAATTTAAAGTTTGATCATTAAATTCCTATTTGAGGTGTACTGATATTTTTAATGGCTAAAGTGACTAATTTGTGGTTATAGTTTTTAATTGAAGTGTATTATTGGATTCCTTCGAATTTTATATTTATGGAGAACATGGCCTATTGTGGTATAGGGTTGTGTACTTAGCAAGGAATTAAAATTATGGTTATCTAGATGATTTAGTAAGGAAGTTGGTTTTGAAAGAGTAACTGATTTACAAATATATATATATATATATGTTTTGGCTAAGAATGATTTTTTGAAATCTTATAAGGACAAAAGAAGGGTTGAAATCTTATAAGTGATGATTTTGTGTACTTGGTGATGCTGAGCATCTATTTAATTTTAGAGAAGTTTGATAGAACTTCTGAAATAATGTGATGCATTTGGCGATTGTTCATAATTATACTTTTCGTGTGAATTCAAGTGTTTGGAGTTCTTATTGGTTCAAACTTTATAAAAGAATTTTCTTTTTTATGGATTATGATGCATATTTTTTAACTTTGACATGAAGATGATAGCAATATATTTGGTAAAAGGAGAATTTGAGACATTATGATGTTTGTGGGGATTATGAAGAATCAATTGTTATATGATAATTGGTATATTAGAAAGAATAATATTCGCAATTGAAGACAACTTTGATAATTAGAGATTTATGTTTGAATTTACATGGTGTAAATTTATGGATATGATCTATTGCATTGATGTCATATGTATTCTAGTGGTTAATTGATAGCAAATTTTATGTTGTCGGTGGAAAAGAAAAGAAAATTAAAGTATTATGTGATATCTTTTTGGTGACAAAATGATTTGTTGATATTGTTATTCAAGGTTGTTATGGTTATGAACACATGGTGTGAAGCATATTACAAGGAATTTTGTGGACACATGCTTTTCTTGTTACAAAACGATGTTATGAAAGTTGATTTGTTTGAATTGTATTGATAAG
Source organism: Durio zibethinus (assembly GCF_047325235.1). Taxonomy (NCBI): domain Eukaryota; kingdom Viridiplantae; phylum Streptophyta; class Magnoliopsida; order Malvales; family Malvaceae; genus Durio; species Durio zibethinus. The sequence continues at coordinate 11,171,850 of NC_143185.1, forward strand.
AAATATCAAAGTGCGCAATGGAAGCCTGAATTGATTTTAAGTTCTAAATTATTGTGCTATTATTAGTTGAGAAAGTGATGAATCTTTAATAAATAAATAATATTGTCACCTCTGATGTTTAGTGTATATGATGAATCTATGTTAGGGGAATATCTTAGTAAAAGCTATGTGATTCGATATGAGTATTTAGAAATTCAAGATTATATGAGTTTTAACATATTGATATATATATTTTTTTCGAATGGTTGATTAGAAAGAACAAGTTTTGAGGCAAGATGATTATTTTTTTTTTCAAAGTTCAATGAAACAATCATACAATAAGAGATATGATTGCAAAATTAGAGGAATGAGATATGGATGTAAATCAAGTTTCGAGGACGAAACTTCTTATAAGGAGGGGAGAATGTAATACCCCAGCCCAAATAATAATTGGGCTAGACTAATACTAAAGCCCATAAGTTTATTAAGACATTATTTTGTAAAAGAAAAAGGGCTGAAGTATTAGATGAAAGAAAACCTACCTATCGTGAAACAGAAAGAAAATAGAGTTCTTCTTCTTCTTTAGGGTTAGAGAATATGAAAAATCAAGTTGGAGATTCACAATCAGAGGCTACAATCAAGTTAATCCCTTAAAGGTGAGTACATGCCCTCTTTTTATTTAAGAAAAAATATCAAGTTGATTGCTATTATTTGGAGTTGAAGTTTTGAGAGAAAAATCAAGAAAAATAATGAAATCCTTCATTAATCTTGATGATCTATATGGGTAAATTATTGGGCTTTGTTTATTTCATGTTCTTAAGAGTTATTGATGATTATTGAATAGAGTTTGAAGGCTGAAAGTAAGGATTTGAGTTTTTAAAGATTGAAGGAGAAATTTTATTTTTGGATGAGATGTTGTGATCTATAATAATGAATTAAAATAGAATTTTGTATAAATGGATAGATTATTGCTGTGATTATTATATATCATTGGAAAGCATGTTGAATCTAGTTTCTAATGAAACAAACGAAAGTCAAATCCGAGTTTTCTATGAAGAGTTGTCTAATTTTAACTTAAGGATATGCAGGCTGTAAGACAACAGCATTAGGGTTGAATTACGAAATTCTTCTCAATTTGTATACAAGGATTTACAGATTAAGTCATATATGTTTAGAAAGCTTATTGAGTCTACTTGCTAATGAAACAAGCGGAATTGAATTTGAAGTTTCCTGTGAATAAATGTGTAATTTTTATTAGATGGTATACAGGCTGTTTGGCAGCAGTATATGACGTGGATTTCAAAATTTGTTATAATTAATCTACAAGGAATTACGAGGTTTTTTATATATGGTTAGAAAGCTTATCAAGTCTAGTTTCTAACGCACTAAAGAGATTATAATTCCGATTTGGATATATTGAGATATGACTATTTTAATGAAAAGAGGTCAGGCTGCTAATATTAATTAGTTAAGTTAACCATTTGTGTAACTTAGTTGATTTTTGTATAAATGGTCTCAAAAAGGGTTAATTAAATTCTGATCTGTTGAAATGATCTTGGATAGGCCATTAATTATTTTGGGGGAAAAACTAAGTGATGGAATCGAATGAAGGTAAGTAGAATCTCACACACTTTGCTTGTTTTCGAATCTATGTATATATATGTGTTTCTAAATGAAAGAATGTTTTATTTCTTTATTTTCAATGTATGAAAATAGGATCAAGCATATGATTATTTTGTGTTTCTCTATATAAATGATGGATCATGCTTATGAATGAAATGAGAAAATGATTTATGTTTAAAGAATGATTTTATGATGGCTACGTTTTTATATCCCTGGGAAGTGGGATCATCGACACCCGAACTTAGTTCTACGACCCTAGCTAACAGGTAATAATAGTTAGCAAAGACATGATCATACGACCTTGGCTAACGGGTAATAGTAGCTAGCATAAGCCCTGGCTAACGGGTTATAATAGTTAGCAATGATCATGAGAATGAAATTGTCGATACGGCCAATGTCACGGGTTATAGCAGTGACCGTAGCTAACGATTTGAATGATAATGACGATTTATGATAATGATGATTTATGATGATTTTTAATAATTGATCCATGATTTGGTTTGATTATGATGTTTGAATGATAGCATATTTTACAATGATTTATGAAGTGATATATTTTGACATTGATTTATGAATTTATGAAATTTTGACAAAACGATGATCTTGAAATGTTTTGATATTATGATTTGATGAATGTTTTGAATAATCTATATGATGTGTAAGAAAACGATGCTTGATCTGGTAAGGTATGTGAGCCTATACTTACTGAACTGTGATTTGCTCATTCCCCTTTTACTTTTTTCTTTACAGATGACTAAGTGATAAGTTTGATTAATCTTGTGTGAAGCTAGAAGATGAAATGGGTATGATTACTTAATCGTCAAAGAATATGTTGGCCAATGAGATTTTAAGAGATAGTTTTGTATTTTATATGGTTTGTATTTGGATATATAAAGATATATCATTAATTGGATTAAAGATATGAATTTTACTTGGTATATTGTTTTATTGAAGAATTTTAGAATATTTAAGAAAGAAGGCTTCGTATTACTTTGAGATTCTTTTCAAGGTAATATGACCGTGTTATGCCTCCATTCAGGGCATGACACCATGGCTGTGCAAAGGACGTGAAGACTGATCAGAATGCTTTTCACGTTTGTCGCTATTTTCCGTTATTTTCTTATTCTTCTTCACATTTGGTTCCTCTTTCTAGTTCTTCCTTCTTCACGTGCTGCCCTTTTTCTTTTCTTTTTTTTTTTTGTTACTGCTTCTTCATCTTCCGCCTGCTGTCTCTTCTTTCTAGTTCTGCCTAGTTTTTCACTGCTTCCGCCTCCTTATGCCTGCACGTACTGCTTGAAAACAAACCACTTCTGCATGCTCACATCCCCTTCTCCTTCCTTTTCTGCTGGTTTGCGCTTCTCTTCTTGTTTATTGTATCTGCATCAATGTTCTTTCTTTTTTTTTTGCTTTTCTCTTCTCTTTCTGGTGCGTTTTTTTTTTTTGCTTCTTTTTTTCCTCATCTTCCTTCTTTCTTCGCGCCTTTCCTATGTTTTGTTGTAGCCGTGACACCCTTCCTACTCTCGTTTCTCTTCTTTTCCGTTCATTGCTGCATTCTCTTCTTTTTTTTTTTTACCTCCTTTCCCTTTCTTTGCTCTCCTCTTTTCCTCATTTGGTCCACGCCCTCCCCGTTTCTGCTTAGTTTTTTCTATTCTTTCTGCCTACCTTTCTTTTCATTTCGCTTTAGGTTTCTTTTGGCTACCTCTGTCTGTGTTTTTTCACGCCTGCTTACTCAGTTTGGTTCTTGCTTTTCACTTTTTTTCTGCTTCAGCTTTCCCTTCCTTCTTTTTTTCTCTTCTTCTTCTCCTGCTGGCACTGTGCTTGCTTTCCTCTTCCTTCTGCTCTCTCCCGTTTCCGGTTTCTATTTGTTTTTTCTCTTTGGCTTTCTTTCATAACCATACCCCTTCCTTTTTCGGTATGCTCTTCTTTGTTCAGTTTTTCTTTTTTTTTGCTTACCTCTTTCAGTTTCTGCCAGTTTTCACACCTATGCCACCCACGTTCCTGGAGTTTTTAATTTCAGTTGTTTTCATTTGTATGGCTTCACGTGTCTTCATGCAGTCATTTTTTGCAATTCATGCATCATGCCCTTTGCCTTGTTTTTTCTTGTGTTCCTCTCTTCTTTGTTTTTTCATGGCTGAGCCATTTTACACAAGGCAAAATGGGCCTTTGTTCCTAGGTGGCCCTCAACAAAGACCAATGCTTTAAGGCCTTTCTTCATTTTGTTCTCTTCATTTTGGTTTTTTTAGGTTTTCAAATTTTATTTTTTTATTTTTTTGCCAAGCTTTTTTAATTTTTAATTATTTATTTATATATTTATTTATCATTTATTATTTTTATATTATATTACTATTTTTCATTATATTATATATATACTTATTATTATTATTATTATTATTATTTATTCAATTTTTGTTTAATGGCCAACTATGGGCCATTAATGGGTTTTAAGGATTAATATTTTATTGGGCCTATGCAACGAGCCTCATTATGGGGCCATATTAGGTCTCATCTTTGAACATTTAAAAATGATCCATTAATGGACTTAACAAATTGATGATCAAGGCACAATTACAAAAATAGAATCAGTTTAAAATAATAATAATAATAAAACAATATCTCATACAAAATTAAGTGTCTATAGTTGTCCCTCTTTGCATATTTTTAAGAATCAGGAATAATACAAAAACATAGCCAACAATTTTGTTCGAATACTACTTTCTAAGGAAAAAAATTTTTTTTGTTTTGTTTTCTTTGTTTGGTTTGGTTTGGTTTGTTTTTTTTTTTTTTCTTTTTGTTTTGTTTTTTTCTCTTAAGATAACCAGGATTAAACCTTGAGTCAAAAGGTAAGGATGACTAAGATTAAACCATAAGTCGAGTAAAATGACTGGGACTAAATCGTAAGTTTAATAAAGTGATTGCTAATCTGGGCCTACATGCAAACTAATCTGGGCTTGTGTGCCTACTATACTATGCTTAAATTTTCATTGCCAAGTAATCTGAGTTTAAATTTTCCTTAGGAAATAGCTAAACTAAATTTAAATTTTCATCAGTGCCAAATAATTTAAGCTTAAATTTTCATTAGGTACCAGTTAAACTGGACTTAAATTTTTTCATGAGGTGCCAGCTAAATTAGGTTTAAATCTTTGGGTACCGACTAAACTAGCCTTAAATTTCATTGGGTGCCAGTTAAGTTGGGCTTAAATCTTTTCATGAGTGTTAGATAAATTGGGCTTAATATTGCATTGGGTGCCAGATAAATTAGGCTTAAAATTTTCATTGGTGCCAACTAAACTAGGCTTAAAATTTTTCATTGATGCTAGCTAAATTAGGCTTAAATATTTTCATGACTGCCAGTTAAATTGGGCTTAAAACTTAATTAAGTACCAACTAAATTGGGCTTAAATCTTTCATGGGGGGCTAGTTAAACTTAGTTTAAAACTTTATTTGGAGCCAACTAAACTAGGCTTAAATCTTCATTAATGATAGTTAAACTGGGCTTAAATTTTCATTGGTGCCAGATAATCTGAGCTTAAAACCTAGGTGGACTTAGATTTTCTTTGAGAATTAGTAATCCTTATTAGAAATGAAGGAGCAAAAATCTTTTCTCCAAATAGATTAAATGGTTCAACACACTAAGGTTTTTTGTTCATTCAAAAGGGTTTATTTTCTTGAATAGGATAAAAGAAACTTATATTTTTTCCATACAAGCTCATAGATGCAACATAACTTTTTCTAAAAGCATGAATCCTGTGAAATCAAACATATTAAACACTTTCTTAAGCCTTCAAATGTGATAGTTTAATATATGTCAAGGCTAGCTATAATGGCTTGAGGTTTTGAAAAGTTATTTAGGAATGGGAAAAGGTTGAGATTTTCAAAATCCACCATTCTCAAACATTTAGGACTTTGATATTTCAGATCTTTCAAAAAGGTTTGGCTTATCTTTGTTTAGCATTTACATCATTTAGTATTAAAAGTAGCCTATAAGGTTTGCTCTAAACTACCCTTTGTATGGTTTTCACTCTAGAACCGCATTCATTTTTTCCTTTTCCTTTTTCTTTCTTTTTTCCCTTTTTCGTTTTGATTATTGCACCATGCACTTAATAATTCAAACTTATCCATAAAGGAATATTGGTCTAAATAAAAAATTAGGTAATAAAGAGGGACCAAAAAGTTTATGGGTTTCATGGCCATTTTTCCAAGAGAAACTCTTTAATTTTAAGCCTTTATACTTGATCTCATATGGACTTTTCATAGGACATAACATCGGCTAAGGTTCAGGGTTTTCAAAAAAAAAGGAAGAGACAAGACCAAAATAAGTGTTTAAGGGTCACTAAAACCAAAGATCATTCTTTCATTTGAAAGATTCACTTTGGGGTGTATTTCCTATCATTCTCTTGCACTTTCCACCCATTCATTTCTTTATTTTCTTTTTTCTCTTTTTCACTTTTTCTTCTTTCTTTCAATTTTTTTCTTTTTCTTTCTTTTTTCTTTCCTGTTCATTCTTTCACTTCTTCTTTTCTCTAAGTGAATTTAAAACTTTTAGGAACTTTTATATTGGGTATTTGCCTCAACATATGAGATTCCATTTGGACATCACCATTCTTAACCCCTAAATGCATCCTTTTTGCCCCCTTGTATGGAAGATGATCCTTAGTTAGATTTTATTTTGAAAAAAAATTTATTAGGCTCAAAGGGGTAGTATGGGATAAATTTACCTTTGTAAAAGGATGATGAAAGACAGTCATTTGTCATTTCAAGTATAATCACTTAAATTGAAGAGTAGTTCTCTTTGGGAAAATAAATTTGAAGAAGAATTTTTTATTTCAGAAGTTTTTCTTTTCTTTTTTTTTTTCATTAGTCTTTCTTAACCTTTTTCATTTGGTGTTTCACTTTGGTTTTTTGTTTTTGTCTTGTTTCTTTTCCAAAATTTTTTATTTGTCAGGACTTTATTTGGATTTGTTCAAATTTTTTAAATGCATGATGTCATAACCATTTTCTTTATCCTTTTTCTTCTCTTTTTTTTTTCTTTTTTTTTTTTTTGACATGCCCCCCAAACTCATACCTTAATCCACTTTTCTAATAGTGCAATTCATATATGATGCCCCATTTTAACAAACCACATTTAATGAAAGTTATTGCAAGAAAAAAAGTCATGTAGAATGAACGAGAAAAGAGTTTTGTGCAATAAACCTATTTAAGGTGTCAAATGATTCATATCACTCCATAAATAGAGAATGAACTAAAGTTGTCTTAAGGGCAAATGAAGCCTTTCTTTTCTGATCAACATGCCCCCTAAAAAATAGCCCAAGCTAATTTTAGGGTAAAAAACTAAAAGGTTAGTAAGTTTGAGGTCATTTTACAAGACTTGGAAAAGCTTTGATTTTAGAAATTTTTGGATTTACAGTGTAATATTGACACATCAATTTATCACATCTAAATTCTTAAAAATATTATGTATACATGATCTTCTAGGAATACCAATTTTTCTTTTTCAATTAGCTATTTCATTGTTTATTGCCTTGGAAATGAATCTTTTTTTGACATCATAATGTTTAGGCGAAGGCAAAGTTCATGAATTCAAATTCATGGCTTTTGAAGGGTAATAGCCGATAAATAGAGTCAATTGGATAATTTAAGAATGGATTTAGGAGTTTGAAAATTTTCTAATCCCCTTTTTACCATTTTCTTTTAAAGAAAACCTACAAGTCTAAAATTTAAAAGAAATTGAAAACATCAAATGACTATATAAATCCATGAAATACTTATAAAGCACCAGATCTATTCATGCAATGCAAACACTCAAATCTTACCCAAAAATTCACATTCCCAATAGTATTCTTGAGATGACACTCAAACTTATAAAAATAAAAGTTCCTCTTTTGACATTTTAGCTTTAGCATTATTACCCTCGACTCCACCACTATCAATCATTAAAAACACTAATCAATTTTTTAAATTTTACAAGATTTGTATCAATTAAAGCTTGAATTGTATCTTTGAAGGTAGTACAATCTTTCATGGAAGGCTTTTCGACCCCATCATGAAATTAACACTTAGTATTGGATCATACCATTTCATGTAAGGAAGCTTTCTGAGTCTTGTAAAAGCAACAAAGATCATATATTTTTGGCCAGTAAGGTGAAAAGCTTAGCGTAAGACATTGGGAGTGAATGATACATCTTTACTTTCTTTCTTTTATGACTTTGTGAATGGCTTAGATTGATCCTTTATTTTGTGAATATTTATGGTGAAGTAACTAGAGCACATAAATAAGGTGGTTGAGAAAAATTACTAGCCCGAGATGTCAGTTGGGAACAATACAATGACCATTAAGAATAGTCATTCACTAAATCTTCTTATATCATGGTGAGGTTTCTCTTATTTTTCCTTTCAATAATTGTCTATTTGGCATATCCATCGAAAATATTTCCTTACTTTTCATTAGGAATTTCCACATTGGTATTCATAATTCTTCTTTTTTTTATCCCATTCTCAATTCTACCCATAACAAATAGTAAATCAACAAACTCTGAGAATATATTACTAATTAACTTATCATAATAATAAAAAAAAGGTATCTACAAATAGAGAATTCAGTTTCCTATTAATTAAAGGTGGTTATACTTGCGATGCAACATCTTTCCATCTAGCAGCATCTTTTTTGTAGCTTTCATTAGGGCTTTTTCTTATGTTTTGAAGGGTTAATCGGTTTGGAGCCATCTTCAACATGTGTTGGTACTACTTAAAGAATGCCTTAGATAAATCCATTAAAGTGCAAATTTGGCTACTTTCTAAACTATAATACTAACAAGCTATTGCCCCAATCAAACTTTCTTAAAGGACATAATAACCAGCTTTTCATCACTGACATACCCAACCAGTTTGTGATAGTATTAAGCCAAATGTGTCTCAAAACATCCAATTCCATTATACTTCTCAAATATTGGAACCTTGAATATGGGTGGAATAATCACATTTGGAACTAGTTGGGATTCTTTTGCATTATAAGATTTATCGTTATCTTCAATAGCTTGAATCCTTTCTTCCAAGAGACTATACTTCCTCTATTCATCTAGATTCCATGATTCCTCCTTTAAGGGTCCTAAGCTAGGTTGTTCAAGTTGATCATTTATTTGAGCAAAATGTCCCCCGATAATCTCTTTCATCTCTCCTATCAAATTAATAATCTCATAATCCTTAGAAGAAATCACATGGATTATTTTTGAAGAAATTCTTTTTTTCTTATAGCACACATGAATTGCATTAAATTGAGTGGATACATAAATGACTAAATAAATGAATGAATGAATGAATGGACAAATGAAACCTCTTTGGTGAAAAGTGTGGAAATTGGAATAAGAGTAAAAATTAGAAGCAAATCATAATTCACATATCTAAGTTCAAAAAGATAACATCATATTAATATAAAAAAAAAACATTTTTCATCAAAAAAAATTCAAAAAGTGTTTCATTTTGCCAACCAAACTATCACTTGAAAATAAAAATCCCATCCATGTTCATCATCATGCTATCCTCTTTAACACCTTATTGTCATTGGATCAAACTATTTCGCATCTATAAGTGATTGTACCTTATGTTTGAAACCCTCACAATTCTCAATAAAATGCCTTATAATCCCACCATGGTATTTGCATTTCGCATTTGAGTTGTAATATTATGGGTACGAAGGCTTTAAAGGCTTTAAAGGCATAAGAATGACAAGGTGTCTCTTATACATATAAGGAAAGAATTTTTTATATAAAATGGGGATAAGATCTAACTGTTTCTTTTTCTTAGGTAATTATTGGGCAACAAGTTGACTAGGAGTTTAAGGATTTGCTGGTGGTGCAAAGGTTCAGAGTTGAGCAATTGGCTAAATAGGTGGTTGGGAAATGGTAGGCTAAAGATTTTGGTTTAGATGTGAACTTCTCAAAAATTGTATAAAGTTTTAAGGCCTGATTCTATATGCTTGGAAATGAGGTCACAAACCAACAAAAGAAGAATTTGAATGCAAGTTCGGGTTTGAAGTAATTTGTGAAGTTTGTATGGAACCTGGTAACTCCATCTTAGAAATCAAATTATAGAGCTTAGACACCTGCATGGTAAGATCACTCATCCCTTTCATGATCTTATCCAGACCTTTATTATTGCTCAAACCACAAAATGCTTCAACATGCTTAGGAAATGTACTAGGCTTAACAAGAATTGGTTGGTCATGACTTCACGAATTCACAAGACTTACTTGGACTAAAATTGGTAAAGACCCTTAAGAAGGCACCAAAATAAATTCTTCGAGTCTATCAACAACCTTTGTCAAATCAACAAACTATTTTGTCATCTCTCGAATGTCATGACTCAACTCATCCTGATTGCTTTCTAACATACTAATTCAAGCTTCCAATTGATCTTCCATATTTTCAGTTTTTTATACCCATTAAAACAATTATTTCATTTCAAGGGTTCAAACCAAGAATGCTTATGCTATTATTCTTGATGAATGAATGACACAATTTCTAATTTGCCTGCTATACAAAATATATCTATGAATGCTCGAATATAATAATGATGCAATGATTGAATTCCAAAAAGATGACACACTTTACTTATTCTAATTTTTTGCTTTTTTACTTTTTATTTGGACTCTCTTTTTTTTTTTTTAACCTAACTTCATTTACACTATTACCTTAAACACAAATTGCATTAGAATGCCCCACATATCCTACTTTTAGGTCATTTTTATGAAAGAGATTGGCATGGCTTTTAACCTTCTAAATAATCTCTATAAGAAGTTGACACTACTAATGGCTTTATTAAAACTTCATTACCCCCTCTTAAAATGCGATGCCTATATGATGCATGCAACAAAATTAAAAACTATATAAATAAAATGAATCAATACTCCAAAACAAAGAAATGATAGAAATAACAAAATAACCATATAATACAATAGAATACATATGATATCCTAACTTTTAGTGATTTTCTAAAAAGGTGGCATGGATTTACCTTAGGTAGGCTTCCTATGACTCTCAATATGCTGGGTTGAAGTTTTTTCATCATTGTCCATTGCAGACGAATAAGGTGCACTAATCTTCACCTATTCCAAGCTATAAACAAAAAGGATTTGATTTGAGTATAAATGTTTCACTAGCAAATATGAAAGTTATTACCTCATGAAAGCATAGCTATTTCACTTCCTCCTAATAAGGATGGAGTTCTGGTATAGAGCTCATATATGAAAGTGAAAATACAAAAGTGTACAAAATAGTATATCAATAAAAAATAAATTAATTACAAATAACAGAATCAAAACAAAATGATAATTAACATGAAATTTATGTATATATTTTTTTTGAAAAATCAAAATAAAGGGAATTAAATTAAATACAAATAAAATCAATTAGATCCAAAATTTTTGATAGCGCATAATTAAAAATTTTAGCCTGACTCTCAAAAGTCCTCAGTGGAATTGCCAAATTGTCATAATGTATTAGTCTAGAGACTCAATTGCTAGATGTAATCATTTAAATTCATGAAATACAAGAGGAGTCACCACTAATCTTTTTAAGGTATGATTGGCCATTCAAAAGTTTTATCTTTTAAATAAAATGAGTTTAAAGCTTATTAAAAAGATAATTTTAGTCTACAAAAATAAGATTAAGTGTTAGAATCGGTTACGTGTGGGAAAATATTAGCACTCTCATAAGGCCCAAAAAATTGGTACCAATTAACCATGTACTATTTATAACTTTGGACAAAAATGGTTTTTATACCAAAATTTAATTATAATTTCCTTCATTTTTAAGAAAATAAAATTACTTAAAAATCTTGATTTACTAATGCTATAAAAATCTCTAAATTAAAGAAATACCTTAAAATTCTTTGATATAAAGTAGAATTTGAAGATAATCCTTTTCCATATCAGATTTACTACAACATTTCCTTGAACATAAATTAATATTCTTTAAAAATAAAAATTATTGGTGACTCTCCAAAATCTAGGCAGAATACCAAAAATTATATTCTATGGAATATTATTTTAATTTATTTATTTATTTACTTTTGAAACTAATTTTTCAAAGAACTTTTTATGCAATAAAAATGAAGAATGATATAATTAATGTTAAACATCAATAATTAAAATGAACATATATATGCATAATGAATGTGAACATTAATATAAAAATGAGATATATGCAAATGAGGATAAAATGTGAATTTCAAGAATTGAATTTTTAAATATAAAGAGACCACCTAGACTTTCTAACCTCTAAGCAAAATTTGAGTGCGACTATTTATATTTAAAATCTCATTGTTATTTTTTATTTTTTATTTAATTTTATTATTATTTTAATTAAGGAATTATATTAATAATCTTAATGAGATAAAATTTCTTAAATACCCTATCATGTAAGCAATATTCAGTAATAGATTACTTTACCAAAGATTTTTATACAAATCCTTAGACTTTAGGATGATATTAGGGTTTTGGGGTTTTAGGATTTCATTCAAGTCCTCAACTAAGGTTTAAGGTTTCAGGGTTATATTTTAGTGCTTCGGGTTTTACATAGGATTTCAAAACTTTATGAACTTTTCTAAAAATCTCTGACTTCTATGCAAACTTTTGGTTCAAGCTCGTTTTTTAAAAAATGTTATTTTTATATTTTTAAATATTTTCTTTTCCATTAAAATTTTATTATTATTTATTTAACTTTTATTATTTATTTTTATTATTTGATAATTCCCCAACAACTAGGCAAAATTATTACATATATATTTTTTTATAAAAAATTTAATTTTTAATTCCCTCCAACATTTAGGCAAAAATTTTAAAATCTTTAATTCTTAATTTAATTAATTAATTATTAATTATTAATTTATTGTTTTTTACATTATTATTATTATTATTATTATTATTATTATTATTATTTAAAGTTGCATGAAAATAAAAACAAATAAATTAGCATATCCTAAATCCAACTGCATGAAAGTGAATTGTCAGAGATTTTAGTCGCAAACAATGTAAATTATACAAAATATGAAGAACGCGAACACTAAGTACCGAAATGAACCGAATCAAAGATCTAGTAGCAAGCAAACCCAATTTGTTTTAAATTTTTACTTTAGTTTTCCTAATGAATTTGCTTTTCAAATTGTAAAGGATCTAAGTTAACAACTTTAAAGCCATATAAGGGAAAGCAAAAAGACTGCATGAAAATCTAATAGCTAATTGACATTGCATGCAACAATACCACTTCACATGCTCTCAAGTTTCAAGCATATGTCCAAGAATTTGCTTAAAAGAAACTTTTTAAATCTGAATAACTATTAAAACCAATTAAAGAAAGATTTTAACTAGATTTTAAACAAGAAAATGCAGAGAGAATCGGCTAGGCAGCCAAGAGGCGAACAGCTTGGAAGCTTCCAGTCCATGGCTGTGCAAAGGACATGACGACTGACCAAAATGCTTTTCACATTGGCCGTTGTTTTCTGTGTTTTTTTCTTCTTCTTCCTCACGTTTGGTTCCTCTTTCCAGTTCTTCTTTCTTCACGTGCTGCCCCTTTTTTTTTTGTTACTGCTTCTTCTTCTTTCGCCTGCTGTCTTTTCTTTCTAGTTCTGCCCAGTTTTTCGCTGCTGCCTCCTGCTGCTGCCGCCTCCTTACGCCTGCACGTACTGCTTGAGAACAAACCACTTCTAAATGCCCACATCCCCCTCTACTTCTTTTTCTGCTGGTTGGCGCTTCTTTCTTGTTTATCGTTTCTGCATCAATGTTCTTTCTTTTTCTTTGTTTTTCTTTTCTTTTTCTGGTGCGTTGTTTTTTCATCTTTTTCTTTTTTTCCTCCTCTTTCTTTTTTCTTCACGGCTTTCTGTGTTTTGCTGTAGCCGTGCCACCCTCCCTCCTGTCCTTCTCTTCTTTTCCGTTCACTGCTGCATTCTCTTCTTTTTTTTTTTTGCCTTCCTTCCCTTCTCTGCTCTCATCTTTTCATTGTTTGGTCCACGCCCTCCCCATTTTTGCTTGTTTTTTTTCTTTACTTTCCGCCTGCCTTTCTTTTCTTTTCGCTTTAGATTTCTTTTGTTTGCTAGTGTCTGTGTTTTTTTTCATGTTTACTTACTCAGTTTGGTTCCTGCTTCGGCTTTCCCTTCCTTCTCTTTTTCTCTTCTTCCTCTCCCGCTGGCATCGTGCTTGCTCTCCTCTTCTTTCTGCTCTCTCCCGTTTCTAGTTTCTATTTGTTTTTTCTTTTTGGCTTTCTTTCGTAAACGTACCCCTTTCTTTTTGGCTTTGCTTTTCTTTGTTCAGTTTTCTTTTGCTTACCTCTTTCAGTTTCTGCCAGTTTTCATGCCTATGCCACCCACGTTCCTGCAATTTTTCATTTCAGTTGTTTTCCTTTGTATGGCTTCACGTGTCTTCATGCAGTCATTTTTTGCAATTCACGCGCCATGCCGTTTGCCTTGTCTTTTTCATGTGTTCCTCTCTTTGTTTTTTCATGGCTTAGCTATTTTACACAAGGCCAAATGGCCATTGTTCGTAGTTGGCCTTCAACAAAGACCTAAAGGCCTTTATTCATTTTGTTCTCTCTCTTTTTTTATTTTTTATTTTTTAGATTTTCAAATTTTATTTTTTATTTTATTATTTTTTTTGCCAAGCTTTTTCTAATTTTTTTTATTTATTTATCATTTATTGTTTTTATATTATATTATTATTTTTTATTATATTATATATATACTTATTATTATTATTTATTTGATTTTTGTTTAATGACCAATTATGGGTCATTAATGGACTTTAAGAATTAATATTTTATCGGGCCTATATAATGGAGCTCACTATGGGGCTCATATTGGGCCTTACCTTGAACAATTAAAAATGATCCATTAATGGACCCGACAAATTGATAACTAAGGTCCAATTACAAAAAATAGACCCAGTTTTAAAAAAATAAAAATAAAAAAAATCATGAAAAAAAATAGGTGTCTACACTTGGGCATCAAGATGTTTGACAAAGTAAAGATCTCAAAAAAAAGATCTTCAAAATTTTTCAACAAATTCAGTTATGGAGATTTTCCTAGTAATTTTGGAATTTCAATTCCTATATAAAGACCTTAATGTTTAATCAGAAAATCACCAACAATAAACAAGTAATCAAGCAATTAAAAGAGCAATCACATAAAAGTTCAAGAAAATAATTGTTTTTTGGGTTTTTGAGCCTAGTGGTTTTGGAAATTTGATCCAATTTTTGGGTTTTTTTTTAAGTTGATCTTTGGGAAATCTTAGATTCTGTTTGAAATTTTTTGAATTTTGATTTGATTCTTGGGTTTTTGGGTTTGTTTCAAATTTTTCTAAAGTTTTTGGGAATTCTATTTTTTTTTTTGGGATTTTTTTTTGAATTTTTGTTTTTTCTTTGAATTCTTCGAAAAGAGTTTAAATTTTTTTGTGGATCTTTATAGTGGTCAGATGATTTCATGATGGTCGAGTTTTAGGTTTTAGGGTTTTTCTAGGGAAAGTTTGAATATTCCAACTTTGTTTGAATTTTATGATGTTGAATTTTGGGTTTTTTGGTCAAAAATTGGAAATAGTTGATTTTTTAATGGGCAGTTTAAAAAAAGGTCAAAGGAAAGGAAGGCTAAAGAGAGAAGAGGAAGAGGAAATCTAAAGAAAAGATTGATTTTTTGGCTTTTACACAATGCTTGGTATGAAGTCATTTTGGAGATGAACCTAAGTTTCAACCTATGTGACCTGCACACCAACTTGTTGCTGACCCAACCTAATTGTAGGTTTTCATTTTTTTTCTTTTTTCTTTTTATTTTTATTTTATGTTATTTTGTTTTTTATTGTCAGTGTTTTTGATTTTTTAATTTATTATGTTTAATTGCGATTGAATTAAAAGTGATGAGAACAAGAAAAAAAACAAACTTTGGTATGATTTATTATGATAATATTTATTTGCATTTTCTATATATGTTTGCATGAATTTTATTTATTATGATATTTTGCATCAATTTTATTTATATATTTGTATGATAGGCATGGATTATAATTTATATATTTGCATGATATGTTGCATAGATTTTTTATTTGCATGATGTTTTTGCATAACTTTTGCATGTTTTAATTATTGATATTATTTAATGATATTTTTCTATGATATTTGGATAATATTTTTATATGATATTATTTTGTAAATAAATAAAGGAAATTTGATTTTGATTTTTCGTACGAAATCCGACAATAAAGCCTCTTCAAGTAAATAACGAATTTATCTTAAATTTCTTGAGGTAAGGGATATGTTTTTTTGGTACGAACCTAAAAACTTTTTTCTGATATATAAATATTGAAATTCATAAAAAAAAAATTATCTTTGATTATAACTTAAATAAGATAGAATGTAAGTAAAATTGCACCAATTTTGGATGTTATGGGGTGTTAAAATCTTCCATACACATAATTGACTATCGAACTTAGTCTATTAATGTAGATCAAAATCTATTTTTTTTAGGGATCCTTAGTCAATGATGGATCTTGACATCTAATCTTGATAAGGCCAATTAAAATTTATATATTTATATTTATTATGTTATTCAAATTCAAAAATTAATGTTGAATACAATATGTGTTCAATAAGAATATACTAATTTTTTCTTTTTTTTTTTTAATTTTTAGACTATCAATCTATATATTCACATTTATTACATATGTATCAAACACAAATACTTCTAAAAAAAGAAGATTCTAATTAATTAATATAACTTATTTAAAGTTTTATCAAACCAAAAAAAAAAAATGAAAAGGGTCACAAAAATATAAAAAGATAAGTGCGAATTAAAAGAAAAATACACCTTTGGTATTTGATTGAAACATTGTAATCTTATTGAGAAAACTAAAAAGTTAATTTACTTTTTTTTTTTTTAAGTTTACATTAATGTGACTTAATTTTTATTACAAATTTATTATTTTTAAGAGTTCGTGAATAATGATCACAAATATAATAAATAGATAATTAATAATTTGATTTTAATTCCTCATAAATTACAATTTTTAAACTTAAATTAAAAATAAAAAAAATTAACAAATAACAATTTTAATGTGAGAGCTAATTAAATTAAATTTAAATATATAAAATAAGTATAGTATATATAATATAATATATATTAAGAGGTTGAGGGGTACTAGAAACAATTGCTTATGCAATTGTCTTTCAACACCTACTCGTATAAATAGGCACATTATGCTGTCATATGAAAAAGTGAAAAATGTTAGGGTCGGTTTCCTTTCGTTCCCCCCCCCCGCCCATAAATAATAGATTATGAAGCTTTAAAAAGTTAAGAAAGTTAAAATTTATTACCAACAGTTGCCTGTTTCATCGGCTTTATAGGCTGTCAGTTTTTTAAGCTATTATGACTAGGTCCATTAAAAGAACAAATGTTTAAGTAGCTCCTTATTTAACTATCCGTAGTGGGGGCATTAAAGGGTTTGCAAAATTTTAGGGCCCAAGGCCCCCTCAAACTCCAACGAGACCTTACCTTTGCCCTTAGTCGAACTTATTATAATTTTGAAAATAATAGATTTGCATAAGTGATCCATCACACATAAATAAAAAAAATTAATAATAATTTTATATTTTTTATATGTAATGGACAAGTTCTTAAATGTTATAATTTTTCAATATCTAATACAAGTGGAAGATGAAATATTTCTAATAAAAAACCAAGCTAAAGATATACATCCACACTCAAGTAAATTCTCTCTCGCTATCTTGCCACCAAAGTTCACGAGCTCGTTTCTCCCACAACGCTGTGAGCTTAAGCTCCTCTCTTAGTTCAGCTTCAGCCCTTTCCCTGGCTTCCTCACAAGTTTCTACTCCTGCATTGCACTTTTCTGCTTCTTTCTGGTAGTGTAAGGAGGCTCTTTTAGTATCCATTGTTAGCGCCCAGCTGCGCTCCAAGGTATCATTGCTTACAATCTTCTGTAAAGCAATCTCCTCAGACAGTAAAGCTACAATGTCCTTCTCCAGTTCTTCATTTACATCTGGATCATTTTTACCGCAATCTGCAAAATAAAGAAAATCATTTGAACAGAAAGAAAGATCTGAACAAAAGGAATGGGATTGGGATATACTAATATTTCAATGAAATTGTGGTCAAGAAAAGTTGAGCACGTGGTGTGGATGAATAGGTATTTTGACTAAAGATTGGGTTTTGAGGTTCTATGACAAAGTTCAGGTTTGACCTATCGTGTCTAATGGCAACTAGGGGTGTAAATGATACATTAAGACTCGCAAGCTACTCGAGTTCGATTCGAATAAAACTTGAATTCGGTTCGATTATTATCGAGTCGAGCTCGAATTCGAGTAGCTCGACTTATCGATCGAGCCGAGTTCGAGTATTCTTATATCCGACTCGAGTAACTCACAAGCTTAATCGAGCTTTTATATTTAAATTTTTTTTATTATTTTAATTAATAAAATATCTAGAATTCGAGTTCGAGTTCGAGCACAAATAATCGAACTCTTGTCGAATATAAGAATTGAGCTTATTTTAACATATTAATCAAGCTTAATCGAGCGAGTTCGAGTAGCTCGATTTCGATCATGAATCTAGCTCGAGCTAAGAAAATAAAACTCGATCGAGTTCGAGCCGAGTTGAGAGCCGAGCTCGAGCTTCTCACTATATCGACTCGACTCGATTACACCTCTAATGGCAACAATGAAATGTTATTGCAAGTAATCTGGGGTGAAATTTTCCCCAATTTCAGTCACTAGACCCAGCCCCCATAGAGCAAGAATGATAGCAGCTAGAAAATTTAAACAGAGGCAGATGAACTGACCTGAGTATGTGCTGTTGGCCAACCCTGCAACAATAATGAAAACACCCAATTAAAAGAGTGAAGCCTCAGGAAAATTAATGCAAGCAAAACCTATAGGATCACAGACACACGACATAGATAGTTTCAGTGGATCGAAGTGTGAGTTAAATGCTCATCTACATCATTGATTTTGAAGATATCCTCATTTGTCCCCTTAATGAGAATATTTCCTAAGTTAAATGCAGTACAGTAGTTATTTCTTAGTGAAAGATCTAACACAGTTTAAATCATATACCAAATGGTCCTAAACTATGCACCTATTCAAAATTTCTCCTTGAAGATATCAATTCAAGGGAAAGCCAAGACTATCTGCAATTGCAAATTTAATAGCAAACACTGCAGTAAGTAAACAGAATACAGTACCCACCCATTACGTTGGCCATTTAACCAGAAGAAACAGGGCAATACACCCAGAATGATACATTATGTTCCTGGCGTATGAAAGCATTTGAACTTACAGAATTTCTAAACATATCTACTTAAACCAAATCCAGAAAGAATTCAAGTGCACTGATCCATTATCCAACTTCAGGACCTTAAACACATAGAAAATACAAAAGTTAACATTCAGATTCAACTGGCTTTACCAAAAGGATGTTTCAACATTAAAACTCCCAATGTCATGACATAGCAGCGCAGAGCAGTCCCAGTAGTTTGCTGTTACTAAAGATGGTCATCTTGATCCATGCTTCACTTTATCATACCAAGCTTAGCCTCATAATGCTAGCTAACTGGGAAATAAGCCAATAACTACTTAACCAGATTAATTGTCATAGAGAGCCTTAACATGCCATAAAACCGAGTAATGGGCTGTTTATAATCAATCCCTATTCAACAGACAACAGATTGATAGTTTCCACACACTTCATGGCTACAAATCCATCATTCTATTCTGCCAATATTTATGTCTTACCGAAGTAGAATAGCTTTTTCCAGATGTAGTCACAAACCTATGTTACAGATCCAGAAATAGGAGAAGCATACAAACTCAGAGCATGATCATTACCAGTTCAAGAATGACACGTATATTAACCTTAAAAGGAAAACGCTTCAACAAGAAAATTAACGACTTGCAATTTCTAGAGAGGTTTCAGCTTTCATACGGATAGTCAAAGGAAAAATTCTGACTAACTAACCTGGTGGTAAAAGAAAGTCTGTCTCGTAAAAGCAATTACAAACACAAGAAGGACATGACGCCTGAGCCCTTGACTTCTCCTTCAGATGCCAGAACAGTGTTGGACCAACAATGTAACCAACCGAACATACACAAAGAAAAGCAAGAACATATCTTAAAACACCCTGACACCAAAACCTTTGCTCTGAGCTGTGAGCCATTCTATACTAATTCTACCCTTTATAAGGAAAAAAAAATCGGCTTTACTCAAAGCATTTCAAGATCTGGGGTCAAATACTTGGAGTCTCAAGACTACAAGTATAATACTCAAGAACACTAAAATTGTTTGCCAATGTACGCCGATTTTGCAAAAAATGTAAAGTACCCAGATTTCAGAATCTGCTTCACAGCGTAAGAAATGGACCAAGATTCATTTATCAAAGTAAAGCCTTCAGCTTTAATGATGCAAATCTCTCTTCTTTGAGTGAAAAAAAAAGTGTGTGCTTTGGTATTTTTTTTTGGAAAATTAAGGAAGACCCAGATCCCTGCAAAGTGCAAAGAAGAGGTTATTGGATTATGAGACTGTTATGATATTAGATTTTGAAACAGAAATCAGAGACGTTTAAAAGAGATAAAGAGTAATCAGCGTTTATGAGTTACTTGGGTTAATTAAGAACCCCTTTTAATCATTATGTTGGGTCACTTTTTTACTGGCTTTTGCTATGAAACTTTGTCCACCCGTCCCCAAATAAAAAATAAAAAAAAAAAAAACTCAATTTTGTGCAAAACTTTTTTATGAAATTAGAATAATAATTAAATATTACAATCATAAGTAAGAAATTATAAAATAGTCAATTAACAAATTAATATAATGAAATAAATTTAATATAAAATTAAATTAAATTTACGTAAAATTTAAATTTAAAACTTTAAAATTTTATAACCTTTTTTATTACAGTAAATTAAAACTTTATTGATAATTTTACGCCAAAATTTCTTTTTGAATTAGTGCCATATTTTAATTATCAGCCAATGAAAAAAGTAGTGGGCTCTGTCTTATTGCCTTAGATGTTCTCTTTGTTTTGTTTCCTCCTTTGCTTTTTGGCTAAGCTTTGTTTACTACTCTTTAATGCTTTGTTTATAATTCAATTAAATAAAATTTTGGAAAATACAAATTCAGCGGCAAGTTTGAGAGATTCTTTGTTTTTTCTTTTTTTTTTTTTTTCCATTTTTTAATTTCATATGATTATGATGTTGTTTTTGTCTCACTGTTGTTTATGTAAATTTTAATTAAAGATTTTTATATCATTAAATTATCGATTATTTTACCATGGAAAGAAGATATCAGATTTAATGCTAGCATGAATTTTTTTTTAATTTTGAGAAACAAGAAAGTTTTAAATTGAATTTTTTTATTGTTTTTCAAATTCATTTATCTTAAATTCTAATTATTTTCCTTATTTAAATAAATGATCAATTATCTAAATGCGTTTCTGAAAATTAAAAAGGTATACTATCAATATATTCTAATTTTCATTTATTAACTACAAAGGATTAAAAATAAAAAATTAATAGATAATGATGTAAATATTTTGGACTTTGAGGGCAAAATAGTCCTTGTATCATATCAAAAGATATTTTGCTATTAGAGGCATTCTGATAATTTAGTAGAACTGACATGTTCAATCCATTGATACCTAAATTCTCAGAAGACCTTCAAATATGGACCTGAGGGTCCATCTCAACTCCTCCTTTGTCAAATGGCTATGCACATCTGTCACCCATATATCGGATACTTAAGACCACGACAAGTTAGACCTGTTTCATGTCAGGTCAGATCTGCCCACATCACCTCAAATACCAAACCCCGCCCTCTCACCACGTAAGGGCATGCCACTCATTTCTCTCATTTCCTTTAATCTATTTGCAACTCTTGCTATTCATCTCATTTTTTACTAACTAATTTAAGTGACGGAGTACAAACGTCTGCAACTTCCGACCTTTGCTTTTGACCATTATTATACAGGCCCCCTCGGTCCGCTTTTTTATTGGAACACTTTGTTTTGCGGGTGCCTACCCTAAAATCTATTTTTGGCACAAACATCATGACGCGCCGAATAGAGGCTTTCTAAAATGGCACCTAAAAAGAAAACCGTGCAAGAGAGACACCAAACCAGTGTCGCTGAAACCTCAAAACGCTTAAGCCCATGGTTGAGCAGTTCGATACACTTGCCAGACGACTCCAAAGCTTGACAAAGCTTATCCATAATAGGCATAAGTATGAAAAAAAATCTTCAAACTAAAATTAAACAATCATTCAAATTTTTATTATTTTATTATAATAATTAAATCTATAATATTTTTTTTTTCAATTGAGTCTTAGAAAATGAAAATTGATTAACCACCAACATTTATTTTCATTCAATTAAGAGTTCAATTGAATGAAAGTTTAATTATGTAAAATATTTTTTTTTAAATTCAATTAAATTAAAATAAATATTTAAGAACTCAATTAATTACTATAAAATTATATAAGTTTGAATAATTATTTAATTTTTATATAAAGGCTTTTTTATACTTAAGCCTCTGCAATACCTTAGCTTCACCGCCCTCATCGTCTAAGGAACCTTCAAAAACTCCACAAAACCAAATATCCACCTAGAAATCTCCCACCAAGCATGATAGTGACGTTGGCTCATCAGCCTTAGTAGAAGTGACTTTAAAAAATCATCACCTTTAATTAAGAGTATAAATGATACATTAATATTCGCAAGCTACTTGGATTCGATTCGAATAAAACTCGAATTCAATTCAATTATTATCGAGTCGAACTCGAGCTCGAGTAGCTCGACTCATCGATTGAGCTAAGTTTAAGTATTCTTATACTCAGCTCGAGTAACTCGCGAGCCTAATCAAGCTTTTATATTTAAAATTTTTTATTATTTTAATTAATAAAATATCTCAAATTCGAGCTCGAACTTGAGCACAAATAATCGAGCTCTTGTCGAGTATAAGAATCGAGCTTATTTTTACATATTTTTGAGTTTATTCGAGCGAGTTCGAATAGCTCGAATTCGATCACGAATCGAGCTTGAACTAAAAAAATGAAACTCGATTGAGTTCGAGCTGCGAGTTAAAAGTCAAGCTCGAGCTTCTCACTGTAGCGACTCGATTACACCCCTACCCTCAACCTCTAAAACAATCATAACAACCTAAAAAACAATGGTCAAATTGTGAATTTAAATCCTATATTATTACAAAATTTAAAATTTAATCCTTAAACTATTATTATTTTAAATTTAATCCTTATACTATTTGAATTTGATAATATTAGTCCAAGTGATAGTACTATTATATGATCTCCCTTAATTTTGATGGCATGATCGTTGATTATGTTATATGGCATTGACTTTAATGACGTGGCCATTGACCATGCTGACATGGCATTAATTTGTTGATATGACAATTGAGATTAATGAAATCACTTGTTAAATTATACAAATAGTCCTTATATTCATATAAAATTTAAATTTTAATCTCTATATTCGTATGAAATTTAAAATTAATTCCTTTAATATAAAAAATATTTTAATTTTTTAAAATTTTTTAGATTTTAAAAAATATTTTAGTTCCTTTAATATAATAGCTTTTATTATATATAATTAATTATTAATAATATAATAATAATATTATTATTATTATCATTTATATTAATCAATTATAATATTAATCATTTAAATTAGTATATCAAATTTAATATTATTTTAATTAGTATAAATATATCAAATAAAAAAATTTATAATGAACCAAACTATTGAATAGAATTGCATTTATAATCCAAAATAGACCACGAATAAAATGATCATTCCATCCAACTAAACAAAATAAAATATTCAAACTTAGATTCTTACAAGTGGCTAGCTTTTATCCATTGTGGCAACGTTTAGGTCTAAGAACCCAACTATTGGATGTGGGGAAGAAAAACAAGTAAAAAGCATTTTCAATAAAAATAAAAAATGAAAAGTCGTAACCAACTTTTTTTTAGGGTGTGATTGGCCACCCAAAAATTTTATCCTTTTAATAAAACATTTAAAACAAGTTAAAAGTTCATTAAAAGAATATTTGTAGTCTACGAAAATTAGAGTTGAGTTGGAGAATCAATTACGCATGAAGAATGATTAGCACCGCTACAGCTCCTGTTGAAAACGGTACCAATTGATTGCATGTTATCCTTAGATTTTGGTAAAAATGGTCTTACTTTAATGTTTAGATTATTTCCTCACTTTTATTTGTTTATTTCAAATAAATACTTGTTTGATGAAATATCCAATGAATAAAAATGTTGAGTTAGTAAACTTTTTGGTGAATTTTACTTAGTTTACATGTGTTTGATCCAAAACAGAAATGGTGGAGACATTTCCCTTTTGATTGGCCAAAATAATTTGGCATGAACAATGGGTTCAAGGTTTTGGTCAAACCCTTGATCATGGCTTGGCCGAACCTCTTTTGTCTTTAAACCTTTAGTGTTTGATCCATTTTTATAATGTTTATTGTATATATATTTAGTTTGTGATATGTTTGTAAATATGCCTAAGTCTTGATTTTTTGTATTCATCCATACCTCATGTATTAAAGGTTGCATTTTTATCAATGGCATTTCTGTTATTTTGTTACTTTAAAATCGCAATGCAAACTTTAAACCCCAAACCACCATGCAAACCCTAAACCACCATGCAAGCCCGCAAACCTAAACCCTAACCCTAAACCCTAAACCAAAATCATAAACCTAACCCTAACCCTATATGCTAAACCTAACCCTAAACCCTAAACCTAACCTTAAACCTTAAAACTTAAAACTAATCCTAGACCTTAAACCTTAAACCCTAGGCCCTAAACTTTAAACACCCTAAAACTAAATCCTAAACCTAGACCTTAAACCCTAAACCCTAAACCAAACCTTGAACCCTAAACCATAAAACCTTAAACCTTAAACCCTAAACCCCAAACTTAACCCTAACCTAAAACTCTAACCCTAAACCCTAACCCTAACCCTAACCCTAAACCTAACTCTAAACCCTAAACCTCAATCCAAGCCATCATGCATCTTGTTATTCATGTTTAATTATCATGCATACATTATATGTATATATTTATGTTCATGCATATTATGCAAATGTTTTATAAATGAGGTTTTTCAAAGAAAAACGTTTTAAAATAAGATAATATCTCAAGTAAAAATGACTTTTGAGATTTGGCCTAAATATGGCCTAAATCTCTCAATGGTTATCGTTTATACGAGATTATATTGGTTTTTGTGAGACAATTTGAAAACTCCTAAGATATAGGCATTTTTGAAACTTTACCTAAATATATAAATGTGGAAAAAGTGTCTTGATACTTAGGACTTTTTATCTTGATCCAAAAATAAATTGTTTTTGTTTTCAAAAATATTTAAAAAAAATTGCTTTAAAGAAAATCACCTTTTGGAATAAACAAATAAAAGTGAGCATTTAATCTAAACATTCAAGTAGTATCATTTTTACCAAAATCTAAGGATAACATGTAATCAATTAGTATCATTTTTAATGCGAGTTGTAGGGGTGCTAATTTTTCTCTACGCGTAATCGACTTTTAGATCCAACTTTGATTTTTGCTGATCGTAAATATTCTTTTAATAAACTTTTAACTTGTTTTAAATGTTTTATTAAAAAAATAAAATTTTTGAATGATCAATCACATCCTAAAAAAGATTAGTGGTAACTTTTCAGTTTTGATTTTTATTGAAAATGATTTTTACCCATTTTTCTTCCTCACATGCAGCGATCAGGTTCTCGAACCCGCACGTTGCGACAATGGATAGGAGCTCGTCTTTCGTAAGAATCTGGTTTGAATTTTTTATTTTGTTTGGTTGGATAGAATGATCATTTCATTTGCGGTCCAATTTGGATTCATTATAAATGCAACTCTATTCAATAGTTTGGTTAATTATAAATTTTGTTATATGATATATTTATACTAATTAAAATAATATTAAATTTGATATATTAATTTAAGTTATTAATATTATAATTGATTAATATAAATAATAATATTATTAATATGATATTATTAATAATTAATTATATATAATAAAAACTATTATATTAGAAGAACTAAAATATTTTTAAATTTTAATATTTTTTTAAAAAAATATTTTAAAAAATAAAAATATTTTTTATATTAGAGGTATTAAATTTCAAATTTTGTATGAGTATACAGACTAAATTTTAAATTTCGTATAAGTACATGAACTAATTGTATAATTTAACAACTGATTTCATCAATCTCAATTTTTTCATCAACAAGTCAATGGCTGCATCATTAAAGTCAATGCCAAGTATGCATAGTCAATAGCCACATCATCAAAATTAATAGAGATCATATAATAGTGTTATCAATTGGATTAAGATTATCAAATATAAATAATACAAGGATTAAATTTTAAAAAATAATAGTATCAGGACTAAATTCATAATTTGACCCAAAACAAAGCCAACCACCTCACTTAGAGATAAGCTTGTGGTAAAAAATAAGTTAAAAGCTCAGATGGAGGCCATGAAGAGGCAAATTGCGAGTATGACCTCCATATATCCATATACATGGATGAGCTAAAGATACTAGGACCTTATCTTTTACCGAGGAGATTGATTGACCTCAGCCTTTAATTGGCTTTTGAATGCCTATCGTTGAAACCTATGATGGTATTTCTAATTCTTTTGATCATTTTGATTTATTTTGTGTTAATATGCTAATACAAAAGGGAGATGACCCATTGATGCCATGTTATGAAATTTAATTTTGAAGTTGCAAAAGTGAATGAGTTTTACTTAAATGTTTACCTTTCTTAAAAAGCCCTTAAAACACTTTCAAAGCTCTTTCATTAAGCTAAAAAATATCAACATTATCGAGATAATGGTTACAAAGGCTAAGAAAAAAGAGCATTGAAGTGACACGAAGTGAGATGAGAGAGGTTGAAAACAAACAAAGCAATAGTAATGCTTGATAATCTGCAAGCGCACTGATTGTATTAGTAAAAAAAAATTGTTCCCATGGAGATTATTATATTGAGAGTAAAAAGTACCAAAATTGTTTCACCATATCTTATACTTTGAAAAATCAATAAATATGCAAAAATAGAATCTAAATTATGCAAATTAAACCTAAATCATACAATACTAACATAAATCAATCTAAACTAATGCAAACAAAATTCAAATAACTAGAAATAATTAAAATCAAAACTAAACAATGCAATGAAGCTTAAACCGAAATCACAATAACATCAACTAACCAAACTGAAACAAATATTAGTAAATCAACATGCAAATAACAAAATCGAAAGCTATATGAATCCTAATAAAATGACCCAAAAGTAACCACCTTAATAACTAAGCAATATTAGATAATATAACAAGAACTGAAACAAGCTAAACTAATGAAACTTAATCGATTAAGAATCAAACCAATTAAACTCAATTACATGCAAGATTAGTGAAAACCAACTAAGTCGAATTGAAATAGCAAGTAATTAAACTTCAACTAACCCTCATTAACTTTTAGAACATGCAGTAAACTATTATAAAACTTAAATCATCTTAAGAACATGCAAGTGACTTTAAACAAATCAAAACAAAGCCAGAATTAAACTAATTTAAGAAAACTGAAACCTAATTACTTGAATTAAACCCTAATCACATGCAATAGATATAACTGATTGTAATTAAAGATTAAAGATGTAAGAACTTAACTTAAAATCAACCTAATAATCAATAAACAAAATTGTTTTAATTCATGCAATCCGAAGTTGTTAAGCTATAAATCATGCAAATTCAACTATTTAAAACCTTAATCATGCAAACCATACAATTGAACATTAATTGGAATTAAATCTAACCCTAATCAAATGCTTAAAAATGAATCAAACTTGTGATTGAAAGATTATCTAAAATATAATATAAATTGAATGAATAGAGCAAAGATTAATCAAGATCACAACAACCTAAACAGATTTAAAAAACCTGAAATCAACCAAGAACCATAAACTAATAAACTGAAATTGTTTTAGCAAAATTAACAAACCAGAATTTAATTTCACTAGAACTAAATGTAAGATTACTTAAATAAAACTTTATCGAATTGAAAACTTGAAAACGAAAGTGCATAAATTGAAATTGAAAGAAATTGAAACTTAAAGAACTAAGAAAGCTTAAAGAAAACTAGAATAAGAAGTTTAAAGAATGCTAAAGTTGCCAAACTAAGGTTCGTCTGTCACCCCAGCCACTTAATCCTCTTTTCTTAAGACCTAAAACAAGGTAATTATAGGCAAAGACTCCCAATAAGTGTTTGACTGGAATAGGCTCTAAATTGCAGTGCATAGGTTTGGTTAAATTAAAACTCTTGAATCCAAGAATACTTCCAAAGTTGTTTTGAAATAAAATTTTTCAAAAATAACTCTTAAATCATATATGGTCTTCTATATCATAAAAATCTTCCTTCCTTATTATGTATCAACTTCTAGAATGGATGAAAAGAAGAAAAAATAAAAAAAATCCTTAAGGGCAGAATCTTGGTTCGGTTTAAGGTGTACTAACCTTCTAGAAAGAAACTTCAACTTCGTATGCTATTGAAATTCCTTTTGCTTTCCATGACTTGGCCTTCTTTCTTAGAGAAATTTAGAGTTTTTCTTTTAATAAAATTCTTGCTTTACGACCCTAAATAGATGCCCTTTTTATATCATGCAAATCTTACTCCAAATAAAAATAGGAATTCCAAATCCAAGTAGGAAAAATCAAGGCTTTTTAGTATTTTCCAAAACAAATAGAATTGCTACCTCATCATGCCACATAAACATCCAAGTAATCATTTTTAACCTGTCGTAATGGTTTTGGGGACTACTAAATGAATTTGAAAACAAAAGATGGAGTCACCACCAATCTTTTTTGGCTATGAGTGATTGGCCACCTATTAAAACTTACCTTCTTAATAAAATTTTAAAACTATTTAAAATTTATTAAAAAGATAATTTTTTATCTACAAAAAAATAGTTTGAGTTCGAAAGTCGGTTACGTGTGGGGAATGATTAGTACCCTTACATCGTTCGTTTAAATGGTACCAATTAATTATGTGTTATCTTTTAATATTGACTAAAATGGTTGTAATTTTGGTATTTAAAGATTTAATTTCCTTAATTTTCTTTAAAAACATATTTTTAATTTTTAGTAAGCTTGAATAAATAAAAACCTTATATTGAAAAATTCGTCAAAATATTCAATATTTTGGCAATATTAAAAGAAACCACTTTACCTAAGAAATTTTTAAGAATTGCTATTTGAAAATTTCAAAAATCCTATCCTTGGTGCTTCATATTTACTTCCATATTTATATTAAAAAAAACATAAAATATGATATCTATAATTTTAAAAACAAATAGTATTTTCTAAAACTCATTTCTATGCCATTTATAAAAAATGAGAAATCTTTATCGAAAATTAATATAAATGCTCCAATACATTGACGATATTTTATATAGATTTTCTTACCTAAAGATTCTTAAAGAATCATTACTCGGATTTCTTTAGGATCTCATTCTCGGAGATTTTTCGTTTGTTAAAAAATTATTAAAAGTCATGTAATAATATAGTTATCTATAAATACATTTATTTCTTAAAAAAACACTTTTATTTATTAAGAAAAACTATTCAAAGAAAATAATTAAGATGGAAATTTTTCGTATTGAAAAGAAACTTCTAAATATTCTAATACTTTGACAATTTTTAGATGACTTTTCTCACCTAAGGAATTCTTATGAATCTCTACTCAGACTTCTCAGAGTCCTATCATCAAAAATTTTTATTTCATTTATTAATATGCAATGCAAACAATAAAGTAGAATATACATACAAAAAATATAATAAAAATTATTATGTTCTACATTTTGTTATTATGCCTTAATCTTTTTAATTTTTTTACAATTACCACTAAGAATTTTTTAAAGGAATAAAGTAAACAAAATCTTTCATTGAAAATTTCTCTAGATATCCCCATACGTTGGTAGTATTTTAGAAGAATTTTCTCACATAGGGATTTTTTAGAAATTTTTACTTAGAGTTTCTTAGAATCCCATCATCGAAAATTTCATCTCATTTAATTATATTCTAATTCTTATTCTATTTTTAATTATTATTATTATTAGAAAATAGTTAATTATATCAATTTTATTACTAAAAGAGTCATTATACATTATTATTAACATCTACCAAAATTTTAGATAAATAGATAAATGAAACATTTTTTTTGTATTGAATATTTTTCTAAATACTCCATTACTTTGGTAGTATTTTTTAGAAAAATATTTTCACTTAGACATTTTAGAAAATCGTTGTTCGAATTTCTCTAAAATATCATCCTCGAAAAATTTCATTCAATTTATTATTATTATCATTATTATCGTTATCTCTTCTTTGTCTTCTTGTTTTTTTTAAGAAACAAATTTAAATAACAAAAAAAAAATAAAAGTGCTTGAAACATAAATTGCACATAAAATTTAAATTATGAGAAAATTAAAGAGCAAGCAAGTAAACATAGATTAAGCTATATTAAAAAGGACATAAGCAAAAAAACTAATGTATGCACAAGAGCTGAACATCATGAAATTTAAGGCAAATGAACTTAAGAATTAAAAGAAATTTTAAATGAGCACTTGAACTTAAAAGAACATGAAATTAAAACAATAAAAAATAGCAACCAAAAACAAACTAAAAAGCATCGAATTAAACCCGAATAGAACATCAAGAGAGAATTAAAAGGCAATAGGTATACATGATAAAAATAAATGTAAGAAAATATGTAAAATATTAGATTCAAATAATAAGGAACCTCATAGGTGATGGATAAACCTAATGGCATCCAAATACCATCCCTATCTAGTCCAAACAACATTGAAAAGCAAAGGAAAAAAAGCAAGAATGGCAAAGAAGAAAATATAGAAATTGACATAAAAGAAAGTTGCATTTTTATTTATAAACAAGGTGTCTTTTGGCTCTAAAATTTTTAGGGAAGTTTAACTACAAAAATAGGAGACTTAAGGAAGAGAAAATAATAAGGTAAACCTATAAACAACTCTCTAAACCATGATTGACATATAGTAGTAGCCTGGTTTTAACTTTTCTAACCCAACAACACTATGAGGTTCAAGTTTAAATTATGAGATAGTTAAAACAAGTATAAGGAATGGCGTACAACCTAATAAGCCAACAAAGAAACTGATGGGGGAGGTAATAAAATACCAACCAAGACTACCCTTGCTTAATGAGAATGAATAGAGCAGAAATGGTATTTCTCATAGAAGGTGCAATCTGCCCCCTAAACTTACATCTAATGCTAGCTAAATTGAAAAGAAACAACGGATAAATGGTCTTAAAGTGGGACTGCCAACCCAAAAATGGCAGCCCTACTTTAGATGCTACATAAAGGAAATAAAATTCTAGTTTTTTTTATTGCAACTCTTTTTTTTTTTTTGCTTCATGCTTTCCAGCAGTTCTTAATATTTAAAGAATAAAAAGAGCTTTTCCACGCACAGACTCCTTAGTGAAATGAAGAATGGTACAACCATGTAGAGAATGAAGTTTTAAACATTAGTAAACATATTGCATCAATAAGGTTTAGTATGTAGGAAAAAACCAAATTTTAAACTTCAAACGCAATAGCATGCACTGCACAACTATATGCTAAAATGAAGAAAATGTGAACATGAAGGGATGAAGACAACAGGGTTCTTATGAAAACAAACTGAAAGGGAAATGAAAGAACTACCTTTTCAAAAAAAAAAAAATCTTTAAGAACTAAAACTTTTTTTTTCTTTCATCAAGCTCTCACTTTTCCTTTAAGCTTTCCTTTTCTTGAGTTTCATTTAGCTATAAGAGCCTTTTTTTTCTTTCTAGCCACTAAGAAATCTTCTTCACTTCTTTTTTTCTAGTTTCCTCCAAGAAACTTTTAGCATATCCCTATTTTTTAAAGCTATTCCTCTTTTTTTTGTTTTTTTTTTAAAAAGCTCCTTTTTTTTGCCTCCTTCCCCTCCTTCCTCTTTTCCCTTTGGTAGACCCTTTTCTTTTCTTTGGAAAACTCCTCTCTCAAAAATATCTTCTTTTCTTGGTGTCTATAGGCCCTTGTATCCAATCTCATCCAAAGGCCAAAGTTTCTTCCTTTTTATTTTTCAAGGAACAAACTTTGGCCATTGGATCAAGATTAATAAAAGATACAATGGTCCACATTATTTACTACAAACATTGGATTTTTAAAGCCTCTAAACCCATGAAATGACCATTTTACCCTTAGTGCAAAGTTTTCGGTATTTAGGCCATTTTCTTAGAAATCAATGTTCTCATTCCCATTTTTGTGATTTTAAAACACAAAAAATCATGAAATATTATAAAATTGAGATCTGGAAAGTTTTCATGAAAATTCGAGCTAGGAAAAGCCAAATTATGAAAATCCCTTATAAAGGTATTTTGGTAATTTCACACTTTTTGGGGTACCGCTGTGATTTCAAATGCACCAAAAATTATAAAATATTATGAAATCGATATCTGAAAAGTTTCATAAAAATCCAAGCTCGAGAAAGTCATATTACAAAAATACCTTTATAAGGGTATTTTGATAATTTCACATTTTTCGGGGGTATTGCTGTGATTTCAAATGCACCAAAAATTATAACATATTATGAAATTAAGATCTAAAACGTTTCATGAAAATCTAGCTCAAAAAGGCCAAATTTCAAAAATACCCCTTAACGAGCATTTTTGTAATTTTACACTTTTTCCAGTGCAATAAAAATTTTTAGTGTTTTAAAAATCACCAAATTTAATTTTAAACCACGTTGATTCCAATAGGTTGTGAACTTTGAAGATTGACCTCGGTTCTATTCATTTTGACAAAGTTTTGTGTAATTTTGACTAAAGTTGACTTTAGGGTTTATTCGTTTCATTTATTCTTTATTTCTCATGCATCCATATGAAAAAGGTATCATTTATATAAATCCCATGTGGGTCTCATTTTTTCTTATTTATTATAGGCCTAAATATTGATGCATTTTATGGGCTTCAAATGAACTTTGTTCAACCATGCAAAAATGTTTCATATAAAATTCAGTGTCCACAGTTGTCTCTCTTTGCTTATTTATAAGAATCAGAAATAATGCAAAGACATAAACAACAAATTTGTCTAGATGATGCTTTTGAGAGTTTTTTTTCTTTTTGCTTTTATTAATGGCTTCTCTTGAACAGAGGTTTTGAAACTTTTAAAAATAAAATCTTGTTTGAAAATTGCTCCCTCTAAACTTTGAAAATGGCTCCCCTTACACAAAGGCTTTGAAACTTTTAAAAATAAAATCTTGTTTGAAAATTGCTTTATCTAAACAGAGGTTTTGAAACTTTGAAAATGGCTCCCTCTAAATAGAGGCTTTGAAAATTTAAAAAATAAAATCTTTTTTGAAAATTGCTTCCTCTAAATAAATGTTTTGAAACTTTGAAAATAGCTCCCCCTAAATAGAAGCTTTGAAACTTTTAAACATAAAATCTTGTTTGAAAATAGCTTCCCCTAAATAGAGACCTTGAAACTTCAGAAATGGCTCCCCCTAAACAATGGCTTTGAAGCTTTGAAAATGACTCCTTCTGAACAGAGGTTTTGAAACTTTTTTTTTGTAAATTAATAAAATTGACCATTTATAAACAAATTTAAACAAAAACTCAATAACTTTTGGGAATAAAACAAGAGATCATGCCTAGAGGTTTTACAAATCTCAAAATTAAAATAGATTAAGCTCAAAAGACTTACAAATCTTGCTTGAAGGACTTATAGATTATGCCCAGAGATCTTAGAGATTATGCCTAGAGGTTTTAAAAATCTCAAAATTAAAATAAATTCAGCTCAAAAGACTTACGAATCTTATCCAAAAGACTTACAAATCTTAAAATTAAAATAGATTTAGCTAGGAAGACTTAAAATCTTGCCTGAAAGACTTACAAATTATGCCTGGAGGTCTTAAAAATCTCAAAATCTTTGAATGCTCCATAAAATAAAGGTATTGAAGTTTTAAAAGTCTTTTTTGAAAATGGCTTCCCCTTAAATAGAGGTTTTGAAACTCTAAATGTCTGGTTGGAAAATGGCTCTCCCTAAAAAAAAGCTTTGACGCTTTAAAAATCTTGTTTAAAAATAGCTCCCCCTAAGTAAAGGCTTTGAAATAAGCAGAGGCTTTGAAACTTTGAAAATGGCTCCCCTTAAATAGACGGTTTGAAACTTTTAAAATCTTGTTTGAAAATTGCTCCCTCCAAGTAAAGATTTTGAAATTTTGAAAATGGCTCCCATTAAATAAAGGCTTTGAAACTTTTAAAATCTTGTTTTTCTTTTCTTTCTCTTTCTCTTTTTTTTTTTTATTTTGAAATTGGTTTGGAAATGACTCATGATATTATGGCTCGAGGGTTTCACAAGTTGTGATTGTTTCAAAATCATTTTTCATACTTTAGTCTTTTACTTGAATGATTCTTCTTTAAAACTAAACAAAGTTTAAATT
This sequence comes from Durio zibethinus, assembly GCF_047325235.1. NCBI lineage: Eukaryota > Viridiplantae > Streptophyta > Magnoliopsida > Malvales > Malvaceae > Durio > Durio zibethinus. The sequence continues at coordinate 11,206,032 of NC_143185.1, forward strand.
TTTTAAAGAATTTATTAAATGTAATTCATGAATGCAATGAATGTAATATGTGCAATGCAAGTATTATTAGAAACCAATATGATGCATCCAAATTGTGGTAACAAGGTTCCTTAAGCTAATCCTTTCTAATTTTCATTTTTTCCAAAACAACCAAACTCAATCCAGGTTTGCATATTCTAGGAGTTGCTTTCTTGTGAATTACGATGATCATTTACTGATATCAATATCCAACACTACTTCTAACAAGTTTTTACTTTGATTTGATGAATTTGAAAATAGGTGGATTTCCAAATCTTTTTTTTTTTTTTTGTTTTTCTTTTAACTTCGTTATCCTTAATTTTCATAAAATAATGTAAAACCTTTTATGAATATTATCAATCATTTATCTTATTCCAAATTTCATGAATAGTGTAATGAATTAGTGTTTCCTCTATTTGAGAGAATGAAGATTATCAAAAAGCAAGGTAAAATAGAGAAATGTGGATATTTATTATAGGTAGGTATAAGGACATGTCCAGTGAGAAGCTTGAACACTAGTTTAAACAAGGGAATTGTATTTAGATAGTGAATATTCAGACAATCATGAACAATATTCCAAAATTTTTCCCTTTAAAAACCCATTCCATTAATACACCGGATCTTTTTGAGTTCATTGTATTGGACATTGCTTCATTGTTCTTGGATATTTTCTTTGCATCTAAGTCGATTTTTCAAGTTTTCAACTTAAATCCTTCATTTTGACTAAAATTGCCTTTTTTGGGTTTTTAATTATGAGTCATTTTTTTTTTGTTTTTATTTTTTTTAATTATTATTATATTTTTTAAGACTTGTTTTTTTATTTTTTTCTCTTTCTCAGGCAAAGTATTTTTTTTTATAGCATCCGAATTTATTAGGTTTGGCAAGTTATCCCCATTCATCTTTGCCAAGATCAATGTTTTACCTGAAAAGCTTTTTTGACTACATATAGTCCTTCCTAATTTAACGTCCATTTTTCTCGATTATCATGCTAATTTGGAAGAATTTTCTTTAAAACCAATTCTCCCTCACGAAAATGCCTAAATTAAACTCTTTTGTTATATGCCCGCATCATTTTTTTGGTACAATTGACAATGGCAAAATGCTTTGAGGCTTTTCTCTTCAATGAGGTTCAATTGTTTGTAATGATTTCAGACCCATTTTGTTTCTTCTAAATCTAATTCCATCAAGATCCTTAAAGAAAGAACCTCTACCTCGATTGGCAACACAACTTCTACCCTATATATGAGAAAAAAAGAGTGGCTCCAGTAGATTATGCACTGATGTCTTATAAGCATGCAGTGCGAAAGGTAACTTTTCATGCTAGACTTTATAAGTATCAGTCATTTTTTCTATTATCCTCTTGATATTTTTATTGGCAACTTCTACTGCTTCATTCATCTTTGGGCGATATGTAGTTAAATTATAACGCTTCATTTTAAACTGAGCTCAAACATCTACTAACATCTTATTATTCAAATTATGAGCATTATCAAAAATAATCTTTTCTAGAAGGCCATATTGACATATTATCTCCCTTTTATAAATTTGCATACCATTACCCTGGTCACATTAGCATAAGAAGCTATTTCGACCCATTTTGTACATTAGCATAAGAAGCTACTTTGACCCATTTTGTGAAATAGTCAATTGCTACAAAGATGAATTGATGTCCATTTAAAGCTTTTAGAACGATGGGTTCAATTACATCCATTTTCTACATAGAGAGCAGTAATAGAAGTGTAAGAACATGTAAAAGGATTGGAAGAGCATGAATCTTATCTACATAAATATGGCATTTATGGCATTTTTTAGCATAGTTGATACAATCACTCTCCATTGTCAACCAATAATAACCTGCCCTCATGATTTGTCTAACCATCATATGACCATTTGCATGTGCTTCACAAGTTCTTTCATGCATTTCTTGTCATATTTTCTTGGCTTCAACAGCATTCACACATTTTAATAACATCTTATCCCAACTTTTCTTGTACAAAATTTCTCCATCAAAGAAAAATCCTATAGCCAATCTTCTAATAATTTGTTTGTCATTTTCTGACACATGTTTTGGCTATTATTGGTACTTGACATATTGTATGATATCATAGTACCAAGGCAAGCATTCATTATTCTCTTTAATAATTGAACAATATGCTAATGATCCTTGCACATTTAATCAGATCGATTGGATTTCCATCTTATCATACACTTTAAACATCATAGCCAATATAGCCAGAGCATTAACCATTTGATTATCTTCTTGAGGTACATGATAGAATTGGACTTTTTCAAATTGTTTGATCAAATCTATCACATACTTTTGGTATCCTTTCAACTTAGAATCTCTCATTTCTTATTCACCATATAGTTGATAGATTACAAAGGCTGAGTCTCTATAGGCTAATCTCTCATTTCTCATTCACCATGTAGTTGATAGATTACAAAGGCTGAGTCTCCATAGGCTTCTAACACTCTAATATTCTTTTCAATTGCCATTTGTAAGCTCATTATACATGCTTCGTATTCTGCCACATTGTTGGTGCAATTAAAATCCAACTTGGCAATGCTTGGATAATAATTTCCATCATAGGATATCAAAACTACTCCAATCTTATGCCCCAAAGCATTTGAAGCTCCATCAAAGAACATTTTCCATGACTTTTTGATTGGTTCCTTTTTCTCCATTTGGGATATGGTTATTAAATCTTCGTTAGAAAAGTCCAATTTCATAGGTGCATAATCATCAGTTGCATGCTCTGTAAGGAATTCAACTATCACACTTTCTTTGATCACCTTTTGCAACACATATATAATATCATATTCAGAGAGCATGACTTGCCATTTTACTAACCTTTCTGACAATAATGGTTTTTCAAAAATTTACTTAAGAGGAGCCAACTTTGTTATTAACCAAGTAGTATGGTATAGTATATATTACCTAAGTCTGTAGGCTATCCAAGCTAATGCATAGTATATTTTTTCCAATTGGGAATATTTAGACTTATATTCAGTGAACTTTTTACTTAAGTAATAGATAGCTTGCTCTTTCTTACTTGTTTCATCTTGTTGCCCCAACACACATTCCTTAGAACATCATACACCATGAGATACAAAATTAATGGTTTCTTCGCAATAGCTGGCACCAATACTAGAGGATTTGATAGGTACTCTTTAATCCTTTCAAAGGCAGATTGATATTCCTCATCCCATTTTTCGAGATCATGTTTCTAAAGCAACTTGAAAAGTGGGTCACATTTAGAAGTAAGTTGAGAAATAAAGCGACAAATGTAATTCAACCTTTCCAGAAAAACCCTTACTTTTTTTTACATGCATAAGGGAGATAAGTTTTGGATGGCGAGTATCTTAGCTGGATCAACTTCAATTTTCCTGAACACAAACCATAAACCACAAACCCTAACAATTTTCCTAACTTAACACCAAATGTGCACTTAGTTGGGTTTAGCTTGAGTTGATACTTCTGCAATATTTCAAATAGCTTCTTTAGATTGGTAACATGGTCCTCTCTCTCATGAGATTTTACAATCATGTCATCCACACACACTTCTATTTCTTTATCCATCATGTTATGGAAAAAGGGTTACCATAACTCTTTAATAAGTAGCTCTTACATTTTTCAATCCAAAAGGTATAATTTTATAATAGAATATGCCCCACATGGTAACAAACATAATTTTTTTCATATTAGCAGGGGCCATTTTAATTTGGTTATATCTAGAAAAACTATCCATGAAAGAGAATATGGAATACTTAGTGGTATTATCCACAAGAATATTAATATAGGGCAAAGGAAAATTATATTTCAAGGTGGCTCTATTCAAATCTCTATAGTCTACACACATTTGAACATTTTCATCCTTCTTGAGAACTAGGACCGCATTAGTTACCCATTTTGAATATTTGGCTACCTCCAAAAAGATTGCATCAAACTGTTTTTTTACTTTTTCTTTGAATTTTAACAACATGTCCAGCTTCATGTGCCTCAATTTATACTGTACTAGCTTCAATGGCAATCGATGTTCTATAATATCTTAACTGAGTGCTAGCATATCTTGGTATAACCATGCAAACACATCAATGAACTCACAAAACAATTTTTCCAACCTCTTTATTTTTATGTGTGAAAGGGATGTGCCCATTTTAACCTCCTTCTTATTTTCCTCATCACCTAAATTGACTATGCCTGTAGCTTCTGTATGAGGTTCAATTTCTTTCCTTTCTTGCTCCATTAGTTTTAATAAATTAAGGGGCAAATTGTCCTCATCTGAATCCTCTTCATTACAAGTTCATTAATGTGAATAAGTTTTTTAAAGTCAAATATTGGGTTGTCATCATGATTATCTTTGTATTCATTATTTGAAAACCTAAAAATGGGTGAAATTGAAAGGATGGAAACGTATGTGTGGGAAAAGAAAAAGAAAAAAAAATCATAACTTTGAATAAATGAAATAATAGAGAAAATGCAAATGCAAAACATTAGTCATTTTATTGAAATGAAAAAGGAAAGATAAGCCCATACAAAGTTTTTTCAAATGCTTTTGGGCATAAGCATTAGGGAAAATTAACTCACTACATTACTTTGTGAAAGATTTAATGATAATTAGCAACTTCATTGATTTCCAATTGTTCAGCTCTTCATCCGAAGGACATAGATAAATAAGAAGCTTATCTTCTTGAATGGTTATCATTGCATCTCCTACCATATAGATATCAAGTTTAAAAAAGGCTTCTTCCATGTTCAGCATAGGTTCCCTTCATGTGTCCTCTAGCAGATTAGGGTGGATATATCTGTCTGAACGAAATGTATCATACAAGTAAGGGATGATCATTCTTATATATTTCGACTCATGTCCCTTAAGTTGTGCCAATCTTTTCTCTCTCTTTTTAGCCATGGCTCTTTTTTTTTTTTTTTATCATAATGACTTTAAATCCTAATCGAAACCTTTCCCTATTTTTCAATACTCTTAGTGGCTCTTTGATTCCTTGTAAATTTCTTCCAAGTTTGTATCCAACACGCCATCATTTACCAAGTGTTTGTTTGACAACCATCTTGGTTACACTTGATAAGCGTGGAATGAGCACCTTCGACTATTCCCTTACATAAGTTGCATTAATAAATTCAAAAGATTTAAAAAAGCACTCTAATGCCTTCTTTATAGCTTCCGTATATGGAATAGTCATGGGCTTAGTTACCAACAAGCCATCTTCTCAAGAAACACTAATAAGTTGATCCTCAACTATAAACTTTACTTTTTGATGGGATAGCTCCTATCATATAAATCCATAATCATTGTAATAGATAGCTATAAGATGGCAAAATGTCTATGACTTGGAATTTTATAGAGAAAGTGCATAGTCCTATTTGCATTGGTATTTCAATGTCCCCTAACACTTTCTTTCGAAACCCGTCCAAAGCCCTCACTACCATATGGCTGGTCTTTATATATGATACATCAATAGATAATTTTGTTAGAGTGATCATAGGCATGACATTGATTGAAGAGCCATCGTCAATAAAAACTTTAGCTATGACATGACCTTTGCACATAATAGTGAAAATGAAAGGCTTTGGTATTACCTTGTCCTTCTAGTGAATTTTCATCATCATTGAAAGTTATGAAATTCAAAGCCACAATACTCCCCATAGTCAACATTCTCAATAGTGATATTATAGTCCACATGTGCTTGATTCAACATTCTTAATAAGGTATTTCGATATGATTTAGAATTCAACAATAGCGACAACAAAAAAATTTAAATGAGCATCTTGTTCAACTACTCTACTACACCGTATTCAATGTCTGCTCTACTACACTATATTCATTATATTTGATTAACTTTAAGTACTTATAAGCTTCTTTTTTAGTGATAGATTCTTTATATTGTGTATCTTGAGCCGCTATAGAATGAGTCTTATCTCTTTCTCCCAACATCTTTTCTCTTTTTTAACTTTAAATTTTCAAGCCTTCCCTATCATTTCAAAAGTATAACATCTCCCACTCCTCGTCATTCCATCTACCCTAGTTGTATTTGTAGTACTATTCTCATTTGGGTCATTTAAAACCTGATAGTCATTTGACTCTTATGCCATGGCATTATAATCATACTTTCATGGCACTACCTTATTACTTTAATAAAGGTATGGATGAGGGACTCAAATTGTTGTAGGTTTCATGGGAAAAAAATGGGTTGTTCTTTCATTGAGCTTGGTTTTGGGTTATAGAATATAGTTATTGGTTTAGGCATAAACTTGGGGAACATACTTTTTGAAGATCCTCCTTCTGCTTCATTCATCATGGATTGCCCTTACACCCCACTTGGTTTTTCATTATAATAAATCATCATCGACTTAAGCATAAACTTAAGAGGCATACTCCTTGAAGACCTTTCTTCTGTTGCATTCACTATGTTCTAATCATCCTTTTCATAAAACTCTACCAAGGATGAATCTATCATTATTTGTAGCACTTGGTGAAACACACCATAATTTTGAATTGAGTGTCCTACCTTATTCATGTGATAGATGCATGTTTGGGTTAGATTACAGTCTTTATGATGGATCTCTTGTTTTAAGGGAATTGGGTGAAGCATGTCAACTTTGACCAAGTTTTTGAACACTTGACCCATCGAGGTTTTAATTTCATTAATAATTCTCTTAATATGCCTTACCAAACTACCATCTATTGCGTTGATTGTTGGCCTAGCATGGTCTAGTAAAAGATTTTCATTAACATTTGGTTTCCTACTGGTGTTAAAATTTATGTATCCTTTCTTGATCAAGTATTGCACTTTATACTTAAGAGCTAAGCAATTTTCTATGAAATGGCATGTAACCCCATTATGGTAATCACACCAAGCATTTAGATCATACCATCTAAGGTATGAAGACTTTAATGGTTATATGGGGTAAGGGGCAATGAGATGGTTTGCTACCAATTAAGGGAACAAATTAATGTAAAACATGGGAATAGGATTAAGGGGAGTTTTCTCTTGAGTGGCCCTTAGACCTCTAGAATTGCTTGTCGAACTATTTGACTGAACAATAGGTTGGGTTGTGATGAAAGAGCGTAAGTAGACATACGGGGGTGAAAGCTTTGTGGGAATCTCAGTGATTATACTGATTGATATGGGTATAGACCTTAAGAAATGTTATGTATGGTGGGGTAATAAGATGGTTAGCTGGGTAAGGGTGATATAAGATAAAATTTCTAGGTAGTTGATTCCCATAGGCCATAACATATGATTCTATATCTTTCTTTTTAAGTGGCATTACTTTTTTGGAACTAGAAACATCACCTGTCTCAATCTTACGACTCTTGATGACACTTTCTATCATTTCACTAGAAATTACCATATCCATAAAATTTTTCATTGCATTGCCAATAAGTTTATCATAATACGGTGCTTTGAGAATATTAACAAAAAGCACTATTGTCTCCTTGTCAATCAAAGAGGGTTGTACTTGAGTGGTAAGATCCCTTAATCTATGGGCATATTCCTTAAAAGTTTCATTAGCTCTTTGTTCCTTATTTTATAGTGATAACCTATCAGAAGCCATGTCTAATACATGCTTGTTTGGGCCAAGAAGTCTTTCCAAGAATATATATGACTCCTATCTGGTTGGACATATCATTTAGCTATAGACCCAATGAGGCTATCTTGAAAATAATGGATTAAAAGCTTATCATTTTTAATGTGACCTATCATCTTATGAGAAAACATGGTGGGATGGGCTGATGGATACTTAGTTTTGTCATGTTTCTCAAAATCAAGAGTTTTAAACTTCAGTAGAATTACTAGATTCGGGACCAAATTAAGGTCATTTGCATCAATAATGCCAAAGATATCTCTTTTTTCTATGGCTTTTAGTCTCTTTTCTAGCAAGTCATACTTATGTTGAATTTCTTTTTTCTCTCATAACTCTGACATGCCTCTTAATTTCTTTCACTCTCCGAGGTCATCCAAATTGGGAACAAAAATTGGATCAATGAGATTATATCTTGGGTTATGTTCAAATTGCCCTCAATTTGGTTGTTGATTAGCTGGTAAGTTCACATTCATGAATGGATAAGGTTGCCTACCTATATGTAATGGATACATTAGTTGAGGAGCTCAAGCATGGGGTGGTATATACCCGGGTATGTAAAATGGCTCTTCTTTAACATTGTTGTGTTCTTAGGGTCAATTTTCCTTTTTTGCAGTAGAGGCTTCAACAACACCTTTCCCTTTGGCAATGCCCTCTATTAACCCTTTAACTCTATCATTTGTCTTCGTATTTCCTCTTGCATTCAGCCATCCGTTCTCATATATCTTCCTAAGCTTTTTCCATTCTTTCTATCCTAGCTACCTACTCATTTTTCATAATTCTAACTTGTAATCGTGTATTGTACAAGTGGTAAGTAGACTAATTTCAAACTTTCAATGGTTGAGCTATCCTTAAACCGTTCATTACCACGATTTGAAAAATTAAGACACCATATTATTTTTGTGAAAGCAAAACAATTTTTATTTTAATTTTGAAAACATGATTTTAATGAGGTAAAATATTGAAAAAAGAAAAAATATGCAAAATGTATGCACAAATACATTGAAAGGTATTTAATCCAAGACATATCTCAAACATTAGAATTTTTCATTGATTCCGACTAGTTTTTTATTACAGAGAGTCTATCATTATAGAATTGTAGCCATAGAAACATTTAATTTGCTTATAGTAATCTTTGGCTTCAACTAAAAAGTTCAACAAACATTGCCTATAACTTTCAGTTGGGTTGATTTCCTATATTAAAGCTTCTACTCTCTTGACCATCTCCCTTGCTTTCTTTACTGCCTTGCAAATTTGACTAGCCAGATGCTCTATGTATTGTTGCCTTCCTAAGCTTTTCGCCTTTTATTTCATATGAGCATCCATTTCAAGATCGCAAGTGTATCTCCAATCTTCTTCTCTATTCTGCCATTCTTTGATGATTGTAGAAATATGGTCTTTGTGGTTTTGTAATTGCTGTTCTATCTCTTAAATTACTTGGCACAGTGATTTTTTCTCTTTTTGCATTTCATAGTGTTTTTTTTTTTATATTTGATCTGCACCTTCAATTTAGCATTCTCCTTTTGACATTCCATCAATCATGTTGAAGTTATTGAATACAAATTTTTCCACTCTTTCTGTTTTCGAAAAAGCTTGATGGCTTTTTCCTCATGTTCCTTGGCTTTGTCCTTCCAACATTACATCTCTTCTCGGAGCTCAATCATTTCATTTTGTTGCCTAACACTAAATCTAGTGCCTTTTCCCTTCTTAAATCAGGTTCACATTTTCATGTTTTCTTGATGCAAATCTTTTAGATCATTTTAGGCCACATCCTGATCTTGCATTACCTTTTTGAGTCTACTTTCCTGAGCTTTCGCCTCATATTTTAGTTATCCCATCTCTTCTTGGAGTTTCAAAATTTTCTTTTATTAATTTTTCTTTTTTTTTACTTCAAGTTCTTACTTAATAAGCTCAACTTTTGACAATGGTTCTTTTGTCCATGGATTCACTTGTCGAAATGAGAAATCATTTGGAGGGAGCATAATATCTCTAGAATACTTTGCCTTCCAAATCAAGTAATCAAGGGTGACTTTGTCAAGAATAAGTCCTAGTCTTAGCCTTCAAGTCTTCTTCCATACTTGACCTGACTTCTCCATTGTTGATGAATTTGTTTCTCTATAAGCAAATTCTAGTAGGCAAGTCCATGCGTGGTAAGGATAAACTGCTTTGCACTAAATTGCCTTAACACCATTAGTGGAGCCTAACTTACCACTCCCCACAATCCTAAAAACAATACCTATGGATCATCTCCACCTCAATATAACATTAGCACATGAGCCATCCATGGTCCCATGCATTTAACTTGATCACCAATAAGCTTTCAAAAGAATGCTACCCACTTTTCTTTAGATTTCAATGTTGACCACTGACTCTCGTAAAACTCTTTGACTGGGGCTCTATTTCAAAGATATGGCTTGAAAAAAACACTTTTCTTGCATTTGAAATGGCTTTTTATCTAGACAAATAGTAATTGTGCACTTTCTATGAAATGTCCTCCATTTCGGTGACAAAAGTTCAATGATCTAATCATCTCAACTAAAATGGCTAGAATGGGATTAATCGCCTGACTTTCAATTTGTTCAAATAGATCAACCACTACCAATTCAATATATCTCAAAGTTTTTGGAAAGATCACCATACCATAAACTGCAAGGGCGAACATTGCCATGCCTTGATCATCTTTTAAGTGTCTTAAAAAGAAATCATGACACCTTTACCTTTGTCTTTAGTCAAAGCAACTACGACCTTTACCTTCATTCCCATCAATTTAGCTATCTTCTTATGGTACCCCGACTTTGGTTTTCTAACATATATCTTATCAGGGTACTGTAATTCCAATCCTACCAAAATTGAATATTCCTCAATTGTCAGTGTCAAATCCTCTTCATTAAATGTGAAACATTTGTATGATGGGTCCCAAAATTAAACAATTGCTCAAATTAAATGTTCCTCAATCACTATTAAGATAAGAGATATAATCTACCCATATTTTTCATAAAACTTTTCTTTCATAGCTTCACCTATTTGATTCCATATGATACCCAAATCTTCCAAATTATTTTAGGTAAGACTCAAATGCACTTTTTCTTGTAAAAATTAGCATGAAACCAACAGGTAAACAATCTCTTTCCTTTTGCTAAGTTTTTTTAGACCATTCATGCACCTCATTGTACATTCACACAAGAAAGTTACAGAAAAAGAGCAAATTTGTAATACTATGGGATCCATAAAAAGAACATTGCTAAAGGATGTCTTGAAGCAAAGACCTCACTATGTTATTGTATTATGCCAATGTAATTTATGCATAAAAAACACAAAAGAAAAAAAAACCAATTGTTAGTACGAAAGAGAGAAATAAGAAAAAAATAAAAAATAAAGTAATAAAAGCTTGAAAAATAAAACAAACGAAAGGAAATTTTTTTTAGAAAAGGAAATGAGATAAATATCTTATTGTATTTTTTTTTTGAAAAATCAAAACAAATATGAATACCTACATTTATGATTTTCTTAAAAAAATACAACACAAATGTTCCCCTTTTTATTCTATTGCAGGGAGACAGTCTACAAAAAAGGTGGATATAGTTCTACCTTTGCTCAGTTTTTATGGTTTACTATATGCTTGGTTCGAATTGATTTGCATCTAAAGGTCCCCAAACTATTCCTTACTGGCATCTACTCTAGACTAGTAAGGCACCCTGATCCTCCCCCATTATAAGCTACGAATGAAAAGGGTACAATTTGAGTGGGAGTATTTTGCTTGCCATTGCGGAGGTTATCACCTCACGAGAGTACAGGTACTTTGCTCTTTCCTAAAAGAGTTAGAGCCTAGGTATAGAGCTCATACATAATATGAATGTATCGTGTGTGAACAAGGGAACAAAATATTATAATTCTTATGCTAAGCACTTCATAATAACAATAATAATACATGCAAAGCATAAATAAGAGCAAATAGTAAATAAATGACATAGGTAAAATAAAATGCAATATTTTGTTTCCTTTTTATTATTACCACTGTTGTTGTTATTATTATTATTATTATTATTATTATTATTACCATTAAAAAGAATTAAAACTAAGAAAATTAAAGTTAAATACCAATTTAGACCATTAAAACAAAATTCAAGATAACATCTTATTAATTTTTGGCTTGACTCTCTAAAAAATGACGTCCCTAGTGGAGTAGCCAAGTTGTTATAACGGTTTTGGGGACCACTAGATGAATTTGAAAACAAAAGATGGAGTTGCCAAAAATCTTTTTAGGCTAGGTATGATTGGTCACCTATTAAAACTTACATTTTTAATAAAATTTTAAAACTAATTAAAATTTATTAAAAAATAAATTTTGGGTTTATGAAAAAATAGCTTGGGTTCAGAAGTCGTTTACATGCGGGGAATGATTAACATCCCTAGATATCCCATTTAAAATTGTACCAATTAGTTATGTGTTATCTTTTAATATTGACTAAAATGGTCTAATTTTGGTATTTAAAGATTTAATTTCCTTAATTTTCTTTAAAAACATATTTTTAATTTTTAGTGAGCTTAAATAAATAAGAACCTTATATTGAAAATTTCCTAAAAACATTTCAATACTTTGACAATATTAAAAGGAACCATCTCACCTAGGAATTTTTAAGAATCACTACTCAGAATTCTAAAAAATCCTATCTTAGGTGGTTCAGATTTACTTCCAGCATTTATATTAAAAAATAAAATATAATATCTATAATTTAAAAAAAATAGTATTTTCTAAAACTCATTTCTATGCCATTTATAAAAAACAAGAAATCTATATCGAAAATTAATCTAAATGCTCCAACACATTGGTGGTATTTTAGATAGATTTTCTTACCTAAAGATTCCTAAAGAATCACTACTCAAATTTCTTTAGGATCTCATCTTTGGAGATTTTTTGTTTGTTAAAAAACTATTAAAAGTTGTGTAATAATATAATTATTTACGAATACATTTATTTCCTAAAAAAATACTCTTATTTATTAAGAAAAACTATTCAAAGAAAATAATTAAGATGGAAATTTTTCGTATTGAAATGAAACTTCTAAATATTCCAATATTTTGATAATTTTTAGAAGGTTTGTCTCACCTAGAGAATTTTCGAGAATTACTACTCGGATTTCTTAGAGTTCCATAATTAAAAATTTTTATTTCATTTATTAATATGTAATGTAAACAATAAAGTAGAACATGCATACGAAAAATATAATAAAACTATTATGTTCTATATTTTGTTATTATACCTTAATCTCTTTAATTATTTTACAATTACCACTAAGAATTTTTTAAGGGAACAAAGTAAACAAAATCTTTTATTGAAAATTTCTCTAGATACTATGATACTTTGGTAGTATTTCAAAAGAATTCTCACTTAGGGATATTTTAGGAATCTCTACTTAGTTTTCCTTAGAATTCCATCATTAGAAATTTCGTTTACTTTTTTTCTCATTTAATTATATTCTAATTATAATTTTTTTAATTGTTATTATTATTAAAAAATAGTTTATTATGTCAATTTCATTACTAAAAGAGTCATTTTACATTATTATTAACATTTATCAAAATTTTTGATAAATAGATAAATGGAACTTTTTTTGTATTGAATATTTTCTTAAATACTCTATTATTTTCCTAAATACTCTATTACTTTGGTAGTATTTTTTAGAAAAATATCCTCACCTAGACATTTTAGAAAATCACTACTCAGATTCTCTAAAATATCATCCTGAAAAAATTTCATTCTATTTATTATTATTAAATATTATTATTGTTATCATTATTATCATTATCTCTTCTTTTTCTTCTTTTTTTTTTTAAAAGGAAACAAATTTATATAAGAAAAAAAATAAAGTGCTTGAAACATAAATTGCACATAAAATTTAAATTACGAGAAAATTAAAAAGCAAGCAAGTAAAGATAGCTTAACCTATATTAAAAAAGACATGAGCAAAAAACTAATGTATGCACAAGAGCTGAACATCATGAAATTTAAGGCAAATGAACTTCAGAATTAAAGGAAATTTTAAATAAGCACTTAAACTGAAAAGAACATAAAATTAAAACAATAAAAAAGTAGCAGACAAAAAAGAACTAAAGAGCACAAAATTATAACCCGAATAGAACATCAAGAGAGAATTAAAAGGTAGTAGGCATACATGATAAAAATAAATTCAAGAAAATACGTAAAATGTTAGATTCAAGTAATAAGGAGCCCTATAGGTGATGGCTAAACCTAATGGCATCCAAATACCATCCTTATAAAGTCTAAACAACATTGAAAAGAAAAAGAAAAGAAGCAAGAATGGCAAAAAAGAAAATCTGGAAACTGATATAAAAAAAAAAGTTACATTTTTATATGTAAACAAGGTGTCTTTTGGCTCTCAAATTTTTGCGAAAGTTTAACTACAAAAATAGGAGAGTTAAGGAATAGAAAATAATAAGGTAAACCTATAAACAACTCTCCAAACCGTGATTGACATATAGTAGCAGCTTGGTTTCGGTTTTTCTGACCTAACAACACTGTGAGGTTCCAATTTAAATCATGAGATAGTTAAAACAAGTACAAGGGATGGGGTACAACCTAATAAGCCAACAAAGAAACTGATGGGGGAGGCAATAAAATACCAACCAAGACTGCCATTGCTCAATGAGAATGAACAAAGCAAAAATGGCATTTCCCAGATAAGGTGCGGTCTCCCCCCTAAACTTACATCTAATACTAGCTAAATGGAAAAGAAACGATGGATAAATGGTCTTAAAGTGGGACTGCCAACCCAAAAATCGTGGCCTTGCTTTAGACGCTACATAAAGGAAATAAAACTCTAGTTTTTTTTATTACAACTCTTTTTTTTTCTTTCCTTCATGCTTTCTAGTAGTTCTTAATATTTAAAGAATAACAAGAGCTTTTCCATGCACAAACTCCTTATTAAAATGAAGAATGGTACGCCATGAAGAAAATGAAGTTTCAAACATCAATAGACATAGTGTATTCAACAAGGTTTAGTATGTATGAAAAAAATAAATTTTAAACTTTAAAAGAAATAGCATGCATTAGACAACTATATGCAAAAATGAAGAAAATGTGAACATGAAGGGGTGAAGACAATAGGGTTCATATGGAAACAAATTGAAATAGAAATAAAGGAACTACCTTTTAAAAAAAAATTTCAAGAACTACAATTTTCTTTTCCTTCGTCAAGCTCCCACTTTTCCTTTAAGGTTTCGTTTTCTTGAGTTTCCTCTAACTGTAAGACCTTTATTTTTTCTAGCCACTTAGAAATCTTTTTCATTTCTTTTTTTTTGGTTTTCTTTAAGAAACCTTTAGCATATCCTTATTAGCCTTTCGTCCTCTTTTTCTTCCCTTTTCTTTAGGAGGCTTCTTATTTTTTCTTGCTTCTTTTATCCTTCATTTTTTTCCTCTTCTCCCTTTGGCAGACCCTCCTCTTTCTTTGGCAAACTCTTCTCTAAAAAATATCTTTTTTTCTTTATGTGTAGAGGCCTTTGGATCCAATCTCATCTAAGGGCCCAAGTTTCTTCTTTTTTTTTTTTTCAAGGAACAAACTTTGTCCATTGGATCAAGATTAATGAGAGATTCAATGGTCCACGTTATTCACTGCAAATGTTAGATTTTTATAGCCTCTAAACCTATGAAAAGACTGTTTTATCTCTAATACAAAGTTTTAGGTATTTAGGCCATTTTCTTAGAAATCAATGTTTTCATGCTCATTTTTATGATTTTAAAACACCAAAAATCATGAAATATTATAATTGAGATTTGGAGAGTTCATGAAATCCAAGTGTGGAAAGGCCAAATTATGAAAATACCCTTTTAGGGATACTTTGGTAATTTTACACTTCTCGACGTACCGCTGTGATTTCAAATGCACAAAAAATCATGAAAATATTATGAAAATGAGATCTGAAAAGTTTCATGAAAATCCAAATTCAAGAAAGCCAAATTTCAAAAATACCTTTATAGGGGTATTTTGGTAATTTCACTCTTTTTAGGGTACTATTGTGATTTTAAATGCATAAAAAATCATGAAATATTATGAAATTGAGATTTGAAAAGTTATGAGATATTATAAAATTGAGATCTAAAAAGTTATATGAAAATCTAAGCTTCAAAAAATTTAAATTACAAAAATACCCTTATTAGGATATTTTGGTAATTTCACACTTTTTGCGGTATTGTTATAATTTCAAATGCACCAAAAATCATGAAATATTATGAAATTAAGATTTTAAAAGTTTCATGAAAATCCGAGCTCAAGAATGCCAAATTATGAAAATACCCCTTAAAGGGCATTTTAGTAATTTTATACTTTTCCTAGTGCAATAAAAATTTTTAGTATTTTAAAAATCACCAAATTCAATTTTAAACCATATTGATTCCAATTAGGTTGTGGGCTTTGAGGATTAACCCCGGTTCTATTCATTTTGACTAAGTTTTATGCAATTTTGACCATAGTTGACTTTATGGTTTATTCACTTCATTTATTCTTTATTTCTCCTGCATCCACGTGAAAAAGGTATCATCCGTATAAATCTTATGCAAAAAAGTTTGACAGTAATCATATGGGTCTCATTTTTCTTTGTTTATTATAGGCCTAAATATTGATGCATTTTATGGGCTCTTTAAGGAGCCTTTTTGTGGGCTTCAAATAGGTTTTGTTCAACCATGCAAAAATGTTCCAAACAAAATTCGATGTCTACATAACCAATAAGAAAGACTTGCTGCCATGTCATCCATTAATAATTCTATGCAAGTGAACCTACATAAGCTACCGTGGACTTATATTCACTTGAAATTACAATTCTTCCCTTCATTATAACCAAACATACCTAGCTTGATTCTTGTATGAATTTTCTCAATTTTTCATCTAGATTAAGCAATTCTAACTCTTTAGATTCGGCAAAACCAATTTTGAACAAATTGGTTTAGATTCTAATGCTTCAAGATTTCTAAGAATCTAAGAACTTTAAGAACATATCAAGAATAATCCAAGAATCATTCTGATGCATCAAGAATCATCTAAGATTGATCAAGAATTATCAAGATTCTTTAAGATTCAACAAAATTCATTATTTCTTCCAAGATTTCCTAAAAAACAAAAATTTAATCCTATTAGGAGTAAAAAGACCCTTATTTAACCAAGAACTAGGTAAAATCATTCATTTAATTACTGAAAATAAGTTTAAATAACTTTATTTTATAGAGTTATCAAAAGACTAAACTTGAACTTTTGCTTATCCTCAAGCAAAATAAAACTAAGCTAAAATAACATGTTAGATATCATAACACATATTCCCATAAATCATATTCTCATAAGTTCTCAAAATTGCATGATGAATATAACTTAGAGAAAATAATAAGCATAGATTAAAAATATGAATCATTCAAGAACAAGCTTCCCTCCAATTGCAAATTTTTGTGTGTGTGTGAATAATCTATGTCATATCAATGTAAGATATTTAATTAAAATTATGCAAACCTGAAATTAACACATTACCTTAAAGCATGCACAAATTTCAGAAGTTCACTTTTTACATACTTCCTTCATTAGTGTAGCCACACATACCAAATATCAATAGATCTTTATTAAGCTTGTAATGTCAAGCTAGGGTTAAGATATGATAAAGGATAATTTAGGCTCATAAACCTTAAACATGCATTACTTAGGATCTATACTTTTAATTAGAGTGCTTTCAAGAGAATTTTGTAACACACCCAAACTTAGAATTTTCTTTCTTATATTTTTTTTTCCATACTTTCTTTTTCTTTTCAACTCAAACAATTTTTTCTTATTGATTTACATGTCTACTTGCTATTTTCATGTTTTCACCCTTGTTTTTGTTTTTTCTCTTTTTGCATTCTGTTTTTCTTGTTTGAAAGCTATTTTTAGTTTTTTTTTCTTTTCTTACAAACAGAATTTACACAATCATTTCTTTTCAACCTCAACTCTACCCTTCCAGCCCAATGTAGCATAGCTCTCACTTTTATCTTTGATTGATCCATATACACATAGGGTAAGGTAGAAAGATAAAGATAATAAATCAAAGGGTGCTAATTCATGTAGTGAAAACAAAGAAAAGGAATATATATATATATTTGGCTCAAAAGAAGTGATAAGGGATAAACATATATAAGGTTAGCTTGAAAGGCTCAAACAATCCAAAAATGATCTAAATAATCTCCCTAGTTAAGTTTAGTCTATAATTTTGCCTCAAGAGATGCTTAAACAAATTCTAAAGTTAGTACATAACTTTAAAAAGTAATACAATCCTGTATCTACATAAACCTTAACAAAACATACATGCATCTCAATGATCAAGACTAAATGATCAAGAATGTGGAAATATTGCAATTAAAAAGAAACCAATTCCAAAAATCATTTTATGCTTTCACTACATTCATTCTTTTCTAATAAGCCATAATCAAAGGAAATAATATAATGATTCTAAACATGGTAATTTAAGCTCAAAATAGAAAATTTTGAAAAGATTTAAAAAATTTTGTACAAAATTTTTTCTCTTCACAACTTAAGTAACACATTATCCTCAATGTGTAAAAATAGAATAATAGAGCATAAAAGAAAAAGAGCTACTCCCCTAGTGTTTTCAAAACCAAATCTAAAATTTTGCATGGAGTCTTCCAAATGCTGCACCTTATTCTAACTTCTTAATTCCTATAAAAATAAAAACAAACAAAACCAAAGCATTACCTATTCCTAAGTAAAACTAAAATTCTAGACTAAATCAAAATATGTAAATTGAGATTTAAAACTTGGGTTGCCTCTCAAGTAATGTTAGTTATAGTCAAGCTTGACTATCTTTAAAAATTCATTCAGTTAAATCCACCTCACCTTTTTTTATAGATGTATCCATCCATTTCAACATCTTCTTTTTCACGGTCTTATTCATTGGATGATGCTCTAATAAATTAGATGGGTTTGTCTCAACAAATGCAATTTCTTTGCACACATTTTCTTTTTTTTCCTTTTGGCTAATACTACATAAGGAGAATGTGCTTGCAATTTCATACTAGCTATTTTATCCTTTCTTTATGATTTTTGCATCATTCACTTTACTCTTATTCTTTGGTGGACTCTTATAAGCTAGCTTTGGCTTTACTATCATAAGCTCATTCTTCACCAACTTTGCATTTTCATTGAAGGTTTCTTTCAAACTAGTTTTTTTTTTTTAATAATAATAGGATCACCAATCTTGAACGCAATATTTCTTTCTTGAAATCTTATGACTAGCTTCATATTATAAACATCAATTAATGATCTTGAAGTTGCTAAAAATGACCTTCCTAGGATGAGAAAAGCTTCCTTATTGTTAGCTATATCAAACATCACAAAATCATACTTATCTATTTTCACCAAAACATTTTCTGCCACTCTCTTTGGATACTTCACAAATCCATCAACTAGTTGAAAGTATTTGTTTGAAGGCTTTAACTATCCCATACCAAGCTACATAAAAATAGAAAAAGGTATTAGGTTTATGCTAGATCCTAAATCACATAAAGCTTTTTTAAAAAATAGAGCCAATAAAACAAAGAATAGAAAAATTCCCTAGATCATTAAGCTTAGTGGGCGAATTTCTTTGAAGCATAATGCTACTCCTCATTAAGTGTAACTTGGCCCAATTTTTAAAGCAAAACATTCAAATCAGGATTCTTTACTTATGGAGTGACATTAAATGACAATCTAGTTGCAATGGACATTCTAGGAGTTAGCTTCAACTTTTGCTTTACCTTTTGTTCTTGAAATTCAAAAGTAGAAGCTTTTTCCATAAAATTTAGCTTCTTAGTTTCAACTTTCTCTTTCATATCTCTTTATTTCTCATTATCAATCATGCCTTCTTCTTTTTTTTTCAATTTCTTTCTCCACCTTCATTAATGCTACATCTTTTTTTCTCATAAGATCTTTCTCAATCACTTTATTCACATCCATTAACCTTTCATATTTATAGGATTTTTTTCCACTACCTTCACAAGCCTAGGCATCTTTACCACAATGGGCTCCTCTATCATATCATCAGAATGATAATCATAATCATAATCCACCATGGTCAAACCCTTATCCTTTGATGAATCAATAACATTGCATTCCTTCTTAGCTTGCCTTTTTAGATTTAACTTTATGTCACTTGGCAAAGTGCTTTGAGGATAGTTACTTAAAGCATTAGCTAATTAACCCACTTATAGCTCAAGGTTCTTTACGGAGGTTGCTTGGTTTTGAAACATTTGGTTGAACATTTCTTCCAAAGATAATTTATTTTCTTAGAGTGATGGAGGATGTTGGTATTGTAGAGGTGGTGTTTGGTGTTATATGGGTGGTGGTTGAAAACTAAAGGATAAAAAGGTTTGAAATTTGAATTTAAATTTGAAGTTTGGCCTTGGTTACCCCATAAGAAGTTTGGGTGGTGTTTCTAACCTTGGTTATATGTGTTACTCTATGGATTATATTGTTGCTTGAATGGAGCAACATATTGGATTGTTTCAACATGTATAGAACACCTATTACTAGAATGGTTACTCCCACAAATATCATAATTAAAGAAGGGGCTTTGAATGGATTGGACTTAGGAAGGGATGTGGTTGGTTCTTACAGCTTTTACCTTTTCAACTAAGGCTACAATTTGGGAGGTTAAGATAGAAAAGGCATCAATCTCATAAACCCTAGCATTTTTTTTAGGAGCTAACTTGACATTAGACCCCTGGTAGTTATTGGTTGACATATATTTAATTAATTCATAAGACTTTTCAACAAACTTACTCATCAAAACACCCCCAGCAGTAGCATCAATGGTGGTTCTGATATGCCCCAATAAACCATTGTAAAAAATTTGGATTTGTAACCACTTGAGCAAATCATATTATGGAAACTTCCTTAACATCTCATTGTATCTCTCCCAAGCCTCATACAAGGATTCACACTCAAATTGCATAAAAGTTATGATATCTTTCCGTATATTTGCAATTTTAGTAAGAGGGAAGAATTTGGCAAAGAACTTCTTTATAGATCATCTCATGTGGTAATACATTGGTAACCTTAAGATTTATAGATATGTACATATCATTTGAAAGTTAAAATTTTAAAAATTTTCATAATTTTTGCTCAATAATGAAGTAAACTGGTGATTTTTAGGTTTACATGAAAAAATGAAGTATTTTAAATGTCAACACTAAGTCCCATGCAAACCATGCAAAAGGTGGCAAAGTGAGGCTAAGCATGCAAAGATGTGATCCAAAGGTGACACGCAAGTCTAGCCCATCAATAAGCCAAATTAAGAGCACTTGAAGATGCAAGGGATATTCTACCATTTACTAGAATAAATGCAAGAGTGATTTGTGTGATCTCCTAATGAATTCCATGATTCATGCAAAAATCAAGGAGATATGGTATATTAATGATGATTTGCTAAATCACACAAATCATAGATTTTAATAGTTGACAAAATGCTCTCTTAGATAGCAAATTATAGGAAACATTGGATTAAAGAATTATTGGAGAATCCCATGACTTTTGCAAATCAAAAAAATTAGGCCTTAAATGCTGATTTGCTAATGGTTGATCAAAAGCCTTTCTTGGAATTCAAATTTTAGGTGGCAAAAGTATTAAATGTAAGAGTAGAATTGGGATCAATCACAATCCATTAATTAGTGGAATTGCAATTGATTACATGCCAAAGACTATAGTGTCCAAATTCATCCCACTTTGGCTGAAACTCATAATATAAATAGGTGATGTACTCCTCTTGTAAAAAAGAGCTAATCCTTTCTTCATCATCCCATTTTCCATCACTGAAAACCCTTTTTCTTTTCTCTCTTAGTTTTAGCTTTCTTTTAGTTATTTCCTTTTTCATTTGGCCAAGGTGACAGCTTAGCCTTTTCTTTTGTTCTCGTATTTTTGATATAATGTTATGTTTCTTTACAATTACAATAGCTCTCTTTTATTTGTTTAATGCACGCACATTGCTTTCTTTAAGTATCCATTCACTTTCTTCTAGTTTGTTCATTGGTTTGGTTTCGATTCAACTCTTTCAAAAAGCAATCTATTTTATTTACTTTTTAAATATTGCAAGCATTCTTGTTTCTTTTCAAGCACATTCGGCTATTCCCAATTTCCCTTCCACAGCTTTCAATTTTATTAACTTTCAAGTTTATTTCATTACAAATCTGTTTTTTTTTAATTTTATTGCATTCGACCACAACATAGCTAGCAATATTTCTATTTTGTTTAGATTTGTTCTCTTGGCTTTTACATTATTAAGTCTCATTTTGTTCTTTTCCTCATTCCAAACATTCGACCATCTAGATATAAAGTTGAAAGGCATAATTTTAGTATTTGATCCAGCACTATTATATAGTCATTGTACGATCGATAACCCTACTCACACTTTATTACTTGATAGCAACTTGTGCACTTATAGCCTTATAAAGAAGAGCATTCAAGTTTTTAGCACCGCTGTTGGGGATTGTCATAGTGTTTTCCTTTTGTTTTCCATTCCTACAAAGATTTCAAAATCAAAAGAAAGACAAGCAATTTGCAAAATTTGCCAAAATCTTTAAAAACTTGCAAGTGACCATTCTTTTTGCAAAAGCCATAAAGCATATGCCGAAATATGTTAAGTTCATAAAGAAAATTGTCAAAATATGCTAAATTCATGAAGAAAATTCTTTCCAAGAATATGAGATGGGAGGACTTTGAAACAATTACAATGGCAAAAAAATGTAATGTTATCCTACAACAATGACTATTGCCTAAACTTAAAGATCCAATGAGTTTTACTATACCCTGTATTATTGGTAGTCAACATTTTGATAAAGCTTTTATGTGATAATGGTGCTAGTATTAATGTTATGCCCTTGTTAATTTTTAGAAAAATTGGTATGGAAAAATTGAAACCAATTTTAGTAACAATCCAACTAGTTATTGGTCTTTAAGACTTTCTACAGGTATGGTGGATGATTTGTTTGTCCAAGTGGGAGATTTAGTATTCCCAATTGACTTTATAGTATTTGAGATGGAAGAAAATGTTGATGTACCTATCATCTTAGGAAAACCCTTTCTTAAAACAGGGAAGGCCCTGATCGACATGCAAAAAGGAGAACTCACACTGAAAATGGAAGATTAAAAAGCAATTTTTGACACGAGTCAAGCAATGAAATACCCTAAGAAAGTAGCCATTATGTTTTAAGAATAAGTAACTCAAGAGAAAGTTAAGAAGGTGGGTTGATAACTCTCTACAATGATAAGCCAAAGAAGAATGACAACTTAGAGTCATTTGTCAGGACTTTTAAACCATCAATTGAAGAAACCCTAATTTTGGAGCTTAAATCTCCACCACCTCAACTCAGATATGCATTTTTGGGAGAATCATCCACTCTTCCCCTTATCATTTTTGTAGTTTTAGGTCAAAAGCAAAAAGAAAAGTTGGTAGGCATATTGAAGAAACATAAGAAAGCCTTTGCTTGGTCAATTATAAATATTAAGGGTATAAGCCCAACTATATACATGAATAAAATTTTTTTAGAAGAAAGACATAGGACAACAATTGAGCAACAAAGGCGATTAAATTCTACGTTGAAAGAAGTTATGCAAAAAGAGATCATTAAGTGGCTAAATGTAGGAATAATCTACCCCATCTCAGATAGCACATGGGTGAATCCAATCCACTATGTACCAAAGAAAAGAGGAATAACTATGATAACCAATGATCATAACAAATTGATTCCTACTAGAATACTAACAAGATGGAGAGTTTACATGGATTACCAAAAGTTGAACAAAGCCACACGTAATGATCATTTCTCACTACTTTTTGTTGATTAGGTGCTTGATAGGTTGGTCGATCATGAATACTACTACTTACTTGATGGGTATTCAGGATATAACCAAATTGCCATACCACCATAAGACTAATAGAAAATAACCTTCACCTATCCCAATGGCATTTTTGCATTTCGAAGGACGTTGTTTGGATTATGCAATACTTTAGCTACTTTTCAATGATGTAAGATGGCAATATTCTCCAACATGGTTGAAGACATCTTGGAGGTATTTATGGATGATTTCTCAATTTTTGGTGATAACTTTGATCTATGTCTTGCTAATTTATTCAAGGTGCTACAAAGATGTGAAGACATTAATCTAGTACTTAATTAGGAAAAATGCCATTTTATGGTCCAAGAAGGAATCATACTTGGACTCAAGGAGTCAACATAGGGAATAACGGTTGACAAAGCAAATATTGAAGTAATAGACATGTTATTTTTCCTTACTTTAATCAAATAAATTAGAAGTTTCTTAGAACA